>NC_044253.1:31215194-31851694 GCF_003957555.1 Calypte anna
GTTAAATACCAGAGTTCCTTCAAATGTTAAGCTGACAGGTTCTTTTTAACTCAGCCACCAAGAGCATTAGCCCAAACTAGCACTTGTGACCAAAACTCTGCTCCGCTGACAATGTGGAAAGGAATTGCAACCTAACCCATCTTCATCCTCAGCTGGCCCCTGGCCCAGTGCTACAGACCGTGGTTTCCCTTTAATCCTCCATGATAATAAGATGTTGAAAATGATTGCAGTTATGTGACTTACCACAGGTTTTTTTGTTCATAAATTATCACACAGTGACTGAGCTGGGATAATTGGTGATGTGTGTGTTCTTTGTGTCCTAAATGGCTCACAAGAATGTGTTTTGCCTTCTATTGCCAGGGTTTAGATGATGGGACAGTACTGAACAGCAACAGCACAATCTCCTGAGGTTGCTCTCAATAAACATTGAACTTTCTCTTACCTGTTGAGGAAAGTGTTTCTGTGTGGGCATTTTTAAATCTGGGGCTGTGTGCATGTTTCAAGTGATGAGTTTGCAGTAAATGTACTTTTTAAATGTTAATCTATAGACTTGAGCTATCTTTTTCTAGAATACAAGGGTCATCAGTTTACATGGGACTCACCTGAAAGCAGCGCTTCTTAGTAATGGCTCAGAAACTCATAAAAGAAGAGTGAAAATTTTATCCCCCTCTTAAAAATATCCCTATGACTGGGACAGGAGGCCACCAGTGGCCCCAGAGAGGAGGGTGAAGCAAACACAGGGAGACAGAGTAGCTTCCTAAGGGATGTTCTGCACATTCATAGCTACCAAGGCAGACAAGTTTCACTTCTGTATGAAGACCAAAATAGGTTTGAGGGAAGGGTTTGAAAGAGGTCAACAAGATAACTTGGTGGACATCCATGCCTTTGAGGTACAGCTCAGAAGAAAGAACAAAAGATTCTTGAAAATGTATCTTGTGTTTGATGAAAGGCAGCATGACGGGCTTGTTGAAGGCAGGAGAAGACATAAATAGTGTATGAGAGATTGATAGGCTCTGGAAGATCCTGAAAGTGAATAAAATTTTCTTTTATTTGATGCTGTGAGGAGGCATGAAATGGGAGAAGAAGTAAAAGACATGTCTGGTGTGGTGAGCTAGAGAAGTAGTTACACAGTGGAATTTGAAAGGAAATTCAAAGGAAACAGAGAAGAGGGAAAATTGCTTCTCAGAGGAGAGATACTGTTGTCAAGACATTAGAAAAGCTTGGACAGGAGCTCTACATTTGATGACAGAAAAAAAAGGCCATGTTAAAGAGAAAAGAAGTGACATCAGCTGTGTCACATGGGCTGACACCCTGGAGAAGAGGTGAAAGGAGAAAGGATTCCAGATTGCTGGGGCAGTTGGCAGCACAGCTGGGGCTGCAAGAGAGAGAGGGAGCAGAGTGTGTGTGGAAGGGACACACACTGTGTGTGACACAGAGCTTTCCCCACAGGGCAAACATCTATGGGAGTATCTAGCCTGGCACTAAGAAACATGTGGGCTAGCTCTGATTTGTGATCACCATTTGCTGGTGGATCTCCACATGCTAAGAAGGAGACATGGACGTTTTGTCAGGAGCTGGGGATGCTGAGCTGTTGGGGAGGATTGTCCAACCTCACCTGCAAGCAGTGTCAGTGCTTTCTTACATCAACAAACTGTCCTGCTCACGGATGTCACCAGAAAACAAAAGCTGGCTTTTGTAACACAGCCCCATTTCTGATGAAGGACACGTATTCCGGAAGGGAGAGTTTCATTAAATGCATGAAGAAGCTGCAGCAGTTGAAATCTATATTGTGTTTTTCTTGCTTATCACACTTGATGTTTTATCTAAAGGGATCTGTGAGTGAGGTGGTAAAACAGGGCTTTTTTAATTATACACCACCCAGCAAACTGATAAGGCAAACAAAGCAAACAACCCAATACCACGGGCATGAGCCACTTCAAAATAATAGCGTAGCAAGAACAATAGGGGAATAACTCACAGTTCCCTAAGAAATTTTTGCAGTTCAGAGGGCATAAGATAGTAAGCAGCTATTGAATGGGTTCCTTTCATTTTTCCTACCCATCTGCCATCTGATTGGGAAGTGTGTTATGTGTGTTTGTGGGAGAGCTTCTTCCCCTGTTGTCTTAAAAGCCTCACTTTACAAGAACTGATCCTAGTGGAAACAGGGATGAAATGCATGCTGCCAATGGAAGGAGAGCGACAACTAATTTAAATACAGTTTAAATCCTTTATAACTTCTGTTGCATATTCACATACAGCGACATCTCTGGGATTTCCCTGTCCCCTTTGGTCCACTCTGACACCACAGAGTGGGGTGAACTGGCAGCTGCCCAGCACCAAGGCTGTGAGGGAGAAAGAAAAGCCCAACAGCCAAGTCCAGCAGCAGGTTTTGTTCAGACTGAGGTCTCCAAAAACGTGTGTTTGACAAAGGCATTTGCTAGCACAAGGAATATTCAGTGTGCTGCCTCACAAAGCACCAGGCTGGCTGTAAGGTGAGGGGGCAACCTCAATGTGTGGGAATTTGGTCATTCTGTGGCTTGATGGTGCAAGGTGGCTGTATGCCCTTCCTTGTCTGCACAAGTGCAGTAGCACATGTCCATGCTGCAGGAGCCAAGGATTTAATCCCCAGCTCGCTGCCTGGCCCAGCTGCTCTTGGCAGTAGAGCAAGGGAACCCAGCATAGGCCACAAAGGCTTTCCAGATACTGTGTAAGTGTTTGGACTGCAGGCCAAAAACCATCTCCATGCTCCCCAAGTCACACTGTTCACAGGATGAGATCTAAGTGGTCCAAAGCCAGCCTAGATCATCTACCTGACTTACTGTAAGTTCAATACAGATGTAACCTTTAAGTGAGAAGACATTTTTGCAGTCCTAATCTGCTGCAAAATTCTGTAGGAATTCACATTTGATCTACAGTCCAAACTGGGGAAGAAACGAAAGCTCATACAAGCTTGTCTGTTGTCCTCTCAGCCTCAAGGGGAACAAAGAACTACAAGAATAAACCCACAATTAAATTTCTTCACCTTCAATTTTAGCATCTTTCCTAAGAAAGGAACATTTATGTGCTGGAGAGATTTGGTAGAGGAATTCGTTGCCAAAGCACTGAGGCCTTGGATGTTTTCAAATACCAAGTAACAATCCTGCCTGGGTTGTGTGTGTATGAAGGCACATTCTGCTTTCTGGTTTTGTGACAGACCAAAGAGGAGTGACTGCAAGAAAAACTCCCACAATCAAGGTTTGTAGGGGGGAGAAGCTTTGCTACTTGCCTTTGTCTCTGTTTTTGAAAAGTTTGGAATTTATTCATGTATAAAAGACTGGCAGCATTCAATTGTTACACTTTAGAAATTTGATTGGATTCTGTTAAGTGTTAAGAGAGGTCTGGAGAAACAAATTACACTTCTCTAAGCCTGCTCCAAACACAGACTGAAACAAATTTAAGCAATGTGGGTAACAGGATGGGAAGAAGAAAGTTTCCTGGTTTGTTACTTCTCCACATACAGCTTACCAGTTTTTTCTTTTAGTTTTTTGCTAATGTGGCAGTGTTATACATACAACTTTCAAAAGCCAAAGTCTTAAAATGATTAGCCCTGTTTTCAAGAGGTGGTAATGGCCACATATTGAAAAATAGAGAAGCATCTAAGTCAAATTAGTAAGAATTAGCCATCTAAATAACTTTTTAAATGGTATGTACTCTAGGAACACAAGTCCAGTTTGGAAACAGTGAGACACAAAATCCTGAAGTCTCAGGTTCCTCTGCTATTGTGAAAAGGAGATTGAACATCTAAAATTACATGGACAAGCTTGAGAAAGTCAGTTTGAAGATTCATCTTCAAACCTTAGGGGCTCAAGTTTTGTGATGGCCTGAGAGTTTCCAGGTCTGTTTAAGACCAGATAAATTCATTCCCAGCCATGGCAAATGTGGAGTGAAAAGGAAAACTAGAAATCCTGACTTTTCAGAAGCTAGAATGCACATACAAAAAATAAGGTTGATTATTTTTAACATCTCAGCATTTTTTAGTCATGACTTCTCAGGGGCTGATTGAGATACTGAAACGTTGGGGGCTTATTATCCTACGATTTTAAAAATAACATGTCTAGCTAAGGCAAAAATCCTGAAAGACTTTCCTCACTTCCATTTAATGTGTACTTATAGGGTTGGGTAATGTAACATACTTCTGTTTCACTTTTAGAAGGTCCAGGTACTTATTAGAAATTACTCAAATGTTTTGAATTTCTCTAAATATATTGTATATTGTCATTGTAGATGACAAAAATTTCTGTTGTTGGCCATTTCCCAGCTAGCACTGTTGTTTCCAGCTCGTATGTTTGTTACAGGCCACATGTGGGAATGGAGTCATAAACATCTTATTTTGGCAAAACCAGAACACTAATCACTTTTGTATTGTCTCCAGTAGATCCTGAAACAGTAAATGTTGTAGATTAAAAAGATAATAATGTGCTAATCCTTTTAGTGGTCACTGACTATTTTAAGCTGTTCCATCCCTCATGCTTGAAGGATAAATCATCTGGCTCTTGATGAAAGGCTGGATAGTGAAGTATGTGTGCACATCAAACACCAGACTTTGTATCAATGAATGTGTTTTTCTCACTATTGTAGATAATTTTTGATCACTTGTACCCTCAGTCTGAGATCTCACTTTTCCTCTCCCACCACACACCCTGGCACACCCCAGGAATCTTTCATGGCATACTGATGGACTCAGCTCCTGGCTGCTGATGGGGGTTCAGAGCACTTTCTGGCAGAAATTTACACTGGAATAAGAACAAATATATGAAATTCTTATAGGAACAAGGAGACTTGAAGTGGTCACATAAAGAACACTAATTTTTAGAATAAGTAGATCAGAAAGTTATCAACAAACTTTTATGGACACAGTCTGACACGCACTGAAATCAAGGGAGAAGTTCTCCAACCTTAAATGGCCTTTGGATTAGGGCCTGCTGAAGTGGGCCAGGTCCTCTGGGAATGAAGTTACCCTACACTAGAGTTAGAAAAGGGAAGAGAGAGTAGGGATACAGTTGAAGACTTGGAGGTGATGCAAAGAGTTTTCAACCTGTCTTCCTTCTTTTTTAAAAAAATAAAATAAATCACAGGATGAAAGCACTTCTTACTAGCAAATTCTGTAAGTGGCTGTACAAGTTGTGGTTGCATGTGCCAAGAAGGTAAAAATCCTTCGGATCAGTGTCTGCTACTAATCTCAAATAAATAGTTTTTTAATGGGTGTATCAAGCAAATCCACAGCAAGTGTTTGCATGGTCTGTAAGCCAGCAGTTACAAGACTCTTCACACTATACAATGGTCACCAGACTCCTTATTTTTCATGTTTGGCACAGGGAGGGGTGTTTTTCCTTTGCAAAGTGAACATTGTTCTTCATGCAGAAACGCAGCAACTGTGTAGTGTGTGTGGAACAAGCAGTTGGTTAAAGATCAGCATAATTAATGTATTAAAGTGGAATGTACTTGGATAATTGATTAATTGGTGCAGTCTAAGCTACTTGCAGAGCATTACATTCACTCTCTGTTAAATCAATCTGTCTTCTGTCCAAGCCTTGAGACTGAGAGCCAAATGGCATGAACAACTTTAATTGAAGTATCCAGATCAGTTTTACTGGGCCAGGGGGAGCTGGTCAGTGCAGCTTGTTGCTTGTGCTGGATCTCATGCTTACATTTTAGCAGGACTGCAGGCAGCTTGAAGACATAATTAGTAATGCTTTTATCTTCCCATAGCCCACTTTTGCATTTTTTCCACCTTATTGCTCTGTTCTTCTTAAAAACAAAACCACAATCTCATGCAGAAGGAAATGGCACAATGACATTTTAATTAACGTGTTCATCCAATTTACGATCACTGTTGGAAACTGCAATATGGGGTAGGAACTGTACATTCCTTAGCAACACAAGAATACCAGAAAGGACTTCCTTATTAAAATTAAAAATCACACAGCAACTGAAAGCCACAGACTCCTTGCTCTGTGGTAACACCAGAGCAACAAGCTCTGTAGAGCAACACCATGTTCAGTACTAGTTAGTGAGTACCAGAGAGAAGAACAAGATAGGATAAGATAGTCTTCCTAGAGAGCCTGCTATATGAAGAGCTTCTTTTTCCTCATCTTAATAACTATTTGGCTGTTGGTAAGCAATGATATTTTAGTGCCTTTCAGGGCCCAGTGGAGGAAGAGTGGACATGGAAGTCAGTGGACTGATGAAACACATAAAATTAATAGTAGACTTTGCGCCTTTTGTGAGTTTTCTTTCAGGCTTTTCAAGGTGTTTTATGCTTTTCTGTTGCTGTGCCACTTCTGCTCTCATCTGGTGACTGACACCAAGTCAAATAAACCTCACTGTACGTGTATGTACAGAGTTTGCTTTGAGGATGGTAGGATGGTCAGTAGCCATTCATTGACTGATCTGTCAAATGTCCTAGAGGGGTGGGAAATCCCTTCTTCTGGGAACACTTCTCCTGTGATCTTCCACTTACTGTAAAGTATTGCAGCTCTTTGGAGCAGGGCACAGACCCATACCCAGAATAACAAGCATACACTTGTCTTATTTGCTTAGGAGTATTTAAAAAAAGCTATGGGCCTAGCATTCAAAAAACTAAGTGCTGAAGGTGAGACACTGACATAAAATAGTAATTTCCCAAATATTTAGAGAAGCACGTGTATAAACATTTGAAGAACTAGGGCCTAGAGTGTTTTGTTTGTTTACAAAATCTACAAGCATGCAGTTGTTTGAATGTGTCTTATTTTGTTGCCTAAATGTGACCTTTGAGGAGGCTTCCTCTCAGTTGCTACTTTAAAATTACTTCGTGTGTTTATTTCTTACACAACCTAAAGCTCTACCAGAACCCGATGACATTGAACACGGACTACTGTTAGCATCCAAAAATTATGGCTTAATTTCCCACCATGAATATTTACAATTGAGAGCCCATAACACTGTAATACGATAAACACCGAGGCTGCAGGCTGCCGCATTCACTTGCATAGGAACTGTTCATTATCAGCAAACATGGTTTTGACAACCACTTTGAGGCAACACTGCTCTATATCAAATATCAACAGAATTAGCATGCATTTTCTTGTTAATTACTGTAGTGCACCATGCTGTGTGATGGCCAGGGAATGCAAAAGGGAGGTCTGAGCTTTGCCAGTCACTTGCGATGCAGAATTCAGCTAATGCAAGTTTATTAGCTCTGAGGAACAGCATTTAATGAGCTGCTAACCTCATGATAGGCCTGCTTTCCAAATGGTTAACTGGGCCTGCCAGCTCATAAGTAATGTATGAGAGAGAATGAGGACATGGCAATAGGTTCCTGGTACTCATTAAGCGCATCCACAGGAGTCACAAGTGGCAAAGTGGGTGACCCCATGGTAATCTCTTAAAAGAAAATAAAATCCTCTTGAGCAAATATGTTTCCAACACTATTAACCAAGATGCGTGGGAAGGAAATACAAACAGGATTTATTTTTTTTTTAGCTTTTGGGTTTTTTGTCAGTCTTTGAAAACTATTAAAGGGCTGTTTGTTAATAGCAGCATTAAAAGATGGGTGTTTCCACAGGCAGATACTCTACTGTGACACAGGGATAATTATTAATTAATAAATCAGGTACTCATTTGTTATTGAATGTTATTTGTGAAGAAAAAGCCTTGGTTATCTGCTCTTCCTCGTTAGTATGTATGTATTAATATGTGTACTAGGTGTAAGTATGCTTAATAACATCACTGTAAAACATCAATTTCTAGACTACTTGGTATAATATTCAGGGTAAACTTCTCCTTTCTTGGTGCTTCTATTTCTTTGATTTGACTGCCATACCTTCTTTTCTGCTCTCTTAATTGATTGGTATATTGGTTTTTTATTTTAATCAGGACTCTAAGCTACATTTTAAAATGAAAAGGAGTCCATTTTGTGAAAACAGACAGTGAAATCTTTTCTTTAGACTTTCTTCAGACGACTGTCTTTAACACTCTCTCTGATACAGCAACACTGATTGGCGAGAAGATTTTACCACTAAGGCATAATAAGGAAAAATATAATAAATGTCACCAGGCACTGCTCATTTGCTATTGTTTGGCTAAAAAATAGGTTTAATAAAACTTAGGTGAATTTGAGAATCAGGTCGCATCACAGGTCGCATCACAGATTTATAGCTCAATATGCTTGCATATATGCTTATAGCCACGTCAGAGTACTATGAGGATCCATCTCACCTGCAGTCAAAAACTGAGCAGTGGTTTGCCCAGGTGTGTAAGGAAGCATCTTCCAGGTGGCTGACACTGGCCTGAGGCTCTGGAGATGTGTCTGCTGTTGTGATACTATACAGGTCTCCTATTCCTGTACGACCTTTGGCAAGTTGCACCTCTTAATTGTGCCTTATGCTGTCCATCCTTGTGCAGACAGCACAATAAATTTAACCAATAAGTTACTAAAAACAAGTTTTCTGTTGAGGTACCTGTGACCTGGTACCAAAGATGGTACCAGCCCCCTTAAGGCCCTGATCACTCTTGTTCCAGGGTAAGAATTTAAGAACAGTGGTGCATTTCCTTGATGGTACTCCTGAAGTTACACTGGCATGCTTATTACAACCAACCCATTAAGTGGCACGCTCACTTCTGAGAGTTTTCTCCAGAGTATGTAGGGCTATACAAAACCTGCATCAATTGCCAAAGCAGTGTGAAGAAAATTAATACAGCCCCATCAAAGGGATCACAAATTCTCAAACGGCTCAAAATTTGTTTGATCCGATGATTTCCGATGGCCTGTCTGAAGTATTTTGATGCTGGTATCTCAGAGAATGGATTTATCTTTAAAAGAGGGACAAAAGTAGCATCCTTGCTCAGATGACTGCTGTGTAAATTATTTCCTGCATGTCACCAAGTACTACAGCTGAGCAGTGCGCTCAGTCCCAGAATAGCACTGGAGTTGCACAGAAGAAATTGACGTCTGTTCCTTGTGTTGTGGTTTCAGACATCTGCATCACTGTCCCTACTCTCGGCAGAAGGATGCATTTCTCTTTTTTTCTCTGACCTCCAAAGGCAGTTTCTCACTCTGTCTGCTTGTGAGCTCCCGAAGTGGGAGGTTGTCCAACCCGTGGAGGGAGGAAGGCACTGGCAGTCCCTGATAATGTTTCCAGAATAGGGAATGGGTAGCTGAGCCCCATCCCCTTGTTTCATTATCATTACTGGTTTCAGAATTTATGTTCAAGAGGAGCTTGCTTTTCCACTTGCTTTCAGTTAGGTATAAAGCAGACTACTAGCACATTTCTGGCCTGGTATTGTGTGGTTATTGAGAGCAGAGGAGGTATTTTCCTCTGGTACTGTCTTTAGACAGACACACTTCTAGACTGGTTCTGTGTTTAGTGTAGCAAAGGCTGCATCTGGCTGCCCATACCATGTGTGTGTTCAAAAGACATCCGTGCTTTCAAGACTGCATACATCTATTACCTTAAATTTCTCAGTGCTTTGTGTAATTTCTTTATGTTCCTGCAGTCTTTGGGACTGCAAGGTCCCATGGTTACTGTCCTGGCATACATATGAGCTCATTACCTTACAGGTTGCTGTGCTCACAGTTGCTTTTCTTTAGAGAAACCAATTTGAGCTGGATCTGTTTTTGTCTCAGGAACTCACTTGCTTACCAGTAAGCCTCAACTACAAGTTTGAACTTCCTTCCATTAGACCTGGGCTGGGCTGGTTGCACCCTCACTGCCCTGCCTGCTGCCCTCTGCACAAACCTTGCTCTCTGTTTTTTGGCTTCTGGCAAGGCAGTTAGTTGTGAAATGGAGTGACACAGCTGAGATAGGTCTGAAATAAACTGAAATCAATTGGCTTTTTCCAGTGACTTTAGGTAAGACCTTTCATCATTAATGTAATATGTATTTTAATTTCATAAATTGGTTTATATTTCCCATGACAGAAGAATGATTTAAAATTAAAATGAGGAATTTCCTTATACAACATCCCATCCTTTAGTGCTTTGCTCCATGAAAATTGTACATTGTTACAGCGTGAATCAGCAAATATGAACATTTACCCAAAACAAAGGTTTGTGGATATATGCCTACACAGAGTCTAAAGCCATGAATTTTGCATTAAGGTTGATTTAAAGTTTTTTAAAGTTTTTTTCCTTATGCATCGTACTTAGGTTAAAAACCTTATATATGCATTAAAATCGCATATATGCTTTAAATAGTGTTTCCTGTTTTTATTGTTTCTGAAATCCATAGGTACATGAAGTGCAAAAGAAAGTTGTGCCCAGAAGGGCACATACCTGAATTTTCCAAAGCTGCAGTGCCTTACAGCTACCCAGTGTCACCATTGCTTTTTGTTGAAATTACTTCTGATAGTTTTTAATAACTTAGCTTGTGAGAAAGCTGCTTTACCCTGGTTTCTGAGTGCTGTGTGGGACTGGGGTGGCAGCTGACGGATGGGATGCGCCTGGGAATGCGTGTGGCACCCATGCTATGCCCCTGCCAGCAACATGCCAGGAAGCTTTGCCTCTCAGTGCTAGGCAGAACTCAGCTTCTAAACCTTATTGGTCAGAAAGGGCTTGCTAAAATCTGATCAGAGGAAGGAAAGCATTTATTTGAAACTATTTCTGGAAAGATATTTTAAATAGTCCCTTAGTGTATAGCTCCATTATATTTCAAGCGAAGAGCCAGAAGAGCAGAGAAGATGGTGTGTTGGCTTGCAGGTGCAAGCTCGGGTTGCTCACACAACAAGCTGAAGGGAATTTGGTTTAATATTCTGGACAAGCAGCATCATGTGAGTCTACCAGGAATGTGGGGAGCGTGGGGCCAGGAGCTGCTTCCTCTCGGTTCCCACCTTGTGCGGATGCACTTGTGTGTCTGAGCGTGCACAGCGTGCAGCTCGGGTGTAAATGTGATCCCAGTGCTGACACTGAACTCGGAAGTAGGATTTTTCAGAGCCGTGACCAGTGTAACTTGGATAAGCTTCAAAATTATTGGAGATAGAGTTGTGGAAGACTGTATGATCATTTATATTTGGGTAGGAGAAGGGTTTATTTAAGAGGACAAAACTTTTCCTGATTTCTTAAATATCTGGGGAAAGACACTGTGTATACCTGTGTAAGACCAGCCACACAGACTTCTGTGCTCTGGTTTGATTATATATATATATATAATATATATGATATATATATATTATATCACTCACACCTTAAATGGTACTAGCACAACACATGTATACAAGCAGTTGGCCAGGATGCTGCCCTGACTAGATATGCTGCAGCACATCTCCACAAAGCCTTAGTGTTTAAGCAGACAAAGCCTTTTGGTTGTAAAGAAGAATTACAAAACAAATGGTTGGTGTTAAGGCCTCAGCTTAAATGAGTTGCAAAGTAAAATATTCAGTGAATGGAAGTTCCTGTGATCTTCAAATACAGGGATGTTTTTTGCTGTTCTCATGGGTCTATAAACAGTGTGAGTGATGCACCACCACAGTCACTGTCTACAGCATTTTAGTAAGATGAGGATTTGATTCCAAAACTCTGACACTGGGAATGGTTATTTGAGTGCAGACTCCGGGTTAGATGGGGTGAAGAACTCCTGAAGCAATGCCATGTGGGAGATGTTCCTGATCCCTTCATTCCTTTACAAGATCTGTGAAATAATTGCTGTTTTGATCGAGGAATAGCAGTTACGGTCTGCTGCTGGACAGGGAAAGGTTAAGCCTTCCTCCAGGGCTATTTTTATATGTGGCAACAACTGTCTTCAGTGTTTGTAATCTGTCCAGAAATAGATACCACTTAACAGGAACACTTAGCAAAGAGAAGGGCCTTTTTCAAGAATTCCTACTCTTCACAGGCATTTCGTTTTCAAGATCACTTTCAGCCCAAGGACACTTGTGGCTTTTGGCAGTCAGGTTGGTGACCCTGGGCCCTGCCAAAGCGGGAGCCATGGGTGACAGCAGCACCTTCCGGAGCACAGGACGAATGACAGCAGTTCAGGGAAGGGATGGCACTCCAAACCTCCCTCCCACAAAAGTGAAGGGCTGAGCTGAGGCCAGGAGAAGTTTCCCCAAGGCCAACAGGAACAACACCAGCATGGTCAGGCTGTGAGGACATCCCTACCACCGTGGAGCTTGTGAGCTCATAGTTTGTGCCTGCATCTTATCGCTCGTGACATGTTAAGCCAGTCACTTATCAGGCATTTCTAGTGTGAACAGCAGTTTTGTACTTCAGTGACAGGCCCTGTTAAATTCAAACCAACCAAGCCAAACTCATTGTGTCAGGGAGAGAGGAAAATACATCAACTATAAGACTTACTCAGCTTTCTTAGTTACTCAGAGCAGTTTGTTCTTTGCAGGTTTGACTGTTTGCAGAAAATGCATTTGCCTTTCATATTCCTCATCACATGTATTTGGTTATTCTTTGAGTATCGAGCACTGCTACTTTAGCTACAAATATCAAAACTAGATTCCAAAAAATGCATCAGGTCAGCAAACACATGGTTCCCTTATCACTGCCTGTGATGGAAGATGCATCTGCTCAGTGCTTGTGATAGCTTTGTGCCGCAGTGGACACAGCCAGACTTCCAGTCTTCATTGTCTCTCACTATTCCAGTGTTCTCAAGCAGTTGAGCTCTGGATCTCTAGTTTTAAGCAAGCCAGAACTTATATCCATGCAAGGCTGGATTAGGTATGTTTTTTAAACTGAAAGTGGCATAGTCTGCCTTGGTAAAACATGTAAGTACAGAAAGGTTCTTGGAGTGTGAGTGCATTGGAACCAAAGGGTGTGTTTGTACATTCAGCATGCAAGAAGCCTGGTAGTTTTTCAGGCTTAGAACTACTAAAAGATACACATACACAGGTTCCCTAGTAGAATATGAACCTAAATATTAGAGATGCACTCTTGACTCCACTGAATCCAATGTACATTTTGCCTTACTTGAGCAGGATTGAGCCCTTTAAGGTGCTGTTTTCTTCAGACATAAGAAACTAAGAAGGTACTGTCAGTTGCCAGAGATGTTTCTGGCATACTGTCAAGAAGTAGTACCTTTAGTAGGAATTGAAAATGTGTTTTTCTCTGCCAGGGGCTGAAGATTATAGCTGGCTGTGATTTCTGTGTCTGATAGTTCTGAGTTGTGAAGGGAACAGTTCATTCGCAGCCAGCTCTGATACGTGAGAAACCTGGGATCTGGTTTTAGAATAATCCTGAAAGCTTAATTTGCAACACCAAAGTTATAACACCTTGCAAGCAGTTTAGCAGATACCTGAATTACATGGATCATGGTACATGCTAGCTTTTGGCTGCTCTGTTCTTAGCATGAAGGCAAAGAAGTTGTTTAGCAAAACCAGACATCTTGCTTTTGGTTAACTTAACACTAATGTGTAAGAGTGATTTAATAACGAGTTTGCAACAGCATGTTTTTCTTTTAGATTGCATGTCAGCATTCTCTCCAGTGTTTCTTGAATCACCAGATACCTAATAGAAATGGGAAGGCTGACTCTTAAATTAACTGGACTTCAAAACAAAGTAACAGGAAGTACCAGGGGCTGATAAAACATCTATGAAACTTAATACACCTCTGCATCAAGGCCCTTTTTAAGAAAAACAAAGTACACAACCCTGTCACTGTTTTGTAGAGGGCTGAGTGTTAAACCCCTGCTCCCTGGCTGTGTAATGAAGACACAAGTGGCTGGATGCATGCTGGAAAAGTACAGAAAAGAGAAAGGAAGATGAAGTAGTTTCAAATTCTTGTAATGTTAGTAGAAAGCTATAAATAAGGTAATTTTTTACTTTTCTCGTCTTTTCTATTTTATAGTTTAATAAAAATAATAGTTTAGGGTGGGGGGAAAGTTGAGAGGGTGAATATCACCATGGAAACCGAGGGACCTGATTTTAACACCTGATATTTCCCCATATAGGCCATCTCACTGTGACTAGGGACTATGTGGTAGAGCTAAGGCTAAAGAAGCTTGAGAGGGGGTCTTTGCTCCATTTTGCACATCTGGAGGAATGCTCAAGAAAACTTGTGGGGTCTTTGTGTTGTTTCCCTGTACTTTATTGGTGTAGTTACACATGAAATGGCATGAGCACAGAAGTTTCATGGGGTTTTCCTGCATGGATTAGTAAATTTAGCAGATTTGACATTGAGGGTGTTGTGCAAGTACAAGGTGCTTGGTCACCTTAACTTAAGCATTCCTATTTGCATTGACCAGAGAAACTGTGTCCAGATAGCTTGGGGTGAATTGCTTTTGACAGCTGTATGTAATTTGATTTCCATTTATAACAATGCATAGACACTTCATCCCCTTCTGGGATAGATCAAGTATCGATCCTTGGCTGAGGAAGACCTCCTGATTCCTCGAGTCCTGCAGGCACCAGAAGGGATCTGATGACACATCAGATTGTTCCCACTGGAAGTCATGATAAATTCTGTTTACACAAACAAAATTTTTTGGCAAAATATAAAGATAGTTTGAGATTAAAAATTAGCCCCCCAAAGCTGCTGGTTATTAAAGGGAGCTCAGGTCAACCTTCTTCACTGGCTCCAGACAAAGGACTTAAGAAGAACAGAAGTAAGTTGAGATGAAGAAATTACTTTTGTTAGGGCAATATGCTACACTATTCGATTTTAATTAGGCCATGACAGCGAGTCTCTGCCTGTCTTGCACTGATCATATATTCAAAGATCATCCAGAATATGCTAATACGAGGCTTTTAGTATCCTTTGAGGAATACATTTAGCATATTAAAAGCATACTCTGAGCATTAGCAAGACATAGTGTATTGGTGGTTCACAGTCAACCAGACCTAGAGTTTACTTAAGGCATGGTAAGAGCTGTGTCCTGTAAATTATTACTGTGTATATTTTTTAAATTGAAAGCAGGTCACTGTTTTCTCTACTAATTAAGGCTGGAAGCTTATTCCACTGTGTCCATCTGCTTTAATGTGCTGCTCAATAAAATCTCTTCTTAACTGATTTATTCAAAACATATAGATGCTTCTAAAATACTTTGAGGCCTTTTTTTCTTAAGGAGATGATGACTAAGTAATTATAAATGAGTGAGTTTATCCTTCAGCCACCGTTAGTCAGAATTTGGACTTTGTAGAAATTAAGGCCAAGGGGAATCACTATGTCCACTGGTCTCTAGGTGCTGGCTGTGGAGCCTCCCACTGATTAAGACCAACCCTTAAGGATTACAGCAGACTTGGGGATCCTCGTTCATTCTTTCTCCTTCACTAAAAGCAGGCAAACTTTTCTATCTGAGTGGCATTCCTGTAGGACTTCCCTGGCTCTTCTGGGCTGCAAGGAAGACTCGTGTCCTCTTTCCATCCCACTTCACCACTGACCTAGAGAGCAGGCCACCTTTGAATGATCAGTGGATAGCAGAAAATCTGTCTTAAAGCTTGATCTTGTTGCATTACATTAACATATTCCTCTGCTACCTGTTGTAGTCTTGGCTATGAGAGCTGGTTTGAAGATAGGACAGGTACAGGCTTTAGTCATTCACTTTCTGTACAAATCAGCACGTGGTGAATTTACTTTTCCAGAGACAATAGGAAGTTAATAGGAAGAGGTGCAGAAAATAAGTTTTCTCTTGTTAGAGAAGTAGCTGTCTGCCCTTGCCACCTCATTGCAGTGGCTGTTGTGTGACCACAGCACCCAAGTCACCAAACCCCATGCATCTGATCCCAGTATCCCTCACTGTTGCTCTTCATTTTCTTTGTGCTGCTGGGCCCTGATGATCCCGCTTTGGGTTCCTGTCTGCTGAAAATGCTTTTAGCCTTTTGGAAGGTACATGTTTTGTTCCTTCTGGTTCTGCAACATCATGCAAGTCACTGTGCTGCAGGACTGCTCCAAAGCCTTTGCTTGTTCACACCTCTGAAGGAGTGTTTCAAGAGCCAACTCAGAACAGGACATTAAAACCTGAGGAATTTTATGGAATTAAGTAATTGCAAAGTTAACATAGCAATTTGCATAAATTGCTGTGTAATCACTTTAATACTTTTTCAGGCTCCCCAAGGCAATGTTTTAAGGCACGTTACATAGTAAAAGTGGGATGAAGCAAACAAATGTTCATGCATGAAGAGCAGAATTTGCCCAGCCAGTGCTGGTGTAGGACTGCCAGGACTTTGCTTCATTGAAGTAATTGGTGAAAAACTCACTACATCCCTCCTGGAAACCCCACTTATTTGGTATAAGGACATTTGGGCACTGTTCTCAGGGAGTCCTTCAAAGTATGAGTGCAATCTAATAAAGAGTTTGCCTCTAGGAGTGAGCCCATGGACTTCCTGGTTATAATTTGCCTGTTTTATTTCATTTATTTCAGACTCTTACAGGACTAAGCCCCATTTGACTCCACAGTTTACAAAGATCATTTCATTCTAAAGCCTGAAAAAGATATGTGGTTACTTCTCCTTCATGAAACAGTCCAGAGTATGTCCATTTATTCCTATGTACTGGCCATGGCCCATCTGCCTACTGAAAGTTTCCTTCCAGAAAGGAGCTTTTCCTTGTATCTGGCCATTTCCTGGGCTGGCTGGTAAATTTTCCTGTTCAGAGAGCATGCAGTATTTCTTGCCTGAATTCCTATAGCATTACTTGTCATGTCCAGAATATTTGTCTGCTTTGCCTTTTTCCTCTCCAGTGGCTGTTCCCTGTGTTGCTATGTGCAGATTGTCATAAAATCAACACTTAGGTCTATTTTGGAAAAGAAAATAGATGAAGATTCAAAAGCCTTTCACTATAAATCCTGATGTTTAATCATTATGGCATATTTCTGACCATTATTCAGTTCATCTTTATTCCAGTTTTGTCACTAGAACTGGACACAATGCACCAGCATCTCATTGGTGCCAAACTACTCATTAGCAGGTTTGGCTAAGGCCCTAAACAGGGAGGCTGCTTTGGCCTCCTGTGTTGACAGCCCAGCCTCCTTCATCCCCTCTGTGCACAGAGCCCTGCTTCTTTATGCTTTGTTAGCCTTGGCGTTACTAAAATTGTTCACTGAACAATCTTAAATGTTCTAATGTGTGGGGTAGATGGTTGGCTGACCAGTTGGGGTTCAACACTTTGCAGCCCCGTAGTTAATGTTAACTTTTGGTAAGGCAAAAGTTTAATGTAACTTCATCAGAAGGGCAAAGATAATTACTTACTGGTGTCTCTTTGTGCTTGGTTAGGGCCACGTTTGTCTGTCATCATGTTTAAATTATTTTTTTCTTTTTGGCATTACTCAAGAAATGCATCTTAAACACTAAAAAATTTCCTGTGTGCAAATTCGTTTTGGAACTGATTTGCTGTGCATCACAAGAGATGAAAATGATCAAAGTCATACTAAGTGTTAGAGAAGATTGTGACAATTATTTATTTCATGTGTCACTTTCTTATGTCTCTTTGTTCTAGATGCCTCTTTTTAAATCTCTACATTTCCAGAATGCTTTTACCATTCTGCCACCAAAGATTCAGCTTTTTTAGTGAATCATCAAAGAATCAGTTATTGACATATCTTTCTGTCTTGGCAGAAGATGTCCTTACCTTTCAGCTTTGTTTCTGTGTAACAAATCTTCTTCATTTTTCATTTGCTAAGCTTAAAATGAGTACAGTTTGGTACGGCCTAAGGTGCAGTAAGGTATTGCCAGGCTGAAACTGTGAAAATGTGCAACAGGAAAGAAATTTTAAAGGCAAGAGATACACATCTGTGTATGTGTATTTTTTTTCTTTCTTTTTTTTTTTTTTCATAGTCAAGGTAGGCATGAAGTCATTAAGTGATCTCCACACATTACACATTTATTTCTGCTAGTTTCAACAGGACTTTCTATAGAGTAAACTTTGTACACACCCAGCACATAACACGTACTTTATGTATGCTTTCAAAAAGTCCTGCTTTACATGTAAAAGTCATCAGTGTAAAAGTGTGAAATGCATTTCCCTTGCTTATTTTTTTCTCACAACAGGAGTTGGTGCTAGGATGATTATGGGCTGAATGCTGTTGAATTTATGTTATGCTGAATTTATGTTTCTATATAAGCATAGAAATAATATGTTAGGCAAGTATGATTCTATGATTCTACTTCTGTATGAGAGAGATTTTTGTTTGCAACTGGAGGAGTGAGTATCAGAGGAAGGAAACTCAGGAAAAATTTCTGCAGACAAATGGCAAGGGGTTGAAGCATTTCTGCACATGCTTGGTTGGGTTCATGGGAACAACTCTGTTTCATAAAGACTGTTTGTATATGCAATTGTCCAGAACCTGCTAGGAGGAACATGTTACTCCTGCAGATCCAACACCGTCTGTACCATGGCCACTTTGTAGATGTATTTTTAAGGAAATGTAGTGTCTCTCTTTGTGTTACTTCATTCCCTTGGTCTACTTCTTGGTGTAGCTTCCCCTCATTATTGTAGTTTGTTGTGTTGTTTCTGGAAGCAGATCTCAAAAATGCAGATTTCTTCCTTTTTGTTGGGGTTAGTTTTAAATCTTGGGTACTACCTGTTGTCAAAGTATTTATTTTAACCTCAGAAGAAATAAGATTTAGATACTGATAGATATTGATAGATAATTAGATATTTAGATAGATATTTGGATATTGATTTTTTTTATCCCTTGAAAGAGTTACCATTTTGGGCAGCACTAAATTCACATATTGGTGAGGTGGCTTCACTGTTGGTGTTTTGTGTTGGCAAAGTTTTATTAAATGCTCCCAGCAATCCTCCATTAACATCTACAGGCTCTTTCATTCTTATTCCAAAACAAACAGGAAATGGGGGGAAGTGGGAGAAGTAATCAAAAAACAAGACATAGGAAGCAATAGATCTCATCATTATGAAAGCTCTAATTTATACAGTTCTTGAATTTAAAGCTGGCAATTGTGAAGGTGTAACAACTAGGTAATTAAACTTGTTTTGTATTTTGGTCACTTCGCCTGGTAGCTTGCTGATTTGGGTGGTATTTTATTAATGATCTCTCAAGGGAAAACTACTGTAGCTGGGAAATTAATGCAATATTAATAACAACCAAAGCTATGCGAATGATTCTACTTTGGAAAAGCCTGACCTGAACGTGCTCTGTGAGCAGAAAAGTCAGTGCAGAGTGTGTGTGCCCCACACTGCTGCAAGCACCATCTCCCTGGGCTCTTTTGGGTCAACAAGCAGGAATCTGCAGGTAAAGCAGACTCAGGTGTGAGCAGCATGAGAGCAAAATCTACAAACATGCTGAGCTGAAAATGGACCTAAAAGAGCAAAAGGCAAGATGAAAACTGTCTGAACAAAACCTCTGTGGAGCTGTGTCTCAGATGGGTTCTCCATTGGTAGCATTGGGAGTTTGTTTTCCTTGGTTGTGGTAAATGCACGTTAGGAAGCTGCTACTTTACTGGTGGCTGTAGTAGGCTTGAGGCTGACATGTAGTTCAGTAGCACTTAAAATAACCAAAACAGGGCTCATGGAACCTGTTAGTTAAAATTTTTGATAAGCCTCTGGTAAAACGAGAGTCACTCAAAAGTCACTCAACCTTATTCGTCCTGCAAGTGTTTATGTACCTCCACATACATAAACCATGAAATGTTTAAAAATAACAGCTTTGAGAGGATGGCCCAGATTTTTTAAGAATAACAAGTAATTTCCAATTCCTCTGAACCCTTCCCCTCTTTCCCTGAGTGTGCAGCATTTTCTTAGTTTAGAAGCTTTTTGATCATTTAGGAAATCAACATTGCAGCATCTTCTGAAGTGATGTGCTCATCAAGGAAAACATTTCAGATAACAAAAAAACACAATTGTTAGGTATCTGTATCATTACAGGAAAAAAAGACTCTGCAAGCTGATCAGAATCCTCTGTAGCTCCCAGATATCACCTTCTGCCTTCTTCTTCCCACTCAGCAGCTCTGTGAGCAAAACCACCATGAAGCTGCTTCCTTACTGCATCATTGTACATGATAGGGAATGTGACATTGGTCCTTATGGAGCCACCTTGTGTTCCCTTGTGGAAAAACTATGCTTCCAGCCAGCCAGACACCTGTGTATGACAATCTAGGGAATGGAGACATCAGAGAGAGAATAAATGTGAGTGTTCTGGAGAGTTCTCCCATGCTGAATGGTGTAGGTAGGTAGATACATACATACATACATAAGAAAGTAGAAGGAATCATGCAACCTAGTAAGTTTTCCATGGGAGAGCTGGGCTCAGGCCTTGCTTTTGGCTTGGGTAAGCTATTTTACTGTCTTTACCTTGTTTCTCCATCTGTAAAGTAAAATGGTGGCACTCCTCTTCGGGTTTTCCTTTTCTTTTTCTGTTGCCCACAACAGTTCGGGGTCAAAGGCTGTCTCTTCCTCAGGGTTTTTACCATGGCTGAAGCCTTGGATTGCTGCATAGTCAGAAAGAACCACAGAGCTGAGTTGTTTTTTTTCCCAATTTTGAATATGAAGTCACAAGACAAAAGGCATTGTAGGGTGTATTTGTGCAGGTATTGATGGCACACAGTGAGTGAACCTGCTGAAAACCAAACTGTTGCTGATCCTGCCTCTTAATGTGTCTTACATCCAAGTGCACACAGAATTGTTATTGACTGGTGATATGAAAATGTTCTTTCAAACTAGGCATTCATAATTAAACTGAGATCAAATGCCCAGCCTTTACTCTGGTGCTAATGATGTGGAATATCTTCCTCTTCTTGTATTATTTTTTCATGTTTGTGTGCGTGTGCCGGTGTGTGTATTTTTGCAGCAAGCTGGAAATTATATTTTTAGGCAAGAGGACTAATTAATAATTCATTCATGAAAAATGATGAAAGTAGCTGATTAAAATGTATGTCTAGCTTCAAAAGGAATAATCATTAGAAGCTACAAGTGTTTATAAAGTCCATCTCACCCCTCAAAGAATCACAGAATGTTGAAGTTGGAAGAGACCTCGAAGATCATCCAGTCCAATCTTTGACTAACACGATAGTCAACCACTAAACCATGTCCCCAAGGACCAGGTCCAAATGCCTTTTAAATGCCTCCAGGGATGATGACTCCACCACTGTCCTGGGCCATTTCAATGCCTGACAACCCTCTCAGTGAAAAAATATTTCCTAATATCTTGCCTAAATCGCCCCTGGTGCAGCTTCCATCCATTCCCTCTGCTCCTGTCACAGTCACTAAGGAGCAGAGGCTGTTTCCCTCCTCACTCCAACCTCCCTTGAGGCAGTTGCAGAGAGCTCTAAGGTCTCCTCTCAGCCTCCTCTTCTCCAGACCAAACACCCCCAGCTCCCTCAGCTGCTCCTCATAGGAACTGTGCTCCAGGCCCTTCAGGAGCTTCCTTGCCCTTCTCTGGACAGGCTCCTGCACTTCTGTGTCCCTCTTATAGTGAGGTGCCCAGGACTCAAGATGAAGCCTCACCAGAGCTGAGTACAGAGGGATGATCACCCTCCTATTCCTGCTGGCCACAGTGTTCCTGACACAAGCCAGGATGCCATTGGCCTTCTTGGCCACCTGAGCACACTGCTGACTCGTATTAAGTCGGCTGTCAACCAACACCCCCAAGTCCCTTTCCAACTTACAGCTCTCTAACCACACTTCCCCAGGTCTGTAGCTCCCCATGGGGTTGTTATGACCCAGGTGCCAGAGCTGGCATTTGGCCATGTTAAACCTCCTACAATTAACCTTGGCCCATTTGTCCAACCTGTCTAAGTCCCACTGTAAGGCTTCCCTACCCTCCAGCAGATGGACACAGCCACCTTGTTTGGTGTCATCTGCAAATTTACTGAGGGTACACTCAATCCCCTCATCCAATTCATAAATGAAGATACTCAAGAGAAGAGGCCCCAGTATGAACCCTGGGGGACACCACTCCTGACCGCTCACCACCCAGATTTAGTTCCATTCACAACCACTCTTCCAGCCCGACCATCCAGACAGGTTTTTTTTATCCAGTGCAGGGTATATTTATCCAAGCTAAGTGCCATAAGTTTCTGAAGAAGAATGCTGTGAGAGACAGTGTCAAAAGCTTTACTAAAGTCCAGATAGACAATGTCCACAGCTCTTCCCTCATCCACTAGGAGAGTCCTCTTGTTGTAGAAAGAGATCAGGTCAGTCAGACAGGACCTGCCCTTCGTAAACCCCTGCTGACTGGGCCTGACCACTTGGTTATCTTGTATGTCCCATGTGATGGTACTCAGGATGTCCTGCTCCATGACTTTTCCTGGCACCAAGGTCAAGCTAACAGCTCTGTAGTTTCCTGGATCATCCTTTTGGCCCTTCTTGTAGAGGGTGTTACATTTGCCAGTTTCCAATCAACTGAGATTCCCAGTTTGCCAGGACTGTTGATAAGGAGGGTGGCTTGGTGAGCACTTCTGCCTGCTCCTTTACTACCCTTGGGTGGATCCCTCCCAGTCCCACAGACTTGTGCCCATCCATGGGGCACAACAGGGCACTGATCATTTCCTCCCAGACTATGGGGGCCTCATTCTGCTCCCCATCTTGGTCATCCAGTTGAGGGAGCTGCACCCTCAGGGAGCAATTGGCATTGATGAAGACTGA
Organism: Calypte anna; assembly: GCF_003957555.1. Lineage (NCBI taxonomy): Eukaryota > Metazoa > Chordata > Aves > Apodiformes > Trochilidae > Calypte > Calypte anna. Next base: position 31,237,691 of record NC_044253.1, read on the forward strand.
GGCAAAATGAGCACTCAGCAGTTCAGCCTTTTCCATGTCATTGGTCACAAGTTTCCCTCCCAGGTCAAGTAAAGGGGGGAGATTCTCCCTTACTCTTCTTTTGCTATTTACGTATTTATAAAAACTCTGTTATCTTTACTGATACTGGCCAGAATTAATTCAAGCTGAGCTTTGGCCTCTCTAATTTTCTTCCTACATATCTTTGCAGTAACTGCTTCCTGCTAATTCCCTTATCCATCACTGTTATTAGAGGGATGAAGGAGAACACAGCTTGCGAGCCTGATCCCTTAACTGGCTGTCCCAGGGCCCCAAAATCTCTTCTGACTGCTTTTGTAGATCTTGATACCAATTCACTGCTACATACCTGGAAGAGCATACCTGGCAGTAATCAGAAGTTTACTCTGAGTTACCAGGGCTGGAAGTTTACTCGTGATGTCCCTTATCCTGGCCCCAGGGAGGCAGCTGACTTCCCTATAAAGTGGGTCCCATCTGCATATTGGGCCCTCTGCAGCCCTCAAGAGGGAGTCACCCCCAACAATGACCCTTCTGTTATCCTATTTGCAATGTGTCAAGATGGTTGGTTTAGGGTGAGTTGGCCTTGATGGTAGTTTTGGTCTATCTGGGTATCCCCTATCAGGGGTATTCTCAGCACTGTCTGCCATTTCCTTGCACAAGCCGTAAACCTGTTCTGCAATGCAGGGTGGTGAGGTTCTTGAGGTATCACTCCTGCCCCATTTGTGGTGTTGGGCTGGGACCTGTTCCCATTGTCCCTTCTTCTATGAGTTGTCTTGGGATGGCTGGAGAGTTTCTTGAGAGAACCGAGGATCCTGAGATAGTAAGAACTCCTGTGGTTCCCTAATAAGATTTTTTCCTGGGTCATGCTAGTGGTGAGCAAGCTCTTAAAACACTCATCTAACTCCATCTCACTCTCCCTGAAACTCCTCAGTCTGCTCATCTCCTCCCTGATCTCCATTCCTTCATCCTGCAGCATTGTCACCCAGCAGAGCAGCTCATCCCCCTGCTCACATCAGACACAGCCATCATCATCAGAGCTGCCCCCAGCTGCCATGGAAAAGCTGTGGCATTCCCAACAATTTGTGACCTGGATAGCCACATTCTTCTGCAGAGCACCCTCTGAGTACTCACACCCATTTTAGTGGGTGCTGGGAATACAAGTAACCACCATCCAAGTAACCACCACCAACCTAGGAGTAAGTTGCAGCTCCCTGCTGCTCTCCCTGCCCACACAAACTGCCCTGTGCAAACTGCCTCGAAAACTTCCCTGTTGAAACTTCCCTGTTCAAACTTCCCTGTTTGCCCACCCCTGCTCACCTTGCTTACAGCTGTACAGTGTCCTGATCTCAGGAACCCACCCTGTACCACTCGATCTCACATTCAGCCCCTGGCCTTATCTCATATTTCTTCTCTCTCCCACTGCCTCTGCTGGTTGCTGAACCAAGGGGTCACCCCTGTCTCCTTTTTCCATCCTCTGCTGTTTTTATTCCCATTCACAGGTATCAGGTAATGATGATATTGAGGAATGAAATGTGATCCAGAATAATAAAGCCTGCTTTTCTGAGGAGGTGAGAAGCTTCTCTTGACTTAGAATGATTGCTGATCAGCTACACCAGGCATGGCAGGAGGCTTAACTGTATCTCCTGATGGCAATAAAATGTGGAGTTTCCAATGGGTTAAGTGGGTTTGCAGTCAGAGCTTCTGCAATGAAAGGGCTTACCTGAAGGTCTCCTAATGATGACCTCCAGAATGTGATTTCACCTATTCCTGACCGCACATGGGATGGCTTAGGGCAGGGAGCATTGGTAGTGGCCTGTCAGCACTGAGATTCCTTGGGGGTGTAGCTCCTCTCTTTGGTGCCTTGTGATCATCAAAGCATCACATTAGATGTCCTTGACCAGCAAGAGGGCCTGCAAATGACCCACTGCAGTTTTAAGGGGTGGAGGTGTGAGGGAACTCAGCTGAAACCTTTCTTCAGCCTTATGTCTCTTGGTTTACAGTGGGGTTGTGTTGGATTAGGTCCAAACAACAAGTCTCAGTGTGTGTTTTTCTCTCCTTTAATCTTTCATTGGGAGAAAAAAAACCAAAACCAAACCCTGATAACAACACAAGGAGAAAAACTATAAAAAGAGAAAAGGGATCAAAGTCTTTCATGAGTGTAGTGTGTGTAAAGCCACCTGCAGGGGCAGATTTGTCACGGTACATTTTTGCAAAAATCATTAGCTTGTCATGGCAAAATGGAAAAAGTAATAAAACAGCAGTAAAAACAAGTTAAATTCTGAGCCTGGAGGATCAGCTTGTCTAAAATAAATGACACTTTTTTAAGGGTCAGCTCTTACTTTCTCCAATCCTGTGCAGCCATAACCCTTTTCCTTTTAGCTTAGCCCTTTTCCACACCTCAGCATTTCTGCAGTATTTTGTTTTTGACATGTTGAAGAACACTGATTATTACCCTTTCCCCTCTGGATGATCTGTTTTTTTCATCCTGGTGATGGAGTGCTGGCAGTACATAACATTGGAGATAAAATTATAGCTAATTCCACTGGCCTAGTCCTTTCTCCTACTCTCAGCTTGTATCTTCAGCTCGAAAGTACTTGAAAAATTTTAGTTTTTAGGCCGAAGAGCATCTGCTTGTTTGGATGCCAAGGCCTCTCCTGTTGTATCATGTCTTCCTGAACTGTGAGTCCTTATTTTTTGTTAGTGCAGATATGCTTATTGAAAAGCATACTTGTGAAACAAAGTCACATTACATGCACAGTTGGCAATGTTCAACTCCTAATAACTCATCTGTGTTTGCATTCTGAACTAAATGACCTGAAAAATTGTAGGTTAAAATGGAAGGGAGAAGGAGGGAGGATAGACACATTAGAAAGAAGACAGGTTCAGAAATGCATTTAGAACTCAGAAATCTTAATTTTCCAGCCCATCTAAAACTGGAAAGCCACTGAAAAGTGTAGGACTAGATGTTCTTCTGATGTAAAGAGACACGGTTCACTGATTATAAGGGAGCTGTGAAAATTTATATCTGCCGAGGATGCAGCCCCCAATTTTGAAAAAAGCTTTTAGAGACCAAAGGGAGAGTAAGAGAGCTGTTTATTTCTCAGTAGTTGTGACAGGTTGACCTCAGGTTGGTAATAAATGGGAGGTCAGTGCTATCTGCTGGTGTTTGCATCTCTATGGCCCCATTCAGCCCAACCCAACATCACCATTAGCATTTGCTCCTGCAGGACTCTGCTGGCTGATGGGCTTTACTGGGTTTCCAGGCTGACAGGTAGCCAACTGCTGCTGCAAACAACACCTTTTTTAGTAAAGGGTTGGAAGACCCAGACAGGTTACCCCTTGGGATGCTGCTTGCAGGACAGAGGCAACATGGGTGGCATTGCTCCCACCTGCTCTAAACTCTCTCATGCTCTTCAACTGATGTCTCACGTGCTCCATCCTGACTGGGGACTTGTTCTTTCCTGCAGCTCATTATAAAACATATGGAAAAAGTTACAGTGAACAGTAATGCTGCCATTTAGCTGGAGTAGCACTACCTTACCTAGTGTATATTAGAGTTGCTCGTGCTTATTGATTGGTCTTTTTCATTTTTTTTCTATAATATAAACATTTCTGTTGGTAAGAGAGCTGTGAGTGGGATATAATGGAAGGCTTGGTAACAAACACAGACATTTACATACACAAAATCTATCAGTCCCCTTTAAAAACAAATATTTTTCTGGTTTTTGCTAATTTATACCCCAGGGGTGATGCTCCAGCATGTACTCTTGCAAGTGGCAGTTCCAAGTGTATGTGTCACATCCCTTGAAATTCAATTGCAAAGCTTCTCTTCACTGCTGAGGGATTAAATGTTACCTCTGAATTTCTACATTTCAACCCTTTGATGTAGTGACATTTTTCCTGTACATTGCATTCTGTTTGTTATACATTGGCATTTGTTATGGTGTATATATATATATATATGGTAAATACGTTATGATTTTAATGTATTTGGGCCCTTACGTGTATTCAAAATGCTTTGGAAGATTTCAGGAACTATAGAAATTTGTACACTGGGCTATGTGGTTTTTGTTAGTTGATGTAGTGGCCTTTTCCTTGTGGTTCCACCATGCGGTGGCAGCTTTACTGATGATGCAGAGGCAAGATGAACTCTCTCCCTGTTCAAGCTGAGGACACTACAGAGCCCTGAGTTCACTAGGCACCAAAAAACTGTTTAAGAACATGTATGGTGGTGGTACTACATGTATGCAAGCCTGTATTTTAAAATACTAATCTTAACCCTCTGCCAGTTTTTCAGTAAAGATAGCTCAGTTTCCAGCTCAGCTCTCTTTTGGCTTTAGCACCCCCTGCCCTTTTGGTTAGGCACATGGACTTTGAATATAAAAGTATTTTCTTGGTCCCATGGATAAGCCAGACTTGGTTCCTTTAATAGTCCAGTGGTCAGATGTGGTTTTGATATCTGTCAGTCCAACAGCTTTCTTACTTATAGCTGTAGCCTGCAACATATTGCAGAATCTCTTACTGTGAGAAATATAGTATTTGGGGGTGTACCAAAAGAAAGCAGGTCCTTATGGTTTAGAGCATTTAAAGCACAACTGAAGCATGCTTTATATCAAATTGGCTCTTGTGTTCATCCTTCAGTCACACTGCCAGATTTTCCTTCTATTACCTTGAATCCATTTTTCCTCCTTCTCAACTTCTCCACCCTTTTTATTTTGTCAACCCTGGTTCCTTTCAAGCTTCTTTTCAAGCTCAAACTTAGCCGCTATTCAGCAGTGTTCCTTAGGTGCCTACAATCTGGAAAATGTTGCTATAACTTGGCATTCTTTTAATTATTATTATTTCAGCTGTTAATATTAAATAGTAACTCATGCAAAGTTTATATCATCCTGAAGAGCCACAGCTTTAGTAGGGTTCAAAAGCACATGAGTTTTCTTCTGAGAAAATAAAAATTTATGATATTTATTGTCAATAAACTTTTAAGATAAAATTCTATCAGCAAGGGGGCAGAAAAGCAGAAAATTACAGACTAAGATGTGTGCAGAGCTTACAGAATAGAAGGATTAGTTAATTATTTACCTTAGATGTCTAGGATGGCATATAATCCTCAGATGACAGTAATTGGGGTGACCTGTTCTGAATTTGCTTTGTTAAATCTTAAAAAGAATTATCTTTTTTTAAAATGAAAATTGGACATAAATAAACTGGTTGCATTAGTTTAGTGGAAAAGATAAAAAAACAAAAAGCAAACTCAGCTGTTTCTTCCAGGGTGGATGCCCGTTAAGTTCCCCTGCTGAAGATTTAAGGGATGTGATTCGGGTCCCACTTGGACCTCCTGTAAATCAGAACATTCCCCAGGCATCTTTGTAGATGTTAGGCAGAAGGTGAGATGCTTGCTGTAAAGCAATCAGCAGTCACCCAAACAATCAGGGGGTAATTTGGGTATTAGAGAAAAAAGTGTGATATTAGTCAAGTCATGGAGATGCTAGGAAAAGACATGGTGCTTTTGTCCACTGTGATGGATCCACCAGCCCTAGGTTCTGATTAAGTGAACTGTGACAAGATTGTGGCATGAAGCAGCAATCAGTTGGTGGTTCCACATTTGCTGCTCTGGGGATCCAAGTTGTCTTTTGATAAATCCTTAAGAAGGCTGCCAGAAGCCTTCTGGCACACACTAACAAGTGGTTTATGGTTCTGCACAAAGATACAAACTCCTGACAGAGGTTCAATATACTGCATTAGCAATTGTATTTTATTTTATCATATGACAGAGAGATGTTGTGATTAATTAGTAATTAGCTTGACAGTGGTTTGAAAATATTGCAGATTTGACAGATGGCAAAAAGATGGCTTAGCAATGTGGCATCAATCCTGTTGTGTGTTAATCTTTAACACCTTTGCTCATTACATGTTAAAAAAACAAACAAACAAAAAAAACCAGTACTTGGCATGGATTTTTGTTGTAGATTTGTCAAATAGAGTTTCTCACCTGGGCAATCCTTACTTTCATTTCCATACTAGAGATAACAATCTTGTCTTTCTGGAATAAACAGTAAATGCAAGCAGGGAATCTCTACTCCACGGATTCCAAAGTTCCAGGAAAACCCAAATACTGTTTGGTTTCTTTATACTCCACATAGTAGCTTAAATGAAAATGTGGAAGTTGATGAATGAAGGTCCATTTTCAGAAAAAGTTTTCCTTGTATCTGTTGATTCTGCTGTCCAGGAGTCCTGGTGGGAGTAAGAGCTGTTTCAGGCAACTTAGTCCCTTCAATGAGAGTCAGCTTCCATTGAGGCTCTCTTCGTCTCTTCCCACAGCTTAGTGCCCAAACCAAGGAGGGGAAAGAGGGTCAGTGTTAAATTATATAGCCCTGGGCTGTTTCATTCAAGGAGTTCTCACTTTCTGGAACCCCTCACCTACCTCTACATTTCAAGCAGAAAAGGGACCTGAGAGAGAATGCTCATCCCCCCCAACCACCAGTGAACCACCTTCCAACTCTTCATTCATGGATGTGGAGCTGAATGAGACTTCTGGCAATTTCCCATTCCTAAAGCTAACAGTTTCTATAAGCTATGCCACCATACTGATTACCCTGCATTTTTAGATCCATCATTCCTCTTTTCCTTGTTTTCTTTGTACTCTGTCCTGCTTTTGCTGAAAGAAATGTTTTCCTTTCTCCTGTATGTGTCAGTTTTTGCTCTCTGTGCCTCCCACTTTCTTTCTTTCCCTACTCCATTATGAGGCAGTGCTAATAGTTCTTTCCATATAAAAAATCAAAAAAAAAGGAAAGAAAATCACATTTTGGTACTTTATGTCATGCAGACATATGCTTCAAGACAAGCATATTTCATCCATTAAGGAAGAGAATAACTTGCAAGCTGCTGTGGGGTGATGGAACAAGCAGTTTTTCAGATAAGGTAGAATCATCCATGTGGGAAAGTAGATGGTTAAATGTGCCAGACAAGATAGCTTTTCAAAGCCCCAACCTGGAGAATAGTAATTAACCAGGAATTCTCCTATCACCAGTTGTTATGCTACAGAGAAAACATATATGAGCCTCCTGCCTTTGGGACATTATGTCACAGAGGTGACTTCAGCAGTGAGCTGAAGCATGGTCCTTCTAGGAAATGCCAGGAGCTGCAGGGTGTTGGATGGGAATTGTCTCTGTTCTCTCCCATCCTGGTTTCCCAGAGCTGACGAGGAGAGGTGGCTTGGCTGAGTCTTGTGGCAAGCAGTGAAGAAGCTGTTGATGTGGTTTTTGTGCCCCAGTGTCCTTTCCAAGTGCTTATTGGTGGAAGGGGAGGAAGATTTATGGTCCTAATAGGAAAGGAAATGTGAATTCAGTGATGTCCTGGCAGTCAGAAGCCACCCCTCCTGAGCTGTGATTGGAAAAAGAAAGGGGTCTGATCTAGGGTGTATCTGACAGGCTCCAGGGGAATTAGGAGCTTTCTTAGCATTTGTGTTTCTTCCTTCTGTTTTGTAGTTGTGAATATGCCTTGTTTTCTAGGAGGCTGCAGTGATGGGTATGTCCATTTGTGACGGGAGGTGATACTCTGAAGGTACTTTGGGTAATGGCAGGGGGATGGAGGTGGTGTGCTCTATAGTTTTCAGAGGAAAATGGCCCCATCTCATTTTCTGCCTGGTGTTTCAGTGAAGAAGTGCTAGAGAATTAATCAGACTTAACTTCTTTGGAGGAGATGTTCTCACACTGCTAACTGCAGGGTGGCTGAAGTTACATCTGCAGCCTTTTATGGGTCAGTATGAGTTTGCTTTGCTCAGCCTGCATCTGAGTCTGACCTGTGTCTGCTCAGTAACATCAGCCTGCATTGGGCATCAGAACGTATTAACCCAAGTCTGGCACTGTGCTAAAGCAGCTGTATGTCTTTTAGGGGACTCGTAGCACAGATAAAGCTTGCTCATCTGTATCATAGGAGTATCTACTCAGAAAGGTACCTAAAGTAGCTCGAAAGGAACCATCTTAGCTATTGCAACAGAGTAAATTACCCCATTTGCTTGCCAACTCATGGTATCCATGAGCTGCTTCATTTGCCACCAGCCCTGGGGAGAATCGAATGTTCCTGTGTTACATGCAAGGACCACATCATCATTTCTGAGGCTATGCAAGACAGAAAAAGAATCTGGTCTGTACGATGCTTCTCACTGCAGGTACTTGAGACAGGCATTTGGGAGGGGTTTCAGTTGTGCTTTGTTGGGTGTCTTTGAGAGTCTTCATGGGATGTGAGGTAAGGCATGTGTTGTGCATGCAAAGACTGTGGCTCTAGCTGCAATGTTGCCACTGCTTTTCTGGCCCACTGTGAGATGCTCTTTTACACCTTTGTGCCTTTGTTTCACCTGCCTCTTCCACCCTCTGTACAAGCTGCTCAGGGCAGAGGCTGTTGTATGTAACTCTCTGCAGGAGCCAGGTCTTTATAGAATGTAGAGGAACTGATTTTATACTATTACTGATAATGAAAAACACCACAACAAACTCATTTCTTTAATCATTTCATCTTCTTCCCCTACTATTGCATGGGATTATTCTGTTAACCTTTAAAGCTATGGTACTAATTTGCTTTATTGCTTAAAAACCAACAAGAATTTCCCTGAGGCTGTTTCAGAAATTGCTTCCTTTGTTATCAAAGGATCAACAATTCAATGAAGACATCTGGGCTTTTTTTCCATAAAGCTATTGTAAGAAAAGAATATCAAGATGCCTATAAAGAACTACTATGGTAGTAGTTCAGAAAGTACTACTGCTCCTGCAGCAGGCTGTTCAGGGTGCTGTGCAACAGCTGTACCCTCCCAAAATGCTCATGCATTCCTAGAGTAGTAGGTGTTGTTCCAGGCACCTTATACAAATCTGTGCACAGAAACTAAAGTGTTTCATTCTGTTTTGTACTATAATCTGAGCAGACCCAAAATTCATGCAGAAGGAGGTTTCTGGTGGTGCAGTGGGACAGCTGTTCAATTTAGCAGTGGCACATAAGAGCACTCTAACTCAGTAGCTCTCTTCTTGATAGATTTTCATCCTCCAGATAAGGAAGACTAACACCACAAGCATGAAACAAGGAATAATACATACATTTGTAGAAAGCTGGCTGATTTGGGGAACTCACTGCTGCAATACCTGCTGTCACCAGGAGCAGAGCAGGCTTGAGTAATGGGGCAACTGGTGGTGCAGGTAATACCAGCTTGCACCATAACAGTGCTCTTCAGAGCATGAAACTGCCATAATTCCCTACTGGTAGGAATCCATCTTCCTTAAAAATAGACACTTCTTTCAAACAACAGAACAAGGAAGGACATGGAAAACCTCGTCTGAACTGCCTTGACTGCTGTGCTCATACACTTCATGCTTTGTGACTAAGTTTTTGCATTTAGTTGTGTTGGACTCTCTGAGAGTGCACCTTTGACTCTGGAGCTAGTTTGTTTTGCAGATATAGCTGCAGGAGCAATGTTTTGAGTACAAGCTATTCTTCCTGCCTTTAGATTTTGGTTAGATGTAGAGTTTTTCTGCCATGAAATATTGTCCTGGGTTCACTGAAGGCATGTTGTTATCAGTTCATTTATTTGACATGAAAATTTTGAACTTCCTTCTCTGATAGATTCAGTCTACAATTGTCACCTGCTCAGGTCTGCATTGGTTGTGTTGCTCTTCCTTTTGTTCACACTCATTCTTATGATTTAATTGGAATTCAGCAATGACCCTGATGGAAATGAAGAGAAAGATTTAGGCAGGAGAAAGCAATGTATGTGAAAATGAAGCACAGTATAAAGGAAGTTTTTGCAAATTGGAATCCACAGAAGGTGAAATCTAAGCAAGTTAGTTTTCCAGGGAGCATCTGATTTAATCCTTCATCTGCTAACTGTATGAAACAAGTACAATTGTTATTAACACTGAGGCTATTTTGCATTGCCCATTTTGTCTATCACAGCTTGTTGGGTCGGGATGGCTACTGTCCTGCATCTTCTGCATTGATTTTTACTGGCAGTGCATTAAGCTAGCTTGGCTGCTGCCTTTTGAGTTGAAGAACATTTTCCAGTTTGCAGGGGCTGAGGATAACTACAGGAGTGGAGGGCAGTGAGCACCAGAGCTGTGGTGGATGTGACAGCTGCCCTCCTGCACATTTAAATCCTACTGAAATAAGTAAATTGTACTGAAATAAGTATGAAGTAGGCCTGAAGTGCTGCCAAATATCCTGCTGTGTGGTCGTTGTGGAAACACCTACTCAAAGGGTCAGGGAAGTGGTGCAGCTGACCTCTTGGTGGACCCTGATTGCCTCCTTATTGATGTTACTGTAAATCAGCAGAGAAGGAAATGCCACAGGCACAGGTAAAATGAAGCAAAGGGAACTTGCATCTTGTGGGGTTATGCAGGTGAACAGCTAAAGCTGCAGTGTAGGAAACATGCAGATTAAAAGCATCAGTCTAATCTGTCTGGTTTATCTGCAAATTATGTACTGGTGCATCACCTCTCACCGAACTTGGACGAACAGTTCCCCTTGATTTGATGCTTACATCAAATGAGTTCTTTTGGCCTTTGTCATTTATGAGACTGGCCTGAAGTCCCACTAGAGGGGTTTCCATTATGTCAGTCCTTGCATTTGAGGCATTAACTGTTCCAGGGCATCTTTATCTCCCCATATAATTTTATGAAGATTTGCAATAGGTTGTGCTATATGAGCAATCTACCAACCTGATCAAAGAGCCCTAATGTGATATTCATGTTTCTGACAGCCTATTATATGTATGGTTTTCAAAATCTAGAATAATCTTCTGTTAAATTAATGAAATATTTTAATTTTTTTTAATTAAAAAAAAATTAACTATTCTTGCAAGGCAATTTTTTAGAAATAATAAATACTTTACTGTGTCTACAGATCAGGAATAACCCTTTCCATGTTTGACAGTGATACCATAGCAGCTGAAAAAAAAAAGTTAAAATTTTCATCACAGGGGAAAGAAGTCAGACTCTCTGAGCTACTGGTGATAGCTAAGATTCTTTTATGCCTACTTGGAACCAGTTTATCAAAGAACTCTTTCTATTTTTAACAAATTTCATACATGTTCTATATTACAAACATCAACATGCAGGAATATGTAGTACTATTTTTTTGTTTGTTTCACTTAGACCATTACTGATCTCTAACTCATCTATGTTGGAAAGCAAGCATTTTCCATTTTCTCTATCTGTGATTTCAGCATGGAAAAGAGAAAAGCAGAAAAAAAGAATGAAAAGAGAAAAAGCTTCTTGCGGAGCTATTTGCTTGGAAGCCTATGCTATTTTCCTAATTCACTGTCTTTGTATCTTCTGGAACAAACAAAGAAAAAAAAAAAGAGTAGAGAATTACAGAACAGCAGTAGTTTCTTTAACTGGAAGCAATGTACAGATTCTTCCATCTGGCTGCAGTGACACCTTTGTGCAGTTTATTGCTCATTTGGAAGGGGAAGTCACGATTCCCTTGTGCTCTCATCCTTCTCGACAGCAGAGCTGACAAGAAAGCCCAGGTCTCCCAGGGCTTTGGAGCAGCCCTGTTGCTGGGTTTGCTCCTGTGGGTCCCTTCCCTGCAGCTGGAAGAGAAATATTCCTGGGAACAGGGTGACAGTGTCTCCACTAAAATTGGCAGTGTAATCAGATAACAATTTTATGTAGTTTTGGTTTGTTTTTAATAGATTTCCCCCATTTAGCTGAGGAAATTGAATTGTTGTCAACAAATTGTTTAAATTAAGAAAATGAGCATCACTTAAAATGATAATTGGTTTTAAATAATTTGTTACAGTAGATGAATTGGAAATTCTAACAATTTTAATTCAAGTTAACAAAACATTTGGTATCAATATTTCAGAACTGGACGTTTAGGTGGCACAAAACCTTTAATCACATTAATGGTATATTTTTGAGAAACAAATCTTCTTCAGAAATCTCTTTTCCAGTATTCCCAGCTGGTAGTGAGTTACAGCAGACAGCCCAGAAATAGAAGTGCAAGTTGTCTCAACTGGAATAGAGTATATCAGAATGCATCTGAGAAGTTAAGAGTATAACTCTGCAGCTTTTTTAAGGACTTTTTAGGATGCTGATACTGTCTGTCTCAAAAATAGTGGTGTGAGCACTGCTGCTCAGTGGCTTCTACAAGGAATAGAAGTGGTTTGGTGAAGTGTGCTCGGGCACAATTGTTTTGCAGTGATCCTGCTCCCAGGGTACCAGCCTGAGACTTTACAGACAGTAGAATGTGACAGCTGTCAGTCAGACTCAGAAGAATGTCTGCTAGTAAAATACCACTGCACTTTGCTGCATATAGCAGCACTGTTGCCAACTGTAATAAAAGTCAGGAAATTTTAGGCATCTGACAGCATCACAACTTAATTTTGTGAAGAAACAGTTGCAGGGCAGTGTGTGGAGTTACTGCAAGTTATTGCCTCTCGCTTTGGGACCAGTGCACAGCTCAAATCATAATGTGCTCCATAATATATGTGCAGGGGAGATCCCTCTCATACTCTGCTTGATGCTGTCCAAGCCAGTCATAAAAACACTAACCCAGGCTGTCTCAAAGCACTGGAGACTGATGCAATGTTAGCTAGATTAATTTTTGAGCTCTCATTTGTAGATTAGAGAAATCATTAAGCCAATGCCATCCCTGGAGCTTTCTGCTTCTGCACAGCAAGCTGTAGAGTGCTTGAACTTCTTTCTCTATGCACTGAGCATGATAAGAGCTGCTGAAGGCCTGTCAGGAACATCTCAGAAGCGGTGGAGAGAGTTGTCTCAAACCACCACCCAGCAACTGAGATCCACCCCTTGGCTGTAGCAGAAAGGCAGTGCAAGGTGACCTGAGCTCTGATAGGAAGGAAACCCAGGCTTTTGCTTGCAGGTTTTAGGCTGTGGTTGAGTGCTGAGGAACTCAATCGCAGGACAGGAAAGCAACTGGATGCACAGCAGGTCAGGGTTGGCTGCTCTGTGGGAAGGTAATGGTGGCATCCTGCTTGGCATCTGTAGATGCTTCAGCTGTACCTCTCTGTGGGAGGAGAAAAGAGGTTTCAAGCTTTTATTGGGTTGTAGACTCCAATGAAAGCAAAACCTTTATGGTAGGAGGAAGGTGGGGACAGGAGAATGGAGTGGAAGCAGGTGTTTTACTGCCTTTTCCCCAAAACAGCTGATAGCTTCGTGACCCAGATGGTGGTCTGAATGTGGATCCACCTCACTGCTTTCTCTGTCCCAGAAGGAAAAGCCAAATCCCACCCTGCCAAGCCTGAGCACGAGCTGCTTGTGAAGGAGTTGGCTGAACAGGAGGATCTGTCTCTCCTTGTGAGGTCCCTCCTGAGTCTGACATGTGTCTGTGCTGAAAGACTTTATTGAAGTTGTGTTTTCCCTAAAAGTTTTGGTTTAAACACGTTGGCGTTTCCCCAGGAAAAATCCACTGGGTTGGAAAATTGCCAGATAGCTCTGGTGCAAAACAATGGGATTACATTTCAGAACTCTGAAAATTGCAAGGTGAGGGGAAATGCTCACAGATATGTACAAGCAGACCCATGGATTTACATTGAAAATGGAGTTAAAGAAGGAACTCATCTGACAACTACTTATTAAAGCTATAACTGCAGAATCTCAAATTCTGAAATTAGCCTCCCTGCTTCAGTAGAAATGTCTTTGCTCACTGTCTTATTTCTCTTTTTCTTATGTCTCCACTGGAGCAGTCTTGTTGTCTTGTGCAGGAATTTCTAACCATTTTTTTTTGTTTTTTCTCACCACCACCTATTTTTTGTATGTGTTTTGGGCCAAGAGGACATTAGCTCAGGGATCAGATGATTTGCAGATTGGAAAAAAATACTGCTTTATAATAAGAGGAGGATATTGAATAAACCCCAGATTTAATACCAAACCTAGTGGAACACTCTGATGAATGTAATTGCATTTTAAGCATTCTGATTGAATTTTTGATCCATATTGCATTTGTTTTGCTTGTGACTCTTTTTTCTTTTTTTTTGTGGGGGGGAGAAGTGCATAGAGATTAAAGGATTACCAGGTTCTTAAGAAGCACAGGCAGCTGCTAAAGCATCTGAATATTCTTGCCTAAATTTGATGGGAAAGATATATTAATCTTGTCTTTTATATCAAGCAATATGTTGCAAGCCAAAATAACCCGAAGTAAGATGGACAAGAGGGAAGTGATGTAAGGGACATTTTCTTAGTTTCTTCTACAGGTGAACAAATGGCAGGGTATTGGCAATAACTGGAACAAAACAGTGCTGTAATTGAAAAAAAGAGATTGAAAACCATCTGAAATGGTTATGGGGGGATGAGGGGTTTTTTTTTTCCTCTTAATTTTCTGACAAGTTGGAGTGAGCAGTAACTTGCACACAGAGAGAGAATGAAAATCAATTGTTTCTGTTCTCCCATAATGGAAGGAGTGTGGGAAACCTGTTGGAGACCTTAACTCCTGAAATAAAGTTCCTTCAGGAGACATGGAGACAGAAATTGTGTTTGCAAAGGGGGTTTCAGTAGTGGAGGCATGGAAATTATTGTCTCCCTAACTTGGCACCGGTGAGGCTGCACCTCAAAATGTGGGCTCAGTTCTGGGGTTCTGCAGTACAAGAAAGACAGTCACGTGCTGGAGCAAGTCCAGAAAACAAGGAAACTGATGAGGGGTCCAGAGAACAAGTTTTAAAAGGAGCAGCCAAGGGAACTGAGTTTGTTTAAACTGAAGAAAAAGAGGTTGAGGGGAAACCTTCTCTATCTCTACAACTACCCAAGAGGAGGTTGAAGTGAGGTGCATGTCAGCCTGTTCTCCCTAGTAACAAGCAGAAGGACAAGGGGAAATGGCTTCGATGTATGCTAAGGGAGGTTGAGATTGTATATTATGAAAACATTCTTTACTGGAAGGGTTCTCAGGCACTGGAACAGGCTGCCCAGGGCAGTGGTGTATTCACCATCCTTGAAAGTATTTAAAAGACATGTAGATGTGGTGCTGGGGGAGATGGTTTAGTGGGGGACTTCTTAGTGTTAGGTTGGCCCTGGTGATCTTAAATATCCTTCCCAACCAAAACAACTCTACAATTCTGTGTTGGACAGAGCCAGTTCCAGCTGGTTCTGAGACAGACCCACCACTGGCCAAGCTCAGTTGATCAATCAGTGACTTCAGGAAGCACCTTCAGCTCAGAGAGTAAGTGATGATTTAGCCAAGGGAACTGAGTAAAGTCATTTAGTGTCAGGATGTGCCTTTAGGCAAAGTGGAGGATGAGTGGCTCTGCTTTCCAGATAAACACACACAGATAAGGGGAGCTGTGAAACTCTGGTACTGACTGGAAACTCATTGTCTGTACAAAACAGTGCTTATTATTAAGTCCAAATGACTTGTATGTGCAGTAAATAAACTTCTTAATATTTATATTAATATAAGGGAAGTCATCAGCTCTCAAGGTCAGAAAAAAATCCTGTCAAGCACTGTGAAATCAAGGAAGGGCTTTCAGGCTTTAACAGGCTCCCCCAGTCTGTAGCATGTTTTACCAAATGCTTACTGCTCCTCAAAATTTTCTAGCTGAACAAAACCTCAAAACAAGTCTTAAGAAATGACTTCCAGCTTGATCAGGGTACATGATAAGCAAAGGGCAAAATCAGTGGTGCTAATGGGGAATGGCTTTGGCCAACAAATGGGTTTTGATCTGTGAGAGCAAAAGATCACCCCATGCTGTTGTGGCTGAAATGTTAACAAAAAAAATTATATTTTTTTTCTTGCCCTGAAATGATACAAACAATATTTATTTCGATGTTCCAAAGATATAAATTTAATCTTTTATAGGTAGCACCAACTTAGACCATGCTTAGCATGATTTCTGTGCTAATCAAAGCTTCAGAAACCATTAGAAGTGAAAACATAACTAAAGAGCTGAACAACAAAAGCAGCATTAGGATAAAAACGCCTAGAGACAGAGGTTTTTCATTTTCATTACTTTTCTTTAGTGCTTTTGATTGGCCACACAACATGGGGTTAGGGACAGGGCTTTTCCTCCGGGTCTAGAATAGGTGGATGAGGTTTGCTGATATTTCTAAACACCAGGTTTCCAAATCCATTGCAGGCAGGTAAATCTCCTCAGAACAATGTGAAGTCCACAGTGGTTTCTTTCAGGACAAAGAAGCCTCTTAGACATGGAAGCAGGGGTAGACATTGTCTTAAGAAACATTTAAATAGGAAAATAGAGACCTGTGTGAAAGCTCTGGCTTGGTTTAAAACCAAGCTGGAGTGAAGCATTTTTTAGTCTTCTGCACCATTCAAGTTAGGTGTAGCCCATAAGCAGAATTGTAGATTCATGCCTCCTCATCCCCTGTTTTCTTAAAAATCCTGGGAGTTGTTTAGAGTTGGGTTGAAATTTGGGCTTTCATGTATAATGGGGACATCTGAAATAGTCATTCCATATACACCGGACTTTGGGCAAGGTCCATATCTCTTGTGCTGTGTTGTTTGAGCTCCTTTGTCATTTCATGGCAGCAGAAGAAAAAGAGAGA
Source organism: Calypte anna (assembly GCF_003957555.1). NCBI lineage: Eukaryota > Metazoa > Chordata > Aves > Apodiformes > Trochilidae > Calypte > Calypte anna. The sequence goes on from NC_044253.1 coordinate 31,254,202, forward strand.
AACCTAGGAAAAAAAGGGACTGCTTGGGTTGTAACTGAAATCTTAAGTGCTGTAATTGTGTGATGCTTTGGGTTTCTGGGGGCTTTTCAAGCCAAGTGCAAGAATTCCAAATGGCTTTCTGTGTGCACACACAGTCTGTGCTGGGAATGTGTTTCAGGTGTCAGTATATTTAACCAGATATCCTCTGACTGATAAAGAGGATGCTTTATTTCTTCTTTTCTCTATATACAGCAGAAGGTGGTGGATGCCTTTGAAACTGTGAAAGGGGTAAAACAGGTCTGGCTTGGTCTGGCAGTCTCATCCACAGCAGGTATATGCTGGCCTAAGGGCTGCTCTCTTAATTAATCACATTTCTGCTGCCTGGGTCCATTGGATAGACAGATTTTAGTTTCATTGGGGTATGAAAAGGAATCCCGTTCAGCAGCTCTCTGGGTGCATTTATAGTCTTCTTTTTTTGAGTTTGTTGATGGATGTCAGCAATCAGCTCAGAAAACCTTAGGCTTCACATGCAAAGGCCAACATTTGTGCTTTTTGAGTGGAACTAAAGCCATGACATCAAAGCAGTGGTACCACCTGTACAAACCCTTCTTATAGCCTCCTTTACCCATCTTTACTGTGATCAAATGGAGCAAAATTGTTTGGTTTGATTTTGTGGGGGGCTTGTTTGTTTGTTTCTTAAAGAAAAAAATAAAGGTAGCGTCTTTCATTACTTGTTTCCTCCTAATTATACATTCTCCTTCCAACACAGGGGTAAAACTGTCTGTTTTCTACTGACCAGTATGAAAAGATAGGGCAGTTTGAAGGTAAAGCTCTACAAATCATTGAGAATGTAATTTTGGGCAGCCATGTTCCTCTGATAGGCTCTAATAATTCAAATAATTCATGTTTGGATTCACTTGTGTCTGTCATTGCTTGGCTTATAATAATAATGCTATGGAGACGGAGCTTAGCTTTTTTTTTTTTTTTTTTTTTTTGTTAGAAGAAAAAGATGCTTAAGCCCTGTGTATTTAAACGAACTCATGTAATTCGTAGGAGCTAAAGGATGAAAAAATACAGGATCATAATTATTTTTGTCCAGAAAAAAAAAACAACCCATTAATCCTACCATCCCTTCATTGCTAGCAGCAGTCACAAAAGCAAATCACTGAGATCCTTCAGCAATAATTTTCTAGTGAGCTTTTTACACTTTTGTGACCTCTGCTCTGCTGTGGTGGGAAAGAAAGGGCAGAAATGGATGGTAACTGAGAGTGTTGCTCTGTGCTGGGAAGTGTGTGTGAACCAAGCTGTCATTGTCACACCCAGAGCAGAGCCAGCTGAGTGATCCCTCTGCTCCCACTGACTGAGGAGCCAGCCTGCTCTTCAGCTTCATTCTGTTTCCAGCAGTTGAATGTAGGGAATGAAATCGGGTGAATGCATATTTCTGGTGGGTCAGATAGGTTTTGCTTTTCAAATAGACAATTCCCTCAGCATCAATTTGCTGGCTAGAAGCAATTTATACCATGTAGTGGTCAAACATTAGAACTGAACGGCTTTTTCATTCAGTATAATGCTGCAAATATTAATACTGTGTGAAATAATCATGAATAGGTTCACAGTGTCATGGCACTGTGACATGAATTAAAAATTAAGATATGCCCAGGCTAATGTTCTAATCTTAAGATTTTCTAAATATAACTAGATGGCTGTGTTCAACCAACAAGTCAACTCAATGTGAGATTTGGAGTCACACATCATGCATTTTATTAATTTCATACAGAAACTTGAAGGTCAAGGGGAGTAGCATGGGAAGGGTGCCCAAATAATACAGTTTTTAAACAGCATGATGTGGATCCACATCAAAGTTTGCTGTAAGAGAGCTATGAAGCTGAGTCTCAAAATGCTTTCTGAAAACAATCCCTCTCTACTTGTGTCCTGGCCCCTGTGATTTAATGCACATATAGCTCTGGCTGGGCTATGGGCACAGCAGCTGTAGGGCTCAAGTGGTGATGCTTGGCTTTTGGATTAAAAAGAAGAGCAGGCTTTGTTATGCAAAAGGAACAAAACAACTTATATCTCAAAAGCTCAAAAACAAGGCAAGAAATAGAATCTGTCATCAATGAAAAGACAGAAAACAACAAAGCCCTTTGAATTTTTGAAACATCCATGAGAGTCTGGGGGCCTTTTTACACTGAAGAGTTAAGCTTGGCCTTGCTGACCTTGCTAATGGATGTTGTTTCTCCCTGGGCTTATCTTGTTTAGCAGGAAGGAGGGAAATGAAGCCAGCCAGAGGAGAAGCTCTGTAGGAGAAGGGAAGGGAGGAGGTAGTGTTGAGTATCAGTTCTCTGCAGATTTGATACCTACCCTCAAATGTAGTTTGAAATCTTCAAAACATCATCTCTGCAAAACAATCTTTCTCCAAGTTGCCTTCTCCTTAAATATGGCAGGCAATGTGGCATTTGTCCTCTTTATGTCAAAAATCAGAGTGAAAAGAAGGAAGAACATTTAATTACTATGAAACAATGTATGTTCAGGAATCAGAATATTCTAAGAGTTCTGGTAACTGTTTTACAGAAAACTGGTTTCTCTTTTAAAGCCTTTGTCACTTCTATAGATGTAATTAATCAGACATTTTATTCATGTGCAGGTTCCTTTTGCTTCTATGATAACTTGCTTCTATACAAAATGTGGTCATAAGAGCTCCACAAGTAGCATATTTTGGTGCTAAATGTAATTCAGTTTTACAGGAAGGATAAAAACCTGTGATAGGGACAGATCTTGGAGCTGAGCTGACATTTTCAGAGGGGCTAGCCTTGATCCTCTAAAAGAGTTCATGACAAACTGTTGAAAAGCAATTATGTGTGGCTGGAAAGTCCTCTGATTTTCTTCACTTACTACACCTGCATTATATTTTCATATTGCTATGTACTGTGGGCTTACGTGCTTTAAACTTTTGATTGTTTAAAGGAATGGTTGTAAAAATGTGATTTTCAGAATTGTTACTTCTGATCTTTATTCAGAATTGAAGCCAGATTCACAGAGGATTTTCTTTCTTCTTTAGGCAGGTGAATAAGAACTACTCTTGTCAGAAACATTTAGCAAATCTCTGCTGCCATAAACCAGAAAATAATATGATTTCAAACACACCTATTTCTGTTTTCTATTTTCATAAGATACCTTCAGTTTTGGTGGTCAAAGTAGTTTGGTTTTCTAAGAGCAGTTGTTATTTTCCCCACAAAAAACAGGTCCCCTTCTCAGTACTCACCCCCTTCTGTTATCATTTATCATTCCTGAAATCTTGGCCCAATGGCATAAACAAGAACTCTTTTGAAACCTTGGCTTCAATTAGGGGGTATTAAACAACAGGATTGGTTTTTTTTTTTCCCATAAGTTCCTCTGATCACAAAAAAGTTTAAGGAAAATAAATTAACCAGAAAAATAATAGCTCGTTTCAATTTGAATAAATTTCAGGGAAGAAAGAGACACTATTGCTGGTGGCTTTGAAAAGTCCTTTTATATAATGTGCTTCTAGCAGTCCCCTTTTTGTTTGGAGGAGGAACCAAATGCTGGTTCTTTTTAATGAGGTGTTGCACATATTCAGTGCTTATTGTGTTGGTGCATATAATAGCAAGGTGTATGAATTATATACTGTAATTAACACTCTCCTCTAACCTGCTGCTTGTCTCCCAGCTGTGCAGAGGTGCTGTCAGGATTGGGTAGCATTGTGGTTGGTTGTTGCCAAAGAGTCACTTGAAGGCCTTGATGCAATGGTTAAGAAAAGTTACTTTAGCTGAGCATCCATAGGTTTCCACTGGTTGTGCATTTTGCTATTTGTAAGTACTGATGACTCCAGATAGAACCTGACTGTGCTAGTTAGCTTTATACTCTCTTATTTATAAGTGGCATGATGCAATGAGTTTTGATCTTTTGATGGGTGAGGTTTCATTCACTGGATGCACAATTTTGCTTTTGTTTTGTTTCACTTTAAGCTTAAGAGATCAGGAAGCACTTAGCTTCCCATCTTCAAAGCACTCCTCTTAGCCAAGCACATCTCCTCAGTGAAGAGTATTGTATCTCCTGGACGGCAAAAGTGGCTGCTGGGTTGAGGCATCTCAGACAGAGGAAATCACCATGCCAGCACTACAAATGAAGGCAGCTCTTAGATCCCAGATGACTCCTCAAGGCAAACTGGAGCCAGTCACTGCACTTCACTTGTTCTGAACCCTGTTTCCCTTTGCTGTAGCTCAATAGTCCATGTCTGTTCACCATGACCACAGGAGGTGGTTATTCTCTCCCTCTGTGCAGGAATGACTTTTATCACCTTCCTCCTCAGTCCTCTGAGACCAAAAAACCCCTTTCTTCCTTCCTACCCTTCTAGGTTTCTGCTCACTTCTCATTTTTGTCTTCTGGGTTTTCTTCAGAACCCACCTGGTTTTGAAGTGCAGTGCTCAAACTCAGTGTTTGAGCTGCTGTGTTGCCAGAGATGAGCAGTGGGAAAGGCTGGGCCTCTCTGAGCACTGCAGTATGGTGGTGGTCACATCTTTCTGGGACACGGTGTCACAGCTGCCTTGTGACCATAGCTTAGAGCTGTGGATCAAAATGTTTTACTGAAGAACTTTTCTCTTCTCTCCTCTTTTCTCATTCAGTCTTTGTACAGTGGATTATTTCTGTCTAAGGATAGATAGTCCCTGGCACTTATCCCTTTAAGTTTTGTACTTTTCAGACCATTATTTCGATTTGCCAGGGACATTAGAATTCTAATTTTATTCCCCTGTTTATTTGAGGTCCTTCCCAGCTTGAAAGTGTCTGAAAATGTTTAAGCATACATTCTTGTCCATCACACAGACTGTAGTTGTAGAGAGTAAGATGAGCTTCTCATCATTGCTCCCTTCAGCCAGTAGACAGCTACTCAACCAGCTTTCACCTACCTCCAAGTTTTCCCAAGACTGTCTTTCTCTAGTTTGCTTGAGAGAATATTAGGCAGGACAACCTTATGTTCCACCTCAAGTATAAGAATGAATATTTTCAAAAAGATGCTCATGGTTTTTTTTAAGTTTTTAGTCTTCAGAAATGAACCAGTAGCTCTTGAGCTACTGTGATGTTTTGCACTCTTCTGCCTTGATGGCTGGTGGGAGGGAGTGCTCCAGGCACAGGTACTTACAGAGAATAGAAACACTTTAATCAAGGCTGAAGAAGGGAACATGTTGGTAGAGCACTGGTCTGGAATCAGCTTCCTGATCTCCTACAGAGCAGCAGTCGTAATTGAGGTACTGAGTGTGATTTGACAGACCTAATGCTCCTCAAAATGTTTTCATTCCTGGATCCCTAGGAAAAGGCAAGCAACTGGTGCTGTGAGGCATTTGCACAGGGAGGGACCTCTCAAGAAGATATCAGGCTTTTCCAAAGACCTTGTGTTGAGAGCCTTGAGGCACCTCTTCCCACTGCTACTGTAAATCCAGATTGCAGCAGCCAGGGCAGCATAAACCCACCTAATTTTTTTTCCCAGCAAGGGACATATGGATTTTTCTCCAGACTTATGACTTTATTTTTGTCATGAAGATGTTTTGAAAGCACAGTAAGAAACAAAAGATGAGAAACAAGCCAACCTCACAAGACCATAGGATAGACCCAAAAATTAAGAGGATTCTGCATTAGAAAAGGTACCTCAAGCTTTGTGAGCACAGAAAAGCAGAACGTTGATTCATTTAGCCCTTCTAAGAAAAATGGACCAATCTAATATGTATGGTGCAATACTGCTCTGCCATCTGGGTATAACTATTAGAAGAAAATAAAAAATTAAGTCTGTGGAATTCCTGGTTTTGCAGAGAGTTTGCTTATTGTGATGGTGATTTATAGTTACCAGTACTAAACTCCTTGGGGGGGGGGATATTTCTCTGCTTTAGATAAAATGTGGCTCCAGTACTGCTGAGAGGGCTTTGTGCTCTGCCCTCTGAAGCAGGTCTCTAAATTTCCATTGTCCTTTTCCAGCACATTCTGGTTGACAGACGCTTGCAAATAATGATGCTGGAATTGGGGTTCCTCAGTATTGTGGCACACATCAGTTGTCTGTGTCCCTTTCCCTGGCTGGCCTTGAATGATATCTCCTGAATCCCATCTTTTGGTGGCTTTTCATGTCGTGATACCTCCTGGCGTGTGGTGATTCCACAGACACAGTAAGTGTCTGTACTGCTGTATGCAGGCCATAGCTCTCCTGAGCTTCACTGAACTGGTAAATTTGGTTGCAGGGCCAAATATGTTGGACTTGGTGCTGAATCTGTCCCAGCATGGACAAAAGTTAAACTGGTTGTGCTGAGCAGAATGGAATGAGAGGAGGAGGGCAGTGTTGATTTGGAAGAGTCAGAGTAATTTAAGGGAAAGGGAAAAAGAAGTCCATTCTAAGAGCTGTGGATTTTTCTCAACATTAAGTCCTGGGTACTAGAAGCATCTTTGTCAACAGCAGGTTAAGAGAACAAAAGACTTGAGAAGCTGCTGAATGATGGAAAAACTCAAAGCAACAGCTGCAGATCAGTCACTAGTATTTGCATAGACTCTTTGCAAATTTTTTTTTTTTTAAATCTTTGGACCAGTAATTTCCAGGACTGTGCCATCACACCTCTGATTTGGTAAGCAGAGTGGCTATTGCTTCTATCCAGGTGCTGGTGGAGCTTTTTCTAGTGATCTTGCAGAGCAGTGTTAGCTGGGATGGTGTAGGAGCCGTGCTGGAGAGGTGCCTCTCGGACCCACGTGTGTCCTGAGCCCACAGCAGTTGCTGTCTTCCCTTTCTCATTTCTGTCCATGGTGTTGAAATGTGTTTAGCTGATGAGCAGCCTTAATTGAAGGTGCTTTTCCCTCTTGAGGAGCACCCTCTGGGTCTTGCTAACATGGGTGGTCTGAGGAAGGTTCTGGCTGCGTAACCTCGAGCTCCTCTCAGCACCCAGACCCAGATCAGTGCTGGAGGGGGAGCCATGGATGTTTCACACACATATGGTGCTATGGCATCTGCAGTGTATTTCATGTACACTTCTAGTAAGACTCTGGTAAGGAAACAAAATAGAAGCAAAATAGTATGGTTATTCATTTGGTAGGGACTTTGCTTTACCTTACATCTCATAACTCCTCCTTACTTTGTAATAGCACTTGTAAATATGGTGAAAACTACTAGAGCAGCATACAGAATCCTGAAGCATTAAGCATTTTTTTTTCTTTTTTAGTTTGATAGCTTTTCTTTCTTCTAGGTTGGTGGTTTTTTTTCCTTTTTCTAATTGTGATGATTCTTGATTTTCTGAAAAAACAGCAGACAGTTTTTTGTATTCAGCAGCAAAGTTAAAACAATCAAAACACTTAGTAGGATTTTATTACAGGTTGGCAAGTCAATGATGTTATAAATAACACACAGACATGAGCAATTTTAGTGTCTTTAGCAAGCATTCTACCTGCCTGAAAGTTATTTCTGTATTTCTAAATTCTGTTTTAGCCCCATGATTGCAAACTTCACAGTTTTTATTTGGAGATTATGCCAATATAATTAATAATTATACCAACTTTTCTTCCCTTTCTTCTTTTTTTTTTTCCTTTTATAGGAAAAAAAAATATACTACTACTACTAGGTGTGTTCATTTCTTCTCTGAGAACTGGATTAAAAAAACCAGTAGCATTAGTTTCAAACTCTAACCCCTACGGAATGTTGTCTTCAGTTAAAGAAGAAAAAGTTTTGAAATTCTCAAGAGGAGTTTCTGTTTTAAGTGAGTCATTGAATTGGGACTTCAGAGTCATCATTCTTTACAAAAAACAAAATACAAAACCCAACCCAACAAAGAACTCAAACCTTCCACTGTGTAAAAAAAACCAAAAACCTGCTAAACGTAAAAAAAGGGTAGGGAATGCTATAAGCACAGTAGTCCTAAATTAAAGCAAACTTTATAAAAGGAATATTTTCTTGGGTATTTTTATTTCATTACCTCCTGCTCTAGTAAATAACCCTGCATTTCTCCACTTCTTGTACAAACATCTTCAGAAAGGGAATGTTTATGCATATATTGGATTGCAGCCTGCTTTGAGGTGGAAATCAGCCTTTGAGAAAAATGTGGAAACCCTGTGTGCCTGTTTGGTGGAGGAAGTTAAAAGGGATGCTGCTTGTTAACTGAAAGTGCAAGAAGTGCATTATTTCTCATTTTGGGTATTGGGAAAAAGCTATCTCATATGCCACTTTATAGTAACCTTGTTGTTTAAACGTTGGTGACTGCTTTTTCTCATTTCATTTTTAAAATTTGATAAATCCTTTTCTGAGTTAATGTGCATTTGGTTTCTAAAATACTTTTTTGTTGCACTGTTCATAGGCTGTGCTCACAGATGAGCAATCAACCTGTTTAGTGGGAAAAAAAAATAATCAGTGATTTTCCTGTAATGGTAGTTAGCTTTAATCAAAACTTCATAACATTAATGTTTTATTAAAAGCAATCACATTAGCCTTCACAGAACAATGTGGGTATGAATAAACCAGTTTCTTAGGGAACTGTAGGAAGCACGATTCCTTGCGGGACAAAGAGCCAAGGTGCATATTATTTGCTTAGTCTATGAGAAAACTTGCAAGTTAATAAGACCACTTAATAATTCTGTTTTAGTGCTGAAACTCCATGGCACTTGTGGGAGCTCCAAGGTCTCAAGACACTCTGGTACTAAAGCCCGTGCACTCAGAGGAATACACAGCATGGAAGATGAAAGATCTCCCCCAGAGCCACTGTGATGTGCACTTCCAGAATGGAAACAATAAATAATTAGTAGGTGGCTCGTTATATAGATATTGAAGTGCTTCATAAAGAGCAGGAGGCAGATGCTGTTCCCCCACCCATTGCACACACAGTGAGCTGTGTATCTTCTTCCAGATCTTCAGTAGCCTGCAGAACAGCCCTTCCACTGCCAGAATGTAAAGGAGCTCTTTATGATTTGAGGTTAAGATAATGTTCTTTGTTCTCCTGGCCCAAGGGAGCAGTCTTACACAATTGACAAATGGTTTAATATGGGAGCCTTTCAGGCAAGGAAGTTGGTTAGTGCTTCTCTGTTAAAGCAGCTTTTTATGGACTGGTTTTGGCTCCTGGAGAATCTCATAGTTGTTAGGATCCCCAGCTTCACAGCATTCTCAGAAGTCAGACTTGCTGCTGCCTCTGTTGGACCGATGGGACCAGGACAGGCCTGGCTTGCTCAAGGGCACAGAAAATCTTGTGACATAGTAAGAATATTACACCTGGATCTTCTGGGTCCCAGACCTTTCTCCAGCCAGCAACACATTGTGCTCTCACAATTATAGCTCTGTTCTTCTCTTGGAGCATGTTGTCCAGAGTTACTCAGTTCCAAGATGTGTAGGAAATTAAATAATAATAATAAAACAGAAGTGGCCTAGGTGTCTGTAAACGTAATTCCTGCTGGAAACATCTGGGGTTCTAACTCTGGAGATAGAATTCTCTTTATCAGAAAAATCAGAGAGGATTTGGCTTTAGTAGATAAAGACCAAGAATGCAGAGAACTTGCATCTGTTTGCCCTGTGGGAGATGCTCTGTGATACACTTTGTGCTGTACTTTTTCAAAGCCAAGTTAGTTGACCTGAACCATGTACAGCAATAATTAAGAGGTAAACAGAATAGTGTACGTGGGTTCTGGTCTTGCCATTTCAAGAAGGCTGTGACAGAATTACAGTAGGTAAAAAGAAAGGTGACTAAAATGATTCCATGCATGGAGCAGCTGCTTTATGAGAGTATCTAAAAAGTCTGAGTCTTCACTTTTGAGAGTTGAGGGCTGTTGAGGAGTATGATTGTGGTTTCCAAAATCAGGAAGGTGATGGGTAAGTTGGGTGTAGAGTTGTTATTCACCAACTCCTGTGATACGAGAGCAAGAGGTGCTCAGTGAAATAAGCAGGAGATTTATGTTGGAGATAAATAATTTCCTTCTGCAGTGGGTGGTGAACAGATGGGATTCAGATGCCCTGAAAAGCTGGGGAAGCAGACACTACTAAGTGGGCTCAAAAAGGTTTGGACAAGCTCATGGATGAGAGGTCCATAAATGGCTAGGTAGGGGCCTGACATCCCCAAAACAATGGCTTTGGGTAGTGGGGGATGCTGGACAAGAGGCCAAGCTACCTTCTCTCCCAAAACACCAGATCTTTTACCATGCAGAGAGACAAGCTGGCTCACTGGACCATTGGTCTGTCCCAGCAAGATGTTTCTGGTACTTAAGAAGCACATTGACAAACTCCCACAGATGCCTGATTCACGTTTAGTGTTGTAAGTATATTCCTTACTTTCCACTGTGTTTTCATTGTGAGGCTTTATAATTTGTTTTACACTGAGAAGGAGACAGGAGCTTTTCATGAATCTTGAGGTTTTTTGATTTCCTGTGTAACTCATTCTGGAATTCATCCAGGAAGCATCTTATCCATTCACCTGGTTTGGCAGAAAGGCTCCAGTTACTGAGGCAGAGAGCAAGAGGTACTCCCAAGTCTCTCAGGTGACTCCAATTGCAGCTCTTGTAAAGCTTTTAGCAAAAGCAGAGGTGAATTTTGTGATAGTGAGGATAAGTTACTCTGTTTTTACTAAGGCCAAACAGGCAGCTCCACATTAGAAACTTTTCTTAGTGGTCCTGACAGCTATTTCTGATTCTTTCCTCACTCTCAGGGTAATGAAGACATGTAGTAATGTTCTGAAAATGATGTCTCCTTGAAAACTTGAAACCTTGCTGTGGAAAATTGTTATGTTTACCTAAAGTGTTTACCTAAATTGTTTTACCTAAAGAGTTTACCTAAAGTGAACATGCCAGACTTCCTAAATACATGAAAGTTTCAGGCAAATATCATGAAAAACACCTTCAAAATTAGAATGCATCATATAGTGTTGTCCTCTCTTGTCTTAAAGTCAATGGGAAGCCCTTTCATCATCTTTCTTGTGAAAATGATGAGGAAAATATTTCTTGACTTTTATGCTTTACTAATCAACCTGGTGGTATGAAAAAGTAGTTGGCTCTCTTATAATTTGTTTTATTTCAGTCATCTTTGCTAGTTTTGTGCATCTCCTAATATCTCATTCATCATCATATTCACTTGTCAAGATTTCAAGGCAGGAGAGAGTTTTCTGACAGCACAACCTGACTATTGCCTGGGGAAGCTTATATTTAGTTTACCAAGATAATATATGTTTCCTTTTAAGATTCTGCCTATTTTGATACAAGATCTTAATTAGAATTAATGTAAAACGTGTTCATTTCAGATTTCATATGCTTCAGGGTTTTTTTTGTAAGACATTGAGTACTGAAAACTAGAAACAAAGCAGAAAATACTCTTATAATTAAGTAAAATATTTAATATTCCCTTTACAGTAGCCTGTTTTAGAAGTTATCTCTTTTTTTCAGTCTCATCTGGGAACACTTCTCAGGGCTTGTTCTGTGCACTTTTTTAGTGCATGAGACATTGTCTTAAATTGGACCTTGCTGGTAAAACTGCAACTGAACTGTGTTCAGGAGCAATATGTACATCTATCAGAACTGGAATTTTATAGAGGAGGCTGTTTCAGCAGAAGATACTTTGGGGATTTTCGGACTCTCCCAAGACAGTTCTGGTGATGTACTTGTTCAGCTTTTCATTTTAAAAATATGTTTTGCTTTGAATATTTTCCTTTGTAATATATAACAATTTTTTCTCATTTCAAAAGGAAATATTTACATTTGCTGAAATGAAATGTTTCAAGTAATCTGAGAAAGAGATCTTTTTGCCAGGGAAATTTAAGTTTTTGACTTTCAGCTTGAAGGACAATGAGGTCAGACTTCTGAATTTCAAATCCCCTGAAAACAGAACCTGCATTCTTCATGTAACATGCTTATGAAACCATTTCCTATGTTTTATCTCTGTAGCAGCTCTACAGCTGGATTACTTTCTGATCTGGAACACCATGTTTCACTTACTGGTTCAAGAAACTAGGCCAGATAATACTAATGATTTAATCCTAAATCAAAATATCAGTCATAGATTTATCTCTATCCTGCAGGAATTCAGTCCTGTGGGGATATTTCATTGGCCAAACTAGTTAGTACAGGAAACAGTATCAGGCAAATATAATTAACATAGCAATTTTGGCACTCTGTGAATGCTGCAGAATTTGTCAAAAGAGCTTGTAAATACCTGCTAATTATAAAAATCTCCCCTTCCTTTGGGGCTCTGGTCCTCCTGTGGTACCACTGAAGTTAGTTGGGTCTGGCCAAGTCCCTATCTCCTAACACTAAATCAGGTGACCCCTCTGTAATTAATTGCTCGGTGTTGGTAGGAGTAAAACCAGCAGAATATCCATATTTCTCACTTCAACAGCCAGCCTGGGAGTTACTGGAATTGCCATCATATAAAAATCCTGTGCTGGTTTATTGCTTTGGCTAAATCCTCCAAGAGGTTTGTGTGAACATCCCTGCTTTCTGTTCCCACGTTGCAGGATGCAGCAGTCAGTGCTGACCTGTGCCTGGCTGTGTAGATGTTCTTTCCCTATAGCTTTACCAGTTTCACCAGACAAGTACTACAGTTCCCTGAGCTGCACTGCAGTAGTACCCAGGGATGTGCTACATCCTTAATATTGGTTGACTGCTGATCAGTTGCTGGTGAGTGCCTAGCTGATAAATAAAACACCACTTATCAGCTATGCTTATTTCAGAATTCAGCTGTCCACTAAAAATGATCAAAACTCTCATTACAATTTACCACAGGTGGATAAATCCAGAAAGAGAAGTACATCTTGCACACTTTCCTTGCATGCTGTTCCTTTTCTCTGTTTTTCATTGCTTTCTGTCTATCTGATATTTCCCTGTTTTGGTCTGGTATTTCTGATAGATTATCTAGATCTTTGTGCTTCTGTATAAGCATTTAGCTATCTGGGTGGGGGTAAACTTTTTAGTAGGACCTGTTGTGATAGGACAATGGCAGGTGGTGATTTTAAATTAAAAGAGGGTGGATTTCGGCTAGGTGTAAGGAAAAAATTGTTTGCAGTAACAATGGTGAAACACTGGTTGCCCAGAGAAGTGGTAGATGCCTTGTCCCTTGAAGACCTGGGTCTGTTCAGCCTAAAGAAGAGGAGGCTCAGGGGAGACCTCATCACTCTCTACAACTCCCTGAAAGGAGGTTGGAGCCAGGGGGGGGTTGGGCTCTTTTTGCCAGACGACTTTCAACAAAACAAGAGGGCATGGTCTTAAGTTGTGCCAGGGGAGGTTTAAGTTGGATATTAGAATTTCTTTACGGAGAGGGTGATCAGGGATTGGAATGGGCTGCCTGGGGAAGTAGTGGATTCTCCGTCCCTGGAGATATTTAAAAAGAGACTGGATGTGGCACTCAGTGCCATAGTCTAGCAACCGCAACAGTGGTTCAAGGGTTGGACTTGATGATCTCTGAGGTCCCTTCCAACCCAGCCAATTCTATGATTCTATGAAACATTCAAGGCAGGCTGGCTGGGGCAACTTCATTTAGCTGCAGATGTCCCAGCCCTGGCAGGGGGTTTTGATTTTTGATTAGATGATCTCTTAAGGTCTCCAGCCTCAACCATTCTATGATTCTGTGATGTAGGTATGACCATGCCTTTTTATCAGCTTCTTTTGCTTTTCTGTTGATCGTGTAAACATTTTTCATGTGTTTTTGCCATTTGTTGGTTTAGGGAGAACATTCTGCTCTAAGAGAGTTTCAAGATTACTATGTCTTTTTTTTTTTTTCCTTTTAACTTTTATCTTTTATCTCAAGGTAGTTTGTCATCAGAGAGAATTTTTGGATTTAAATCCTCTGTGATACAACATTTAAAAACTCAAGAGTTAATCCCAAATATGCTCCCCTCTGCCATGAGAAGTCAGCATGCAAGCTGCATCAAACTCCTCTTCCATCAGGGTCTGCAGCACGTGGTATACCAGGTCTGGGGAGACCTCAGATGGCCCATCAGGCCCTGGCTGTGTCTCCTAATATTTTGCAGAATTCTGCCAAATTCCACAGGCATCCAAAAAAAGTATTTTCATATTACCAGGCCTTTGGCTTTTACCACAGCCCCGCAACCCACTTTTTCCAGAGAAGGCTACAAGTGGACACAAAACACACAATTCATGGCATTCTCAAGGGATTCTCATCAGCTTTTTTGGCTCTTAAGAGGCCAAAATTCTTGCAGTCTGCACAGATCTCTTTTGCCAGGGAGCTCAGCCCACCTTAGATTTTCCCTTATTCTTCCTAAACTCTGCAGGAGCAGAGACTACAATGGTTCAGCTTTCCCTGGGTTGTTCCGGGGGTTTGTTAGAGCTGAAACATCCTGCAGCACTAAAATGAGGTATTTGTGATTACTTGACAGGAGCAATCTCTCTGCTGGTTTATTTCTGACACCATGTCATCAAAGCTCTTCTGAAACAATATGCACTCATGTGGGAACAGCAGTGTGTTCTCCGTACATAGGCAACACTTCTAGTCCTGATGTGCCACAATTTTTGTTCTGCCTTGTTATAAGAAACTACAAAGGAAGCAAGCCTGGCATTAAAGAAACGTGGTGGCAGCAGGGAATATTAGAAAATGCTTCATGTTGGTAGAACTTTTCCAAGTCAAAAAGAATCCAGATTTGGAAGGTCTTCAATTTTGCATGAAATACTGTGGAGGGCTATGAATGCTACAGCAGTGAGGGCTTAGTTTGTTTCCTTGCTTTAATTCACAACTAAAAAGCCCAGGCACAGGGAATAAACTGTATCTAGAAGTAACAGAATAAACTGGGAACAGAAAAAAATTTTGTAGGAAAATTTTTCCACTAGTAAAGCCTCCCTGTGCCATGAGACAGACCTCAGAAGTGGCAAAAATTCTTTTCCCCAATTTACTTCAAGTTAGTCCATGGAGAGCACTTTTGGAACAGCCTGTTAGGAGTGGTTTTCAGGTGGCAGTGTGATGCAAACTCTGAATTCCAAATGGCCTTTCTATGCAACCTGTGTATGAAGCCTGTGCTCAGACTTCATGTTCAGCCATGATGATCAGTTTACATTTGTTCTCCAGAAAAGTGTTTTTATGAACCATTAGACTGGCACTTATTTTGTGTAGCCCATTCAGTTGTAAGAAAAACAGCAATCAAAGGCACTCTTCCAAGCATAGCATATTGAAAAAAGGGACTGTGTTGAGCACTGCCTCTGATGTCAGCAGGTACAATGAAATGCAGCCTTGAATCAGAGTTCACTTCCAGAATGAATACAGGAAACATCCAACATGAAAGCTGCTTTTTTACAAGTATCTCTAAAGGGCAGTTGACATTTATCCTGACAGAGTGTCTATATCCTGAGTGGTGACTTGTGAGCTATCAGAGAGATGGGTGGTTGAGTTCATTGGAAAGCAAAAATATGTTCCTAAAGGGCAAAAACAAAGTTGTAAGACTGAATTGGCAAATGCTGCAAATCAGCCTGGCTCCACAGACTGAAATGTGATCCTCAGCCATGCTAAGGCCTTAGCACTAATAACACAAGGGCACACAAGTCCTCCTGGTTTCAAAGATGCTCTGATTAAAGCTGCATGTTGATAGCCTCCAGTGGACTCTGTGATACCCAAATCCAAACGAGTCATAACATTCATTTCCACAGTCCTTTTATCTGGTGACAACCCACAGTGGGCATATGGGAAGGTGAAGGGTAGGGCTGCCCTGGGAGTGTTACACCACACGAGGAGTCCCTGCGAAAGAGGAATCTGGTACCAGATAATTACCCCCACTAGGACAGCCCTGGCAGCCAGAAATGTTCAAGGGTGGCCTAGACACAAAGCAGAAGGTCTTAAAATAACTCTCTGGGCTTTGCAAACCGAAGTTCATTGCTTCCCAGCCTCACGGTGTCAAGACCACAAAGTGTAAACTTTATTAAAATACAAAAGCTGACTTTGATGTTCGGAGGAACAGTTGATCTGTTACTGATACTTAGCCATCCCTTTCCAACTTTGGCAATGGTGCCAGCTCTGGGGCAAATTTGGAATAAAATGGTGACAGGAGTCTTTGTCATTTTGCATTAGAAAGTGTCAATTTTTAACAGATACTTAGCACCCCATGACCCTCATAATAATAGAAACCTCAATTAGCATGGGTGATATCAAGAGAGGAAATTGAGACTGCAGTATTGCATCTCCCAAGCAGCAAAGCATTGAAACCAGATACCTTCAACTCCATTTTACAAGTACTTCCAAGAACATCTCTTGAATTCCTTGAATGCATCAGCTGTTTCACCTCTTTCTGAGCTGCATTGTTAGTAGTTTCTTTTGTTGCCACCTCTCTTACACATCATCCTAAACAAGGGATAAAATCAATGTGCAAACTGTAAATACTTAGCCTATGATTGCTCAAGAAATTAGAATCTTGGAGGTTGCAATCAGCTTTTTATTTCACTTCAATAAGCTATAATATTAGGAAAATGTATATCACCTATTGATAAAATTTGCAAGAGGGATCTCATTTTGATGAGGAGGTAAGTGCTTCACTGTATGCACACCTCTGTTCTTGGCCCTGCTGACATTTTAGGAGGCTTTTAATTGCTTCAGAGTTTAAATTTTAATCTGAATTGTAGAGGGAGAAGAGAAATACTGTGTGAAAACTACTTTTTGTAGGGTTTTTCATGTTTTCTCATGATCTTGTGATCCTGCAGCTCTAACTTTAGTTGTTCATTGGTGCGCGCCATGAAATGAAAAGAAAAATGCTGAAAAGAGCTGGTAGTGTTAAAATTTACCTTGTAATGATTCTTGTCACCAAAAACTGGTTCTTTGTAGCCTTTGCACCACAAATGCCACTGGCAGATTGCTGCCAGTTTTGACTTCTGGAACAGAAACCTCACAAGTCTTTCAGAACCAGTGTTAAGCAAAATGCTTTATAGAGCTGAACACTGTAGCTGTAGCTTTCCTGTTTTAAATGTGCTGTCTTCAGTGATACTTGGAATGGATTTCAGGTCTCCCTGGGATGGAGTTCTGCTAAGTGTGTATAAAGGAGAAGGAGAAAATAGGATATTTTATGCTTTTTTAATATTGTTTTGGTTTGCTTCAATTTATTGCCTAAAACCTTTGTTCATAAATAAGTAGGTACAGTGTTTGATCCAGCAGTCTGTAGAAAGTAGAAATCAATGGAAGCTTCATTCTGGAACAGCATCTGAGGGATACACAAGAAGAAACAGCAGTGCTTGCATGGTGAGCTGAACGTACGCAGTGTTACTGGCAGGGAAGGAGAAACTGATTCGGTTTTTATCGACCACATCATCGACTCCAGCATCTGGGATGTGTTTCAGGGACTTCAGGTTTTATCTTAAGTCTTCTAAAGGTAACACTCTGCACCCATTGAGGAAAAGCAGCTTCCACAAAACAAAGAGCCTGAGCACACAGGGGTGTTTCTGCACAAGCTGGCAGAGCTGGGTGCCTCAGTCAGTGGGGTTTCTGCTCCCACTGCTGGAAAGGTGCAGAGCAGAGGGAGGACTTCAGCAGCATGGAAAAGCTAATGGAGTGCCAGGGTTCCTAGCTGGCTTCTGCCCGCAGAGTGATGGCAGGAGAAGCAGCAAATGAGATCAAATAACTTATGTAGTTGCCATATAGCAGGGCCATATATTTTGGGCAGACGTGATCTGAATGGTTCCTTCCCATTACAGTGTGTTGTTCATGTAACCTGCCTGGATATGGGAAGGGTAGATTTTAGATTTTGAGTCCTGTGGGATTCCCCTGGCTTTCAAAGCTCTGTGTGCCCATTTCTCTCCCTCTTTGATTTTGGTAGTTAGGGATTGCTGTTTACATTTATAGATCTAAATAAACTATAAAGAAAAGCCCAACATTTGATTTTAAAGTCTTAGGTGTCATATTTTGTTTATATATTTGATAAAAGGCATGGTTTTGTGTCTTTTGAAAATATACTTTTAGCAGGGCCTATAGAGTTCCAGGTTCTTTTTGAGCAGTGGTATTTACTCTTTGAATACACTAGATTATTAATAAACCCAGGAACTGAGCCAACAATTTATGAAGGTAACATAAGTCTAACTATGTTTCATCTGGTCCTTTTGTTACAGCAATAGTAACATTCTGAACTGGAGAGGTTTTGGCAAGAGTTCCCAGCCACAGGGGTTTCTTCATTTTGTGGTTATTTCTCCATTTGTTTTTAATGACAACCTCTGGCACTCTGACAGATGCCTTCCATTTGCTACTCCAGAGAGCAGGCATGCCCCTCGAGAGCTTGGCAAGACAAGAAAGTGCATCTGTGACAGGGGCTAGAGCAAAGGACATCACATCTATACCAAGGTTATCTCTATAAAATGAATCCCATATAGAAGTAAAGCTTTGAAAAAAAAACCCACTTGCCTGATTTTACCAAAGATGGACATTTAAGCCTGTACCTTAGGCTGCTGTCCTACATAAACCAGTACTTGTGTCTTCTCATGTCATTTTACATCTTCAACAACTTTTAAATTACATCAACATTTATTTATTTATTTATTTATTTTTTCTCCCCACTTGTTTAGTCTCTTTAGAAGAATGATTTTCAGACTGCTGAGTTGGAAATGAACTTTTGAAAGATGATGTTCTTGCCAGTGATGGAGAAATATGAAGTGTCAGGGCCTGGTGATATATCTTTCAGTTAATCCAGCTTTCTCTGTGGAAAGCTGGCAAAAGGCCAATTGCAATAAGCCCTGAAATATTCCCCAATGAGAGCCTGTGGCTCCACTGTAGGCCATTGGATGGTCCCCTCCCTGAGATGAAGCATGTCCCAAGTGGATCACCAGCTGTGGTGTAAAATCCACCATAAATTAAAATACTGCATATTTGCATATATTTGTGAATGTGCTAAGTGGTCAGAAACATTTTAGAAGAGAATCTGAAGTCACTGAGAAAAGGGGACAATTTGCAGAGAGCTCATTGTGGATTATAAATCCATCAGTTCAACTTCTACCTGCACCAGATCTGAGCAGTTCTGAAATTTTGGTCAGCAACAGCCTTTAGGGAAAAGTATCTAAAACTTTCTGTGGGTTTCATGTCCCATAAACTTGTAAACTCTCTGGGATTTATCATTAACCAAGTTGGCATTTTAATGGAAACTGCTGTGTGCATAAAGAGATGAAAGTCTCTATAAAACAAACCACATTTAGTAAACATACTGAGGCACAGCTAAAATCAAAACAAATCAACTCTTTTGTAGTATAATAACATGCTATCTATACCCTTTCTAGGTTTTTCTCCTTGATTATAGGCGTTATCTGCTTCATTAATTTAAGTACTGTTATTGTATCCATCAAGTACTTTGCCAATTTCTAATTGCCAGGCTGCGAGTTGAGTCACTAAGTTATCTTGGCTAAGAAACAGTTCAGGAATGACAGTTATTTGGGTATGAGTTTGTTTTCCTAAAGGCCATGATTGTTTTAAAATTTACATTAGTTTCTTGTATTTTTATTTGCCTTGGTGCTTTTTATTGCCTTTTATGAGTCACCCCTTTCATTGCCTTTAGGTCCATTTTATACTAATAAGCCATATATTAAGAATACATAACTTTCAGCAAGTAAAAGCTTCAGTGGTGGTAGAAATATTTTCAGGTTACCTAAGATTATTTCATGTTTTTTTCAAATAAAAATACCATAAAGAACATTTGAAATGGTGAGAGGGTTTGTTCCTCAGCTGTGCCAATAGCTGTGAGACCCAGCGAATTGAGAATATGTCAAGACCTGCACTCGATGTAGCTGCAGCTTGGAGTAGTTTGCAGCCAGTTTGATTGTCTGTTCATGTATCCCAGTAAAAAATTATTTCATCTTTCAGTCAAAATAACATAATATGTCTTTTTGCTGATCAGCGTTAGCTGAATTAACTAAAGTTGTGGATAAAAGCCTTGCACTGGAGTTAAATCTAGTTGTTATTTGTAGTGCATGGTGGCTGCTTGTACTACTGGTGGCATTTGTTTCTGATCCTTGGTGGAGTGGGTGAAACTACAATACACTGAAACAGGCAGTGAGAGACATTACAGGCCATCGATGTGGCTTTTTCTGGTTTGAAGTGATAAATAAGCTCCTTTATGTGGGTATCTGAGATGATCTGGTTTTCTATTGAGCAGGAATTTACTTGCGCAAAGAATCACAGCAAATAAATGAAAACGTTTGGGAACTACAGCAAAACATGTTTGTAGTCTTTGAGAAATCTTACTTGCAAGGACAGAGAAAAAACTCTAAGCCTAGAAATTAATTTTTTCATGCAAGGGAGTTGGCAAGGTTCATTCCAAGTTCCTTCTATTACGTGGTATCAGTGTTCAATACCACACAAAAGCCATACTCCGTCCTAACTATTAAATCCTAAATATTTACTGTATTCATTTGTATACAGTATATATTTGTATTCAATTGGGCCAGACCTTGGTTTTTACTGTTGCTAGTACAAAACCGTTTAAGAACACTGGATGCAATTTATTAAGGAAGGTGCTGACACATGCACAGGGTGTTTTAGCAATTCACTGAGTCTTAGGCACAAGGTTAATTACACAATGAATCACCAAACAAACAGAAACTCCTGAAGTCAGTACATCCTCCAACAAATATATAGCAAGGTTAAAAGTTAAAGATTCCTCTCTCTTTCTTATGTATTTTTCAATCAGTGACAGAAAAAAACAGAATAAATGCATTTTAACTCCTGTGTAGTCTCTGCCATAGCTCCTGTCTAGCCCCACAGGCTCTTCTGAAGAGTCCAGTGATAAATTCATCCTGAACAAGGGCTCCTCCTACCCCTTAGCAATAGGAAGCACATGAAAGCTCTCAGGGCAGGTTTCCACTATTTCTCTTCAGGGTTTCTTTCTTCTTCACTGTCTTGCTTCCTCAAGCTAAGAGCGCTGGTTATTTAATGAACGGTTTGAAATTATTGGAAAAAATTCTGAGATGAAGAGCAACATGTGTTTGGTATCCCTTATGGATAGAGTGCTATCTACTCCAACTTCTTTGCATTCAGGAAGCTTGCACTGACTTAATTTCTGAGGTGGTTATTACTGGAATAATAATAATAATAATGCAACATAGGGTGTACCTTAGAGGAAAAAGACCTCATCCTGGAATTTGCCTTGAATTTGTATTTTGTGGAATAATGACATGCTGCTGATAAGAAAAACTTTCCTGCATCAGGGGGATGTTGGTTTATCATTTTCTGATAGGCACAGTCAGTTTGTGTATCGGCATTCATAGCTGATTGATAGCCTACTCTAACAGCTGTATCAGGGGAAATGCTTTGGTCTGTGGTGGCTTCTTCTTTATTGGATTTTTAAGTTTCAAATTTAATAAAGCTCAGCTTTAATTAACAAAGTAAATATAAAACTGAGTTATGGGTTTAAAGGGAAAATTTACAGGAAGCCACTGACTGAACAGAAGATCTGAGTCTTTTTTCCAGCCTGAAGACATACTTTTCCCCTGCTTATTCTTGTCTTGACAGAAACGTTTCATATGCTAGGAAGAGTTAGTTATTCCTGAAAAGGAATCAAAATCACCAAAGAAAAAAAATAGCTAAGTTTGTAATTACAGGTGGTTGTTTCATCATTGTACAGTTGTTCTGTGTATTTGATGTGTGGTCATATTCTCCTTCTGTCTTCTTGTAAATGAGTCAATTGAGTACCTTTATGTTTTTCTTCTTAGCTGAGATTTCCTTAAGACCCGTCCAAATCCCTATGTGCCATATGATAGCTTTAATTTATAGTATGGGTGCTACAGCGTCCTCCTGGCACTGCCCTTTTGGGAAGAAGGATGTAAGTCTAAGTCTTATCAGGGCCTGCTGAAAGAGCAGGTAAGAGCTGCCAGAACTTCTGATTTCTGTCTGCTTTGCCAAAAAGGTAAGATAGAGGGATAGAGGATTTGGCTCCTGATTGGGCTCACAGTTCCCCCCATGTTGTGTGATGCAGGGAGAGAGGGCAGCATTCAGGCAAGGTCAGTCAGCCTGCTGCAGTGGTCATGTCCAGTATTATGAGGAGCTGCACGTCTCTGTGGAACAAGCTATCACTTCCATGTCAGATTCAGGCAACTGTGAACAGAAACTTCAGGTTCAAACTTGTTTGGGCTTAAATTACCTACCTCTTCCATACCTCAGAAGCAGGTGAAGAGAGGCAAGCGGAAGAGTGGTGTCAGCACCTGTGTCAGTGGCCAGCATGCTCTTAGAGCTGCTTGGAGCTTTATTTTGCATCCCAGGCCAGTAAATATGTGAATCCAGAGATCTCAGAGTGCCTCCTGGAGCCCTGAGTACTTTGTCTCTCTGTGACAAGTGCTGGCAGGCAGTCAAGGATATTTTCTCCTCTGTTCACATTACAGGAAGGGGCAAGGCTTGAGTTAGCTCAGGTTGAACTTGACGTTCACACAGGTGGAGTGCTTTACAGAGCTTGAGGCAAAAGATGAGCCTCAGATGAACTTGTTTATCCAAATTCTTGCTCTTGCCTGACTCTTCCTTTGTCAGCTGTTCAGCTTACTCCCTCAGAGACAGTCTCACAGAAGACAAATTCATAGAGGAGATGAATGCAGTGGAGAGGATGCCCTTTTCCCCTCTTGCATCTTCTCAGCTGGGTTCAGCTGTGGTTGCAACCTGTGCAGTGCCTCAGTGCTAAGGCCTGAGCACCAACCCCCATCGTAAGGAACATGCTCCCTCTCATCAAACCATGGTGATTCCTTAAGAAAAGGGGAGCAGAAATACTGTTTGTTGTTTGGAAAGTTTCCTTCTACTTTTCTTAGCAATCCTAAACTCTGCTGGAAAGCACCTAACAGCTTTTGAATGAAAACCAGCCAAATGTGTGAAAGCTGCAGACCAGTGTTGGCAACACATGTATACCCCATGCAGTGCCCCATTGGGACTTCCATTGAATCATTGAGTTGGTATTAAGCTGGAAAGGTGCTGAGAAAAGAGTCTGACACGGTCGGAAAGTGGAAAAATCTTGCTTGCAAAAAACCCCAGTACCTTAAAAAAAAAAAACAAGCCCAAACCTATAATTAAGTCCATAACTGCCTATATGTTTTTAAACAGATGTTGGTCCAGTTCATCTGAGCGTGTTAGGTCTTTCCAAAATGCACAAATCCCAGCAGTGGCATTTTCCAGAGATCACTTGCTTCTGTGTGTGCTACCACTTGTTTGCTCATACACCACTCCATACCCCAGTACAAAGTCCCTCCCCATCTTTCTACTCTTTAGGTACTGGAAGGTGCTCTAAGGTGTCCCCACAGCCTTCTTCTCCAGGTTAAACAACTCCAACTCTCTCAGCCTGTTTTCCTAGGAGAGGTGCTTCAGCCCTCTGATCATCTTTGCGGCCTCCTCTGGACTTGCTCCAACAGCTCCGTGTCCTTCTTGTGTTAGGGGCTCCTAAATAAATCAAAAAATGGTGTAAATTAAGGGAGAAACAGAAGGACAAAATCACTGTTTATCTTAAAAAAATGAAATCCAGTAATTAACAGGCTTATAACCCTGATTTTTCTCACAGCATAGTGTTCAGCCTAGGTGCCTCTCCCACCCCTTCCCTGCAACACACATTGTGCAGTGAACTGGCTTCACTCTGTCCTCTTGTCTGATGTGCTCTACAGCACCAGGATTTCCAGGAGGCCCCTCAGCCTGCAGGAATGGGAATCTTCATTCAAGCTTGTGACAAGAAAATGACAGGTTTTGATGGGGCACGTGAGACATGGGTGATGGCATTTAGCAAAGTGCTTCTTGTGTTTCTGCAGGTGGAAAGTTCTGGGCTGTTGCCATCTCCTGCAGCTCAGAGCTCAGGCAGAAAGGGGCCAGGGGCTTTGAGGGGGCTTTGGCAGTGCCTCTCCTGTGGGTGCCACATTCTTGGTGGCAAAGGCTGTGGTGGGGCAGGGCTTGGAAGGTGGTGGAATGGTGCAGGGGGAGCAAGGCTGATTCCCTGCATCATCCTGGGACCGACATGGCCCTGTCCAAGAGCCCCCAGTGCCACACCTGTGGGCTTTTAGAGGGCATAGTGGGGCAGGCAGGGAGACTGTGAGTGAGCCCCAAAGCCAGGGAGCTGGTACAAGGGGAGATTTTGGATGTGAAGGAGGAAATTTTCCTGTAGGATACAGCTGTAGCCATGAAGGTTTGTCAGACATGTATAGGTGGACTGAAAGAGAAGGCCTTCTTTGTTAGGAGACAGCCTTTAAGGAATTGGGGGGAACGATAGTTTGGGAGCCGTCTTATTTTCCTCTCCTGTCACAGTATCCATGGAATTGGTGAGTTTCTCTGAGCACCTGCCTGCGTGCTCAGTATGTGGGGAGCTTATCTGGGAGACTGGCTAGTAAATTTGACAGGCTTTTAATTTTCTTTATTTTCATTTAAACATTTACATCACATCCCATTACCTTCTCTGGGCTGTAATTAGAAATCCTGTGGAATTAAGAACCATTAAAGTCATTGAGATTCCAGCCTTGGGAATTTGCCCAGAGGCACACAGCTTACAGGCCTTCACAAAGCTTCACTTTCCTGGAGTCATCTCCCCCTCCCTGCTTCATCTAAGCCTTTGCAAAAAGGAACCATCTTTTCAATTTTGCTAGATAATTGCTCTTGCCAACAAACAGATGTTTTGTAGCTTTGAAGACCAGGAATAGACAGGTATATAACTTCTGCAGTCTTGCACTTAGAGTCTGTGTAATTTGAACAAGAACTTCTGAAGCTCAAGAGAAAGATAAGTTACTAAAGCCAAATAAAGAGTTATAATAATTCAGAGGAATATATTTTCACCCTATATTTGATTGAATTAATATTCCTGTCCCTTTACCAGCATTTATGCAGTTCTGGGGCACAGCAGCCAGTGGACTGAGACAGAAATTATCATTCAGGATATCTCTTTTGGTTATTTATTTGTTTATGCATTCCTAAATCATGTCCAAGATGCATTGACCTTAAAGGCAATGGTCGGAGAAGTCACAGAGCTGACCACAGACAATTTAGGGGCAGAGATTCCACCCTGAACCCTTCCAAGCTGAGTCCTGAGGCCAGGGGAAGAGCTGCTTGGTTTCACCCTCAGCAATTCTGTTCACAGGCTGGGGGCTCTTCTTGTGCCCTCCTTCTCTTGCCTAGGGTTATCTGGGAAGCTCTTTGGCAAAAAATTACTGAGAATTGTTCTTAATGCAAAGGATAGCAGTTATTGTGACTGAATTGGTGGGTCTGGGCGCTTACTCTTTCTTCCTGTTGTCTACATTATTAAAAATGATCTCACAGAAATAAATACCATCAATCATTGCCAGCTGCAGTTTAGCAAGAGTGTAGACAAGGACAAACTGTGTGCTTTTGCTGCCTGCAGACGGGAGCTGTTTGGACTGGTTTCACTGCAGAGCAGTAGAATGGTGGAAGCAAGTTTATCCTTTTTCCAGGAGGCAAGTGTATTCTGCTCCCAAATATGACAAGGAAAGTAACCCTCACTGTTGCCAATGTTGCATGGATAGAGAGCAGAAATGAATTAAGAACTGTCCACCATGGGACAAGCCACTACTGGGAGCCAAGAATGCCCTCTGTTAATGGAGGCATAGGCCTCACTGGAGTTTTACTTCCATGTCATTCCATGTCACTTCAGACCACAGTGTCACCCTTGATCTACTGCCACATATAACTGAGAGCAGTTTGGGTTCAATGCAAGTTGTCTGCTGTGAAAAGAAAGACATGTTGGGAGAATGTTTGCAACTGTGTTGGTTACAGTCTTTCCAAGGAAGGAAGGAGAGAAAGAAGGAGAAAAAGAGAAAGAGGGAGAGAAAGAGAAAGAAGAAGAGGAAGAGAGAAACAGAAACATGCTTTCATTGTGGCTTTTAAGAAGCTAGATGCATTTAGATGTGTTTATAAAATTGATGGGAGATGAGAAGTATGTAAGAGTGGGCAGAAGAACTAGAGAACTGTAGTGAAATGAGGTAACCAGGTGCCACTAATTGCCAGGTAGTGGGCATGAGCTTGTGTTAAGCCCACCTGTGCCTGATTAGGGCGGGCCCCAACTGCGCATGAGCAGGATTAGGGGGCCAATAAAAGGTTCGTCTTGCTACAGGGAACATGTGAAAGGAGAGATAATAGTTTTGAAAAGGTGAGAGAACTAACCCCAAATTCTCTCTTTTGCTTAGGACATTGTCACCAGTTGCTTTGGCTCCCACTATCCAAAGCAGCTACTTTGGCATGAATTCACATGTCCTCATTTGCCTCACCTAAGCACCTGGTTTGAGTTTAAGGAAATTGCCTTGATTTCTGGATATTTTAATGTAATGGCCACATTTTAATTGTTGCCGCTGTTTTGCTGTTACTTTATAACAGATCCAAAGGACATGACCATAATGGAGGGAGGACAGTCAGCAGAATCACATCAGCTGCATTTCCAAAGGGTCAGCAGCATGGACAGATTCCCTGACAACCCATCAGATTTGAAACCTGAATTTAGTGTTCAGGCAAAAGCAAGATGCAGTATTGACAGTGAAAATCGTAGAAATAATAGAAGTAGAAGGGAGAAAAATATGAATTGGGATACTTGAGGCCAAGGCTTTCTAAAACTCATTAACTCACATAGAAGGCCTTACTGATTGCTGTAATTAACATACATGCTCCTCAGTTTATAGACCTTCTTTTGGCTATCTTGCAGTCCCCAGCCACAGCTCTGGGAGGGCAAGCACAATCCAAGGTCCTTACAGTTGATAGGAGCCAAGGAAGAGTCACTTCACAGTCCTCTGTGGGAGAGGATGATTTTCAGCATGTCATTTGCACAGTTTCAGTACAGGAGAGCTAAGGAGAGGCACAGACACTTCCCACCTCAGACAAATTTCAATTAAAATTCTTCTTCGAAGAGTTGACACCGTATCTCAGGAGAGGTTAACAACATGGCATAGAAATGTGAGAGCATACTTGAACAGATCCCATTTATAAATTTTAAGCTCGGTGGACACAGACTCCTCTTCCAAGCCCAGAAAGATTAGTTGGGTTATGCAATTGCTGGAGCTGGCATAAAACCAGCTGCATGCCAATTACCAGCCCATATGCAAATGCTTGTACTGAAACACAGGATGCAGCTGGACGTGAATCTGGGCATCCTTCCAGGATTATTCCAAGCCACATTATGACAGTTTTGAAAGAGAAGGGTTCCGTGGAGCCAGTAATTTTTTACAGCTTTTCAGAAAATGGAGGAAATTACTACTACATCCAGATCTTAACTATTTTTTTCAAAGGGAGAAGGAATTTCTGCATGTTGATGCCAATCAGGATGTACTCAAGGCACTTGTGCTCCAAGACAGAAGGCCATCAGTCTGTTTGCCAAGTGCATGGCCTGAGTGCCAGATGTGCTTGGGGTAGGAAGCAGGCTTCTGGAATTTGTCAGTGACTGTATGAAAAGAATTTAAAAATCTACCACCAGATAATGTCAGAGTTGAAGCTCCTGGGGTTGCTGCAGGAAACCCTCCTGCATTTGGATGCCCCTCTGCCTGCTGATGTTTCTCTTCCTTCTGCTGCTTGACTTCCATGTGAAAAGCCTGCTCTGGAAGGGTGAAACAGTGATGGCAGAACATGTTCTGCAGAACATATTCGACATTATTTACTTGCAAGATGCCTCTTATAAAGAGATTATGCCAGGAGAACAGGGACATGATAGTCTCACAGTTCCATATCTCAGCAGATGGAAAAGATAAATTGAGAGCTGCCACCAGCAGACATGAAACATTACAGGTTTGATCAAAATATTATATAGCAAAATCCCTGACAAGGAGAAGCATTTAAAATTCTTGTGTGTCTTGGTAACACAAAGCAAATCAGTCGAAGTATGTAGACTCATCCTGGCTGGAGAAAGGATTTTCTAAAAAGTAAAGGGGGGTGGTGGAATAATAAAAATACCTCCATGCCATTTCTCAAATCTGGCTCAAGAGATGACAGGTATGGTAGTCTTCAGGGGAAAGCTGTTTTTTTTCAAGGGTTCAGTGTGGCTCCATGGACCTCTTACCTATTAGGTGTCTCTGAGCATCAGCTTCCACTTTTTCTGTCTTGGAATAGAATGCTGTCTCCACTGCTGTCCTGTGTTTCTTCAGACTCGTTTGGTTGTTGACTGCCCACGCTTAAATTAGGAAAAGAAGGAGATGGGCTGAGTCCCTTTTAGAGCAGTGGGACAGTAAGGTCCCAGTATTGTACACAAGGACTCTGAACAAGCAGAACAGCTCTGGAGGAGGCAAAGAAGGATGGCTAAAGGATCATTCTGCAGTCTAACCCCCAGGAAGTCTTGACTGGTGGTTCCTTGTAGAGTTTGTGGGTGAATCTGTTGCCAGTGGAAGCATCCTGGAGGCACTGGGAAATAGTTCTGGAAACCACTCATGTTGTGGGGCTGGCAAATAAACATGTTGCCTCTCAGGAGCAGAAACAATTCATCTTGAAAAATGCTTCAATCACAGCAAAAGCTCTAGAGAAACAATGAGAAAAAATGAATGTGAAACCATGATAGTGGGACAGGAAGGGTGGCTTGGTTGGGCATTGCCACTGCACATTTGCAGAGGCCTTATCAGTGTGATGGAAGGAGTTGTTGCAGCTATAAGGCATGGGTAGCATTTAAAGATGGCAAAAGAAATGGCATTGGCATCTGTACAGTCTTCATTGAACAAATTTGGAGGATGCCTGACACAGAAAGTGGGTGCTGTGTCATGAAAGCCTGCAAGGCAAGTGCTGATGCAGCTGCTTTAGGTTATTACACCAGGTTATACCCCAGGGATGCTTGTGGTTAAAGATGAGCAGACAGCAGAACTGAATTCCACTACTGGGGTATCTGTCAGAGACTTCAGCTTTCTGAAGCCTGCTGAAATACCAGGGAGGCTTTGTTTGACCTGTTGTGCAGCCAGTATGCTGCACATCATCTCTCCTTCTGCACCTTCTCCTGGCTTTCTCCTGAAGGATAAGAACAGGGCAGATGAGAAATGAATTGGTTTAGATTCAGTAGGTTCTAGTAACTTTTGAATAATCAGATGCCCACATCTGTGCTTCCTTGCTGAGACCCATACTCAGAAGTATGAATTTTGGAACAACTGAAAGGTAAGCACTGCTAAATCACGGTGTGGTATTAGAGGAGTCACTGAGGAGGCACTGCAGAAACTGCTCACCTCCCCCTGGGGGCACAGTCACTGCTGCCTGAGGTGCAGGTATCTCCATCAGGTAGTGCTGTGCTGAGTGTTGTCGTCACAGACGAGAGCTGGAGGTCCTAATGTCACTTGAAGAATCACCGACAATATCAGGAAAAGGTAATTTTTAATACAGATTTATGAATGTGCTACTTAACAGAATTCAGTGGTAAGGTTCACTCTGTTACTTACCATGTAGAAGGGACATGCAGGGCTTGGAAATGGGTGGGAATGACTGATACAGGGATCAGGGGAAATTATTTCTACAGGGATAGGGGAGGTTGAGTCAGGAATGGTATGGAGTGATTTGCACAGGAGTTAAAGAATGAGGAAGATCCTCCTTTTGAATCAGGAGGCTCAGAGTGGACTCCCTTGGTTCCCAAACAGCCTCCTCAGAGAGGAGCCTGAGTGCCTGGATCCACTCTTAGTTCCAGACTTGGTCAATGGTTTACAAGTAAGGGATTTAGGTGTGGTGCTTTAACATAATATCTGTAGCAGTGAATTAAGATTGTTTAACACTATTATAACGAATCAAAAAATTAAAGCGTATGATTTTTTTGTAACTTAATCAAGAATCAGTTATAATCAATACAGAGGTTCTAGTAAAAAATCTAACAAAGTTTCTAAACTAAATTTAACTTGAGTGCATACACACAAACACACTGGCAGATGTAGAGATGAACTTGTTAAGATGTTACCTGTTTGGTACCTAATGTCATTGAAGAAGTTGCACTCTTCTCCCCCCAACTATCCAACAGAGTCAAATTGTACCAGCCCAATATAATTTGATTTTCTCCCATACTTGAGAGGTGACTGGCGATGCACTCTTACAGTCAGATGAACCAGCTTCCTTCATGGGACCTGTGTGATGCATGCAGAAGCCTGTTGCAGTCACAGAGAACTCCAACAAGCCTCCCTCTTGAGACCAATATTTATAGTATACAGAATGATTGACTCTGGTCAGTATTTTCTGTGATACAATTCAGGTTAGGTAATCTTTGGGAACTTTCAGAGTGGGCTTGTGTTTTGAGCAGGAGGGATTCCAGGTGTGTTTTGCAAGCAACAGAGCTCAAGGGGCAGCTAGGGAGTGAGTACCCAATGGCACCCAAATTGTTGTACTTGCACTAGGACTCCCTGTTTCAGCAAGCAAGGGTCCAGAAAGTGCTGGATCAGCTCAGCTCACTGTATCTGCTACAGAAACAAGAATAATGTTGGACTCACTGCACTTGTAACTAAAGCAAGAACAATGTTGGCTGATGTTGATGTTGCAAGGTGACTCAGTGACAGTGAACAAGGGTGTCTGCACTACCACAAATGTGAAGT
Organism: Calypte anna; assembly: GCF_003957555.1. Taxonomy (NCBI): domain Eukaryota; kingdom Metazoa; phylum Chordata; class Aves; order Apodiformes; family Trochilidae; genus Calypte; species Calypte anna. Next base: position 31,284,568 of record NC_044253.1, read on the forward strand.
CACAGCTCCTGTGAATGAAATGACTGCTCATAATGACTTAAATTAATACAATTTTCTTTTTACTAGCAAAAATCAAAAGAGCAAAGGGCAACACTTCTTTCATACTAAAGCTTAATCTAAATGTTCTCTTAATCTTAAATGTCCCCTCTGGGGGACAGTGACAGAAATTCTTTATTTCAAATACTGCTACTTTTCTTTATACACAAATGTTATGTGCTTTAAATATATGTAATATATGTAATCATCCAGATGTGTTGCTTTGCATCATCAAATGCTTATCAGCAGAGAAAAGTTTAAAATGAAGTATGCTTTTATAAAACTCTGCTTATGTTGCAAGTACTGTGGTAGCAGATGATTAATTACCAGAGAGGGACAAAATAATTTAGGTTGGAAGGGATATCTGGAGGTCATCTGATCCAATCTTCTTCTCAGAGCATGGCTAAAATCAGACAAGGAACAAGTTGTTCATTGTTTATGAAAATCTCTAGAGATGGGGATAGCACCACTTCTCTGGTCAGCCTGCTCCTGTGCTTAACCACTCTTGCTGTGGGGAGTGTTTTCATCAGTGTTTCCCATGTTGTGTCCATTGCCTTTTGTCCTTTAGCAGTGCACTTCTGCAGAGAGTCTTCCCCTATAGCCCTCCCTTAGCTAGAGGCAGTAAATGTGCCCCCTCCTCACTCATAATGTCTTCAGCTTAGACAAGCCCAGGTCCTCTCACCTCTCCTGTGACAAGTCCTCCAGCCCCTCACCACCATAGTAGTTCTATCTTGGACTCTCTTGTAGTTTGGCAACAACTGTGTTGCACTGGAGTGCCTAAAATGGACCCAGCACTTCAGATGCACCTTCCCAAGCTCCCAGTAGATGAGCATCATCACCTTCCTCACTTACTGTCTCTGCTCCTGCAGCCCAGGGGTGATGACCCTTCATCACTGCATGGGTGCACTTCTGACTCATGGTCACCATACCACATACAAGGACCACCAGGCTCTTTTCTACCTCTCTTCCTGATTTGTAGAACCCCCCAGGAAGCCATGAGGATTGTGACAGCATTATGTTGCTTTTGTTTCTGTTAATCTACCTGTCACTCCCAAAATTACGTTAAGAAAACAGTAAATGCAGCTCTTGGCTGCTGACATCAGGATCAGAATTTGACTGGACAAAGTAGTGAGACAATTAGCACGTCCTTCTGAAAATTAATATCCTTTTAACAAAGTCACCAGATTACATGAAAGCTCCTCCTGCAAAATTATCAGGGTCAAACAGCTTTCAAAAGCTAGTAATGGGAAAAGCACCAAACAAATGAGCTGAGTAACACTGTAAATGCCTACAGCTGCTTCTGCAGTTAACATCTGCAAAGCTGCTAAGGCTGGTCATGAAGCTTTCTGTCTACCCTGTTGCTAAATAGCACCAAGAGTATGTTATACTGATGGCAGGGTGTGGTTAACACAGGCAGCATTGGTCAGAATCAGTCCATCTTTTACTCTCTATTGTCAAAGCAGAAGAATTATTAGAGAAGCAGGAACCTTCTCCAGAACTGAGGTGAAGAAGATGATTTAAATGTAAACCTGGGCACTTTAGGGAATCAAGATCCAAGCAGGCAGAAACTGATGTGATCATTGCCAGATGGGTTAAATTGAGCAGCCACTAGGACAAGTCAATCTATCTGGATCATGGAAGGAGACTATTTCCTTTAGCACAAGCCAACTGTGTTGAGTAAAACACATTATACCAAAGAAAAGATTGTTTTTTGTGAAAAGAATAACATCTTTAATTGAGCTTATACTCAGCTGTTTTTTTCTCTTTAGAATAGGTGTGGGGATTCAGCTGGTTTGACTCTTTTCCATAGTATTTTGGGATACTTTCTCCATGCACTGAACCCTCTAGGGACATGTGGCTGCATTTTATGTGTCTGATGGTCTCAGTAACTGCTGAGGGTGCAAAGTGAAATTGGGCCCATGAGCCTGACATTGACTTGCACTTCTCTGAGAATAGCATAGTCATGGAACATGTATGTTCCTGCAAAAGGTGGGGATAATTTGCAGTGTTATTGCCTTTTATGAAGTAACCAGTTAAATGATTTGACATAGTGATTTTATTAAGTCTGTGAGAAAGAAGAATTTGGGGCATGGACAGACAGAGGAATAATCTGAGGAGCTTCAAATGTCTTCTTTGAGTTGGCTTAATGTGACTGAACCTGTTCATGAATGAGATGCTCCCTTTGGGCAGATGGCTAAAGACTCAACTAGAGACTCTTGTCCTTTAATGAAGTAGCTAAATGACTTACAAGGACCTTGTGAGCCCAACTTCACACACATTTGCAGTGAAATGGTGAAAAGATACCCCATCAAACTCAGTGAGAGGTAATCAAATGACTCCATTTTTATTTAAACAGCAAAATAGGCAGCTAGATTTGTAAGATTTATGCTCTGGTGCTACATTCCAGTGTTCTTAGTTATTGAGCAGTTGGAAGTACAGACCCACAGGCTGCACATAACACTGAATGCTTTTAATAGAAATAAAGAATATCTTGCTGTTACCATCAAGACTTGAAACTGACTTCCAGCTAATGACCCAAATAATCTTTACTTGAAATTGTGTAATTGACATCGAAGGCTGTCTGGGGCTCCTAGCTGGTACACAGATTCCACATCCATGAGCTTTAGAGTATGGTCATTGAGCTGAAATGGAGAAGGTTAAAACTCTCATTTTCATTATCCAGCTCCCCCCACCTCCCAATACAAATGTGACATTTCAATTTTACACAGTCCAACTCTTCTTAAATCATCTGTATAAAAACTTCAGATCTTGATTGATGATGGATGAGCTATTGTCTTCTAAAGCACCCAGTTCTCATTACCCTTTAAGACATAGCTTATTAATGACAGACCTGAAGTGCTTTCCCAGTGGGTCATCAGCAATCAACTGTGCTAAGAGATCAAATGACTTGGTTTGGCATGAGATTTCCAGGCCAAAGCCATTTTCAAATACTGCATTCAGCATCTTGGGTGAAATATGAGAGTGTTTTGAGAGTGATACAGTATCTGACCACAGGTCCTGATCACCAGGGTGCTGATGGTGAATCTGCAGCATTTCAGCATACAAAGATCCTTCAGCTCTAATGGAAACTGAGGTATCATCAACATGCTTTATGTAATACATTTATGCAGAGTACACATCTTTGTATGGTATGATGTAAGACAAAGCTGTTTCCTGAGCAGACAATCAACTTGAAAGGTATAGGATATCTTCTGTTGTGCTTTTGAAGTGATTATAGTGGATGTGCCCAACAATTTTTCCTAATTAGCTCCTTCCCCTTGTCTGCCCACTTCTGAGCTAGTTCTTTCCCTCTCACTGTGCCAGTGTATCGTGACATCTGGCTTTGCATCACCAGAGAAGAGCTTTTAATTTGCAACCTTGAATAGTAATAACAATTTTCTGACCAACTTTATCACAACCAGATTCTGCTGCTAAATAGGTGCCTACAGCCCTCACTGAATACCAACAATCACAAGTTACTTGCACTTCAGGGTATGTTTAGAATATGAATATGTTTTGTCCATTTAATCCACATTAGCAATTAGCAGACTGTGAGGAATTACACTGTATGCAAGAAAAAGTCAGCTGAAGAAAGTGCCCTTTTAACAGACGGATTAAGAAGAGGTCTCTCCATCTCTGGTCTAAACAGACAGCACACTGCAGAACTAGTGCCCCTTTGCATTATTAATAGGGATATTAAGCTTCTGGTGGCTGGTAACACATTTTCACTGACTTTAGTCAAACTCTTCATTATACTACGAGAGATGTTATTAATTGAGCCCCTTTTTTAAATTAGCATACTAAGTAGAAATTATGTGTGATGTGCCTGTCCTTGTTCAGTGGCGCCTTATGGAAAGAGTAAGATTCTTGTGTTTCATCATTGCCAGAGCCCCCTGTGTTTCCATTCTCCTGTTAGTACTGTAAGTGTTGTGTGGCAGGCTACCAAAGTTATGTGGTAATGGTTCTGCTTCATCACTGGGCTAATGGAAGCTAGAAAATAGCAGATATAATGGATAATACATGTCTGACTTAGCTTCCTGAATAAATAACCATTTAATAGAATTTTAATAATATGCAGATAAAAGTTCCCCACAATCGTTTGGCAGCAATAAGCAAAATAATGACAGAAGTCAGTGGTGAATACATTTGCTGATTTATTTTCCTATAACTTGGGTTACAGAATTACTGGCTTTTAAGCTACTTTACTAGTAGCTCTAATAAGGAAGATGATAACATTTTGCATTCTCTTCAGAATCAAGTGGCAAAATACCTCGGGGCCATTCCTTGACTGAGAGCATTGGCTGCAGCCCTGGTGCCAAAATGGGAAATCATGATCCTCTGAAGTGTGGCCAACAATACCTTCCAGGAAGGTATCCAAAATAGCTTGATGCCTTTAGGAACTCTTTTTGCAATGAGAGCCAGTGGGACTTGTCCATCAAAATCCCCTTTTGTAACTCTGTCCCCCAGCACTGTACAAGTCCCGGGGTAATGTTAGCTGCCAGCACAGCACGGTTGGTATTTCAGGCAGCAGGTGATAAAGCCAAGTGCTTTGCCTCCTCTCCCAGGCAGCAGTGTTCTACTGAGACTAACAATTTTCCAGTGTCACGAAAAATTGTCTTAGAAGACAAAAATACTTCCACCAAATGATATTTAGAACACATTCCACTGTGAGCAGTCCTTCTCAGTGCTTCTTCAGCAGGAGCTGGCTTCTTTCTTTACAATAGAAGCCACAGAATTCACCTGAGGATTTGTCATTCTCATTTCTGCTCCTGTCTCAGAGAGAGTTCAATAAAGAGGTGTCTCAGGCGTTGCATGCAGGAGGAGAAAGCTCTTTTTGCCTGCCTTTCCTTGCTAACCCATCTGCACAGGCAAAGGTGCCTGCCTCTCTCCTCCTGTTTATTGTTTAACTTTATCTCTCATTTTCAGTGATGTAAATTAAAATGAGATGACTTTATGATGATGAGTTCATTATGGAGTAACTATTTGTATTATATTTGTGCTTCATTTGCTTAACATGTAACAGGGTTTATTAGGTCTTTGCAGGCATAGTTCTTGCTAAGAGAGGGCAAAGAAATGCAAAATACATTTGTGTTGAAGGCAGTGAAGCTGATGCATCTCTGCTGATTTACACATGCCGAGGACTTGGCATAAAGAAAAGTGGGATAGCGGGTTGGAATGGGAAGATAGAAAGGGGATGTGTCTGCATCCCACAGAGCAGGAAGAGGCAAGCACAAGTACTGTAAAGAATACTAAAATTTAATCTCAGGGTTATTTAATAGCTGTAAGAGCCCATCTTTGATATTATTACTCAGGTTTAGTAATGTATCGCTGTTACGGTCCAGAGTAACATTAAAATTTATTTTGTTTTGGGTCCGTGGGAACAAAGTCCAACCATAGGTCAGGTGCAAGCACAAACTTTTATTTGACAACTGGCACAAGCAAATGTCAAGGCAAAAGAGGGAGAGAGGAAAAGGAGAAGATGAGAGAGAGAAGGAGAGAGGGGGAGAGTGAGGGAGAGAGAAAGAGAGAGAGAGGAAGAAAGAGGGAGAGAGAGGGAGAGTCAGATTCACCAGGAGGGGTTCACCTGCCCAGCAAGTTTCTTCATGATGATGCTGATTCTGCACAGGTTCCGATGCGAGATGGCAGTGGGTCAGGAGGTGACCAAACAGCCACAGCAGAGACAGCCATAAATACCCCTGAGTTCCTTTTGTTCAGCTGTCACTCAGCTGCTGCAGAAGCCAGGTTCATTGGCATTAGCACAATCCAGGTGTTTTCCTCACCCCATTGCAGATTCATCCGGAGGGAATTTCCATCTTCACACAGCCATCAGGTCTCAGCTCTTTCCAGGCATCACCCCCTGCTCTGCTCACCCACCTCAGCTATCAGCATCAGTACAATGAAGGTGGCTTCCTCCACCCTGGCCAGGGCAATGATGCCTGGAGAGATGTCCCAGCATGGAAGTCTGACCCTCGGAAAAGGGGAGCAATCTCCACCCAGCCATTAGTTCTGATCTCTTTCCAAATTCCAGTCAGTGAGATCAGCAGACTCTCAGGATCACCCTATGAATAGACTTGTAAACTTTAATCCTCTCACCTGTGACTAATGGGAGCCTGCAGGGCAAGTAAAGACACTGTACCGTGGTTTGGGGGAAGGGCAGCAAGTGTGACATTTATTATTCAGCAGTGAAGGAAGTCAGAACATTTTCCATGTTTGCTTTCAGTAAAGCACAAGGAAAGCTGTCAGATTTCCTTATGGTACAGAGGGGAGTATTTCTGGTTACTTTTAGACTGAAAAAAGTCTTTCTCCACAAACTGACACTATTACAATTATTTTTAAAGAGAGATGCTGCCTGCATCAAGGTTCCTAGAGGAAAAAGAATTTTATAGATACTGTCATGAGCAAATGTTCTAAAAAACAAAATTTACACTAGTGGTAGGTGTTTAGATGTACCAGCTGGTAGTGACACTATTTGTGTAAGTGCTTAAGAAGCTATGGATGTAGGTAGATTTTAGTTTTTCATGGTTTGTTAGGTGTTATTTTTAATTAAAATCTGTGCCATAACTGAGTAGGTTAGCCTGTATAGAGAACACAGAGAAATCATCCTTAATCATGTTTTCAAACATTCTTCCAAGTCCCACTTTTTCCACAGAGCAGAATTGCTAGCAGATGCTGTATTGCTTTTTTGAGGGATCATCATAATATCATACAGACAGATCATTGCTGTATCTCTAATCTGGAATCTTTTCTGTATAAGATTATGATTATTGTTTTCATTTTTAAGTCCCTTTTTTAATGAAAAGCCAAGCCTTTAAACCAGAGGTTTCTAAGAAATAGTAATACCCTGAACTGACTAATATGTGGAAAGATGTATTTACAGACAATCCTTTATTTAATACATTTGTTACTTGTAGGCCACCTCCACTGAATGCTGTGGCCTGTAAACACCAATATTTTTTTTAAAATAAGCAGTTAATTCCTTCTTTCTTGTTTGTCAGCATTAGCATTCCCATTACAGCTTTTAAAGGTTTTCTTAGCAAATGAGGACTATCAGGTGACCTTAATCATTGCTGCCATAGTTAAGATTCACTCTTAATGTGTCCATGAGGAGTGTGCCTCTCCTGGGCATATAGCACTGCTTCATGTCATCCTAAGGTGCCATTTAGTTACTAACCCTCAGCATTACTTTGCTGAGGGTGAAACCTCTGACATTAAGCAGTGCAGGAGGTTTTAGCTTCATAGCTTCTGTTAACTTTAATGGATGTCACATGGATTGTCCAGTGCTTTGGAAATAGAAAAGCCAGGTTAAGAAGAGAAACTGTGAATTTTGCAAGATCTTAGACAGTAAAATAAAAACAGATACTTCTCCAGAGGAAATCCTGATGCTACAATCAGCAACTGCAAAATCGTTTTCATGTTGAGACTTGAAAACTCTGGTCTTTGGAGATAGGGGAACAAGCCATCTTTTTAAACCAACTGGTATAAACGTGAACATGCTTTTAAAAAAAAAAAAAAACAATCCCTTTCATCTGCTCAGAAACCATCTCCCTTTGACACAAAGCTTCCAGTAAGACATGTCAGCAGTGGTTTGGAATCATAGATACTGAGTATTTGAGTATTTTGGATCATGGTATTACAGCAGCACAATCTGACCAGTAAATATGCTTCTTCCAGACCTTGTGATGACTGGAGCCTTCTCACATATTGTGGGCTCAGAAGATTCCTGCCCCAGCAGAACACATTAATTTATTGTATGTTTTAAGTGTTCATATGTATTAATGAAATACAGCACAGTGTGACTGGTTGCTTGTGTTTTTAAAGTCAGTTAAGTCTTCAAAGTTATTTTACCCACAAATAGCAGAACTGTTCTATATTGATCACACTGAACAACAGGTAAACCCAGTAAGTCATTAGCAGCTGCGTGGCTGTCTTTATCAATGAACAATTCCTGTTTACAAACGCTATAAGCTACTTGCCCTCCAGTGCTCAGAGTACTGAGAATACAGTGAGAAATTTCTTCATTTAAAATTTATGCCCTCTCTTTCCAGTACGCAGAGCAGCAATAGACTTAATCTGTCTGAAGTTTTACAAATCTGTTGTTTTGTTCTTTTATGCAGAAATACTGAATGGAGGGGTGTATGTTGGCCAGAACAAATTTCTTTGCTTCGCAGACACCATCCATTGGCAGGATATTGTGCGTAACCCCTGGGCCTCCAATTTCACTTTGGTTCCAACCAATGGCAGCTCAGGATGTAAGTACCAGTTTTATTCTTGTCATCCACTCAGAACAAAGCAGTATAAATATGACCACAAGTTTTCCCTGATCCTATGTTACAGATAATTGTATTTTTAAAATTTTCCTGCTTTCATCAAAGTCTGTAAGCTGCTTGTGGGGACACTCAGTCTAATCTTAAAAACACTTTTGAGAGTATTTGTGAACATCAGACATATTCTGATTTTTCTTTCATCTGTTTTCTCTCTTTGTATTGTTTTTTTTTTCTGTTTATTGCTAAAGCTACTGTGCTGCTGTGGAAGCACAGAAGTTATTGTTTGTTTTGCATTTGTTCCTGCTGCTCATTCTAGTCCTTGAGTCACAATAGTCTGTCTATGGCATCATAATTAGCTACTGGAGTAATTAATGTTACAAACTCAAGGATATTCTGACTTTAGATGAGAAATAAATCTCTAAGAAATAGTTATCCTGTAGTCTTGTGTATCTGTGAAGAAAGAGAGAATTTGCAGAGGATGGGGTGGTCTTCACAATATAGCGAATATTTCTGGTTTTAATATATTCTATTTTAATGGTCTCTATGTTAAACTTGTAGTATCTGTGTACTTTGATTAATTTGTTGGATCCATTTTTCTATTTCTTTACCCTGGAGCTATTTACCTTCAGTATTATTTTGATGACTCTTGCAGCAATAATGAATTCCAGTGAATGGTAGTGACAACGGTAAAAAAGTGTTTAGATAAAACATTCCATAATATAATAATGTGCATTCAAAAAGAGTAGCATGCTATTAAACAGTACCCTCAGGATGTATCAGCATTGAAATTCTGGGACAGGTTGGGAAGAATTTTTTAACTGATGTCAGGAGTGACAGCACAGCAGACATACTGTTCAGAGCATCCTGGACATAGGATGTTCTGGATCCCTTATCAAATCCTATGGTGTCCCTCCAGGATCTATTATTGATTCATTGCCTCTTTGGCTTCCAATGCAGCCAAGAAACAGCTTCAGTTCTTCAGGTCTATTTTAGGAATTCTGACAACAAATTAGACTCCAGGCAAAAACCATTTGACGAGGCCTCATGATTTCTAAGCAGCAATTTGTTTTTAACCAAGTGCTTTGTGGTATGATACATTTTCCATAATGTTACTTGCTTTGGTGTGTGGCACCTGCTACCTTCAGAACCAGAGCACAGCTACTTGAGATACGGATTGCTCCAGAGCACTGCCAAACTCCACTGATTCTCCATCTCCCAGCACCACAGCTGAGGATCATCTCTTCTGCCTCTGGCTGGAAACATGACGTAGCTGTAATGCAGCCAGCTATCATAGTTGCATATTAAAAAACTTCAGCACTGGTGATGATCAGTTCTAAGCAGAACTGATAAATCTTTTGAAGGTTTAGGAATGTCTGTATCCTTTTATGAGTCATTACTTCAACAAGACTTGATTGTTACTCTGGGTTTTTTTCTGTTACTGTTTTGTTTTTGGTTTTTTTTTCTTAAACTGTTACCAGTTCTTCAAGACAAATATTTTGCAGCACTAGGGAACTAGGGTCTTTTAAAAACACAATCAACATCAGTACTATTTTTTTAGCTAATGCAATTTTACTGGTAACTCCAGAGTGATGGGAGCAAAATCAGTGCTGAGTACTTCTGGAATCACACCCTGAGACTCATAAAGGCAAATATTATCTCATTCTTTTGAATGTGTATGCCTAAGTTCAGTTTTCTTAAAACATTCTTTCATTCCTTTTGAGTTGTTTTGAAACATAAGGTAGGAACAATTTGTGCTTTGCCATTTGTGCTTGATGAACCTGATAAACAGCATTCTTTCAGTGATGACTGAGGGCTGTGTGAGAAGGTAGCTTCATTAAGATAGCCATCCAAATTTTAGTTTCTTTTTACTTACTTGGGATAGAGCAGAGCTCAGTTAGACTATATTTAATTTACTAAACATAAGTCTCCACCTCCAAAAACCTGGATTCCATCTCAGTACTATTCATGACTCTTGTGAAATTTGATTAAATTAGCTAATCCAAACAATTTCTGTCTTTAAAACTTACATAGCTGAAAACCTAAACGTCATTAAACAGAAAGCCAACAAATAGCTAAAACAGTTTAACAAATGCGTTAAGGCTTTGGAGAACAAAAATCACCATCATGGTCCAGAAATCACAATTTGAAATAACCTAAAATTAAACAGCTCTCTGTTTGTCCATGTATTAGACACACATGCACGCACACAGATGTGTATGTGTGTATATATATATAAATCCTTCAGATGAAATGACTCAACTATAAAACATTAAAACTACCTGTCAAGAGGTAAGGGAAAGAGATTATGCTACAATGGTAGTTTACAAAAGAATTAAGGTAATTTATTTGCATTGGTGCAGAAAAGACTTAAAGAAATGAACATGGAATGATAGCCTTAGAATGGAAATCAGTATAGATTATCAATAAATAAGGTGTATACTTCTCAAATTTGGCTCACATGTCACTTTTCATAATTTGCTAGGCAAGGTGGGTGATTGCAGAGCCCAGCATTGCTGTTTTCTCACTGCTGCAAATAATACTCAGTGCATTACAAAGCTTCTGGTGCTTTTCTGCATGGGCTGTGTATCATGCTTTTTTGGACCCATTTGTGTCTGCATTTACTTGCTATTTTACATGACTGTATTAAATTGCCTGAAGTCACAGAAGCCTCCTCATGAAATCCAAGTCTTGGCTAAGTCCATTGCAGCTGAGTAAGTCCATGTTGCTTGGCATTACTGAGAATATTCTAAGTGCAGGAGATGGCAACTCTAAAGGACTTTTCATGCCAGAATATTTTGAAAAGAATGAGTGGGTTTTACTGCTAATTTAAAAGCCTTTGCAGGACAGGGAAGTGTTAGAGAGGCTGTATCAATATGGGAGTGTAAACCAACCAAACCCTCTGTGTCAAGCTCAACAAAGTCCCTTCTATCAGTAGTTTAGCTAAGTCTGGATAAACATGAACATGTGAGAGCTGGGTACCTTCATCAGCCTGTGTGCCATGCTTAGCTGGGCTTATCTGTAGGACTGGAGGGTGGCTTGTGCTCTGGGGATTGTTAGGGCTCTTTCATCATGACCACCTCTGTAGTGCTCCCTGGCAGAGATTATTTTGGAGACAAAAGGCTGTGAAGTGCCATGAGTATCAGAATGAGACACCTCATAAATCCAGCGGGTCCTAAACCACAAACCCCTTTGGTGTTCTGGCATTGCTGCCGTTGTTTCCAGCTACCAGTAGCAGACCTGAAATCACCCCCAAGGTGCCTACATGTCCAAAAGAACAAGGACCCACCTTCAGAGAGCCCAATGAACAGGACTTGCTGTGTCCTTGCAATGCCAGCTAGACACCAGCAGGTTTGGTACAGCTGCACTGGGAGCGTGTGTGCATGCTCAGGGCTCAGCCATGTCCCTTTCTTATCTTCCCCCATGAGGGAGCATACTGCAAGCTGCTGGTGCTGCTCTCTTCCAGCCAGACAGAAGAGCTGATAATGGTCCCAATTCAGGGATAATTTCACTTGCAACCCGCCCTGCTGGGCCAAGGCAATCAGCAGAGGAAGACAAAAGGATGGAGGGAAATGAAGATGCTTTGAAATAAAATCAGTCTCCTGCCTCTGTGCTTATTTCATACCTTGGATCTGCCAGCTCTGGCAATCCTCTTCATTTACATCAGAGCTAGACAGAAAAGAATATGGCCAGTGAACTCTGGGAGTAGATCTTTTTTGATTCCCTTCATTGCAGGCTTTCATTGTTACATCAGTTTTAAGAAGTAAGTTGAAAATGCTGCGGTATCCTCAGCACTACAGTGGAAATACTGCACGCATATGAACTCTAAGTGCTGCTTCTCCTTTTTGTTTTTGTTAGCCTGAAATGCATTCTGCCCATTGTTTCATGTTCTGATCAAATGCAGAAGAGCTCATGTTAGAGGCCTTTGAGTTTTACAGTCTTACTGTTGAGATGAATACAGCCCGTGGCTGCCCGGCCCAGAGCTCAGCACACACCACTGAAATATGATAAATAAATGTTATACCAGGGGCCATGTATATACTACAGCTCTCTGAGGACAGATACTTCTGTGCCTGGCACTTTGACTCATATGCTGAAATATTACTAGCATTTGTTCTTCCCATACTCATCTTGTATCTGAGCCTTTTAAACTTAATTGTAGTTTGAAAGCAGCCTTTTCTTCCCTTTACCTGAAATCAACACTTTCAGCCTGTTATTTTGTTGTTGTTTTTTTAGTGCTGGAGATGTTGCAGTGGGAATCTTGAAAGTTCTTAACGGTCTAAGGAACAAAATTTCCGCTTTAGATACATGTTATTGAATTTGTTTCAGCACTGCTGAAAATCGTTTTTCTCTCCTTCCAAAAATAAACCATGAATTCAATCCTTAGCCATGCACAGTAAAGCCACGCTTTGCAAGAGCCTATTCCCCTTTTACCACATCTACTTGTTGGATTTAGTCCTTTAACAGAAGAGCTGGAGATGTATCCTGCAGAGCTAGAAACCTGAGGTGAAGTTCCAAGCAGTGGTGCAAGAAATAAAGAAGGAGGGATTAGACTTCTTGTGTAAAATTACTTCAGATTGGCAGACGAATCCTCTCTGACTGGCTTTAAGGAAAGTGTAGTGGAAATTCAGGTGCTTTGATCTGTGTCCTCAGTGTCCTCCTTGGTCTGGCAGTTAGCAGAGACTGGACTCAAGTCCCGTTGCGCCAGGTTCGCTCTTTTGCAGGATTTGACAGGGACTGCAGCATTAAATCAGAATTTTCAGTGGAGCTTTTCTCAGAGGTTTTGTTAATCATAGAAGCCTGAAGGGTATGAATTATTTCATTGAGGTTGCTTACATAGTAACATAGTAACACACATTCAAATAAATCAGTAACATATTTTAAAATGCTGAAACCATAGGATGCACGTCCATGATAGAGCAGGTAACTGGGTAATAAAGATTAAAAGATTAGGTTCTGTTTTCCAGCTTTAAATAAAAATAAAAATGCTGCTCTTCAAAAAATTATCATGAAGAACCCAGAACTCCATGTAGTAGCTGTGAAAACTGAACTCTATAAAAATTAAGCTGATCTTAAAGTATTGTCCTGAACTGATATTTCTGCTTAGACTCTGAAGTGCAGGGAGATATGTGGAAAAAACTCCCTTAGCTTGACCTGGCTTTTCACCTGAGCCCCTGCTAGCTGTGTAAAAAAAGCGGAATATTTGGCAAGATATTTTTTTATAGCAAAACAATTTGAGTTATTAGCTTTTCATACTATAGTACTCTTCTGACACTGCTTTGTCTCTTGTGCCTGGTAATGTAAAAACTCCCAGTTTCTGAGTTAGGCAGAAGCACTTTTATATTGTTAGATGGTGCATAGGAAGAAAAAGCTTGGTCTTTAGCTGTGTACCTCTAATTCAGTAAATCCCATTCAAGGGAAACACTGTTTTAAAATGTCTCTTTTTTTTACCTATTGAGTCACAGATTTTTTTTTCAAGGGCAAAAGAAGTCTTGAAACTGTATTAGCTCTGATTTTCTTTATGTGGAGCCCTGAAGTGTCATCCACTTGCCTGGTGTCTTTCCTAACCACAGCCCTGATTCCAGCCCAGCTTTGAGTTTCAGAAGCAGCCCCAGGCCTGGCTCAGCTGGAGCTGGGGGCCAGGGCTGTGCTTTTGGTCCTGTGTGCACCCTCCTAGCACTGCTCTGAAGCACTGCCCAAGTGCAGCTATCCCTCAAGAAGCTGATTACTCCCCTAGTATTAAGAGATATAGCATTAGGTGCCTTTATGTCTAATTCAAATACGGTTTTAAATTACAGATGATGTTGCTTCTTGCACCTTTTGCAGCTAGCTCAAAGAGCCCTCTAGTAGCAAGGATTTTCTCCCTGCAGAAAAGGTGTGCACCATGTAATGAGCTCACCTCTTGGTCACTTTTTCATAAGCTAATCAGATAGAGGGTCTCACATCTCTCATAGTGAGGAACTTCTTTCCAGTCCTAGAACAGTATTGTTTGCCCATCAATACAGAATATTTTTCTGTGTTCTTTTAAAAGGTGGAAACCCAAATGTTTTATTACAGATTTAGCTAATATAAAAAAAAAATGTATCCTTTGTTTCAGCTTCACATGAGGAACATGGTATTCAGGCAGCTCTGACATTTGTGTAATTTAGAGACTCCTTATATTCAGGAAAATGTACCCTGGGTGCTTTTATGCCAAAGTGTGCAATCTCACATTGGGCTGTATGAAAGACGTTTGGTCTGATAGACTCCATCTTACCTGCTGGACTCTCTATTGCTAACTGCTCCTCACTGTAATTTTTGGGATTACAGTCTTCCTGTCACCAGTAAGTTTTATTGCCCCGGTCTTTTAATAATTTCTAAGCCTTTGGCTGGAATATTAAAAAGCATCCAACCTGCAGTGATCCCCAGGGAACCACACCCCAATTGTATTATAATTGCTTCTTACAGCTACTTCAAGAGAGCCCCAGTTAGCTGGCTCTTAATGCATTTTTCATATGTTTTATTAATATTGAAACCCAGAGACAAATCTAATTAAATGTTTACCATTTAGCCAGTGCTTTGCAGTTTAATTAAGGGAGCAGAGGATGGACTAGCCAGCTGCACAGATGCTTATGAAGCCAGTTCTCTGTTCCCCTGGTGCAGACAATCCCAGCTGTGGTTGACAGTGTCTGGATACAGGTGTATTTGGAAGCATTATAGCTCAGTTTGACATGTTTGTCTCTCTACAGTATGTATTGGGCTGGTGTTAGTCAATGCTGGCTCTGTATTCTGGTTTTTGGTTGGGTTTTTGTTTGGTTATCTTCCTTTCTTCATTTTCCCTGTCACCATTCTCTTTGTCAATTGCTTTATTTTGTTTAACCTGTTGCTGCCCCACCAGCCCTGGTAACTGAGACTTTGCTGGACCATGTTCTACTGCAAGCTTTCCACATGCTAGCAAGAGGAGTAATAGTAATATAGTTTCTAAAATTATAATCTTTAAATTACTGCAGAAACGGGGACAATTTGGTAGAAATGCCTCTTCATGTCAGATTAGTTTAAGGCTGAAATCTCCTAAATTTTTTTTCAATTGGTATAGTAGAAAAGTAGCCATGTGGATACATGTACATTCCCTTCAGCATAAATAGTATATTCTTGTACTGTGTTTCACAAAACCAAAAAGTTAATACTTGCATGGGACTTTGTGTAAGTGATAAGCCTTCTTCTCCATCAGATACTACAATGTACACAGGTGAATTTGTGTACAGGCATTTGTTGCAGCTACAGAATGAGGTCTGACAGGTAGCCCATTGATTTAGTGTTCAGTTGTGGCCTTGTAATTCTTCACAGAACACAGTAGCTCTTTTTTTTTTTTTTTTTTTTTTTTTTTTGCACCAGTAGTCACAGTATTAGAAAAGGATCATTTTTTCACATAGTGACTTATCTGGAGATTTATAATCAGGTCAAGCCATTGGGTTTTTAATTCTGGAGGAACTATGTGCTAGTTACAAACAATAGGGGTTCCTCAGATCCTTGCTATCTCTCCCACAAGTCTCACACTTCTACCAGTTCTCAGTTACACTATGGCTAAATTGTATAAAATACTACAGGTGTGCACACCAGTGTTTCCAAGTGGGCCATCCAAAACAGTTTGTTGTTCAGTACCTGTCCTCCTACCATCAGGAAACCCCACTGGTGGAGATTCTTGGAGTGGAAGGGAGGATGGGGCCCTTTCCTGCAGTAAAAATGCCATCAGAGACTAAAAAATCAGGAGGTCTAAATGCAGTGTAGATGTCAGTCCTTGAAAAACTTTTTGTTAGACTGGTAGATGCTCCTGTAGCAGGAACCAATCGCGTGTAGATGATGAATACATGTAAACCAAATCCTGAACCCTTGGTTCCTAGAGACAGGTGAGCTAACTGCATTTTGTCCACTTACTGCTGCAAGATATTTTGTTTTTTTTTTAAAGCACAAGAATTTCACTCTACAAAAGACTATCAGCAGTATATTTATATAAACAGGCAAGAAGGAAAGGGGGAAATGACTAATTCATGCTCAAAGCCAGCTTCCAGAGTAGCAGCAAGTGTATCCTTTCTGGTGAACATCTAAATTGGAAACTACCTACGGAGAAAATGGCACGCCAGAAAGTATGCACTGAAGACATTTGTTATTGCAGAGTTTGTTAAATTATAACCTTTCACTGAGGTTATTACTTGAAGTTCAATTCACATTTTAAATGTATGTTTGGAGACCAGGGAATGGGGCCTCTGCAGACAGGTGGTTTCAGTGCAGAATACGCTCCCTGCTGCCAGTGTCACCATGGCAAAGCTGGGAGGAGAAGCTGTTCTTTTCTATAAAATGCCACATACAACTAAACTGTTTTCTGAAAGCTGTGTCTGTGTGGAACACACCTCCAGGGCTTGCAGCATTACATTTCAGCAGCACTTTTATGGATATCTCGGTGGGAAAGAAAATTTATATAAGAGCTGACTGCAGACAGCCACAAAGTCACACAACCTCCTTTCACTCAACATACTTGGAGGTTCTTTTCCTACCATCAAGGACTCTTGCCAGGATAGATTCTGTTTATTTACCTGGAACTGAGAGATAAATACAGTAATAGAAGAAACTGCTTTTAAATAATAGTTTTTGCCAAGCATATGTAACTGAATATGGAGAAATACATGAAATCCAGTGATAGAATTAACTTGTTCTGCATTAGTATGGCAAGCTGAACTGCTAGAAGTTGCCTGTAATGTTTTTCCTCAACCCAGCATAATGTGTTTTGAATAGAGGGAAGCCATTTAGTTTCCTAATAAAAACCTTCAGCCAGCATTTTCAGAAGGGATTTGTCAGTTGGTATATGCCCTTGAAACAGATTTGAAAGGCAGGAAGACGTGGCATTTAATGGAAATACAATGCCTCTAACTGTTGAATTCAGTGAATAAAAAGTAAGTAACAAACATAAGTATACCTAGTTAATGCAAATCATACTGTGAGGGACAAAACTCCTTAGGCTGCCAGAGCCTACAGCAAGGATCTAGCAAGGGAACTGATACAACGCTGGGGACCTTTAGGAGCTTTGGACCCAGAAAGGAGGGCGCTGAGAAAGCCAGCATTAACTGTTTCTGAAGAACCTCTGACAAAAAATTACCCAACCCCAAACCAACCCCTGCCCTGCCAAAGTGCTGACCTGTTTTGCAGAGTACCTTCTGGTATGGTCTGAGGTAACATTAGAATTTATTTTTGTTTTGGATCTGCGAAACAAAGTCCAACCGTAGAAGGGTGGGTGCAAGCAGATTTTATTTGACAATTTACACAGGCAAAGTTACAGAGACAGGCAAAAGAGGAGAGAGGAAAAGAAGATATAAAAGAGAGAGAGAAAAGTGGAGGGGAAAAAAGGGTAAGAAAGGGGGAAAAAACAGAGAGAGAGAGCGTCACCACCAGGGGCCCACCTGCCCAGCGAGTTTCTTCAGGATGGTGCTGATCCTGGACAGGTTCCGATAGGAGATGGCAGTGGGTCAAGAGGTGACCAAACAGCCACAGCAGGGACAGCCATAAATACTCCTGAGTTCCTTTTGTTCAGCTGTCAGTCAGCTTCTGCAGAAGCCAGGTTCTTTGGCATCAGAGCCATTGCAGACAGGCTGCCTGGAGGAGGGGCTTCTGCAGAAGGGTGCAGTCCCCCACCCACTCATCAGTTCTTATCTCCTTCCAGGTGTCACCCCTGTTCTGCTTCGGTCCAGGCCAGGTCCATTAGCATCAGAGCCACTGAAAACATGCTTGCCTGGAGGAGGGGAGCTTCTGCAGAAGGGTGTCAGGTCTTATCTCTTTCCAGGTGTCACCCCCTGCTCTGCTCTAGCCCCCTTACCCCGGTACCTCAGTATCAGGACAACCAAGGTGGTTCCTCCACCCTGGCCAGGGTAACTGTGCCTGGAGGGATGTCCCAGCATTGCAGGCTGGCCCTCAGAAAAGGGGAGCAGTCTCCACCCTAGTTCTTAGTTTTTATCTCTTTCCAAGTGTCACCCCCTGCTCAGCTCTGGCCAGGGCTAGACCAGCCAGACAGGGTTGGCCCTAGACAGGGCTATTCACTTCAAAATTGTTCTTTTGGGACAATTTCAAATCAGTGAGATCAGTCTCTCACACCTTCTTTATTTCTTACAGCAGTTAACAGGGTGAAGAAAGTCATGCAACAAGCAGCACAATTTACCAGGCTGAGGGAGGAAAAAATTACAAAGTGACACTAGGTCTGTAGCTGCAGAATTTAAGTAGTGCTCCAGATAGCAGTGTGTAGCAACTGTTGGTAAATGCTTATCTTTAAATGGCAACCTGTGTGTGTGTATAATGTATTACTGTGAATCACCTGTTTATAAGCAGATTGTTTCTCAAGCAGTATATTACAGTCTTTCTGTTTCAGTGAAAACATCCCTGTCCATTATAAGCAGCTTGCTTTATCACAAACACCAGTGTTTCTTGAAAGCAGGAAATAAACCCCAAATACTTTGAATATTAAAGTAGTATAATTGAATGGCAATTGACAGATTTGTAGTGGTGGGTGGATGAGTGGAGTTGGTCTTTCACAGCAAGCTCCAGCTGCTCCAGCTGGCTGCCTTTGGAGAGCTGCATAGGGAAAGAGGAAAAAAAAAAGACTATAAAATCATCCACTTAATTGAAACTTCTGCTTCTTGAAGCTGCTGTGTGCATCCCACTCTTTGAAGCTGTGATGTTAGATTTGCAAGATGCACTTTCTAGCCAGAAGCTCAGAGGGGGCTCGGTTGTCCCCCCAGGGCACGGGGGGGTTTAGGGTTAGGGAATGTGGGTTGGTGGCAGTGGGTTGGTGCTGTGTCGGGAGCATCCAGCTGGCATCGTGACAGGCTTCTCCCAACTTACTGTTCTGTTGCTTGCATAAAACTAAAAGACACCCCAAGCCTTTACTGCTATCATATCTGCATTATTTTAAGGATTTTGCTGCACATGCCTGCTATAGCAGAAATTCTCAGAACTGCCACTTAAGTTCTTGTCCTGTTTTGGTGGACAGTCTGGCTAAAGAGGTCAGGCCACTGCTCTCCTCAAACTCAGGGTGGTTTCAGGGGCTTCTCTCTGATCTGTTTCTCCTGCAGGGAAGAGAACAGTGCTGTGGCTTCAAAGCTGAGTGACTAGAAGGGAAGTTTCTGTCTGTTAAGCAATATACAAAGTATAGGAAGTATCAAAGTCAAAAAGAAAGTGTGTTTTATGCTCCTGCAGTCCCTCAAGCTTTCAGTCCCTGTGTGTAGGACCTCCACAGTAGCATCTCTTCAGGCTCACATTCAAAGGAGCTCTCACATCTCAGAATCTCCTTTCTGGTCCTCTGGTAGGAATGTGTAATTTATTTTTAAAACCTCATAAAAGCTGTCATAAGTGAAGTGTTCTGACATAGGGAAAATGCTGGAAATATTTGCAGAGTAAGACGCTCAATCCAGATTTTCTAATGATTTATACAAATTGTTATGTATGAAAATAGCTTCGTCTCAAATTCCTTGTGTTATGCCTGCCTGATAGTCACAGAATATCCACAGCATCACTTCTGTGCTGATCTCTGACAACTGAAGACTATCCAGGAAACTGTAATCTGGAATTTGTAGGATTACTGCCATTGAATGTTTGTAGACAGCAAGCACTGCATCTAAATATCAGAGTATATACCCAGCCATTGTTTTCCAACAGAGAATGGGCTTCTGTTGTCCAGGCATTGTTTTGCAATAATCAATTTTGTTTTAAATAGCCAGAGATACATTTTGAATAAGCAATTACATTTTAATAAGCATCTTACCATAGTTATCCGAAGTTTATCTGAAACTGGACTCCAGATGTCATAGGAATGGACTGTTCCTTTCTAGTATTTCCATCTAATTGAGTCAAAAGTTGGTTAAAATGTTAGGACACCTAACTGCATCCAGCCAGACTCTAGGAATATTGCATGGCATAAAGAAAAAGAAAATTACTTTTAAAAGCCACTTCAATTTCAACTTTTCATTTCCTTTCTTTGAAGTTATTACTTTATTTTAAAAATGAAAACTCTATGTCCCTCTGTTCAAACTTTATTATGGCTTTGGCAGCATTACAGGAACAGAATTACAGGACATTATTTTGACTTATGTAGTATTGACTGACTTGATCTGGTTGAAAACTGGGGGAGTTGGTATTAAACATGCACAAGAGCACTCTCAGCTTTGGCACATACCTTTCAGTCTGTCTGAGTTTGCTGAGCATCTCCTTTGAAAATCTCCTCAAACAGTGCAGAGATCTCTCAGCCAGTGTTGCACATTGCGTCCAAAAGAGAAACCTCTGTCTCCATCCTTCAGTTCTCAGCTGAGATTATGCACTGGGCAGTAAGTCTATTGCTGCACCTGAGGACAGATATTTGGCTTAAGATTTACTACGGGCATTTACATGGGTAAACATCTGCTTTCTGTGTTCAGTAGGAGCTGCTGCTTCTTGAGTTTTGTGTGGTTTTTCACTTTGTGTGTTGTCACACCACAGACTGAAGCACTTGTTGCTGTGAGCCAGAGTTCAAAAGCACCTGAGCTGAGAGCTAAGGGGCAGTGTCCTGGGGCAAGGGAGGGTCTGGGTGTTGCAGAGTTAGGCATTCCAGTGGCTGCTTCTTGATTAGAGAGGAAATTCATGTACCTTAGGGCACCTACATACAGAGGAGGGAGTCCATTAAAATAGTACCTACCAGGAACAAACTAAGGGAAAATTATGAAATTAATATAAAGGCATAGAAGGTGTTAGCTTTTTAATGTCTGCTGGGAATCTGCAGTGCCTGCCACCCTCCCCTCACAGACCCGTTTTCTGCTCATGCTGAAATTTCCTTAATAAAAAGGAATTTGCTCCCCTTTGACAAAATATATTAGCAGCTTGGGGATGTGCAGGAGCGGAGTTCAGTTTTCTAGCTTGCCTGAAGGCATTCCAGTCTGTACCTCCTATCTTCCATCTCCTAGTGGAAACTGCACCGTGTTAGTCTGATCTGGGTTTTTGCTGCTCCTTCTGTTGAAATTCTGAGAGGAGTGGTTGCATGCTGTGTCCAGCTCTCTCCCTTCAGTCACTGAGCTTCCCTCATTGACAGGAGAGCTGTGGTGAGGAGGGATGGGTGCCTGTTCTGTGCTCTCTCCCCCCAGAGAATGCCTGTAGACTGTTTTTTGGGCTGATGTCCTGGGAGGTGAGTGTCTTCATCACAGGAAGCAAATGAGAAAGTGGGATGCATAACCCCTTAGGTGAGCATTACCATCTACAGATGGGGGAACATTTCCCTTTTCTTTCACACAGGGGAAAGGCAAAATGAGAGCTACCCCTCTATTTTGAAGGGCTCCAGGGTTGTCAGTCTGTGTGCTTTGAGGGAGGTCCTTATGAGGGAGGCTGTTTCATTTCTACCGCAGTGTAGAAATGGGGTACCCCCTGGACAGAGGGGGTACCTCTGTCCAGACCCTCACTGGACAGAGACCAAGCTGTTCTGCTGTTCAGGAAGAGGTTCTGCTACAAGTGTGAGAGAGAGGATGGGCTTACTGGATAGGAATATATTCTTTTTAGCAATAATGATTACAAGGAAAGATTCCCAAGATCTTGTTCTTGGTGAGCCTGCCAAGCAGCAGGTATGACTTGACCTATCCTTTAGCCTTCCAGCTGGTCTCCCCATGTGCTCAGGATCCCCATGTCTCTGTTCAGAGAGGCATTCGGTGCTGATTGAAACTAATTCACTGCCACAGTGGGGGGAACTCACTTGCATTGCTCTGTGCTAATAGCTATAAGCAGTGATAATTAATAGCTCCTAATTGCTTAATCAGTGTAAAGTTTTAGACTATGTCATATGTGAAGGTTTTTATTTTGTGTGGATGACTAAGCCCCCAATAAATTAATCAAGACATACAGACTTACCAGTCTGGTCTGTTCCAGGCAGAGAAAAATCACCAGTGTTTTCACTACGCCCCTCAGGTCCCTTTCTGTGTAGCTGTTACTGTGGCCTTAAGACATTTTTCTGTAGCAGCTGAAGTAACATTACAGTGAGCTTCCTATCAGCTCAGAGCTGTCAGTGATAGATATGAATCCACCAGCCTCAGCCCGTTTGGTGCTGCTGACATGCTCTTCTTGACTTTTCATTTATTTCTTTACCTCTGGTGGCCAATCTCTCTCAAAATCAAAACTGCCACCAGCATACCCAGTGATACACTGTAATTTCACATCTCTCAACAAATCCCCAGTCACTGTGTACAAGTGAGGGTTGTCTCTGTCCCACATTACTCAAGAAAATTTATCCTCCTTTGGTATCCAGGTTTTGCTTTTTCAGTGCTGGTTCTATTTTCTCTGTGTTCCCTCTCCCCACTCTCCCTGACACTGCCCCATATCTCTCCCTGTCTTTCAGGGCATATCTCTTGGATTGTTTTCATTTCCCATGGCTGTTTCTTTTCAGCTCGCTGTGCCCCTCTCCACTTTTGTGTCTCTCTCTCTTCCTTTCTCCTGAGGAACATGAGGAGAAGATAAAGGCATGGAATGGCAGAGCTGGAAGTCCAGTTGTTAGAATGAGGGCTTCCACTGCTGCTGAACCTCAGAGATCCCTGTGTGCCAGATGCAGACACCTGGAAGTTAGGGGATACGCGATCGAAAACTTTGCTGTGGATGGTGGTAGGACTTGCAAAAGATTCTGATGAATGCTAGACAAGTTTTCACTGTGAAGAGATGCCATTAACATTTGGGCAAGGTATCTCTACTGGGCATGGAGACTTCACAGGGTAGAAGGAACAATAACATGTAGGAGACAGAAAGCTCTGTTGAGGTGCTGCTGTTTCCCACAATAAAGGTAACTCTATCAGTGCAGGATGCTAAAGAAAAGCCTCGATTTTATAGAACTAATCCCACATCAGGAGAGCATTTGGTGGTACATTCCAAAGTGAACTCATCTGACATGAGTGAAGACAACATAATTTGTTAGCAGTAGAGGAACTGGACCTTGGATTACTGTCACACTTCTACACAGAGGAGGAGAAAGTGAGCACTAGATATTTCTGTAAGACACTTTCTTTTTTTTACAGAAAGTTTTACTTTCTCTTGTGACATGTGTCTCTACTGCCATGAAGAAAAGAAATCCTGGAAAGTGTGAGTCTCTGTCAGATAATTAACTTTTAAATCAATAGAAGAGATCTGAAGACTAGCACAAGGCTGGAAGAAAATGTAAAATGATTTTTACACAAAGAAGTGTGACTGACTGGATGAATGTCTGACAATACGAATAGTCAGACGAGGACACAGAAAGCATTACAGCCTGATAAAGCAGAATGATCCATCACAGTAGTATCTTTAATTCTTGTTAATGCTGTGCTGCAGTGTTTGAATCATTTTTTATTTTGTTATCTCTTCCTACATAATCTAAGGAGTTCCAGCTGCTGTGCAAGTCTATTTAAACCTTCTGTCCTATCTAAGCAATGGGCAGAAGAGACAGGGACTCTTAGCATAGAGTGTACCTTGGATCTTAGGCTACCTATGTTTAGGAACATATGTGGCATCTCTAGCATTTTTGTAGGAGTTAATTTTTTAGGTGAAGGATTAGTTCATAAGTAACTTATAGAAGCTAATGAATGATTTATAGATGTTTTGATAGTTAATTTTAGACTGTTAGATAGATGTCTTGTAACCATCAAAGCCACTTTATTTTGGCAGTATTTATTTGGACTTCAGTATCAGTGTATTACAGATATGCTAACATTTATTAATAATTTATTAACCTGGTAGAAACCATCTGTAAATGCAAGCTTTGTGCAAAGTGAGGCTATTTCTTTAATTTCTACTTTCCTTCTACTGAGAGAAGTCTGCTTGAGGCAGCTGGCATAGCTGATGAGGAAGAAGCAATGTTTCTTCTCTGTACTACACTGAGATTAGAGCTAAGAGGAGAACTTCATTTTTCTTGTCTTGTCAGTAACTTAATCCTTTGTGGTTTTACTGTTCCTGAAATAATAAAGTCAGTCTGGAGCCAAAGGAAAGCCCTTCTCAATTTTCAGGAAAGCACAAGGATGAAGTAACCTTGGTATTTCCCAAGCTAGTGAGCAAATCTTTTATGCTGGTGACTTTCCCCAGCTGGGGGAGCAGAAGCATCTCCTGCAAATAAAACTCCACCTGAAAGGTACAACATGGATGCTCTGCACCAGAGTCCATAATCAAGTTCTGTTGTGATAGTATTGGCTAAGGGAATATGAGCAAAGGGAGATGAGCCATTGGTTTTCTGCATGGAATTTGCCAAAGTAAAATGAATTCTCAGTTTCCAGTGGGCTCTTTATAAACCTAGATTTCATAACAAACCCTGTAAAAATTATGTAAGCCTTTTAACTCTTTCCCTCCTCCTCTGTAAACTAGTGAATAAAATGTCATCGTGTATTTGAAACAATGCTACTATTCAGGAGCAGAAGTGTACTCTGTAGAGTCACATTTGTAACAAGGCAAGTGATTTTTCCTGGTTCTTTCTCTCCAAATCTAATTTAGAAGAGAAAGAAATGCTTTTTTCTTTTGTGCCTTCACTCACGTTCAAGAATTTAGTGAATGCACAAGGTAGTGCTTGCAAGGTACCTGTGGAGTGTTTGGCCAAATTCCACCTGGTTCTTGAACAACTGTTTGACTGTAATAAGAACAAGCATGATCAGTTGTTATGGATGGGCTGTTTCACTGCGTCTGAGTGTTCCCTAAGTTCCTTCTATTGCCACCAGGACTTTGGAACACGTTTTGATGTCAAGAACCAGTGGAGGAAATCATGGGAAGGAGTTCTAACTCTTTAATCTCAGCTGTATCAAAACAAAACAGCAGAACACTTCTTCAGTTTCATGGTTTGCCATTTCTTCATTAGTTGTTTCTTTTAGCCCTTCCTGCTCTATGTTGGGGAGTTTTAGAATATTTTCAAGACACAGGGAGTAATGGGAATAATTTTTTTAATGCCAAGAATGGTTTGAAATTTTTTTCTCTAGACTGTTGGTTCACTACAATCTACAAATCCTAAGAAATCTATACAGAAAGATCTGCCAGAAGTGATATCATTATTACAAGGACCTCATAAATAGGGCCAATAGATTTAGTATTGTTTAAGCCTGACATATAGATGTAATCATGAGACCTGTTCCTCAGATGAATTCTCCTTATGCTTCTGGCTGTTTATGTTGACTTCCATGGGATTATTTTTATGTTAGATTTACAGAGCTGATCTTTAATAGGTGGCAATTTGTCCTTACCACAGTAGTGAAAACCAGATGAAATACTGAGTTACATGAAGGAAGACTCTAGACCAGTCCATACCATAGAATCACAGAATGATTTGTGTTGGAAGGGACCTTAAAGATCATATAGTTCCAGACCCCTGCCATGGGCAGGGACATCTCTCACTAGACCAGGTTGCTCCAACACAGCCTTGAACACTTCCAGGGAGGGAGCACCCACAGCTTCTCTGGGCAACCTGACAGTTTACAGAGAGCAAAGAAAGTTACTTTTCTTTTTAAACAAGCAAACCAATATAGAGAGACTATTTGGAGTTTGTTTTTTGATGATAATTCTCAGTATATTTGACCTTCAAAAGGTCATGGAAAAATGCAATTCAGAGGTGTGCTGCCTACAGGTTCAACTCCTGTTGTGTCTGTGCACCTGAGTAAAATGAAAATAATGAAGCAGATACTTTGAGTTGAGAAATGAGAAAAAAAAGAAAACTAGCAGCCTTTCCTTGCTATATTGTTAAATATCTCTATTTAAATGCAAATGATCATCTGACACTGCCAAACAAAGTCATGTATCAGGAAGCCAGCATGCAAGTTAAAAAAACAAAAAAGAAAAGAAATTATTTTTGAAGATGCAGGATTGCTTTTATTTGCAGGAGGAGCAGAGCTGGTTGAATATATTTTTGGCTGTGTACTGAGTATCAGCTCAGCAACTCAGAGCTGAGAGGTATGAAGTGTTTTATTTCAAATGTAGCTTTTATGAAGGTGTGGGTATCCTCTCTAGTTAGAGGTTACTTGAAGTTGTTCCTGTATTCTCTCTCTGCACATACTGCAGTGGAAAAAGCCCAGTGCATACATTATGGTTTGGAAGGGGGTAGAATCCAGGGACAGAAAGAGGAAGAAATGGCCAAGCTTGTGCCTTATTCTGCCTCAGAAATATGTGGTTACATGTGATCTGTGCATTGCTTTATATTGCATCTAGCTGCAAGGTTTCTGGTTTTCTCCCTAAACTCCAGACTGCTTAAGCTAGACAGGCATGACTGCAAGGAAGGATCAGGCATAAAATAGTCTTTCAAGACTCCTATGTCCATGGGCTGTGGTTTCTCCCTAGCTACTCCAGTAGGGATGCTCCAGCTTGGGTGAGGACCAAGCCAAACAAGTGGTGGTAAGGGTATTTGAACATGCACCTGGGACCCTGCCCTTTCTCCTTCCTGCGCTTCTGTCAGAAGAAGTCCCTGCTTCCTGGGGGTAATTTTTATTCAGTTGATTGAGCACCAGAGCCAACAGAAAAGCTTAATCTGAGTGAGTCTCTTCTGTTAAAATTCTTCCTTTAATTTGCTATTCACCTCACCTTCTTTTTAAACTACCATTCTTATTAATCAATATGGATCTATTTGCTTTCTGCACCAGGTTCCAATAGTCTCTTAATAATCATCACAATCGTTATTACTGATTAAAGTTGTATTATTCATGCCAGATGGAGTCCCCTCCCTGTCAGCCAGAATGAGTTTGCCTTATGTACTTATAGTACATTTGTGATCTAAATAAGCAGATGGCAGAACGTGACAGCAAATTATGTGCTGGTGATGTCAGCAGCAACACTTCCTGAGGATAAATGCTTTAAATGAACATGAATGCAGCAAGGAGCTGGTAGTTTTACCAAGGCAGTTGGCATACAGTATGGTAATTACTGTACAACATCAGCGACAGCATCGTGAATGCCGTGCAAGTGCTGAGGGAAGAACACTACCTTGGGAAAAGTAGTGACACAAATTCCAACATTCCACAGCTCTCACGATGGGCTTGCTCAGCTGTATGGTGTCTCATAGGTATAAGAGGAGCAGTCTTTTCTTTTGGGGTGATCCAACCTTAGCTGAGAGACATTTTGCAGTTTCTCCAACTCTGTCTCCTATGTGGGAAGTATTTGATTTAGTGTAATGGAGCAATGTTAACAGCAGCTGCTGCTAAAACAGGATTGAAAGAAAAGCTTCTGGATCAGGTTCAAAGGGGAAATTGGCTTAATAGAATCCCAGCAGTATTCAGGGATGAATTAAAGTTTAATCAAAGATGAGGTTAGGCTCCTGTGGTCAAAAGAGCAGCGATAAGGACCCTGCAAAGTCTTTTAAAACAGTACTGTTGGCTTTCTCTGTTCATCCCTCAGGTCTGGCTGGGTGGGAAGGGCTTGGCTGCCTGCACCCCAGGCCCTGCCACATCTGGGGTTTGGCAGCTGGAGTGCAGGGTGCAGTGAGACAGGCACTCCATGCATCCTCTGCAACTATTTGGTATTCAGGAGGGAGAAGCTCTAAGAGCAGAATTGTGGCTGAGCTCTGACCACATCTGGATGGGAGCTACAGAATAAGGTCTCTCTACTTGCAGTCACAACTGGTGTGGGTCTCTCCAAGTGTCTTCTCAAATAACTTAAGATGCAGCCAGCAAAGAATGTGGCAGTTCTCTTTCTGCTTCCCCTCACAGTTGTCAGCATTTAGCCATGAAATGAAAGGTGTGACCTCAACTCCCTCCTCAGTCCAAGCAGGTTTCAGTCAGTAATTGCTAGGTAGTCTATAAAAGCCTCTGTTTCTAACTCTTCTTTATCCACCTGTATTTTACAGTAGAAGTACCTACAGTTCCACTTTTCTTGAGGGCCTAAACCTGCCAGCACATGGAAGGAGCACATGTAGAGCATCACATGAGGTTCCTTCAGAAGCTTAACTGCAGGCAACTGGAGAACCAGCAGTCAGAAAGGGGAAGTTCCTAAATTTAGCTGGTGCTGGGATTAAGGAGTTGCACAGGGCACATTTCCTTTAGCATGATAATGGACATGAAGACTGTGCAAGCTTTGGAGGGAGAGGGGTGGCTTTTAATCAAAGGCACTGAGTGTATCACCCCAGTGTTCAGATGAAATTGAACACGAGATAGATACTGTCTCTAGTACAACCATCCCTTCTCCTGTGAAGGAATGAGTGGGTCTTACCTAGGACATAACATGTAATAGTAATAGGGCTGGGTGGTGAAATGATTCCCCAGTCCTCCAAACTTGCTCATTTTTTTTGTTTGTTTGTTTTAAAATGTCTCATCCAGGATACATAGCAGAGAGGTACTTAGGTACTTAGAGAAGTACCCATACCTCTTATGTTTTACACCAATTCTGGTTATTTATTTGCACCTTATTTGCAGTGTTTTGACCTTGGTAAAGCATAGAAACCCACCAAAAACCCTCCTCTTCAGCAGTTGCTGGATGTTGAAGAAATGAAAGGAAGCCACATTTCTAATCTGTCTCTTCCTTCTGTCTGTCCTGAAGGTGGTCGATGCCACAAGTCCTGCACAGGCCGATGCTGGGGACCCACAGAGAATCACTGCCAGACCTGTAAGTATGGCAAAGAAATAAAGGACTAAAAATTATGAAACACAGTTCCTATATTTTTGTTATCATGAAGTGATACTACAAAATTCTGGTTTTGGTGTAATTCTGAACTATTTCAAGATTTTTTTCCATATGTTTCTACCAACAGATGGTATGCTTTTTTTCACCTGTCAATTTATTTTTTTTCCTTCCTCCCTTGTGCTTTGTGAAAATACTTAAGCTAAATTCAATTTTATTTTCTTTTCACTTCTTGCCAGCAACATGGAGCATGGCTCCTGAGAATATTGGTATTTTGAAGTACACTGAAATGAATACTGCAGGAACAGAAAACGCTACATGGAAGAGCTGGAGATCTTTAATCGTGGTCTGACTCTGTGAAGTTCCTAATGCCAAAACATTCTGTTAATTTCAGTGGGAGCCTGGGAATATTCATTATCTTGCAAAATTGTTCTCTCTATAATAACTCTGAATGTATTTGAGTTGTACTGAAAGAGAGAATAATAGGGTTTTTTTGTGAAGGAAGTAGTAAGTGAAGGGCTGTTCACAATGTCTGTCTCTCCTCTAGAGTTTATACAGTATGGAAATGCATGACAAAGAACTATATTGAGAAAATTTCTTGCTTCTGTGCCTTTCAGCTCCTTTAGATAGGTACTAAAGAGTTAGAATTGCAGTCATAAGGTTAGCAGATATAATTAAGAGCTGTCTTCTCCCACAAGTTTTCTTCATTTTTTCTTCATTCCAGGAAGAGGACCTATCCTTTATATTTTCATTCTTTGAAATACCAGAGAGTGGAAATTGGTTGCATTTGCTCATTTACTGGAGTTGCTCTTCCTAGGAAATGAAATGGTTGCTGATATTTCCCCCAGAGAGCACTGCCCTAGCTTCTGCTTGTTTCCTCAACTGAGTTGTAGATAGAAGGAAGGAATTGTGACAAATTAACTGCTATCAGGCAAGCACACTGACTAACTCTCTGAACTGATGACAGCCCAATGTCATCTGCCTTTTTTGTTGGAAATATTAAAAATAGTGCAACTGTGCCTTTTTCTCTCTTTTTTTTGTTTTTTGTTTGTTTGTTTGGGGTTGTGTTTTTTGGGTTTTTTTTTGGTTTTTTTCTGACTACTCAAGAGATAAGAGCAAGAGATACGGGGAAATTAGAAATGACAGATAACTTGACATGAATATTTTATGAGTGAATGTGAGCAGGAGGAAATCTAAGCTGACCTCCTGGCCACAGCAAAGCAAGGGGCAGGGGCAACAGAGCTGCACCCCTTCAGAGGTTCCGCCTCCAGGCCAGGCACTGCTTTTCAGTCAGGAGCACCAACTGATGTTGCTGGCAAAGCTAAAGACAGTTACAGCTCTGCTAAAGTTAACATGTTCTTTTATTACAGTTTCATATTCAGCTTGATCTTCAGGTAAGATTAAAAATGCTTTAGGACAGGCTGTAGGAATAGCAGTACAGTGAACCAGGTACAGTGATGCTTAGCAGATTCTTCTTTATCTGAGTCAAGCTAGGACATCTCCTTCCTTTGCTGGCCAAAGAACTCAGTGCTCAGAAAGCCTCCTTACAGCAAGGTTATGTGCTGACATAGATAATGGAAAGGATCTAAAAGCCTACCTGGCCAAATTATATCATGGTTAGGTTAGAATTAATCAATGCTGGTTCCATCTCTGTCCTGATGAGGCCTGTTTGTCAGCCAAAACTAGTAGCTCTCTAACGACCTGGGTAATTCATCCAAATTTGAGTAGACTTAATCAGGCCTTAAGTGGTTAGTTTATCCAGGAATATGTAAAACCTTGGCAGTTACAAGGATGATATGATCCTGACTCAAGGTCTGGCTTCAGCAAGCACAAGCTTCCGTCTTTAATCTAAAGCTGGGAAGTCCAACTGGACTCTATGTGGCTGCAGAAGTCCCAGTGGCAGGATCAGCTCCCATAGTCTCAACCTCTGCAAAGCACTGGTCTCAGATAAGTGAACTGATTTGGTGGATTAATGTAGTAATACCAGAGAGAAAAACTTATCTGCAGTGTTGTGAAGTCAGAAGCTTAGCAGAGCTGCACAGTAGGTTTGCTGCAGGAGTGACAGCTATCTCTCTCTTCACAGTGACTGCCCTCTCAAATCCAAACAGAGGGGACAAGCTAAGGCACAACCATGGATTTAAAATAATAAACTTATGAAAAGACATATGCCACCTAAGTTCCAGGGAGATACACAGATCACACATCTCTAATTGAAAACAGCTATTCCACAGCCTTTTACCTTCAAGCCTCTGATTGCCAATGACAGACGTTAATTTTATATCAAATATTTTCTTTTTGCCTCCCTGACCTCACTGTACCTTGGCTAAACAGCAGAATCTACGGAAAAGACTAAATACTAGGCTGGCAAAGGGCATTTCTTCATTGCACTTCCTCCACTTGTTTTTCTGCAAGCTGTTTTTAGTAAAGAATACGAACAGGGACTCGAAACATAAAAACGCAAGTGGTGCTAAGCTTTTGCTGCCTTCCTTTCTGACTTTAAAAAACATGCCTGGCTTTCAAGCTCATAAATGTTATTCTTAGATACAAGCTACAGATAGGATGAGCTGTATCACAAACATAGTGTCTACCTTAACTTGGTCACCTTGAGGATTCATGTCTTTTAAGCGTGTGTACGAAAATACTTCAACTGTACTACATCCCAGTGTAAAACTATTTTTTTCCTGAAAACAGTTCAGCTGTACATCTGTCTTCATTTTAGTAATTTTTTTATTGGGTCTCTGAAGAAAAAATTCTAAGATAACCCCCTCCCAAGATAAGATGTAAACTATTTTCTTGGGAAAGGATAAAAAATGAAATATATTAATCTGTATCTTTCATTTCCAATTGCATAAGGGGAAAAAAAAAAATAAATTTTTTTTTGTTTTTTTCATTAATGTCATCTACCTAGCTTTTTCTTATGCTGCCTTCCAGCAATGTCTCTCTATACGTATAGCTCTATCTGAAACACCACCTGCAGCTAACTCTATCCTAACGTGACAAGAAAATTTATGTACTTAAGAAGACATGTCATAGGGAATATAAAACAAGCTTATCTATTAGGGAGGTGCAGAGATGTAATTTCAGGGTACTGTTTTATATAGTTAACAATCTCTTTTTATAACTAAATTATTAGTAAATATTAATTTTGAAAATTTAAAAGCTAGGTGGTATTCCTTGTTTCGGTGTCAGGGAAGGATAATAGGGAAATACTTTTTCAAAGAATCTATTTTTCAAAGAATATTGGGCACCCATTAAATAGAAAGTGAACCACTTGAAGGAAACACAGGGATAAATGTTTTGGAAGTTACTAATCAAATTTTAAAATCTATGATTATGGTCTTACTATTTTTTCTGTTTATATCTGTTGGGGGGGGGGCTTTTTAAATGAATATAAATGGAAACTTTAACAAATTGAATATATTATTGAATATATTACTTTATTAAAATGACAGATTATGTACTTTATGCATTCCTAGAGGAACATAACCAAAACAAAAGAGAAAAATTTAAATTAAAATACAGACCAAACTAAAGGCATCCAAAAAAAGTAAATGGCCTTTAAATCAAACCTGAAACATTAAATGTTCAGCAATGGTAAAATGCTCCATGACTCTGTGTGTACAGGAGTTATGCCAGAGCATAATTGTATTTATACAGTCTTTGCACAGCTGATGTTGCTGAGAAGAAGAAGGTTCCAATGCAGTAAGTACCCAATTAGAGCAGCAAAAGGCAAGTGGGAGCCTGATGAGAGAGACAGAAAGAGCTGAACCAGCAGCTCAGATCAATCAGGGTAACCCAGCATTTTCGCTTGGAGCCAACATCTTTAATTAAAATCCTTGTATTTCTCTAATAACTTTGCATGTTCAGGAGACTTATTCATTGATTTCAGTTACTTCCCATTTTTCCCTTCATAGATTTATAGTTCCCTGACATACTTAAAGATTAAGGGAAACAATAGGAGAGACCAATTATTTGTACACATACATGAAGTGCCCATTCCACTCTGTTCCCAACACAGCTTGTTGCTGTATCACAGTGGAATATTCAGTAGAGATTGATAGAAACCCATCCCAATTCATGGCCTTTTTTTTCCAGGCCTTGGTGTTTGCCACTGTCTGTTGCTGTTCCAGCCCTTGCTTTGACAGTTCTGTGTAGTCAAAACCCTCAGATTTCCTGGGATCCCAAAAGGGTCAGTAGGCATCAGGGTGGGTAGTTGTGCTGACTCTTAAAATTCTCATTTGAAACTTGGGGTCTCAGTTCTCACAGTTCTCTTGAGTGACAAGTATCTGACACTTAAAATTCCTCTGACAACCCAGCCCAGAACTCCTTGATCTCATGTGTGTGTGTCTGGGCTGCAAGCAGGACATGATGTGAGGGCTTCTGATCACCCCTGTCTACCAGCAACCCTGTGAGCAGTCTCCACAGTAGGTAACAGGAACAGGAGGAGGTCAGTTTTTCTCCATTCTTCTCTTGGAAGAAAGAGTTACTTTGGGTTACTTTGGGTTGATGCTGCCTGTTCATGGCTGATGCCCAGTTCCCTACTATCCGTCCTAACTCTTTTGGCACCATCTCAAGCCCCCTCTGGGAGCCATCCATCAACATTCATCAGCTTGAACATACAGTTTGGTAATACTTATAAGTAATAAGTATTATTTGGGTAATACTTACTTTTACATTTCATTCTTCCAGATAGGTTCTTGAGTCACAGCTAGAAAATCAACTGATTTCATTTTGATGAAAGTTTGTGGGGAAAATGCTGGCTATATTATTAAACCAGTACACTATGTACATTTTCTATAAGCTTTTCTCACAATGATGATTGCAGGAATCTAACTGTTATGTTATTGGAATTTGGGTATTATTTCAGGATATAGTATTGCCTTGTGTTTGTTTTGGGGAAAACCCTTCACTGCAAACTGTTTTGAATACGAGTCCCACCTTCAGAGCTCACTAAATTCTTTCTTGTCTTGGTGTGTGGTGCCCCTGAAGATACCTGACAGCTCC
Source organism: Calypte anna (assembly GCF_003957555.1). Classification (NCBI taxonomy): domain Eukaryota; kingdom Metazoa; phylum Chordata; class Aves; order Apodiformes; family Trochilidae; genus Calypte; species Calypte anna. Next base: position 31,318,437 of record NC_044253.1, read on the forward strand.
TCAGAGCTGGACTTTTGATAGCAATTATAATGCAAATACAGCATGAAGTGAATCGCAAGATAAATATGGTATGTTGTGGCCTTTTCCTAGAAAGACATGTTGGCATTTCTGTTGGCATTATTTGCTTTCCCAGTAAAATAAACAATTAGGGAAGAACAGTCACAAACTTTTGCTGTGGCTATAAATTTTGCAAACTGATTTATAACTTCCTAGTCTTCAGGAAAAGTCAAAATGTTTCCTACCCCAATCAGCATGGTAGAGGCCCTCATTAAGCTTGTGCCTAAACATAATCATAGTACAATTTCTGAAAGAACTTTGGTTAAATCCTGTGCTGCAAAGGGGCCATAGCCCTCCGGGTCAGTCCTGGTATGGGGCGTGCTCTTGGTTTTTTAAAAAAGAAAATGTACTCTGGAGTAAATTGTTGTAGTTAAGGATTTTATTATTTTTTTTTAATGACTGTGTCTGTATCTTCACACATTGCACAATCCTTACAGGGAGGCTCTAGTAGTGGGTGAATAATTTAGATTATTTTTTCCTAGCCTAATAGTGTGAAAACTGCTGAAAAGTTGTCAGTAAATGGCTTAACCCCGCTGCTGGTTTTGGAGCTCATTTCCCACCTCTGTTTAAGCCTGGGGAAGTTCTATTATCTGCAGCTCAGCTTGAAAGGAGCATGTAATCCTCCTTAGTGATCTTGGCTCTCTTGGCCCACTAAAAGTAATAGCTTGTGAGTTGGCAAGAAGACTGCTTTTTCCAAACATGCTCAGGGGTGGTCAGTGTGGTTGTTTGTGGGCATGGATGTAGTGAAATGAGGCAGCCAGGTGCCACTAATTGCCAGGCAGTGGGCATGAGCTTGTGTTAAGCCCACCTGTGCCTGATTAGGGCGGGCCCCACTGCGCATGAGCAGGATTAGGGGGCCAATAAAAGGTGAGGCCTGAAGCACAGGCTCAGCTCAGTCCTGAGCAAGCCAGCAGAGAGGTCAGTCGCTCTCGGAGCAATATCACCGACCCAGGCTGGTCAACCCTGAGGGCTATAGACTCAGAGCACTATTTGTGAGTCTGTGCTGGAACACCTGGTTGGACCTTGGAGCGTCGTACCCTAAAAGAGGTTCGTCTTGCTGCACATGAATACCTGGCAGGTCCTTCCTCCCCCTGAGGCAGGGGGTTCACCTTCTTAGGGTTGGTTTTTGGGAAGGCAGCAGGGAAGGATTCCCTGTACCTCTTGCAGCTGATGGTGTGGGACATACTGCAGGGACTCAGCCTCTTTGCCCTTTTGAAAGTCTGCCAGGAAACCTCTCCGTGGGAAACCAGTGATTATATAAGCATGGTAGACATCTAGACCTGCTCTCAACAGCAGCTGGCGTGAAGGTAAATAAAATATAATTGAGTGTTTTGGGTTACTGTGGGGTGGTTTGGGTATAAGGGGAGGCCACAGGAGTGTTTTCTGTGAGAAGCTACTAGATGCTCCCCCAGCTCCAGTTCCTGCCCCACATCTAGCCAAGGCTGAGCAGATCAGAGAAGCTGGATTTGCCTCTGCCAGTAACATATTCAAGAAGGGGAAAACAACACTCCTAAGACACCTGCAGGGCAAAGGAGGAGGAGATGAGAGCAATACCAAAGCAGAGATAGCAAAGTCGGTGAGGACCAAGGGGGAGGAGGTGCCCAAGCAGAGACTTCCCTGCAGCCTGTGGTGAGATGTCAGCCTATCCCTCAGCAGCCCAGTGAGAAGCCTGATGGAGCAGTTCGTGAAGGATCAGGAGGGCAGACATGGAGCTGCAGCTCTGTAGGACCCCCTGCCAGGGGAGGTGGCTGTTCCTGAAGCATCCGTGACCCTGTGTGAAGTGCACAGTGAAGCATTCTGTTCCTGAGGGACTGCACCTCATGGGAGGGACTCATGTCAGAAAGGTTTGTGAGGGACACTCTCCCATAGAAGAAGGACCCCATGTTGGAGCAGGGGAAAGGCTGTGAGGAGTCTTCCCCCTGAGGAGGAAGGAGCAGCAAAAACACCGTGCGAGGAACTGACCCTGAAACCCCCCTGCCTGTCCCCTGTGCCCTGAGGGGGAGGCAGGGGTGAAGTGATCCGGACCTGGGAGAAAGGGAGGGGTGGGAGAAGGTAGTAAGGATCTGGTTATGTTTTCTCTTTCTTTACTGTTCTGATGGATTAATTCTTTTTCTCCCCAAATTGAATCTGTTTGCCATGACCGTAATTGGGTGTTAGACCTCCCTGTTGGATTTTCTCCACCCTGTGGCACAGTGTGGGGTGAGGGAGCCAAGGCCTGCTTGTTACCAGCTGGACCTAAACTGTGACATTGAGTTAATTAGGTAGCTTGTACTAATTGTCTACAAAGTGGTACTTTACATCAAAACTTTACAGGCTTAAGCAACACATTAAATTGCTGTGGAGCAACAGTGAGAAATGCTTTTCAACAGTATCCTGCTAGTGAATACCCATGGGGGGCTATCCTGCCCTCTTCTCTTTTCTGATGTATCTGCCTGCAGTTTGGCTCCTTGGCTCTGCCTCTGGTGCAAAGAGAGAAGAAAACAAGGAGACAGTGCTGCTGGAGCAGCACTGAGTGTGATGGGTAAGGTAGCTGCTGAGGGAACCCTCACCATACCCTCTGCCTGCCAAACATTCTGGAAGGGGTCACTGAGCATGTGGAGTGGGAGGGCTGACATTTTAGTGACCCTGTACTGCTGCTGCCAGGAATGGTTCCCTGCCTGGCCTGGTGCCCTGCCCTGCTGCTGGCAGGAGTCATGCTGGCCAGAGGGTTAGAGAGCAGTAGCAGAGGAGCGTTTTTATAAAGGAGGTATACAGGTAGCCATGAGCAGTTGCTGTGTGAAAAGGAGGCAGAGCATTTGGATGGTACCCTCTTCACTTAGGGGCCTACATCTTGTCTGAGGACGGACACAGATCTGTAGTGAAATGAGGCAACCAGGTGCCACTAATTACCAGGTAGTGGGCATGAGCTTGTGTTAAGCCCACCTGTGCCTGATTAGGGCGGGCCCCAACTGCGCATGAGCAGGATTAGGGGGCCAATAAAAGGTGAGGCTTGAAGCACAGGCTCAGCTCAGTCCTGAGCAAGCTAGCAGAGAGGTCAGTCGGATCTGGAGCAATAGCACTGATCCAGGCTGGTCAACCCTGAGGGCTATAGACTCAGAGTTTCTGCTGGAACACTTGGTTGGACCTTGGAGCGCCGTGCCCTAAAAGAGGTTTGTCTTGCAACACAGATCAACGTGGGGGATTTGGGTCATGGGACTGGATGAAATTAACATCCTCCACTTTGGTGCCTCTTCACAGGTGGCAGAGGGAGAGCCTGTGGCACATGTCCTCTGTTAAGTGAGGGTAAATCTTGGCCTTCCTTGCTTTTGAGGTAAAAGCTAATAGTTCTGGTACACAGTGCAAATCAAGGCACTGTGGAGAAGTTTCTGAACTGGCAGAAACCAATAAGCAGTCACCAACTAAGTGAGGCCTTTGTTAATTTCCTGAGATGAGACTCTGTTTCTTGTCAGCTAATAGTGTGGTAGCATACTGCAACATGTGTGTTTTGCTTAACATATGCCACTGTTTTATATCCTGTCCTAATGTTTATAAACACTCTTACTTAAATTTAAAAATCCTTTTAATGTGTTTCCCTAGCAGTGTTGACTGCAAGTGCATTGACAGAAATTTCCTGATTTCTTAAATCAGATTGCATAAGCACAGAAGTGTTTTCTGTCTGGGGGTTGCCTCTTACGTCAGCAACATGAAGTTACACTAACAGTGCATTGCCTTTTTCTGTAGATTAAAAATTATTACTTCTCTTCGGTTATTTACACTTTTATGTCCTAAATAAGTTTTGTGTATATGAAGAAATTTTGGTATTACCTTAGGTATTTCCAGTGAGTAGTTATAGGAATATGGTTTGGGAGTTACTGATACGTTAAGTAGAAGAAACAAACAGACAGATTGGATGAAATTCTGGCTCTCTGGCTTCTTGAAAACTGTTTTCCATAGAGAAGTAATTAAATGCTATTAACAAAATCAGTGGTAAAGGTTAATTACAGAAGTGTCACATCCCTGCTTTTATCAAAAGATATCTGACAGCGCAACTTCCTGGCATTCTGTAGGTGGTGGTTGATACGGTCCTGCAGACAATAATAATATCTTTTTCCTGCAAAAAAGATGGTATAACTGGGTGAGGGGAGGAGCTGCTCTTGTTGACTGTTTTTTGCGTAAGACTGAGCCTTGAGGTACAGCAGTGTGGTGCTATTTAAATCACTGTGCTTTCCAGTTGGTAGAATATAGTTGTTTCTCTGTGAATGAAGGCTGGATTGTGTTAATTAGAAAAAGTAACTGGTATTTCCAAATGTGTTCAAACCTGCAGGCTATGTTCTGGATTTTTTCCATCATCTCATTGTCTGTTTGTCAAATTGGTTGCCATCAAGAGCATTTGGCTCTGAGATGACTTGCCTGACTCTGAGTTTCAGTGTTTTACTAACCTTGCTATTATTTGTGGGGGGAAACTCACACAGAACTGGTGGGCTTACTTCTGTTATTTTGTAGGTTTGAGGGTTTTTTTGCATATCCTTCTGTCATCTGTTTACAAAAACTAATAATTTGAAAATAATATCTCACTTTAACTCTTGAATTTTTTTTTCTCCACACTCCTCAAGCAAGTGTTCCTAAAAAGGGTGTTGTGAAAGGATTCTGGAGGATATGAGTTGCCAGTTCCACTGAAGCAATTACCCTAAAACTTGTGTGTTTTTTTTCAGTATATTATTTGGATTGTTGTTTTCCTCAGTGGGCAGTTGAAGAGCTCTCTCCTTAGTCCTGATTCTGACCTGATAATTTTTCTGCCTTTTCCCAGTGACAAAGACAGTGTGTGCAGAGCAGTGTGATGGGCGGTGCTACGGGCCCTACGTCAGCGACTGCTGCCACCGGGAGTGCGCTGGAGGCTGCTTTGGACCTAAAGACACTGATTGCTTTGTATGTGTGAGACTCCTCATTTTTCTTCTTCCTGGCAGTCACACTGCAAATTCTTAATGCTTCAATCCATGGGATTCACAATTTTGACCCTTGAATGTATTGCATGCCCACTCCCAGGCTTAGGCTGCAGATTTAAGCATTTAATATTTTCCAAGTTATATTAACATCCCTTAGCTACTTAATAATACCCATTGACAGGTTTATGAGATTTGTAAATACAGATTGGGAACCATTAATATGCTAATCTCGGTGAGCTTTAACTTTTACTTTTTTAAAATTAACTTTTACAGGTGATAGGAAATTTTTAGGACTATTTATCATTCCATTTGAGCATGGCTTTTATTACTACTGTGTGTGCTTTTTATTTGAAAGTCAAGAACACAATTTAGGTTCTCTGTGAAAGGTATTCCCTATTACTGTCAGACTTGATTGAAACTCAGCTTTTACTGGGCATGCTTCTTCACTGCCCCAAATGGATGCTACTACATGCACTTCAGGTGGAAAAGAGGAAAAGGGCAAATTTTCCTCTAATATATATATATATATATATAAATGCCTTTAGATAGATTTGTCTTATTTGTAGTTTGTTACTTGCAAAAGCATAAGCAGCTTCTGAATCCAACACTGATCTCAAATCACTCATCACTCTGGGTTGCAGAGTCCATTTGCTGATGTTTTTAGGGAAAGCAAATCTAGGCATAAAGAAGCTTAGAGAACTACAACATGCACAGAGAGGTGGGTATTCAAAGGTACCCAGATGATTGGAAAAAACAAGTATCTGTGAAGTTGGGTAGGCTCCTTTTAAAATCTTCCAGGTTGGACTGGGAGAGAAGGCATCTTATGGTACAGGTAATTGCAGATATTTTGATACTGTAGGCAAATAGATCATAATGAACAGGCAAAAATCTTGCCCTTGCTGGGCTTGAAACTTGCTCACTATCTGTGTATAGTTTGATACTGGTAGATATTGTACCTCAAAAATGCATTCTAAATTATATTTGTTAGCTGCTGATAAAATGCAGTGATGGCCTTACTCTACTGCTAATGTTTTACTGAAATTGCTCTTTGTTGCTGGGTCTTTACACACGTAGATATTCAGCACACATGGTATGACTGATTCAGTGTTCACAGGAAGTTCTGTGTTGGCTTTGGACCACAGAGATGGGAAAATAATATCCTTTCCTGAATCATATACAATCTAAATAGGTAAAGAGGAAAATTGCCTTATTGTTCCCATATGACTGTTGAGGACCATCCTCAAAGCTGATGTGTTGATGTCTGTCCATTCTCAAAGGTTAAGGACAAGTTATTTGCAGCATAAATTCTGTCATACTGCATCCTGAAAGAAAATAAGTTAGACTGAGTGGTGACAGTTATGGAAAGATGACTGCTAAAAATCAACTGGTGTTTTTGTTCTGATCCAGCAGAAAAGCACTCAGGGCTTTATTCTCATTCACTCCTGGCCTGAGAGCAATGTAAAAGAAATTCAGCAGGGGTCTGGCAATTTTCAGGACTAGTCATTACTTGCTTAGTACACACTGAGTGAAAAGTGTAACCCTTTAGGCTATAGACAACTGTGCTTGGCTTTCAGATGAGATACAACTGTTTTTTCCCTCTGTATGTTCTTGTGCTTTCATTCATAAGTTAGCAGTGTGTGGGACCAAATGCTAGAGGTTTGCATGCATTATCCAAGTAATTATAAATGTGTACAAAGCTTTATAGTCTTGAGATAGAAGTTCCCATATCTTCTAGATGAGCTTTTCCTGAGAAGTGTTGGTTGTGCTTTTCTTATGGATTTGCCAAACCTGTTATTGGAGGATTATCATGTACATGCTATAATACCTTTTAAGTAAACAGTAGATGTAAAATTGTCAAGCAGAAAAAAATAGTATTTATTAATAAGCAAAAGTACAATTTACAAAACATTACAAATCTTTTAGCTTGTTATGGCAGCTTGCAACATTATCCTATTGTAAATATTATTTTAATATTTCCAGATAAAATTCAGCTTTCCTTCCTCCATATGCTACCATACAACATTTGCATGTTCAATTCTAAAAGCAAGACAATAATCATCCTGTCACATAACTGCAAGCACCCATGCTAATAAAAAAGTTGTAGAGATGTTCTTGCATTTAAAACCAAACTGGATCTAAAATTGAAATGCGTATCAAGGCCTGGTTGAGAGCTGTGGCACCCGTGAACTTCCCACCCAGTTCTTAAAAAACAAAACAAAATGAAAACAAAGAAACAACACAAACAAAACCAACAAAAACCCTAAAACCAAAACCAAGCCATCCAACAAAACAAACAAAACCCTTGGCAAACAAATAAACAAAAAACCAAAAAACCACCAAAACTTTAAAAGTTTTGTAATATGCATTTTAAAGAATAAAAAAAAAGACGGGATCCATTTGGGTTACCTGCAAGCTCCCAAGGACTGTGGAAGTTCACACACCATGTAGGATAGTGTCTTCATCATGGAGTTCCCTGCTTGTCCCTTTCAGCAGCAGATTTTGTCCTTCTCCCTTAGGTGCATTGTTAGTCTCTGCCTTCTGAAATCTTTTGAGATGACAGATAACCTGCCTCAGTCCTGCTGGTCCTGATCTGAATGGAGACAAGGACTGTTAGAAAAGAGAGCAGAACAGAGGAATCTTTTCCACTTTTCTCTCAGTCTCAGCCTTGTATGGGAGGCAACATGACACATGTGTTGGTGTACTTGATGACTCTTTAAAGATTCAAAACCACCTGTATTTTTTACAAGCTGGAAAAGGACCAAAAGCTTTCATCCCTAGAACTAAAACTTTAAAAGCAACCTGGCTTCAGCAAGGCAGGTTAGTGGGGAAGCAGAATCCAGTAACAATGGTTGCTTAAGCTGCTAGAAGGATCTGAGCCAAGTTACAGCTTCCATATTCAGCTGAAAGTTAACATTTACAGTATTCTTTGTGAATATGAACAATTTTTTATAAGCTGTGGTTAAAACCATAGACACGGTAAGTCATGATAAGGAATGTTAAAATCAGTGGGGTTTTTCCACTGCTAATTATCAACCTTGCATGGTCAATTATTTTCCCTGCATCCACACACTTGCCTCTTTCATTTGTCAGGGCCCTGTCCTCAATCAGCTCTGGGTGGCTGAGCTTGAATGCTAAGTGATACAAAGTCCTATTTTCTTTTCTCAGTGTGTGAAGCTACTGACCTTGTTAAACTTGCCACTTAGGAAAATGACCCCCTCCTGTGCTAGCTCAAAAGAAGTTCTTATCCCTCTTGCTTTCTAATTGGGAATTGCAGTTTTCGGCTGGAGAATGCTCTCATGCATTCTCAAGAAATCTAAGGGTTGGACCTCTGTAAAAGTCATTAGCAGCATTTGTTTAGATTGACTGATAAATAGCTATTCATTTGTGGTGATTTTAGAATGTCCTATGGAGTTGCGAATTAGTTGATTGCTAGTAGTAACAATAGTTATGAAACAAATTACAGTGTTGTATTTTTGTAGGGAGTGCTGTAGCAGCCAACCGTGTTTCAAATTAAGGGGGCTCGATAGGTTTCCTTTTTAAAGTCATCTGTTTGCCAAGATCCTAGCAAGAAATCTGAGTACCCAAAAAGAAGGTCAGAGAACTGTATATCCCTTTCCTCACTGTTGCAACACATCTGAACAATCACAACTGTATTTTAAACTAAAATACCCAAACAAACAAAAACAAAAAACAAATAAAACCCACAAACAAACCAAACCAAAACAGAACAAAAAAACCCCCACCACAACAAAAAAAACTAAAGCAGCTGTATGGTTTAACTTCATTTTTTTTTCTCCCTTGCTTTGCAGGCCTGTATGAATTTCAATGATAGCGGAGCATGTGTCACACAGTGCCCCCAGACTTTTGTATACAACCCTACCACCTTCCAGCTGGAGCATAATCACAATGCCAAGTACACCTATGGGGCTTTTTGTGTCAAAAAGTGCCCACGTAAGTGCTGTGTTAGCTGCCTTTTCCTGCAGTGATGGAAAGTTTGAGTTGCATTTCAGGAGCCTTACAAAGCGATGAGTGTGATCTAAGCACAGAGCACAATATCTCAAATCCCTCCACCTGTGCTTGCAGCCTGTAATAACTCAGTCATCTGTTAACTACAGGCATTTGGAGTTGCTGACACTTTCCTAGTATCCTATGCTGAAGTGATTTTATTCAAGAAAAGGAATTGACTGCATTCCTCTTTCTATGACCACTGCTTGTTACATTCATGCTTTGGATCAGCATATGTGGATTTCAAAATCAACAGTTAAAATAGTGCCAAAAGGCTGTATTCGTGGGATTGAAAAATTTCCTTTTCAGGAAATAATTGTCCACGTGGCAAAAAATGCTTTCATAATGCTGGTGCCCTTTTTTTTACCTTAGAATAATACCTTAGAATAACCTTTGACAGAGGTATTTTCTGAGCAGGTGTGTCCCCCCAAGGAAAAACCATGTAATAGTGACAACAATAAAGTCCTAAAACTCCAGAGTAAAATTAGAGGGGAGTGGGGAGTTAAAAAAAGATTAATCCAATGCATATAAAGAACACATGCTTCTGAGATGCCAGACAGATGATGATAAGCAATAGAAATATTTAGGAGGATTATCACTTACATAGTCCTTGATATAATTTTTTAATTAGAAAGAAAAATAGAAAAGAACAGTATTCTTGCTCTCTCTTTCATTTCCACTGAAGTTTGCAGCTCATTGTATGTTATTTTATACATAAATTACATATAAAAAAGATGAAAAATTATGAATGGAACCATCATTCAGCCCAAAGAAAAATACAAATTTTGAATCTCTGTAGACAAGTAGTTAAAAGTCATTCTGTGCTAAGGCTGTGACTGTCACAGCTCAGTTCTGTCTTTACCAGCATGGTCTTTTTTTTGAAGCAAGATTATTTAAATTTTTTTTACATAACATACCTTGAATTTCTTAAGGGATAGGATTCTTTGTCCAAATATTTAATTGAACTTTTTTTCCTTTTTTTGTCCCTTTCTTGACATTGTTAAGCTTTCAGCTAGGTAGGATTAGTCTATATCCCTTTTGGCAGTTGTTTTACAAGGCAAAATTGAAATACCTGTCAATCTCTTGTGCAGTGTTTTATCCCAGGTGTATATACTTTTGTGTGTATGAAAGAGACAGAGCAAAGTATCATGTTTTATTTCCCTCTAATTACTTTAACTTTATTACCACAAATAATGATAGAACCAAATTAGGGGAGGAAGGGGGTCAAGTCTGACAATTAATGGATTTTCATAAGTCTCTGAAAACTTGCTTAATTTGTTTTCTTGTACACTCCTAAAACACTGAACACTAACTGTCAATGTGGAAGTGTTGTGGTATATAATGATACAGATTGACAACAGTGTCCAAAAATATCTGTCCCATCATGGGACAGATACCCAGTGGTTCATTTTCTGCTAAAATCTTCTTATTTTCTCAGACAACTTTGTGGTGGATTCCAGCTCTTGTGTCCGTGCATGTCCGAGCTCCAAGATGGAGGTTGAAGAAAATGGTATCAAGATGTGCAAGCCCTGCACAGACATTTGCCCTAAAGGTAGGCAGCAGTTCAGCCTGAATTTTTTTTATTGTGGTCTTGCTGTATTAGAGCATAACAGGGTGATATTTTGGCTTGGAATACCCTTTATGATTGTGTTGTAGAACATTAGTAGTCTTTGGATATCCACAGAACTTTGAACTATGTAGGCTGTGGGTGAAGTATATATAATAAAAGGAAAACTTAATTCAGTTTTAATGGTAATATATTTCCAAAGCAATTAGTTTTACTTTTGATTAAATAAAAATGAAGGGGTTTTCTCCACTGAATTTAGAGAAATCTGAGAGAATTCTTTATTGTGTGATGTTAATGACAAGTATTTCCTGGAGGCATTTTAGAGCTGTCCTCTTGTCATTCCAAAGGGGAAAGTGCAATGCCCTGACTTCAATCTCATGCTTGTCAATACAATGCTAGGTTTCCATTTATTTCCTCTGTCGTTTTTAGTTTTAAACTTTGTCTCTGTTTTCTCAGTGTCTTTTACCTCCTTTCTAATTGTCCAAAACATAGATGGAGAGTTTTTCATTGCTGGTGCTGCTGAAAAGACTGATATGATAGGTTATATCACTGTCCCAAGCTCAACAAGGCAGACTTTCTGCTTCCTGCTTGAAGGTCTTAGGAGCAAAACACCATTATGCACCTCTGCCACTTTTTAGTCCTAGTGGAAGCCGTGTCTGGAAGAAAATTCACAGTGAAGTTACTGAAAAACTCTGTAAATCAAGAGTCCCTCCAAATGGCTGAAACAGTCAAACACAGAGATCTCATCCAAGGCAGGGTACTGATGTGCTGAATTCTAAGTAAGGGTGACATGCTGAATTCTAAATAAAAGCAGTGTCCAGCCTAATTACAGTGAACAGCTTTTGTGTTGTATAGGTTCTTATATGAATTGGAATTTTTATAAGAATTTGGAAAACCAAAAATGTTTTTCCTAGTTCTTTACACAAACTCCTTCTTTTGGCAGCTTGTGATGGCATTGGAACAGGGAGTTTAGTGTCAGCTCAGACAGTGGATTCCAGCAACATTGACAATAGGTTTTTATATGCATTTATACATGAAAACGCATGTGTATTATCCCTGTCAAACTGAGCTGTGCTCTGGGAGGAGGAAAGTTCCTATGTGTGTAAAAGTTTCAGGTGTACTGCTGGTAGCTGCCTTTGGAACTGCCTAGTTCCCTGTTGAGGAAATGGGATATGTGACAGGATGGAAGTCATGAAGGATTTGTTCCTGGATGCATTATGTGTCCCAGAAAATGTAACTAGATTACATAGGCTACAAAGAAGTTTTTTCACTGGTGTCACAGTCTATAACTATTATTATTTAATATTTAGTTTGCAAGGAAATATTAGCTACTGCACATGCACAAACTACAAATTGCAAAGTCACCAGGTTTATGGTTTGAACAAATGGCAATGGTTTTATTCAGGAAAAAATTACTTCACCTTTGAAAGAAGTCTTGGAAAGGAGTTAATAGTGAGACAGAAACAGGCAGACCAGGGTTTTTAGACAAATTAATCACCCCAGGAAAAGGGCTATTAAGAAAGAGCAATTAAGCTTTTTAACCCTCTGAAGAAAGGGTCACCTCTAGTCTCTTGCAGGGATCTCTGTCTCTTTGAGGTCACTGCTCTGCTGCTCCTTGGTGATGCTCCTCTTGCCTCTGATTTCACTTTTTCCTCTGACTATTTCTATAGTAAAAAGTTCCTTCTTTTCATCAATTATTGCCAGAGGTTACAAATTTGGTAGCTGCAGGTCTTCCCTTTGTATTCAGGTTTCCTGAAATTCTTGTGTTTTCTATCAATTTGCATTAGCTGTCTGGCAGTTTATCAGTATCATTAGCATTTTATCTTTTTAGTCCTGACAAAGGAGGGGGTGGTCTGTTGATGAGATTTTGCTGGTGGAAATAAGTTTGGTACCTTTTTAAACAGTGTAATCTATGCCAGTGGAGCCAGGGTTCTGCTGATGGAAATCAGTGTGATACATTTTAAACAGAGTAAACTGTGTTGGGGAGCCAGAGGACCACTGATGGAAATAAATTTGATATATTTTAACTCAGTAAACCAAGCTAGGGAGCCAGAGGAATGCTGAATCAAGAGGCAATTTTTAAATCTATTTCCTATGTATCCACATTACCACTGGGTACTGAAGTTTCTCCAGTTACTCCAGACTCCACTAATTTATTTAAATTCTAGGATGATGAGTAAGGAATTACTTGTATGTCCTTTCTAAAGGACTTTATGACATGTGAATGGTTAAGTTCACAAATTCACCAGAGCAAAGCTATCAGCATTAGGATCCTTCAGTCTCTGCACTAGGTAGTGCACAAATAAATGGTATGGCCACCAGGCTTGTCCAAGTTATCAACTATCTGTTTACCTCTGGTTTGAGTGGGATTTTGTGTGGTTGGTATTTGCCTTTAGATTCAGTGTGAAATACCCAAACCTGTGTGTTAGGATGTCCTGCAGCAGATACTTTAGCTTGTTTTAAATTGGCCTATGCTTCTTTGGGAATGTGGGTAAACAGTGCAGTTTTAACACCTCTCTTCTGGTTTATCTCTGAAAGAAATCATGACTGACTCTGGAAGTCCAACATGTTCTGATTCAGTAATTGTTTTCCCTAGTTCTTTACACAAACTCCTTCTTTTGGCAGCGTGTGATGGCATTGGAACAGGGAGTTTAGTGTCAGCTCAGACAGTGGATTCCAGCAACATTGACAAGTTCATAAACTGTACCAAGATCAATGGCAACCTTATCTTCCTTGTTACTGGGATTCATGGGTAAGTGACAATATTAAGACATTATGTCATGGTACTGACTGAGAAAAATTGTGTCCACCTCTTAATGATAGTCACAGGCTTCTTTTAGGAGATAGCAGATCCAGAATGGATTAGTTTTCTGCCTTGCATTATGAAAAAAACTTTTAGCTTTGATTCTTACAATTCAGTCTCTAAGAAAAGAAAGGATGAAGTAGACTTTTTGCACTAGCAAGAGAAAAAAGAACTATGATTTTTGGTTACTTTATGAGATCCTTGGACTTACAATGATGGCTGATTAGAGAACAGAAGAGAGAAAAGAAAGTTATCTTCTCTTAGTTTCTTTTAAATTTTGTATGACCAGATGTCTCGTGTGCAGAACGTGCAGAGAGTGTCTCATCTGTCATGAGTTGTCATATCCTGTGTGGCTGTCACTGCATAGATCTTAAAAAAAGCTGCCTTCTTGTCAGTTGGTTTTGAAGTACATATTCAGGTTTCAATTGCAGAGATTCACAGAACTCACTGGTACTTAAATCCAGTATTTTGTTTTAAATGTGACTGTCTGTTGAATAAGTTTCAGTAATAGTTGGAGATATGGAGGTACAGAACCAGTGTTAAAAAGTGTCACCAATGTCTCCTGAAGGAATATGTGCCAACCTGACAACTAGTGCTTGGCTGTTCATAGGTTGGTGCCTGTGTGTTTGCTATTGAAGCAAAGGTAAATGCATGGTGCAAGTGCTGGAAGGGGGGAAGGCAGATTCTGATGGTGAGGTGAAGTATAATTCAGGTAGCCAGCTCCTTGCATTATATTCTGCCATTGAGAGAACACAAATACAATTCTATCTTCTTTCTAATTCAAGCTTTTCATGTTTTTATCAGACATGGTGAATTACATGTGACACTTTGAGGTATTTCTAGACCTATGAAAATGAGGTAAATCCTCAAAATGCACACAAGATTAAGCCCTTTACCCCTTTGCTGTGATAGGTACACAGATATTTGGGGGTATATTCATAATGTAAAGTTCTCAATTGCTTCTACCAGTGCATAGGCTTCAAATTTTAACTTGCTTTTTGGGTTCTTCAGAGCTTTCAGCATTGCTTGCATCTGGTTGTCAAGATTTGATCTTATGTCCAGTTCCCAAACCAACTCCATGTTTGCAGTTTTATGGCATAGTGAAAATGTGATTAACTGAATGTCTGCAGTTTGATCTGAAATGGAATTCTGGCATGAGATGTGCCAGCAGATTCTTCTTCAGTTTTCCTGTATATTCAGATATGTTTAGATTATGATAAAGTGGGTGACACCAGGCTTCCTTGATCAAATTTCCCTACTAGGCGAAGTGGAAAGGAATATTTTTTTTTCCTTGATTTGATATAGTGATTGGTTGTAATTTTTCACCTACAACTTGACTCCAGCCATGACAAAGTTTGAAAATCCACTTCAGTGGGGCTCCACACCTTGATGGTTCTCAAAAGACCATCCAGTGTGAGCTTTGACTGTGGAGCTGGTCTCCTCATCTCCCCAGCAGGGACTTCAGTGTGAAAGGTTAATGTAGTATAGGGAGGAAGAAGGACTTTGGTTCAAGCAATTTAAGAAAATGCTGCTTTGAACTTGGAATCCTGGAAAAGGTCACACAGGAGGCAAGTGCTCAGGCTGTCACACTTCAAACCTACCAATAGGCTGGAAGTAAATCTGTTAAATCTCACAGGACAGGAAGTACTCTGATAAACACTAACCAAGTAGCTAGAGGACATAAGCAATTTTGTGTGGATTATTGCAGTACATTGCAGGCAATGTAATTTTGAGTATTAGAATTCCTTTTGTTGCAAAACTTATTATATTAGCCCTGAAGTTATGAGTCTCATTATAAAAATCTGTCTAAAGAGACAAAAACCAACCTTGAAGAAAACCAATCCATATCAAAATTATGGACTACAAAGCAGAAGGTTATTCTGTTTGAATAGATGAACATAAACCTAAGGCACGTGATGGTGAACAGCTTTTTAAAAAAAGTTCTGTTTCATTTTGGAAATCAAGAATACAGAAATAATTTTTTTTAAAATTACACTACACAAGTAGTTTAATATATGAAACGACAGTATGAAGCAACAGCAATAGCACAGTTCTCCAATTTTTATCTAAGTTCTGTTACAAATTTATTTTGTCAGAGTGAACTGCAGCTTTTAAAAATACAGATTTTCAGGTTTTCAGATTGTAGGGACTTAAAGTCAAGCTCTCTGTTGGGAACTGGAATAATTTTTGTAGTGGCAGAGAATAACTTCAGTGAAAGATGCTGAGTGGATTTTTCTGTTTGCTTTCATTGGGAACTGTACTGTTAAGATTGGTCCTGTCATATGTTGATCTTTTGATTCTGTAGCCTGCCTCTCCCTTTCCTGAGTACTTGAACTACAAGTCTTTGTGAATTTGTAATGACTGATGTAAAACCTCTCTATATGGTTTTCTGTACAATCATAATAATTTATATATAGATTTATAATTATGAATGGGCCTTAATTGGTGTCCATTAGTTGAGTAGCATGAAGGTAGACTTAAATTTTGGTGAGTCAGTGGTACTCATTGTTTTAAGATAATGCTCTGCTGAATTGTATGACCAAAGTGACCTGCATTAGGATCCCTATCTGCTGCCTGAGACAGAAAACACATTGGCTGAAAAATGAGTAGGACCTGTCAAGGTTGGATGTAGCCTTCCCTTCTGGCTGGGGTGCTAAATGCCAAGCTGCCTCCTACTTGTGTTGCTGTCTGGGAAGGGGTAAGATATAACAAAGAGAGTTGTAACTTAAGGATGGACAGCCTCAGCCTGCAGCAAATGTTGCCTCATTCTTGTCAGTACTTGCAGCAGGAGCAACAAGCCCTCAGTACTCACCAGCTTTTTACCTTCAGTTTAGTTGTCCACCTCCAATTTGATGATGAGATGAATATGCAGTGAGGATGGTAGAAAATTACTTTATTAGTCTGCAGTTTTATGTTGATAAAATATATCAGACATCTGGCTGCTTAAGGAGTTAACTGTTTGTATCTTTAGAGACTATGTTAGAGTTTTGAGGTGAAATTCACAAACCTCATGTTTACAGCAGGCAAAGGTTTCCCTTTTTATAGTAATGCATTGTAAAAGCAAAATGCTGTGTTCCTGTTAGGTAGTCAAAACTTGTTATCTAGTTTTCTGAGAGCCCCAGCTTTTTAAAATTAAGTGTCTGATGCTTCTGTGGCCCACTGGGCTTTATCTTAAGGTTTGAGCATTCATTTTGTTGCTTCTAACCCTGAGTCACCTCCAGGATGGTTAGAAGTGACCCTGTCAGTCTGTTGCCACACAGACTTGTGCCGCCTGTCCCCAAAGACAGCCTGGTTGGTTACCTGCATGTTCTGATTCCAAGAACAATGTCTTGTGGAAAGCAGAAGGAGGGGAGGTAGAAATCCATGCTCCAAATTTTCTGCCCACTTTTCCCACCCTAAGAAAACCCACAAACTTACTGTAACAATGTGTTACAGAAGAATCTTTTCCTAAATTTATAAAGGCTTTTTGTCTAAATAAAGTTTCTAGTTTGCTCCATAAGGAGTTGGAAACTGTTTATTTCTTTAAAATTAGGAGGGTTAAAAAAATAAAAGATTGAACTCTCAAAATCAAGGCTAGATTCATCTTTTTACACTGTAGCTGAAATGGAAATTTTAATGTTTGGGGGTATTCCATTCCTTGGGTGACAAATGTGCTTGGCAAGGATCTGTGCTTTCTGATGTCCTGTGTTCAACACCACCTAAACAGTGTAGCCTTTTGATGCCATGTGTCAGGAACTGCTGGTGTTCTCTGGTTTTGCTTATAGTGTGTTAGTTCAGCAGTGGCTTTGTCGGGCCTGGTGGTACAATATTGCAAGTGTACCATTTGAGCTAGTATCCCTGGAAAAAATGTTGAAAATTCATCTTTCCTTTAGGGTGTTCACCCATTGTTATTTAGGATCCCTTCATTTTCTATAAGCATAAATATTTGCTGAAATATCAGTGATTTAAACCTTAAAGATGGTAAGCACCATTCTTTTCCTTCAATATGGCTTGGGAGAAGTTAGACACAGGTTTTCAGGAGCAACAATCTGAAGAAATTTGAGATGGTCTGAAGAAATCTGGAGCATATGCCACCTAAAAGCAAAGTACTTACCCCCTGAATACTGCTTTCTGTATGGTATAGCTTTGAGGATGTGATCTTTTTTATTTGGAGCATAACGTTTTGTGCTTTTAATATTTCAGGGACCCATATCACACAATTGCTGCAATCAATCCAGAGAAATTAAATATTTTCCAAACAGTGAGAGAGATAACAGGTAAGATCCTTTTCATTTCATATATCTGAACTACTAATTTTGTGTTTATGGTTGTTGTTTGTTTTGTTTTCTAAAGAACACAGGGTGCTTCTTCCTTTGAAAGCAGCTGTAGATTTGATAAAAGTTTCATACACAAAAACCTCTGTATCAGTTGATATTCACAATTATGTTTCCCTCTGCTTGTGACTACAGAATGCCCATTATGTCTGAGGTACACAAACATCAGAGGACCAAGACCTTACTGTTAGATGGGTGAGGTGTCTTTATCCCATGCTAGGAAAGTGGGACAAGTATTGCAAGGGGGTGTACCTAGTGAGGGAATATGGTGCTGGAATGTAGGAATTGTCTTCACTTTAAAGCATTTTAAACCCCCAAAAAACAACAACAACAACAAAAAAAAGACAAGCCAATCTGATTTGGCAGCTACTTCTCTTGGTCTAACAGAAGATGCTGCTGCAAATTAGCCTCTGTAATCTAAATCAAATGTATAGTCAGTGGGGTGGTAGTCCCTCTCATCTTCTGTGACATTTCAGTGGAGTCGTATAGCTAGAACTCTGTACATTGTTTTCTTGCATCTTGTTTCTTGTTCTTTCACCATTCAGGAGACAGGAAGATACTACACCTTTGAGTTCTTGATTGGTTGTGGATCATGTATTGATAGGGAAATGCAAAAAAAATATCAAAATCTCTGGTCTCTACAGCATGATTGTAGCTGGGTGGAAATCAGCAAGTGTTACTCAGTTGAAATGAGTTCCCTTCCACATGCTTCACCTCTCAAAAGTTGTGTATTTCCAACAAGCCAGTGGGATTAAAAATGAAAGTAAGGTCTAAATCTCTCCCTAATTAATGTCAAAGATAATCTGGCATCTGGATGTCTGTAATTTGCCATTTTTAAGCACACTGTGTAATTGGCAGTCATGGTTCTACAGTGGAAGTGGAATTACCCCTATGCTAAAAGATGCATTTCAGTGCAGTACTGAATAACAAATCATAGGGAGCTGCACTCACTCTGTAGAGGACTGTGTGGCACAAAATCAGCAGTTCCACTTCCTTGTGCAAAGAGTGCTCTAGGCAGATGAACAGTCCTCATAGGCATACAAATGCAAGTTGTTTTAGGGAATTCTTGTAATCTTTTAATGCATCATAACAGATCTCTGAATTTCTGTCCTAAGTCTCTAGCATATTTAAAATCTGGATTTTCTTAATTCAGCCAAATACTCATTTTTTTTCTGCTGCTGTTTAGAACAGGCTGAGAGGCCTTGCAAGATTCCAGCCCGTGTTTAGGTTCACCCTCAGTGTGGCTGATCAAAGCAGATGTAATGCTGCTGTGACTGTTAGAGTCTTCCTTTGCCTTCTTGGAGGAGACAGTGGTGAGCAGCCTGATGAATTCAAAGACAGTAGTTTGCAGCATTCATTACCTATTTATTTATTTTTCTCAAACCACCACTGTCTTTCATTAATAGTCTTAGCCTGTCCTAACTCATGTATGAGATAAAGCAGTCTTTCTGTCTGAAATCATTGACATTCATGGGCTTGCCTTTTTCTCCTTCAGGGTATTTGAATATCCAGTCGTGGCCTGAGAATATGACAGATTTCAGGGTGTTTTCTAATTTGGTTACTATTGGTGGAAGAGCTCTCTATAGGTAAGGTACTTCCTCTGCTGTTGGAATAATTTTGTATTAGTATTCAATGACTCTTTGTTCAGTAGCACAGAGTGCAACATACTGTGGGAGGGGCTTCACAAACTGATAGGGTTTTGTCTTTTACCAAGGTATTAATTAGCAGTATCTTTGCTGATTTTGTTGTTTATAATAGGTAATTCCTTTTGAAACTAATTATTTTAGAAACACAAAGCACACCAAAACCAAAAAACCCCCACCATTATGGTTCAGTGCTTAAGCTATTAACTAATTGTCCATAAAGTGCATTTTATGGTTTAAAATAACTTGTGAATATGAAACATAACTTTTATGTTTTACTTTAAAGACATTAAGAGTATAACATAACATCATTATCAGGAAGTTTATATGGTTGCAATAGGAAATGAAGGTTCATGTTCTCTAAGAGCCATGTTGGTCTTCAGCAATGGTAAAAGATAAATACATGGAAGAGCACTGAACTCCCTGAGGTGCCTTGCAGGTGGGCTGGGGTGTATATGAGCTCCACAGTGCCATTTTTACTAGAAATAGTTGTGTATGGAAACTCATGTGGATTTTATGGTTTGAAGACCATAAAATGGGGTCACAAATAATGGGAGCAGCTCATGAAGGTACCTGAATGATATTCACAGCAATGCCTGGTTCTCCATTGGGTAAAAATAGGAAATCTGTATTGGGATTCTGCTGGCATCTTAAACAGCAACCTGAGTGGGTTATGAATAGCAGTGAAACCTTGAGATTGAATTACAGCCCAGCTTTCTGTCTGGAAACAGCAATTTTTATTTGAAACAGATGGAAAACAATTATTATCATTGAAATACAATAACTCTAAGAATACCTAGAAACTAGATGTTGTCTTCCCTAATCTTCAGTCATCACATATGTGCAGTCCTTTCCGTATTACACAATCATTTACTGTTCCTTTGATGAGGAAAGACAAATACCACATCTTACAACAAAAGAAAAATCAAATGTGGAAAGTGGGCTGGAAAAATTCTTTGAAAATAATTTCTCCCTGTATTTATATAAATGACATTAGTTTGATACCTGACAGATGTTAATACGTTTTGCATAAATTTGTCAGTTTCTCTTCAGCATATAAGCTATCATAGTATTAATTCTGTCATCTTAAAGAAAAGAATTCTGGATTTTATTTAGTTTTCTAAACAGAACTTTCTCTCAAAAAAACTTGTTAATGTATGAAATGGAACTAGTTGAGCTGTTTTGCTGGCCTAGCACAATGAGCATCACAGCTTGCAGTATCAGAAGTCTCAGAGTGCTCATAATTTTCTAGAACTGGATGCTGACTCATAAAAATTGGGGCCACCCCAAAATGAACGTTTGCTGACCAAATTTTAGTTTTGCCAAAAAGATTATATCTACCTTAGAAACTAATTCTGGAAGGCAATTCCTAACCAGCTTTATTAAGTTACACCTTCTGGAGCTAATTCCTCTTCTCTCTTTTTTTTTTTTTTTTCCCTTCTTTTTCTTTCTGTAATCACAGTGGCCTTTCCTTACTCATCCTGAAGCAGCAAGGCATTACCTCTCTGCAGTTTCAGTCCTTGAAGCAAATCAGTGCTGGCAACATCTACATAACAGACAACAGCAATTTGTGCTACTACCACACAGTCAACTGGACAAGCCTCTTCAGCACTCCCAGTCAGAAGACAGTGATTCACCGAAATAAAAAGGCAGAGAACTGCAGTAAGTGCTGCTGCTCCATGCAAACCTTTTTGCTCACCTAGGGAGAAAATGATACAGCTACTGACAGGATGCAGTGCCATGAGCAGGCCAGGAGTCTGATGGCTCTTGGACCTGCATGGGCAGCTGTGGAGAACTGATCACTTACAGAATATAAGAATTTGGCCCAGTCTGCCCCTCTGAGCAGATTTATGGGCAAATGGCATGTTTTAAAGTATGAACAAATGAAAGGGAGAAGAGAGAGTGCTGATTCCTTACCATGATGTGAATTTCAAGTTTCAAAAATGTGAATTTTGAAGGCCATCAGTGTGGAATGAGAGTAATGTTCATAAAAAGCACTGGGTTTACAGGTTAAAATACTACAGCCCTTTGCTTATGGAGTAAGATTATCATCTTTTGCTTCTACCCTGCTTCACCAGAGTGTCCCTGTCTTAATCCAAAAGGTGACTTTTAAGACTGTTTTCCATCACTGGGTTCTTCCTTTCTGCACTTAACCTATCTGATAAGGAATATTTCTTTTAATTGGGCCTATTTTCTTTCAGGAAAGAGAATGTGCTAGTACTGGACTGAGATCAGAGTACTGAGAACCAAATGAATGCAGTGTAGCAGATGAAATAATTTGGTTACGTAGAAACCAGGCAGCAAATTGTATTAATGCAGTGATATGGTAGCAGCAATAGAGTACATTTTAAGTTTCTATAAGACTGCTACCAAGAGAGATTAATTTAATTACTTTGTTTCAGTGGTATTACTGGGTTTTGTGCTTTGACCAGCCAGAAATCTTTGCTTTTGGTTTTTCTTTTTTTTTGGTCCTACTTTTAACTTATCCTTCTAGTTCTTTAGTTCTTTTTTGTTTGTTTTTATGGGGTTTTTTAAACCCACCCCATTTCATTCCCCTTTCCTTTGAAGTACTATTCTGCTATAAAGAGAATTTGTGGTTGTGCTTATCACTGTAGTAGGAGTGCACCTTCCACTGCAGGGTGGAACAAAACTATACATTTATCTCTGCTGCTCAGTTATTTTTCTAATCTCTTCTACCATGTAAGAGGTAGAAGAAGTAGAAAGTCATGTTTAGGTCTCTGTGTGGGTTTGATGATAATGATTATTATTGTTGTGATTTGGCTGCTTCTCTACATACAAGTTAAAAAAGTGAAAGTTTAAGAAATGCCTCTTGCTGTTGATTGAGATGGGTTAATTGATGTTGCCTGAGTGTGTAGAGGGCAAGGGTTGTTCATAATTTTCAGGAAACCACTGTCCACTTTTAAGCTGCAGCATACTTTAACCTGTGGCATAAACGTTCTGTTATGTGAGACAGGAGGAGGTCTGTAGAGAGCATTCCTTGGTAATTTTTGTGCATGTTTGTAAAAAAGCATTCTTAGTGTAGGCTGTGAAACTGTAGAATAGACCCTTACATTTGGTAGAACATTTTGAAGGAAGGCAATACAGAAGGTGGAGGAGAGATGCAGTGTCTGCTGCTGCTTGTGTGGTGAGGAAGTCCATAAGTGTGTTCTGTGTGTTGATCAGCTTCATGCTCTCCTGTCCTTACAGCCAAGCAGTGAGGAAAGCAGGAGCAAATGGGTGGTTGTCTGTGAGAGTGGCACAGTTCTATTTGTTGTGTTCTGGATTAGCTCAGCATCTGTGAGCTCTGAATCATGTCAATGGCTTCTGTTGTCTTGTTTTTCATTTTTTCTATCCTAAGGCTTTGTCTTTGCTTTGAGTTCTTCTGAGGGTGAATATTTTTTGAGCATTGAATAGGAGCAGCCTTTCAAGAGAAAAGCATGAATTTTTTCGTATCATCAGCTCCTTAGACACTTGAAGGGAAAGCTCCTGGCTTTCCATGAATAACTGGTGTCTTCAGTCTTGCCAGCTAGAGCATTTGCAGATGGCTTTTAGTTCCTTTATGCAGTCTGTTCTTTTACCACCAGAAAGCCTGCTATGCAGGATGATGGTTTGCTAGTTGCTTTCACCTGTTATGGGGCTGGAGTTTAAAAGGATCAGGTGATGGGGAAGAACTTGGTTCTGTGTCAGCAGTCTGGAAACAAGTGTGTTTTGTATGTTATGATGGGAAGAACTATTTCTTTGAGATTTCATGTAAGAAATTTCTTGGCCTAGCAGAACAGAATCTGTCTGAAGAAGTACAAGGTCTTGATGACCATGCAAGAATCAGAAGGGTTATATTCTAAAATCTAGTGGTGGGATCTTGCTGTGAGGTACATGAACCTCTGAACCCTCCAGAAAGCATAAATTTCCTCTCTGCTATATGAAAAACTGCCTGCTGTGAGAGAATCATCTTACTTTTGGAGCTCTTTGATTTCCAACAGCAGATTGGCTATAGCTGACCAATAACGATACATTTTTTAACAAAAGTCTCCCATTCCTAGGAATTAAGTATTAAAAAAAAAAGAAAGGAATGATAGAATGATAGAGTAGAATGTAGGCCTTGTGTCTCACACCTGCATAATCTTCCTCTTTCCTTCAAGTTACCTATAACTTACAGTATGTTAGAAGTCAATGGAACAACAGAAACCCACTCAGAATAGAACTTCATAAGGTGCTTTTCCCTTCAACAAATTGTCCCTTTTGTTTCACTCGTTTTGAGAGCTTAAGGACCTAACTGAGCATAGTAGTTTGGCAGATATTCCCATATAAGCTCCTTTGTCAAATACCAAATTACTTTTCCTGTGGTCACTAAGTTTGAGTCTCTTTGAAGTAGCCACAGCTACTGAAACGTGGGGTTTCCAAGGCAAATGGAAACTTGGATGTGCTTGGATCACTCTTTTGCACTGGATGTCTTGTCACTACATTTGTATACAAAGGGAAAATGTAAACTTTATTTGTCTTTTAGCTTGTGGAGGGTTTGTTTTAATAGACTTCATTATTTTCCAGGAACAAAAATACTCTTAGAGATATTTTATGAAATTTAACACCAAGGGAATCTTCATGAGGAAAGCAGATTTCACTGATTTCATTTTAAGAAGTCACAATACAAGCTACAGTACCAAGGGACTAGGTTTAAAAATGGGCTTTAACCTATGTTCATTAAATGGACTGTAATTAATAAACACAGGCTAGGGGCCAGCTTACTCTGCTCAGTGTCTTAGCTGACTTCCTGAATCCCAACAGGGAACAGTGGTTTTCCTCTCTCTCTGCACATTTGTGTGAATGAATTGATGAATGCTTTGTGGCTGCCTGAGAGTCAGCAGCAGATGAGAAGAGTTGTCCTGCTGCTTCAACTCTGCCTGTCAGTCAGAACCTCTCTAGAGTTAGATGGGTTCTGCTATGGGTTAGATGTATAATAAAAACCTTCCCAATTACTTGGAGTAAGACAGAACTTTTCCTCAGAGCCAGATGTGTTTTTCCACCATCTTCTGAAACATCTGTGACTCTCAAGAGGAGCCAACAGACTGAGGTTTAAGAGAGTTTTCTTGGAATCTCCCACTGCCTGAACGCTTGGGATCTGAGAGCAAGTCTCTAGGATTTCTATTTTTGTCTTTCAGTTACTTTGTCTGTTCTACACCCTGCTCTTACAGATGCTTGGACACATGCCCATGCTGTCTGAGTGTCAAACAAGGCTAATCAGAATGGAGAAGGACAATACATTGGTAAATATTTGCAGGATCAGAATCCATCCTGTGATAGAAATACTGTTTACTTGCCTGGCAACCAGCAGGGTGTGAATTCTTAATAAAAAATATACATTATTAAAAACAAAAATTTTCACATGATTCCAGGGAAGAAAAAATTCTAGCCCATGTTAATTACACCCACTCTCAGGTATATTATTGTTTCTTTGTATATTTTGAGTCATTGTCAGCTTGTTTTTGCTTTTCTCACCTCCTAGTGGTTGCTGGTGGCTTAAAGCAAGTTACAGCAAATATTTAATACCCATGTGTAACTTATTTTAAAAATCATTCATGAGCTTCCAAGCATCATATTTAAGCATTGTATTTAAGTAACTTTTAGGATGTATCACAAGGTGGTGATATCTTTTCCCTACTGTTTAGTGCAGTGACTCAGGGAAGATACACTAAAAAAATAATGAAAGACTAAAATATTTGTTGAATAGTTCAGTCAATAGTGATGGCTCATCTTAGAGGTAACAGTGACAGTGTGGGATTGGGCAGAACTCTTCTAGTGTTTTGGTTGGGTTTTTTTGTTTTGGGTTTTTTTTCCCTGATACAGAAGATAAAGACAACACACTTCAGGAAAATGCTTCATGAAAATTTTCCAATACACCAAATAGACTTCATTTTCCTTAAACCATAAATTATTTCATCTTGGTATTTCTGCCACTTCTTACCAGTGTTAAAATAGTGACCAAGTATTTTGCCACCCTAGATATGGCTTCTCCAAAGGCTAGCTAAAAGCCTAGGGCAGACTTCACTTGGTTGTAGAATGATGAAATATAGGAGCAAAACTTAACATGTGGGTTTTGAATTAAAAAAAGTAAATTTAAAACAAAAACATAACCCCCTAAATGCTCCTTTGCTTTGTGTTCTTTCTAGTATTATCCCATGCAGGGTCCTGGGTACACCAGGGATGGGTACCTGGAAGGATTGTGACCTCTCTCCTCTTGGGGTTTAATGCAATGGCTCTTGGACTCTTCATGTCCCTTTGCAAAGAACAATTTAAAAAATGCAGTTAATGATGACTTTTCTTCAACTTTTCTCCCACTGTGTATGTTTTCTTCCAGGGAGTCCTCAGTTCAGAAGTTTTGTTTGTATTTTACTTTAATAGCCCTTTGGACAACTGGTATTTCAAATTCTTTATGGTTTTGGCATTTATCGTGCCCTGTGTCAGGGAATTCTGCAGCTTGATCTATACTTCCTATGAAGAAAAATCTCAGTTTTGAACCCTATGGAGTTTCTGTCTCTTTGAATGCCCAAGAGGGACTTGGAAGAAGCAATGAACAATTGTTTTGTTCTTACTTATAATCTTCTTGTCATTCACCATTTTATAGACCTTTATCCTGCCCTTTCTCACCCATACCTAAGGCTACTTCTCTATTTATTCCTGCTATGGAAGCTCGTTTCTAATTTTGAACATCCTTCCAGTGCTCTTAAACCTTTTTTCTCACTCTGCTCTACCCTTTCTGAAAGGAACAGCCCAGAAGTGTGTGTATTATTCAAGCTGTGAGTGCAGAGTGTGTTTCTGGACTGGTATGGTTATAATTTTCTGGTTTTCCCCTATCCTGTTTCTAAAACACCTGAAAATTCAGTTTACTATTCTGAGTCTGGCAGAATGCTGAGACAACTATTTTCCTTTGGATTTCAGAGGACTATGTAAATTAATAATAATATCCTCTCTC
The DNA here is from genome assembly GCF_003957555.1 of Calypte anna. Classification (NCBI taxonomy): domain Eukaryota; kingdom Metazoa; phylum Chordata; class Aves; order Apodiformes; family Trochilidae; genus Calypte; species Calypte anna. Next base: position 31,344,714 of record NC_044253.1, read on the forward strand.
TCTGCAGCTGCTGATGGAATGGTGTGTAATGAGTTGTGCTCAAGTGATGGCTGCTGGGGGCCAGGGCCAGACCAGTGTCTCTCCTGCAAACGCTTCATCAGGGGAAGGACCTGCATAGACTCCTGTAACCTCTATGATGGGTGAGACATTTCCCTTGCACTTTTTCCTAAAGTTGCTTACTTTGGCACTTTCACAAGTGATTTATTTGCTTTTACATTAATCTGCTTCCATTGTCAATATTACTGATTTTGAGATAAATATATTGTGGGATAAGTTTTAAGTGTTTCCAAATCTGAACTTGTGTAGAAGGCTTTACCTAGTGTTCTGCTGACTGAAAATTTCATGCAGCATCAAAAGTTTGCTAAACCTTTTGTGATTCTAATGATGTGAATGGTTTGATTTAGGTGAAGTCTAAAAAAATAGGCCATTTAGAAACACATAAAATTATGTTATTTCAGATTAATTAGATTTGGGCATGTAATAATGTCTACCCCAAAGTAGGAAATCCCCCCCTTTTTTTCTCATGTGTACACACAAATATAAATCACAGAACCAACATGAAATCATTTATGCATGTGCATTATCTTTTCTGGAGGATGGGTGACAGAATATAGCACAACCAAGGTAACTAAATCTGGCTTCTGACAGAAAATAGAGCTGAACTGCTTATATTAGCTGCATCAGAAGAAACTCACAATAAGGAAGCTAGAAGGAGGTAGAATTTCACTTTCTATGTAACAGCACAACAAGATCACTGGCACCTCTTTTAAAGTCAAGATAAAGAACTTGAATTATTTTAATTATCTTTTTGAGCTCAAACTTCTAGTTGACAATAAGAAAACTGTGTGGTTTCTTTCTCTTTCTTTTACTGCCTGGGATGTCAAATCATATAACTGTTATGGAAGGGGTATTGAATGGGCTCCTGTATATATGTGAAAATATACTAAGCTCTTCTATGTGGACAATGCATGCTAAAAAAAAGTTTTATATGCTTAAAAGCCACCTTCTTGCTCCCATTAAAAAAAAAAAATAAATTCAGACTACGGTTTTGTTCTGATACACACCAGAATGTAATTGAGCAGGTTTGGTGTCTGGTGCCACCATGAAGCCTGTCACAGTGAGGTTACAAGGGGGCTGTCAGGGTGTCATGCCCAGCCCTCAAACCAGGATATTCTGATCTGTATCAGCTATGGAATTTACTCTTTCCACAGGCTCCATTCCTTCCTAAATATGTGAAGTGATTTGTTTTGACATTTTCTAGATTGAGATCTCAGTCTATAATTGTTGATTAAAAAGTTTCAAACCTTTTGGAGAATAGGATTTAAAATGGGAGTGTGCACAGAGACTTAACTAAAACAAGAGCAGCACTGGGATCAATGCTGTTTCTAATCCTCTCCTATCTGGTAGAGATGTCTCAGATCTAACAACTGGCTTCCCAAATCCAATAACTCTATAGATAAAAATCAAGAAATGAGCTGCTTAGTCCTGTTAGTAAGGTCCTTTTTCTTAAGGAAAGAGGAGAAAACAACACTTTAGTTCTGTACTGGTAAACAGGATGTCTGCTGCTTCACCTGCCTACCAATGAGGTTGCTGATGGATTTCAGGTGGTGCAAAGCAGCATAATGTTGTTAACAGAACTCATCTCAGCTGGCACAGCTTGCTGACCATAATGAAACTGAAATGATTTTCACCAGGTGGAAAGCCAGCCATTTTATCTCCTTTGTAGTCTCACTTTTGCTCTTTCCTAACCTGCCTGCAAAACATTTTTCTAGGGAATTCCGGGAGTTTGCAAATGGCTCTGTCTGTGTGGAGTGTGATCTCCAGTGTGAAAAGATGGAAGAAACCATGATCACGTGCTATGGGCCGGTAAGAGCAAAGTTTGTGTGTTGCAGGCTAGCTTGTTAAAGTGTGCTAAAGCACAGGTATTTTCTAATTATAGACTTCAAACTTGCTATTGAAAATTCATGCTAACAAATGTGGGAAATATACATCTGCATGTAGGGAAAGAATTCTCCCCGTGTTAAATTGGTGCTAGGAATAAAATCCCTAGGTTTATAAGCCTCCTTAAAGTGGCTTATAAAGCAGTGTCTTTTTTTTTTTTTCCTGAGCTGTCTTTATGCCTTAGTGGTACAGATACACAGATTTTTTTAAGTGACAGCCTGCAGTTGTGATTTGAGTGCCCTTTTTATCACTATTTTTATTCTTTATACTCAGTTCTGTCCTGTTGTACTACAACTTCAGTTACTTTTTTCTCCATGCCTGTGTGGAAATTTGCCTCAATGTCTCAGCTTCAGCAATGTGTTGATTTGTTGGTTTGTTTTTTAAAAAAAACTTAGGTTTGTCTTAAGTTACTTAGATAATATTTTTCATGCATCCTAAATGAATGTTAACTGCAGCTATCACCTTTACAGTGGCCAGGGAGTCTTCTTTCAAAGATTATCACTCTTTAGTGAGATAGGAGTTGTTGGATTTTTTTTTCTCTATTGTATATTATCAAGTTTAAAAATCACAAGCATCCTGGACAAATGAGAAGCTGTATTTGAGCATATACTTGAGGTATGCAACTAAGAAAATTTGACCCTCAACTAACTTACTTATACTGAATGGAAAAAAGACATCATGCTTTTTGTTGCAATACTGGATTTTCTGCAAGAAGCTAATGTTTCTGGTGCTCAACCAATGAGGGAAATTTGGAGTAGTAGCAGGGCTCATGGACATAAACTTCTAGTCAAGTGCTTGACCTGAATATCAGATTTGCTTGTACACTGGCTTACCATCACAGCTTTAAAATTTTATGTTGTCCAGGAGCCTTGGTTTATAGTTTATAACAATCTATGTATGTATTAAGAAGAAGGAGATGTTGTAGTTCTTCAGTATTGAGATCAGATACCACAGGGAGAATGCAGTGTGGAAAGCAATTCTGGAGTGTGTAGGTAGGTAGGGCATCCCACTGAGAGGCCTTTGCAGTGGGTTGAGTCAAATGTGGCTCAGTATTGAACAATGTTGCAGGTAATTTCTCAGAGTTAAGGTATTCACGAAGTCCATTGTGTTCAGCACATCCATAGTATTGTGAAACCATCTTAGAAGCTTGAATTTAATCTTTCATGCTACGGAATAAGTTTACTGCCAAAAGCACCAGGATTTTGCACATCTGCTGCTTCTATCAGAGGCTGGAGCCATACAGCTAATTCACTGTTCATTGCAAAAGAAATGCTACTCTGGTTACTGCTGAGTCTGCTGTCAGTGTGGTAGGACCTGCAATTCCACTGCAGCAGAGTGCAACTTGAATGCACTGAATTTCTTTCTTCCACACTCCCCAGGGACCTGATCACTGCACGAAGTGTTTGCATTTTAAGGATGGTCCAAATTGTGTGGAAAAATGTCCTGATGGCTTACAGGGGGCCAACAGCTTTATTTTCAAATATGCTGATGAGGATCGCGAGTGCCATCCATGTCATCCAAACTGCACCCAAGGGTAAGTGCAATTTCTGTGAATTTAGCCACTCTGTATACTGTTCATAGCATGGGATGATTTATGTACAGTTTGGATTGTTAAAGCACTTATCCCACTCCCCAAAGTTTCACTCATGAATGTCCAGCACCTTATCATAAGAAAAGTTTACACTCCTTTTGAAAACTATAGAGAACAACTTCTCACAGCAATGCTTTTATCTTTCATTCTAGTTAGCACTGGCTTGTAACAGATACTGCATTGATACTTATGTAACTGTAGGCCCATGAAATGACTCTATTTTCAGTATTTACTTGGTGACAATTTTCACCTCTGCTCTTTGGTATTGATGAACTAACCTGGTAGCAGCACTACTGTGAAATGAAAGTGTTACTGCGCTCTTCTTCATATGGAGACTGATGCAAAGGGTTTATCTGAAACCAGACTCTACAGGAGTCTGGGCTGAGCATCAGTTTCTCAAGTCCTGCCTGAGTGCCCAAAATCACTTCTTACATTTGGAAATGTACAGTCCAGGTGTTTGGATTAGAACTAAGAATCTATGCCACAAAATAGTAGTAGCCATATACACAGCTGGTGTTTTCCATGGGCCTTGTAAGTTATAAATGTCTCTTCTGTGAGACAGTTGGTGGTGTCCAGCACACAAAGAAAGAAGGAGGCAGCCAGGGGAAAAAAGAAAAATTCCACCAGTAAAACAATCTCTGACAAGAGGCTCCTATTGTTTAGCAGTTAAAATTAAACCAGTAAATTATTCAAAGTAATCTTGATGTCAACAGCTGTTGCCATTCAAAATGAGACCTTTGCTGGTTTTGCAAATCTAATTACAATGGAGACATTAGGGAAATGAAAGTGAGATGGCAAAGACACAGCCAGGATCTGTTACACATTTGTCTTCCCCTCAGACCCTTTGAGTCAGTTATGCAATAAGAAAAATGCTGCTACTGTGGAAGCTGAGTATGAGGAGCAACACTATGAAAAGATGAGCTCACTTCAGGAGCTCTGCTCCTGGCTTTAATAGATGGTGGAAATGCCAATTTTGATTGAATTTGACAAGCCCAGGTATGGATGATGGATTTACTGTCCACTCTGCATAAGAAGTGCCTTGCAGCTCTGCTGGTCTCTCAGAAGACCAGAATGCAAGACTTGCTATTCCCTCCTCTTCTCAGGGGAGGTCTAACTGGTCCTAACTATTTGCAACACAGCAGTATTTCTCCTAGACCAGGATGGAGCAGAATGCTTTCCATGCCTTTGCACTTCATATGTGTTGGTATTTTGCAAGTGATTGTTTTTATCTCCCTGGATAGAACAGGATCAAGAAGGAAGGCTTTTTATGTCTTGATCAAAATCTGACATTCTATTTCATAAACAGATACAGAAAAACATTATGCAGTTGTAACTGAACATAATGGTATTTGTTGGCAACCCTTGGTGGTGAAACGGTGTTCCTTTATGCTTAGTTATGTTGTCATTTAATCCTTAAACTTTCAGGTTTCCTTTTTATTCTGCAGCTGATAAAGAGGAAGATGATCTTATCAGGCATTAATCCCCAGAGAAATTATCAAGTACCACTAGAAATGGGCCAAAGTTTTCACTAGGTTACACGTGCAAAGTTGCGGTCATCTCCTAGATGAGAAGCTATCCCTTTGCCATGAGTCAAATACTATTCTTCATTGAAATCTTCACCCTCTGAATAAAGGATTAATGTCTATTTTTAGGTATTTTGTTACCCCCCAAATATGGGTAAGCATGGGTATTCTTTTCCAGTGTTCTGAAAGAAGAATCTCCTCTTTAAAATCTCCTTAAAAGGATCTCCTCCTTGGTAGGAGAAAAGATTGCAAACAAACCAGAGAAGAAGGACTTGGGTGTGGTTGCGGACCAGAAGCTCAACGTGAGCTGTCAATGTGCACTTGCAGCCCAGAAAGCTGTGTGAGTCCTGGGCTGCCTCAAAAGCACAGACAACCAGTTGAGGAAGGTGATTCTCTCCCTCGACTCTGCTGTTGTGAGACCCCATCTGGAGTACTGTGTCCAGTTCTGGATCCCCAGCATAAGAAAGACATAGAGCTCCTGGAACATGTCCAGAGGGAGAGCCACTAAAATGATCAGAGAGCTGGAGCACCTCCCCTATGAAGACAGGCTGAAGGAGTTGGGGTTGTTCAGCCTGGAGAAGAGGAGGCTCTGAGGTGATCTTATAGCAACCTTCCAATACCTGAAAGGAGCCTACAAGAAATCTAGGGTAGGGTGTTTTACACAGGTGTGTAGTGAGAGGACAATGGGGAAATGTTTTCAAACTTGATGAGAGAAGATTGTTTAGACAGTAGAAAGAAATTCTTTATTTGAGGGTGGTGGGACACTGCACAGGTTGCCCAAGTAAGTTGTGTCTGCTCCCTCCCTGCAAGTGTTCAAGGCCAAGTTGGATGGGCAACCTGATCTAGTGGAAGGTGTCCCTGCCCATGCAGGGAGATTGAAACTGGATGAACTTTAAGGTCCCTTCCAACCCTAGCCATTCTGTGATCCTATTATTCTAAGGCTTTCTGGAGTGTGATTTTGTTTACAAAACAGTTAATGACACTCCCAGATGTTTGAGGTTTATGGGTTGCCTGTCTTGACAGCATGTCAGGGTCTGAATAGGCCCACAGAGAGAAGGGAAATAAATTTGTCTCTTCTTTACTTCTTCAAGACTAAATTCTCTAGTTTCATACCCTTCCTACAGAAATTAGTATTTAAATTCCCTTCTATCAGGATTTTTCAGTGAAAAAGGTTGTAGAAGGAACAGATCTTGATATTTGGCTCATGACTGAATGGTACAGAGAAACCATAATCCAACTTCACCTGGCATGTCTGTTCTCTCTGTCAGATCAGTTGCTGGAATAAAACTGAAGCCCTTGAAGTACAGCTTCCATATTTGTCAAAAAGTGTTGATCTGCAGTTCTCCCCGTGTGGAGTTGTCTCATTCCTTCAGTGCTGCTCTCAGAACCAGGATGTTTGCTAAAATGGGTTGTTAGTTCTCATAAGCTCTTTCTAGTCATCCTCACCTGTTGCTGGCACCAAGGAAGATACCTGTCCCATGTCTATGTTTCTTGTGTTTTGCCAGTTTCATCATCACACTTAGAGGTGATTGCATTACCCCCTCGAGCATGAGATCTGATAATGCCATTCTCCTCCCTTATTGAAGTATAATGACTGCTTCAGTTAATGTGTGTAATTATCCAGGCCTGTTAAAGATCCGACATCAACCAAGAGAACTTTCAAGGAGTGACTTCCTTGGATGCAACAATTGTGATCTTGGTCTTGCATCCCCAAGTTAAACATCAGCAACTTAAAGCCAATTTGGAGCAGATCTGAGGCATGTGGGACAGCTACCCCATTTAATTCAAGAGAGTTGGAAAGCATTTGGCACCTCTTCATGCAGAGCCAGCCAAAATGGAGTACTTTCACAGAAATAAAATACAAATTATATAATGACTTTTGTCAGTCTGCTTCCTTGCTGGGCAAGACACAAATGGGAGGTCTCACTGGGCACCTCCCCTCATCATAGAAAGACATTTTCTTAAACAGTTTTTTGAAGGAAATGCATTACACTTCACAAAAGCTTTATGCTTCTAAGCCAAGACCAGAGGAATCATGGGAGCCTTATCAACATGTGTGTGGACCAGAAGGATGTGAAGGCCAGAAGAACTGTCTTGCCTCTAAAGTGTATTTTTAGGGAGGCAGTAACAATTCCAGATGAAAACTCAATTACAACAAACTCTGAATAAGAAACTGTTTGCTATAGTGGCTGCTTGTAAGGTGCTGAATATATCATTAATTAATTGGCATGTATTATTTAACCAGTTCCATTTACAGAGTGAACTTGGAAATGAAAATATAATTTGAACTACAAGGAGAAGAAGGAATCCTGAGAGTAAATGTGGCACCAGTGCTGTGTTTGATTTTTGTCGTGCTTGAACTTAATGTGTGACAAAAAAACCTGAACTCGAGGAAGTCTCTTCCAGAGGGAAAATAACTTGGTGGCACAGATCAACTTGTTAATAAATGTGGTGATTACTCACACAGTGTTGCATTTCCTTCCATGTTGTCAGAACAGCTAGTCAAGGAGTAGGAAACTGTTCCACATGACTAGAAGTTGAAATTGCACCTGGACAGAGTTTTCTGTTTAGGACTGGGAAATCCACTGAAGAAGATTACAAGTTTAAATAAAAATCAATGGTATTTAATCATGGAGTGAATGAAGTCCAGACAGCTCTCTATTCTTCTTCAGGTTCTATTCTCCAAAATCCCAAGAGAATAAAAGTACACATGTCAAATGACTTCAAGACAACAGGCTCTTTATGTTAGTGAGCAAGTTACCAGAACCAACTAATGGATTTTCAGACCTGTAATTTGAAGGTTTCTTTTTATTTATAGCAGGAGTCTGGTCTTAGTTTCTCTTGACATCCTAGGAAACAGAAGATCTGGACAACTATTTTTTCAGTCTTCTTCATTACTGACCAGTTTTTCTGCAAATTGCCAAGAATGCCACGCAAGGAATAAATGCTAGATATGTTTGAGACTAGCTAAAATTCAGACAGTCCTGAATTCTGAAGCCCTCAATCCCAGGTTGACATTTCCAAAAAGTCTCATCAGTAGTTCTTGCTATTATGTTTTTGAACTGCACTTGTATCTACCCTTTCCAATTAATGCATTATCTGGGTACCTGAGCATTTAACAAATCCTTTTGCTGTGTGCACACTTGCTGAAGGAACCCATTATAGAGGAAAGCCTTACAATTCATGCTTGAGTGTCAGTTTACATGTAACAATAAAACTTCAAGTAAACAAACCAGAGGTAAGGCTCACTATAATTCTGTTCTCATGGATGGGCAGGTAAGGGGATATTGAATTAATTTATTTTATAATGGTAGAATGATAGCTAATCTACATGCAGGCAAAGCAAGTGGTGATGAAGTGGAAAGATGGGGAGCATATTTGAGCTCTTTCAGATTTTTAACATACATATCCCTCTGTCAAAGCCAAACTGAGGCCACGAGACTTTTAAAAGAGTTGGGATCCTACCTGAAATTTAAAGTGATTAAACAGAATAGAGTTTCAGTCTACTGATGTGTCAGATCACCTGCTCCTGTAGTAGATGTACAGAACAGTAGTTCAAAGATCTTCTAAGGAGTTTAAATAAGTTGTTTGGTTTCTTTAAAATGCTGAGAGCTAGATACTCCTCATGGCCACAGGGGAACTAGCTAGGCATTAGCATTAAAGGATGTTAGATTGTCTTAACTCCTAAAAACTTAAAATTAAGTGTCTGTACCTGAGAATCCTGACTGCTGTGTAAATGTGTAACTGAGTTGCTCTGGTAATGAAGAGAACCCGGGGCACATCTTCACCTAATGCTCTTCATGAGAGCAAGGAAAATCCATCCAATACACAAGCTTCTCAAACAGACCCCAGTAGCTGAGGGGATCTTTCCCCAGAGCTGTGCTTTAGTGCTGCTGCATAAAATTATTCCCTGCATTCCATCACCTTTGGTGGGCAGCTGCTGATTTTGCAGGTGGAGGACTTTTGGCAGCATGTGAGGAGAGCAGAATAAAATGCCTGAGTCAGCAGACACCATTTTGCTCTGGTTTTTATTGGAAGCTCATCTTTGATCTTCCCTTATAAAAGCTTCCAAAACATTTCTGCAGTTGCCCCAGCTAAGAACTTGGAACACAATGAACAATTGCTCCAATTACAGAAAGGAAAAAGTTTTGTATTGGGCTCCTGGGGGTCTCATCTTACAAATGAACAGTTTTTGTGCACTAATGACTGGTTTGATGATTCAGACAACATCCAGAAAAAGCAACTCTATTGTCAGGACTCCTATGTGTGCAGGTGAAACATGCCTTAAGTGTTGTTTGTGCCAAGCTATGTGCAACCTTGTGCTGTTTATGTTGCTATTATTGTTCCTGTTGCAAGCTTGGTTTTGTCATAAGCTATAATTTTGTGGTGATTTGGGTCTCTCTTGAGAATTGTAATTAAGATTTTGGCACAAAGAGGGTATTCCTGCTTTTGGATAAGTAAATAACAGATCTCTCTCTCTCTCTCTCTCTCTCCCCCTGTTTTCAACTTATATTTGCTGCAGGTGCATAGGGCCACGTCTTGAGGACTGCATCGGCTTGATGGATAGGTACTTGCTGAATGATGGTTCCCTATGTGTCTTCCATCCTCCACGTGTGGACAAGGATGCATGAGTGTGCATGTCCTTGTGAATGGCAAATGATGTCTTTTGTTCTGTAATTGCCTGCAGGTGTAGAGGTCCCGCTAGTCATGACTGCATTTACTATCCATGGACACGACAGTCCACTTTACCACAACATGCTAGGTAACATCCACCACTCTTCCATTTTTGTACACAAGATCTTTTCCTGGGCACCGTAGGGATGTTATACTACCCAGTTTGTTCAGAAACACACAAAAAAATATAATTTATCTTTCAGGAAGATATGCCTCTCAACATCCAAAATTATTTTTGCATTTGAAAGAAAATTAAATATCTTTTTATATATTTCGGCTGACTAGAAACTGAACTTTTAATCATTATTATATATTTTTAGGTAAATTCAATAATGATTCAGTCCTGAAGTTCTCTGCTAAAATATGTATTTCTTGATGAAATTTCACCAGATGTAAACATGGTGGAACTTAGTTTTCCCAGTTTTGATTCTTCTTGTTTAAAACAGAACTTAAAAGCAAATGAAGCCTTTTCTTCCATTTTTCTCTGTGGGAAAAAGTAAATGCTTCAGCAAAACTTAATTTCTTCCTAAATTATCATAACACTATTATTTGATTAATTTTTAAATTTTCTGTTTTGTTTGGTTTGTTTTTTAAAAAAAGTAACTGCCACAATTGTATTTTTCAGTAATGACAATCAAAATTATTACAGGAAGAATCTCAAAACATTCTGATTATATTCTGCATTCTCTTTCATAAAAGCCCTTTATTGTCATTGAGTTTGTTTATTTTTATTTTGAACTGGTTAGTATGACCACCAGGCTTTGGGATTACTGTCATGAGCTAAGACTGAATGAAAAATATATCATTTTGATCAGCCTCGCCTTATTGAGGTATTTACTTTGAGGTTTTTCCTTGTCTTTAAAAATAAATTTGAGGTAACCTCTCATTCCTGGTAGTGTGCCTAATATGAATATCCCTATTTCTAGCTGTTGAGGGAGAATGTTTGGGCTTGGAAAAAAATACAAATGCTATCAGCTGGTATACTTGCTAAAATAAGTCAGTGTCAGACTTAATTCATGGACCAACAAATAAGCAATGGAGAAAGACTTAAGTTTTCAATATTTCAGTTTTGGTTTTTTTTAAATCTGACTGGGGTATCCAGTTGGAGATAATTCTGTTTTCCAAACTGACTTGCTGAGAATCAGCAAACAGCTTTAAAAGTCTCCATTTTGTACTCAAGAGCACAAATATAGATAATGTATTATTTGCTTAAAGGGTTTACCACAGTACAGAGGAAGGAGACTGTGCTGAAGTTCTTTGCTTTAGTAACCAATTAAATAGCATGTATTTCATCAGGTGTGTTTTTAATCAGCTTTTGGGGGAACTTCAAGGGCTTTATAACTGAGACAAGACATTATTTAAGCCAGCTTGTTGGAGGTAGTGTTACTCTTACAGCATTACAGGTTCTTTGCTTTAGCTTCCTCTGTAAGCCTGAAAGCCAGTCAGACCTTGTTCACTGTTGAATTCAAGTGGTATAAAAACATCTTCGTGTTGAAAGTGTTCAGGTAGTAATAAAATATCTGTAGGTACTGCCTAATACCTGCTGAGTTTGGTGGAAAGATTCCCATTAATCACAGTGGATATTAGATTGGGCCCCATCTTTAAAAGTGGAATTAAGGGAATGAAACATCAAGCAACACAATGATGATAACTCCTGAAGAGAATGTCATTTAGGAAGGTGCCAGGTATGAGCCATGTGTTAGCAGGCAATGGTAATTCCATTTCTCTCTGGTGTAAACCATAGATTTTGTCTGCTTGCATCAAGACAGTAAGGCAAATTATCAAGGGAGTGGAAATTAAAGCAATTGTTTAATTCTGATCAAGTGAATAATTCCCTGCTCCATTCAGTCTGAGGGGGAAGACCCTCAAATGTTTCCTTCAGATCTGCTGGAATTTCCTATTAAAAAAAAAGTCCAAACTTGCAAAACTTTGAATTTATTTTAGGAAAATTACTGCACTGAGTTTAAATGTCAGAATGTATGTGTTTTTTCACTTGCAAGTCAAAGAAGGAAATTCTGTACCTTTATACCTATTAGCTTTGTGAAATAGCTCATTTTCTATTTTTTATATATGTGAAAATTAATAATTTTGTTTGGACTAAAATGGGCAAAACTGCATTGGCAAAGTGGTATTTTTTTATTATGGTAGGGATATAAATAAACATGGATATGTTTCACTTTAGATAGAACCTTCTTTATGATCTTATAAGAATTATGTGCCCTTCCTAGATGTAAAAACCTTAAAATAATTAATAATCAGACTTATCCAGCAGTGAGTTGAAGGGCAGAGCTCTCTGCTCTTTTGGCAGATGAAAGTGAGAGCAGGTCTCTAACCACAAAAGGTATTTTTCATCTTCATCTATTTCCATTTTCATACCAGTATTCCTTTGCTCTCCAGTTTGCAAATTGGTTTTGCTGTGATCCATTGACTTGAGGGCTTTTGTAATAGTCTGGTAGAATAGGAATTCTTGCTGTCATGTTTCATAAAGATGAATCAGATGTGCATCACATGGCTTGTTTTCCAGTCAACCCGTGAAACTTCAGGTTTTGTGCTTATGTTTGGGCCCTTATATTTTGCTGAAAAAAACCCTTGCTGTTGGCATTGCATGTCTTCCTGCATAGGTGTTTGATTTTTTTAAAACCCTTAGTTTCAGTAGAGTTCTGTCTAAAGGGATATAAACCCTTTTCTTTTCCCATTTCCCCAGGGAAATGGGAAGGACTGTTTTAGCCCTTTTCCTCTAGGCTACTGGAACTGACTTTTCAAATGGCTGCTAGGTTGCTTGCTTGATCTCATGTCTCTTTTGTTTCCCTGTGAGGGCCCATATTTAATTTTCATTTGTTCAATTTATCCTCACAAAGGCTTTCACTTTATTTGCCAGGAAAAGTTCAGACTCCAAAGGAGCTACAGGTCACAGGAGAAATTTACATGCTTCTTCTGCTTAGTTGGAAATTCTGTTTATTGCCATTTTACCACTTGATTTACTGTAGTTGAAATCATATGGCAGGGAAAGCATTTGCTAACGTTTGTGACATACACTGTCTTTATACCACATTGGATTCATAGTGTCCCTATCCCAGTGTTTCTGATTGTAATCCTGTGATTCCCTGAGTCCATTTGCTGAGCAGATTTTCTGACTGACCTCTTCCTGCTCTGATGACACTGAGGCCTGAAGGAATGGGACAGGTCAGCAGAGAATTCCCCATGCCAGGTGGAATCCTTAGGTGTCACTTAACTAACATCACTGCTTTTTTGTCTTCCTTCCTGCCCTTCCTCCCTAGCTGAGAATCACAGCTGTGGGAACAGAAAGCAGACAACAGTCTCCCTGTTTTCTGCAGCCTCTTGTGTAGCTCTTCCTATTGTTCACTGCCTTATGGGCGTCGGAGGAGTAGGTACCAGGTTATTATTGTAAGGCTTCATTTTGGGTTCCCCCTTACATATCAACCTTTCCTAGAAATTGCTACAGCAAAGATGAAAAGCAGGCAGAGGCTGGAGTTTTCCAGGGTGCCCAAGGAATTTGGGTTTCTTCCTTTCACACTCCTTGCTGGAATCACACTCCTCCTCTAGGTACCTTCTGGCAGTTGTAGTCAGTGGTGCAGCATACCTGTTAGAGGCTCTGAAACAAAGAGTGAAAAGAGGAGTGTGCCTGCTTCAAAGATTTGGATGACCATTGCCTAAAAGGAAAATTTGAAAAAATGTAGAAATTTCCCTCTTCTGTCCATGAAGATAATTACTCTAGGCAGTCTCAAAAGGCTGGTTCTTCTAAGATCCCCTCCTCCCAAGTCCATCTGAAAAGTTTGGCTAAGTCAGTTACTGAAGCTACACTGTGGACAAAGTTTTCACTTGTAGCATGCATTTTGATGAATTAATCCTTCCTCCAATTCTCTCAGCTTCCTACTAAGAAGAGGAGTGAAGTTTCTCTTTTACAGTGCTTGAGAGATTTGCAATCTGAAGTTGTGATTAGAAGCACATGGTGGATATGACAGGAAAGAATTAGCACCTGAGTAGTTTTGGTCTGAGCGAGCTGATGTCTCTATTTGTGCCTTAAGAAAACTTCATTCTCATTTCCCTTTTAAGAAACAGAAACTAATTAGCCAGGACCATCATTGTCAAGTGGTTACATAAAATCGTGTGTTGATATTGCAGTCCTCATGCTAGCTTGATATCAAGAAAGGATGGCCTCTCAAAAAGTCATCACTTCCTAAGCAAAAGGTTTATGCAGTCTGTGTGTGTATAGGAGAGCTCATTAACAGTAAACCTGGTGTAATGAAGGCAGATCCTTTCATAGCTGGTTTGTACAGCTGCACAGTGTAGCTTTATTAGAAACTCAGAGCAGCTCTTGAGTAGATGATGGGGAAGGGAACCACCTCTAATAAACTGCTGATGTTTATTGCTTTTATAGCATTCTGTTCCTTTGCTGGGAGGAAAACGTTCCATATGCTTTGGATTTTTGTAGGATAATTGTAGTCATTCCAGAGGAGAAGAGAAAGAGACTGTATAAAATAAGATGAAAAATGGGATCTGTGAGTACAAACTAGGCTACATTACTTGAGTGGTAAAAGATGCTACTCTTGAGAGACTTTTGACATGGAGCTTTCTGATGCTATATCATAAGAAAGCAGTTGAAGAAACATTTGTTTTTTGAGAATCAAGACTAGAAAGACTGGCAGTTTCTGATCCTGCCTCTATGGATTGGGTAAAGTTTATACTTAATGTGCTTAGGACAGACTGGAAGAGAAACCTTTGTTCCATGTTCTCACTTGCTGCTAATGAACTGGTTCCGAGACAGACTTTTACTGTGGGCACTTCTGTTGTTGCAACATTTCACAGCCTGAAGTTTAGGAGAAATACTCCTGTGACACAAATGAAAGTCACTGCAGTGATTTCTTGAGCTCCCTAAATTTTACCTCTCTCACTTTACTTAGGAAAGGGGTTAGGTGGATTTTTCTTCTTTTTTTTAAACATAGATCTGACCACAGATAACAAAGCTATTATTTTATTGAAACTCCTGACACATTCAGAATTATTTTTCTGGGATCTGCAAGGGTTTCTACTTCACCTGCTTTACTCAACAGAGTTGGCTTTTGTGGTCTCATGGCACAGAAGAATTTGGTAGATCTGCTGCTGTAGAGAGAAATAAACTGTTAAAGATGGAAGATTGAAAGTAATTGTCACACAAGTGCTTTTTAAAATCCATTTTGATCCTCCAGTAGTTTGAGGATCCTATTGAGAGTGTACAGGATAGAGTTAGGCCAGAAGTCTGGTGTTTCTAGTGGTTTGTTAGACCAGCAGTGGGATATGAGCAAAATACTCTTGCAGTAAATTGAGATTGTTGATACCCATAGACAAGTTTCTCAGCAGCTGCTCATTTGATGGGTTTGAGTAATATTCTTGATTGTGCAGTGGTGCACACCATGAGGAAGTTACAGAAGTTGCCTTGGCATGTGAATGTAGTTGTAGCAGGTTTTGTCTCAATTGCTGTGTCCCAGCCCCTGTGCCTTCAGCTGCTTAACCCTGAAGAGCCTTCAGAGCAGTGCCCAGCCTTAGAAAGATAGCAGGCTGCTTGCAGAAACTTGCAGGGACTTGGTTTTGATCAGTATAGCACACAAGGTAACATCATGAATTCCATAGTACCTCTGTTACCCCAAACTTCATGCCAAGTGTTTTCTACCCCTCTGTGGCTTGAGTTCAAGACCCAACTTCCTGAGCTGTATCCATATGTTCAGCTCCACCACAGCAGGAAGCCTCTGGTTCTATGAGGAGTGTCATGGAAAGCACTGGAGTTTTGTGAGGTCATAACCAAGTTTCTTTGCAGGGACTTTGCAATAAAAGCATTGTGTGGGAGGTTTTTCTGCTTTTTTTCCTGCTTTTCACATGTTGCAAAATATTTTCCAAATAAATATAAGAAAATTCCTTGTTTCAGAAAACTGACTAAATAATTTTTACTGAAAAATATGAGCAGAAACAATAAGTGATTAGGACAAACATAATAGGCCAGTGCTGAAAGACAAGAAATACTAGGAAATTCCAAATGGAAAAAGGGTTTGTTAGAATGGAAAATGACACACAGCCCTATTGTAGAAGGCACTGCATTTATTTCTTATCAGGCTATATAATCCTTGTACTGATTTGACTGCACAAATAATATATGGTGCAGAAATAAAATTATGCCACGAAGAAGTGACCTTATTATAGAGCAACAGTGTATATCTCCCTGCTCTACAATGAGTTTCTTTTATGGCTTGAAATGAGGATTTAATTTAGATTTAATGTCATTATAAATTAATTATCTGTTATTAAAAACACATTTGTAGAGCTTTAGAAATATGTAAGATGTAGAGTTGTTTAAACCTCAGTGAATGGTTTCGTAATAATTCATTAATATTTAACATATAATAAATCAGAACTAAAGCTTATGGTTCTACTTCCAACTTACTTGTGTATTGCAGGCTTTGCTGCTCTTTCATATTCAGACAATTTGCATGACAAATGTGTTTGAGATGAGAGTCTAGCCAAGACTTAATTGTCTGCATTCTGGCTTACTCACTGTGACCTGTCAGATGATAAAGGAGCTGCAGTTGTTGTACAAAATGGGAAACTTTTGGTTGGGCTTCTTTAGAACGGTGTATTGGTAGCCAGCTTGTGTTGGGAAGGTGTATCCAGCCAAGTCTGCTCAGTTAGATCTCTTCAGGTCAAGGTGTGTATCTCAGGCTGTGTTATCTACTGCAGGACAGCATTTGACTTTGGGAGAGTTTTATTCCTTTCTGGTATCTATAAAGTAATCTTGCAAGAATTTCCCCCGTGTGCATTTCTGCAGTGGGTGTTTAAAACCAGTTTAAGTGTTTTCTGGAATGATCAAGCGTAGAACACTTGGTGCAGATGAGAATTTGGATTTGAAATCTGGAATTGGTGTTTACATGCAAAAGTATAAGTACTACTTCTCAGTTAGTTTGCAACAGTTTTTTCAACACTGCATCAAAAATAGCAGATAAGTTAATGATGATAATAGAGTTCATAGTCTTTTTAGTTTGTTTTTGCATACGTGGACTTTGATAAAATATCTGCCAGGTAATTGAGGGGATAGCCTGCAAACACAATGGTAAACTAATAAAAAACCCTGTAGGTTTGAAGAAATTAAGAAGCTCTTGTCCTTTGGTGCGATGTGTGGGAAGTTGACTACAGCAGTTACCAAAGGTGGAAGCATTACCAGGAGTACCAGCAACCATGCAGAACAGAGCATTAGAAATCAACCCATCACATTAAATTACTTTATCTTCCTGTATCTTTTTTCTTGTCATGCTGTAAAGTGAAGTAGCAGGATGGGAAAATGTTAAATAAATTCTGTACCTTTGGGCTTTTTGTATGAAGAGTTTGAAATAACTGTGTTCAAGTTGTAGTGGCTGAGGGGGCCTAATGCTAAACTCATTTCACATGCAATGCCCTCTATCTGCTGGTTGAGCTTACTTTGCATCTCTTTGCAGCAACCTAGAGCTATTTCATGTATTTTCTTGTTATAACAGTAGTGGATAGGGTTGAACAAGAACGTAGACTTGAAAGACTGTTTTCTCAGGACTTTATGTTAAAATGGCTTTAGAGAAGAGCCACCAGGAATAATAAAAGCTTTGTACATTGTGCCTTGTAGTGAAGCAGTCTGGGAGCACAAACATCTAGAGCTTATTAGAGGTTAAAGTGTAAAGCCTGATTATCATCTAAAAGTACATAGGTACAGAACAAAAGTGTGCTTAAAGGTGGTGCTAGTCTAGCAGACTGACAAGGAGGGTAGGATGTCTGGGAGATAATGAAGTGGATGAAATCTGAGGAAAGAGATATTCAAAGCAGCCAAATGCCAGTGCATTTCTAATGAGGATTATTAATGCCTGGAATGATTTTTCCTGGTACTGGCCTATGCTCCAACACAAGACTCATAAAATCAAAACTAGAGCTTTTTCTTGCAAGTGGGATGAATTTGTGCCAGACCTGTAGGCTGTGTTACACAGGAACTTGGGCCAGAGGATTTTGCTGCTTCCTCCTGTCATTGTTCACAACATGTAACATAACACTTCTATGTCTGTGATGACAGTTTCCAGCTACAATCAAAACTGTGCTTTAATACTAGGACCCAAAATTCCTCTTTTGAATTTTGATTCCTAGTACTGAGTTGGACACAGACAAGAAAATCTATCAGCCCAATACTGGGCAGTTGTGGGACTGGGCAAAAAGTTTGAAATTAGTAATGCAAATAAAATTCTATTTACCATAAATATGATAGCATTGATTATTAGACAAAACTACAAGAAATATTTTTTTAAAGATTTAAATTTTCTCTCAGCTCTGATGGGACACAGAAGAGTGAGTGGGTGCTGTGTGACTTTACACAAGGTTTTTGTCATGTTGATGTTCATTAACAGTAAGGTCATTAAACTTTGGAGTTTTCAGACAGTGCTTTGCAAGGGAAGAGGAGAAACTCAATCACATCTTACCTGCTTGATGTGTGACTCTCTTGCACTTGTGCTTGTATTCACATGCAATTTATTTTTAGTAAATATAGCAGCATTTTTGTCTTTTTCTTCAGTGCTTCAGCATTTTTATTTGATGTCATACAACTAAAGGCAAATTTGTTCCCATGAATAAGTATTTTTGCTAATGTCATACATTTGAAGGACTGATTTCTCCACCTCTATCAGGTTTTTTAAGCCTTCCATGGCAGTGAGGTTCTGAGTATCTGCCATTGTCCTGAAGAGCAGACTTCTTTTCTTACCTCTCTCCCTCCTCTTCCCCCCTCCTCTCCTTTCACTCTTATCATCCCTCCCTTCTTTCCTGGAAGATGCTTTGGTAGACCTGTATCTTCAGCACCACAAAGTTTTAGAAAGTTGAGGTGTCTGGATATTGGATATTTTTTATTTGTATACAACTTTTTAAAGTAAAGATTTTTTTTTCAGGATGACAGTGCTTTTTTCAAAAAACTTTCATGCTTTTTTGTGTTCTAATGCAAATTTTTATTAATGCTATTTTCATGCACTGGTGAGCAGGTTCTTTTGCAGGCATGTTGGTTGTTTAATCAATAGAACATAATGCAGATATTTTCTGTAGTTATGAGCTTGAGCAAATGATCAAACAGGCAAGGAAAGATTGTGGGCTAATGTGCCAAGCAGGTGTTGGCTAGTTGTTATTCAGCTTTTCATTGGCAGAGAGTTGCAAGGAGTTTACAGTATATTTGGCAGTTTAGTACATTTGTGTACCCCTCAACAGAGCTGGTAATACCTCATCCTGAAGAGCTGTGTCATTTATGCAGAAATTTGAGAACAGATTCAACCCTATTATCAGGACAAAAGCCAGACTTTGGTTAAACATAGTCCAGTCATGATGCAATCATTGATTTGTAAATTAAATGGAGTTTTTCTTGTAGTACCTGCAGGAAAACTGTGTGAAATACAAACAAGCTTTTAAGTAAGAGGTTCCTTATATATAACATTCCCTAAAGAAAGTGTACATTTCACAAATAAATTACCTTTTTCCCCTCATGGTCTGATGTCAGAGGGAAAAAATATTTCTTTTTTTAAAATGGACCAAAATAGTCTCAATCACAGTGAAGATAATAGACAAAGAACAGATTGAAGAGATAACACTTTAGCTTTAGTCTTTTAGACTAAAAAGCTAAAGACAGTCCCATCTCCTGTAGATGTTTTTCCCTCCCTCATGGCAGAGAGAGCCTCTGCATGTAAATGACTTGGATGCAGGCTAAGTTCTGTTCTGTCTCACCTCTTCAGCTTTGCAGGAGCTCTCTCTGCTTTGATTTCCTGCATCAGCCAGTGGATCAGACTGCAAATTCCAGACATGGGAAATGCTGGAGTCATCCTCTAATCTGTAGCTTTTTATAATGAGGGAAGTCTTTCCAGGAAAATTCCAGTGAGAAAAAGGCAATTACTAAGAAAAAAAGCCAAAGCCTAGAGCTGTAGCTGTATGTGTGTATTCACTATAGCTGGTTTCATCAACTTTTTATGCTCTTTTTTAAATACTTCAAATACATGTATTTTCAAAGTGGGACAAGAGGCAATTCCTCTCCCGTCTCTCCCTTATGGTAGAGATATGGGAAAAATAAATAAATAAATGTCTGAGCCATCCCTCTCCTTCTTTTCTTGAGCCCTAATCAGCGTCAGAAGCTGTGAGAGCTAAGAGGCACAAAAGGTCAGCAGGATCCCCTGTCTGTTAAAAAGGCTGGTTGGGGTTTGGTTAGATGCAGGGAGTTGATGGCAAGGGGAGAAGAAAGGAGTTGTGGTGGAAGCAGGGGAAAGATAATTTTTTTAAGCTGGATCACTGTTTCCCCAGACACTTGGCCTGCTCTGTTCTGGGAGTTTAGCAGCTGTTGGAAGAGGAGCATGTTTGACATTTGGGTGATGTGTAGATCAGGTGGTATCTGCAATAAATTCTGGAATGTTCTCTCATATTGAAATCTGGGGGAAGGAAGAACTGTTTTACTAAATTATCATTTGCCTTTATGTGGGCCATACTGTACAGCAAAATAATCATAATAAAACAGCTGTTACAGAGTCTAGGTTACTCTGAGCAGTATCCTCACCATGGACACAAGCTGTTTTTTTGAATCAAGTCACATCTGTGGCTATCAAGATGATAGAAGGTTGCCGTGTACATAGATGAAAAAAAAAATAAAATAATTGGTAGAGCTGGGAATAGAAGGTAAGGATAATATTCACAATAAGTGGTTTCCCTTCACAGCCAGTGAAGTGAAATAGATTTCTTTGGATGGCTGTGGATACAGAGGAGAGGAGGGAAGGCAGATGGCTTAGGTGCTTCCCAGTTGAACTTTTTTTCTTAATGGCCTCTAAGGAAATGCTGGCAGTGGGATGATGAATAGAATGGAGTTGCAAGACGTATCAGAGTTTCTCTCTGCTTTACTTGGTAATAGAACAACAATTGTGACTTGTATGTTACAGACAAGAATTTTTGGGTTTATGGTCATACAGGAGATGATTGTGTTTAAACCTTGTAACTGAGGGAGGATCCCAGTTTTATGTAAGTTTTTTCCCCATAATCAAATGGGATTTTTTGGTGATTAAAATGATTTATGTAGAAGATACAGAATGCCATTCTTGTAAACTAATAGCGATAAATCTGAAAGCAGCATCAGACATACAGGGAAGTAAATTTGTTATACCCTGTTCTTTATCTATCTTGCATTGTCCTCAGTGTTTATGAACACTGGCTACATTTATTCCCTGCTGTACTCCACAAAGATAAATTCTGCATAGTTAGACCTCAAATGAGGAGTAGCTACAATGTAGATTGAAGTAACAGCATCGCAGTCATTACATGTATTTTAGGAAATGTCTCAAATGCTATATTTATCTATCCATTTATACTAGAGTGGAATGAAGTCATGAGCATTTTGGAGTGCAGCTGTTTTGAAGTGTAACTATTTTGAAATTTAAGTATTGTGCTTCAGACTTTGAAAAAGTTTTTTTTAATGGTGTGTGCGTATATACAGGCACACATATGGATATAACACAACAGAATGGATGGGTGCCTATTTCCAAACATAGTCTTTTACAAATACTTTTGGACATGGGTCCAAAAGATGTTTTAACACCACCACTTGTTAATACCAATTGTTAAAAAACCTTATCTGAAACCTATGTAAGCTTTACATTCATCATGAAGCAAGTGACTGGAAATGGCAAGAACACAGTTTGATAGTTGTGCTGCGCTTTAGTCTGACTGCTCTCTCATGTGAAGAGGCTTCCTCATGTCCCCTTGGTGAGACTGATCATGGAAGTGTGGATGCAGAGCTGGACCAGAAGTGGTCTGACATAAAGCAGGGCTTTCTTTAATGTACAGAATCTGAGGGTGAACTATAGAGTCATTAAGACTGAGAAGGAAAGAATCCAGGAATCTCAGATTTGGTTCCACATAACATCCTTGAAAGTTCCCTACAGTGAAATACTCCTGAAGCTTGTGGAAGCAAACACTTGCAACTCCAATCGTTTCAAAGCTGGAATAAAAGAGAGTGCAGTGTTCAAACCCCCTTAGACAAAAAATCTGTTCAGTGGTTCTTAAATCTTCTGAATGACTACTCTCAGGAAAACAATCTGTTTGTTTATACCTGGGGCAGGTATAAAAAGAGAGACCAATGCAGATTCAAAAGATGATGTTTTGTGAAGTAAAGTAAAAATGAAAGGCATGTGGTAGGAAATACTTTCCCCTTTTAGTTCCTTAAAGGTGGGAAAAACTACCCGTAAATTTTTACAAGCATGATTTTGCTTAGATGTGGAAATTTCAAATGTTGAATAGCTCAATTTCAGCCAACACTTAACTGTAATTCAAGTGAATTACAAGCACTTTTCACCAGTGGAATTTGGAAAGTGTTAAAAAGAAACAGGAGAAGGTTGAGAAGAGTATTCAAACAGGTTTCCTCCTATTGTTTATTTAAAATACTCCTGACCATTCCTGCTGTCTAGTCTTTAGAGTTTGATTTATCACCCAACTGAAGTGAATTTTCCTCCTTGTTCTGTATCAAAAAATTTTAGGGGACAAAGTAAGGAAAGTCTAATTTGTCATGAGAAAGTGTCCTCAGCTATCAGATTGTTTTTCCAAGCTCTGGAGCATACACCTCTATCTTTGTGACTGTTTCTTAACTATCAAGAGAAAACACCACACATTAGACTGAATGAAGCTGGAACCTGAAACCTGACTGCAGCCTCATTAACACTGACTACTGCATTAATCATTGGTCTGAAGCCAAGAACAGGTTGAAACTGTTTCTGATCCATTTAGGCTCCAGTTCAGCCTTCTGCTTGAGAAGTGGTAGAGGGTACAGGGTGAAGGTAATTGCCCTGACCATGTCTGCTAGAACACATAATAGAAACCAAAATGTAGCAATGAAGAAAATGTTATAAAAGTCTCAACAGCTATTTCGGTGTTTGGGAATGTTCCTGCTCAGTTTCAGTAGCCAATTTTATGCTGGGATTTATATTCACTCAATGACCCAGTGCCCACTGAGTGTTTTAGCTACCTATTGTTTTTAAATGGGCATTCCTTTGGGTTTCTGCAGCTCCCCAGGCTGTGTAACACACTTGGCCTCAGTCTGTGCTGTTCCATGGTACTTAGGGATTTGAGAGTTGATGAGTAAAAAGCAGTGCCACCAGACAAAGACATATCCTGGAATATAATCTCAGGAAAATTAGCTTTATGTTTCTGAGAAACTTGTGTTTTCCTAATATTTTCATGTACACAGGCATAATCACAGAGCCAGTTGACTGCACCTGGTTGCAGAAAATCAGACTGAGTTTTTTGCTTCTAACAGGAATTCCTTATGCAGAGAGAAAGACTCAGAGCTAATGTTGATGGTTGTAGTTGCACAGCTGTCCATCAGTGCCTGTGGTCATTACAGGTTTGGTTTTCTTTATTCAAAGCAAAATATTACTGGTCCCAAACAAAATGGGAAATATTACAAGTTTATAAAGAGGATTGTTCTTGACGAACTGGCTTCACCTGCATCCAGTTTAGTGGATTTAACTCGCTTTCTGTCACAGATAAATCAATCTACATTATATGGGCCCTGACTTGGCATATTTTGCAAGGAACATTAATACTTAAAGAACATTAATACTTGAAGAACAAGCCTCAAAACAAAGTTACTGTGCAAGTTCTCAACAATAGTGGGTTTAGGGTTGCTGTGGCAAAAGAGTAAAATCTCAGTCTAAAAACATGAGGAGTGCAAGAACTCTCAGATGAACTTTTCAGGTTTGAAGGGAGAGAAGCCCATGGAAAGCTTCCATAATGATCCTGTAATCTCAGAGATTTTAGTATTATTCCCCGTCAGCTGTATTAGTAGGGAGTTAAAACTGAGAGTTCTTATTAATTTATTGTGAAACTGAAACACAAATGGGATTGTTCTGCTAAATTATACCGTTCAGCCTGAAATCCAGTTGTAAAGAAATCTGTTGTTCACTGTGTGTGCCAAAAGATACTAGAGATGTCATAAATTTATGATCAATATATACTTGTGTTTATAATCCTAGGTTATATTAATTTTCAAAGTTCGATTTAATGTTTTTTCTTTTATCAATTTTGTTGGGTGAAATGAGGAATCCCATATTAGCCTTTTTTTTTTTAAAGGATGCATTAATAGGACATACTTGTGCAATTAAATGAATGTACATAATATATTTATTTGTATCTTGGTGATGTTTTGTATTCTGTAAACACTCTGATAACCAAAATATGTGCAAACCTTCAGTAAAGGATGTCACTGGATGCTGAACATCCTGATGTATCCCAACAGCAGAGTTGGTCTCGAGCACATCCGGGCTCATGGCAAGGAGGAAGGGCTGGGCACTCTCAATTGGAGACTGCAAGGCTCTGTTCTGCACAGGTTCTCATTTGGCACAATGAGAATGAAAAAATGCACTTGGAGCACCTAGATAATATGATGATAGTGATCTAGAAATGTTCTTAAATACTTGCTTGAGGAAGGCTTCAACATAGGAACTAGGGCAGGTAATGAAAAAGCAATTTTGACTGCCCACGTTTGTCAGCATTGGCCTTGTCCAAAGTGAAAACTGTGTTTGATGTTTAGCCAGATGGACCTAGACATAAACTGCAACATTTTTGTCATTTTGCATATAGGGAAGTTGTGGCCAGAGGTACCCTACTGCCCCCAGGGTTTAACTTCATCCACTTGCCAATACAATGGAATGGAATATATCGGGGTATATGCAGAAATGGTAGGAATTGTGAGATTAGATACAAGTTAAAAATTCTGTTTACACATGGTAAAACTCCTAATCTGTACTCCTAATCTTTTTCAGTGTTCAGACACTCTCAGATTAGATGGAGAAAGGGGGAAGGGAGCCTTGTTCTTGAAAAATAGAAAGCAAAGCATGTCTTAATGTGAATAACATTAGATTAATTCTTCCCACACCTAGGGAGCACCATTTTGTGAACACCAGGAACTCTGGAAGCTGTGGTTATAGAGCTCTGCCAGGAGAGTGCTGCACAGCAGAAAGAGGCTATTAACCCATATGCAAATTTTCTTCCTTGTCTGCTTGTTTATCTTGTATATTTTAAGTACTAATATTATTGTTACAGGATTAGCAGGATCTGTTAGATCTCTGATAGTGCATCTTCAAAGTCATCTTAAGTCCCCACTGATGGAAGGGGTGAGGAGTGCACGGCATATGAATCATCCATCAGGAAAAAATAATGCCTTGGTAACAAAAATTTACAAGTGGATACTTAGTACTAATTAAAACTTTTAATATTTACTGTTTGGATATATAGATAAGGTCAAAGGAGAGGAAGATGAGGAAGGTTGAGACAGGAATTTAAAGCCCTCTTAAGCTCAGCTTCAAAGCTGAATGTATTTACGTATAATATTAGGTGGGTTAATGCCAAAGATGGAAAAACAAGTATTCTTTCTCAGCTTTAGTCCATGGACCACAATTCTGTTTTCTTTACCTCTTCTGATGCACTCTTCAGTTGAATGTATGCGAGATGTACTAATCTAAGTCCCTAATTGGGCTTTAATAGCTGGTCTCAAAGCAGATGTTTTGGAGTAGTTGGAATGATCTCTTCTGTGGAGCATTCTTGTCCATCTTGGAATATGAACTTTTAACTTTATTATTTCCACTGGCTCCCCTGCTGCTGCCTTTTCCAGTCACTAACTGGGTATCCTGTCCTCAGTTTAGGGAGCAGTGGGGGACAGTGAATTAATTGTTATGGGGACATAATTATATGGGGTTGAATTGGGATTCAGGGCATTAATTCTTGAATTGCTGTCATCCCCTAGGGTAGATTTTCACTATGTAAAGGAAAGAAATAGCTGTATCAGAATGTTCCTGTTGGAGGGTTTGTAAAAGAAGTGTAATCTAGGATCAACTTATGGCTGTCCATTATTTATGCTGGATGGGCAGAACTAACATGGAACTGCCTCTTTTTGCTTGACTTTAGTCTTTTAGAGTCCATACAGAGAAATGGGGCCTCCATACTTTAATTACTTTAACAAAATTGGGGGGGGGGGAAGGGGAGAGGTGTTTTGAAACCAAAATTTTCATCTCTGTGTCAACATTGTTTCTATTAATTTCTATTGAATTAGTTTTAAGTGGGCAAACAGTGAATTGCCTTCACAGAGGTGGCTGTGGGACAGTAATGTAAGAAAAATCTGAAGTAGATTAAGCCCTTAATGCCACTAGAGATAAGGAGATTTGTGTGTCCAGGTGTATGCAAAGCTGAATTGTTGGTTAGGTGCATATGTGAAGTATTGGATTTAAAAAAAAAAATATGGGAGACAGGTTTTGTTTCTTCAACAGTCTCTGATCAGCCCCACCTTGCAGGGATCCATGTTGAATAACCTTAACAGTTATCTGAAAGGCAAACAGCATGTTAATGATATTCACCAGGGTATTAAATGTAAGACACTACAGACATGAAAATAGTAGAGAAATGATACAGGAGATTGAAGATGTTAGCAGAATAGATAGGCAAGCAAACTCAGACTAATGAACTTAAGTAAAAGTAGCTCAAATGAGGTAGGTGACACTCAGAAAAATGGGCTTAGAGAATACTCAACAGTGTTTGGAAACAGCAGTGAAGTGCACTGATGATACTGGAAAGCACTGAAGGCAGTGACTTGATTTTGGGGCTTAGCTCACTGGCAGAGAGAGAACCTGTATGGTATCCAACTGCAACCATTTGGGTCTGTGGTGTTTGTCTGCCATGACTTTTATTCAAGGGTAATGGACTTATGAGTGAAGAAAGCTGATCACTATTTGAGTGCAAAATAAAACATAATCTATATTGCAGTTATTTGTTTAGCGTTTCAATATGAGATTTTTTTCCCCTTGTGTGTTATATTATTCCTTTTATACTTCCTTTTTAAGCTTGCTTAGTTGTGTGTTTAGATGATACCTCCTGAAAATTCAGATATAATGTGCAAATCACAGCATATTTCCCATTAATAACTAAATGCTTGTTTTGCAAAGCTTTTGAAAATTACTTGCTTTGTTATTTGATTCACTACTAAAAATGATGAGGACTTGAAAAGAAAGTGAGAGC
The DNA here is from genome assembly GCF_003957555.1 of Calypte anna. Taxonomy (NCBI): domain Eukaryota; kingdom Metazoa; phylum Chordata; class Aves; order Apodiformes; family Trochilidae; genus Calypte; species Calypte anna. The sequence goes on from NC_044253.1 coordinate 31,371,510, forward strand.
TGACACAATGAATCATAAAAATTTATTTTGTGCTCTTTAACAATAACAGGGCTGCAAGGAATCTGTAACTTCATTTTATTTTCTTCACTAGTCATTATATCTCCTTTGGAACTATTTCCTTGGCATGGCCTATCATGTAAATATTGTTTGGACCAGTTCTATTGTAAACACTACCATAAAACTCTTAATTATTTATTTTGACAGCTGTTAGGATAGTTTCTAATACACATTCTAAAGCCAGGAGATCTCCTGCCTATTTTGTCAGTCTATGGTTTCATGGTGTTTGTTAAAAATTATGTGGCTGTTCGTGTAGAATAAAAAAGCAAATTCCTCTGCTCAATGCCATTAGGCAGTACGAGCTGCACAGATATCTTTTGATGTCCAGTGTTTTTCATAATTGCCTATTAAAGAGTCAGCCTCATGGAAAGCACATGCAAATTAAGAGGAATGTTGTTTTGGGTGGATATGCCAGGTCATTTAATCTGAGCTCTGCACTCAAAATCAGAAGGGTAACCAACAGGATGAGAAAGGTTTTAAGGCCAAACTAGATGAAGAAGGAGTGTCTCTGCCTGAGTAGTAGGTGGTACTGGACTTTTATTTCTCAAACATCATAATCCATCTCAGCCAGACAGCATTCAGCTTTATTTGAAGGCTTTCGGGTTTTTATTGTTAAGTCTTTGAGCTATAATGGCCCTTGCAGTGTTGTGTAAGATCAGTGTGTTTTCCCTGGGCAGGCAGGATAGTGGTTGCTTTAATAATGAGATGTGGGAGGATGAGGCCTTGTCTCTGTTACCACAAAGTGAGTGACACAATAGGATTGGGTCTGGAGCATGAAGTAGGGAATGGTCACAATGTCTAGGCTGTGTTTGCTGCAAGGAATTCTCTGTGTTACCTTTTATTTGATCCTGTGGACCTCAATGGCAAATAGAGGCTAGAGCCCCTTAGGTGCTCTCCAGAAGTACAGGTTCCTGTCGATGTCTGAAAGGAATCCAGGCTGGGTGCTTTGAGGCCTTTCTGAACCCAGCTGCAGTGACAAGGGGCCGTTAGGACTGTTCAGAGTTGGGCTTCAAAATATGGTACTCAGAGGTAGTGTAGACACACCTCTATATACCAGACCAGGTTAGATGGCACTGCTTCTCACTGCTCAGTTTTGTGATAGGACATAAAAAGAAAAATCAAGAGCCAGATAAATCCATTTACTATTTCTGCGGGAGACTCCTTTAAATTTTCAATAGCTGTGTGGTAAATTTTTATTAATATGCCAGAATGTATCTTTCACCATCACTGAGACATAACTCAGGGAGGTTTTTAAAGCATAGCAGTGATTTTTCTGCAACCTTGACAATGGTTAACCTGCTCCCCATAGCTACCAGGCAGTTGCTTCAGCCCCTTTTGTGCTCTGTAGTTGTCATGGAGTGTGGTTTTGCCCATCTTTCAGCTACTCTCAGCTGTTGTTGGAGGGATGTCAAATGCTAGGGATGTGTTTAATAAATGTGAATTTGATAGTGATTTGTTGGTATTCTATGAAAATGCCTAATTAAAACTTTTGTTTAGAGCCTGCTACCCACTAGAACAGGGGAAGAGAGAAAGAAAACTGAGTCAGAGCATCTCTTACTTTGACTTTTCTTTTGGAGGGAGCCTGCTTCTCTCCACCAACTGTGTAGGTGATCTCCAACTGTGAGCACCTAAGTCAGAGTGAATCTCTGAGACAGTCTTTCTCTTTTCCTTGTATAGTACCTACCACGATGCCAGCCAGCTGTATCTTACCAGTATGAAAAACAAATAAATAATTGTATCTCATGCTGCTTAAAAGCCTGGAAAGCTGAAAGGAATTATAGGAGTAGTGGGGGGGCAACAGGTCTTCTGCAAAACCTGAGCCTCACTTGGCATTGTCTGCAGAAGTTACTTGGCTCCTGCACAGCAGTATTTTGTTCTGGGACCTGGCTGTGCTGAAAAAACTGCAAAACCAGATGGGGGCAAGCATAACCCCTGACAAAAATGTTGGTGTGTAATAGTAATGAACCAGGAGTTCCAAGAGGGTGCATGGTTCCAGTCATTTCTTAGGATGTTGTTGTAAAAATGGTCTCCAGTTGAGGAAAGTGTATGCATATGGTGCCTCCAGCTTTGTCTAAGAAATACCATGTTTGAAGTTGCCTTTTACTTCCTTCATTCTCAGGAAAGCACATCATAATGGTAGTTTGGGATTTTTAAACTTTGCTTGTTTTCCCCTAAATGTACAAGCCCATGAGTTAATCTTGATGGAGCCAAAGGGTAAGCATAGTTAAAGCTCATGCAGGAAGATTGTGCAGGTGCCTCTCTCCTCATTTTGCCATTGCAGATTTGTTTTTGCCATCAAAGTGCATGTTGTACCTCCTTGTCCTCACAGCTCCTCACATGTGCATGGCAGTTTGAAAAAAAGTAGAATTGGTATATTGATCAAAAAGAAAAAAAGTTATATGTTAATGCTTTTCACCTGACTTCCTATTTGGACCGACTTAGAAATTCAAGTCATAAGACAGTTAATAAGCTTTCCAAGTGCTTGAGTTTTATGTACCCAGCCATTCGATGGTCTCTCACTCTACCTAAAAGTAAAGTCTGATTCTGATTGCTAGGACCCCTCTGATTGCTGCTGGAGTTATTGGTGGCCTCTTCATCATTGTCATTCTGGGCCTGACATTTGCTGTCTACGTTCGGCGCAAAAGCATTAAAAAGAAGAGAGCTCTGCGAAGATTCCTGGAGACTGAGGTGAGAATGTGCCTCTTATAGAAAATGTAAAAAGATATACAGAGCTGTTCAGCTTTTCTGTTAAAGATGTTCACATCTTCAGCCCAGTTACCAGAGAGGTCTGTAGAAATTCTTCTGCTAATTTATGCAGGACTGAAATAGTTTTCAGTACGTATATAGATTCACAGCTTTTGAAGACCAAATAAAGGTCCACATATCACTAAGTCATGTTCCACCAGATTTTGGAACTCTCATCTTGCTCTCAGCTGAACTTTGATTCCAATTCATTAGTACATATAGCAGCTCTCATACTTAAATATTATAGGTTACTTACTGTTGTTCTCAGTGCCTGCGTTGCCTTTGTGATCCAAATTTTGTCATAGTCTGTGGTTATGATCAGTAATAATGATGTATTTTATTAAGTCAAGATACTTCCCAGGGCTTAACCAAATGAAACTCAGAGAAATGAATGGTTTGGGTCAGAAGGGACCTTAAAGATCATCCAGTTACAACCCCCCGGCATGGGCAGGGACACCTCCCACTAGACCAGGTTTCTCAAGGCCCCATCCAACCTGGCCTTGAACACTTCCAGGGTGGGGGCAGCCACAACTTCCTTGGATAACCTCTGCCAGTATCTCACCACCCTCAAATAAGTAATATCTTCCAGATGTCATGGTTGTACTGTCAAAAATGTGTAGTGGTACTATAGAATCGAGTGCTGTGCCCACTCTGTCCTGCTCTTTGAAATACTAGTAGTGGAGGGGATAATCTAGGAATTATATTTAAGCATAAAATTAAATCTTTACGTGTCAGCTGCAGCAAAGGTGATTACTGTCATCTTCTCAGTCATGTGAATGAGATGCTTTGTGGATGATGATATTTTTTTACTGGGATTCTTTGAGTGTTCTGTTTTCAGTTCTCTTCCGTGAGTCATGCTCCTGCTCATCTCCACTGTAGAGCTTGGGAGCAAATGCTTACCGCATCCCCAATCTGTTTGCCTGGGTATCTTTTTGTTTGGACAGCATTTGCTTTGCTTCTTAAATACTGTTCAGTTGTATACAAAGCTTAACAATACTCAGTAGCTTTAGATATGTAAATCTGGCCATTGTATCAGCCCCTACTTAAGCATAAATAATTTTTAAGCTGATAACTTGCATTGGATTTGAAAGGTATTGGCCTTGAAGATCAGTTATGATTCTCCACTTGGTCAAAGAGAAGCTGTGGCTGACAGTGGTTCCTGCGGGACCAAGGTCTCCTTCTGAACATGTGGGGAAGCTGTTGTCTTGGCTTAGATACTGAAGCTTAAATCAGAGGCATCCTGGCATAAAGACACGAGTGACTATTGCTTCAGCTCAACTCTCTGTTTCTGGCTTGAGGCTATAACAGATCTTTCTGTAGATCATTCTCAGTAAAACTCTATGAGCATTTTTTTAGATGCCCACAACACTTCCCTGTCTTAGTGGACTGTGTCACAGAAACTGTTTTAACCCTTTGCAAAGTGAAAATACAAAAGCCTACTGCCAGTCTGTCTACTTTTCTTTTATTGTAAACCTTTCTTTCACCATGGAAATATTGGGCATCTATAGTGGGAAGGAGGAAAGAGAAATCACTTTTTAAAAAGTGCATCTCACTGGTGGTTTTGTGACAACCTGGCTTGTTGCTGTTTGGTTTTCTTGTTTTCTTACTCCTATAATTTCCGGATACCAGTTATTTTTTTACCTGAACCAAAGTAGTCTGGATAATTCATTAAATAGTTTATGATGCTCCAATTGCAATAGAAGTAGTTCTCAGGCTGCAGAGCATTGTGTATTTAGCCTTATAAACAGACAACTCTGAAATTCTGCAGTGGTTTCAAACCAGTCTGAGTAGGAGTAGCCCTGAATTATTTTCCTGGAAAGGAACAGGCTGTTTTTCACTGCTTGGAGTATTGTCCTGTTCATGTATTTTTAGTTTATTTTTTAAAAAACATTGGGGTTTTTTTCTGCCAGAGAAGTGATAACACTGAGCTCTGAAAGCATTTTTAACTGAATGTGCCATTGTGGCTCATTTACTAAGTTTCTTGGGACATCTTGAGCAAATTGTTTAATTATGCTTTTTTTTTTTTTTTTTTTTTTTTTAATTAATCCAGTAAATTAGGGCCTATTATAAATTAGTGGTCTGCTATGAGATGTGTTCTCCTTAAAACTGTTCTCTTGTGTGATATAACAGAAGTTCAGCAAATAGTCCCGTCCCCAAAACAGAGTAAGAACATGATGAGCCATTAAGTTGGGGCTATTTAAAAGAAATATGGCCAACTTAAAAGGCACTAAAAATTAGAGTGTGGTGCAGTGATAATAAATGCTGTATTTCTGTCATGTAGAAAATATTTATCCTGCCTCCATTAGCAAAATTCCTTGGGTGTGTTTTTGTGACACCAGTTCAATTTCCAGTTCATAATTCTATCATGCAGTACTGGTGGAAATTACAACATGTGAATGAGGATTTTGTTTATTAGGTCTCTTGGTTTCTTAGCATTGCTCAGTTGCTTTTGAAGGTGAGAAATCCTTACATAACTTTACAAGTCAATGGTCAATAGACACCACCACTCTCTTACTCCAGGACTTAGTTGGATTGATTGTTCTCAGTATAAGCTTCTGAGAGGTCTTCTTCACATTTTGAAATATCTAAGACAATTGGATTCTCCTTCATAGCTTGTGGAACCATTGACTCCAAGTGGCACAGCACCCAACCAGGCACAGCTTCGTATCCTGAAGGAAACCGAGCTGAAAAGAGTCAAGGTTCTGGGCTCTGGAGCCTTTGGAACTGTATACAAGGTAAGAGTCTTCAATAAACAGCAGTGAGTCCCCTCATTTAACTTTTGAACAGCCAAGTTTTCCATTGCAGCAAAGCATCCTGTACATGGATGGGTTCGTGAGCCCTGTGTGTCTGGGAAACTCATAGGGTAGTGGAACAGTGTGAGACGAGCATTACCTTCTCATTGGCTCAAACATTAATTCTAACCAAACCTTCTGTTCTAATGAGACATGCAGATATTATTTCTTAGTGAGAAAAGCAGTGTCAATGACAAGCATCCTTGCACACAAGAGGACAACACAACCCAGGCTGTTGTGATATTAAAATACAGTATCAAAGTTGGTCGCACATACTGGCTTTACAGCACAATTTTGGACAAGCAGATAAATGTAATCTCTCTTTTTGTTAGTGTCACATGGGTCTTGTAGTAGTCATCATACTCTGTAAAACAATATTGTCATTAGCTAACGTGATATTTTTTATTTCTTTCATTTAAACAGAAAACATTAGTATTGTAAATAAACCTTTTAAATACAAGGATGTACGAGCAGAACTCATGAGGGAAAAAAGACTCAGTTAAATATTTTTTTTTAAGATCTGTTGGTCATGTCCAAACATCAAAGTTATGAAGCCAGGCTTAATGAGCAATCTCCCAAATTGAGGAAATAGTGGAGATAGAGAGATGCTGCATCTGTTTTCAGACTGGGGAGGAAATGGAGGAAGTACAGAGCAGGTCACTATAGCTACAAGGTCATTGGAATGCAGTTTTGAATAATAAGATTGAATATATTTAGGAGATAAGAAAGTGATAGAGATAGGTACCATAAAGTTGCTGAGAACACAGCAATAATCAAGTAGGGTGGAAAAGCAGCCCAAGAAACACACAGTTTATGGATTTTAAATCTAAAGTTTATTTTTTTGCCATCTCAGCTTTTAATTCTCAGGTATCAATTAAAAAGTAGTTTTGCAGAATTTTAATTATTTTATAACTTTGTGTATTCTCAGTTCTGAAGTTCATAACTGAACTGCATGATGTGACAAAATGAAATGGAAAGAACTGACTCTGAAGTTCCTGTGGTATCTATGGTCACTGTCTTATCTCTTTTTTTTTTTTTAATTTTAATCTTTCTAGGGCATTTGGGTCCCTGAGGGAGAAACTGTCAAGATTCCTGTGGCCATTAAGATCCTTAATGAGACCACTGGTCCGAAAGCCAACGTGGAGTTTATGGATGTAAGTAAGAGACAATCAGTGTCACTGAGTCCTGGGGACAGTGTGTCTTCCTGTAGTCCACAGACTGCAAAGAGGAAATTCTACCAGTTTTCTTTCCTTATCTTAAAGAGAAGAAGGGAGCTTGTACACAGGATATTGTGCTGATGTTCAGCAAATGCTGCAATATCATGTTCCTAGGAAAACTCAGCTGCTGACATTTTGTGTGTAGGCCATTTCCCTCCATCTCTTAGTCTCTGACAAGCTTTGACAGTCTTAATACACATCTATAGCGTTCTCTGTGGCAGCAGTTTTCAAAGAAACAAACAAAAACAATCAAAAAAGAAAACAGCCAACCAAGGTTGCATCTCAGCTGTGAGTAGGTCAGTAGGTCTCTAGAGCTGTAGAGCTAGGCAGGTGTGTATGAGGCAATGCTCTGTCCTTTTTAGGTCATAACATGTAGATCATTCCATTCCCAAACTGTAAGCAACTGCCCTACCAGGGAAATGTCAGTGCCATGGTACTGAAGGGCTGAGTGTTGCACTGTACAAATATCATGGACCCTAAGATGTCTGGAATTTCATTATAAACAATCTTCCCATCAGTGAAAGGCTAAAACTCATGCCTCATGTGCCACATACTTCATCTTTCCATGGCAGAGAAGCTACAATCAGAAAGAGGAGTTGCAGGGCAGCATATTGCTGCATATGAAAGTCTTACCTAGTGCAGAACTACCAGGAACAGAAAATGAGCCTTGGCTCTCTTCTATTTCAGTGCTCCTGAGAACTAAGATTCTGGGAGCTGTCAGCCACAGCAAAGCATAATGGGGGGAGAAGAACATTCAAATACACTGGATTTTAAAAGCCTTTTTACACTACTGATCTGGAATATTGCTAATAAGAGGTCGAGATCATAATTTTTATCAGTGTTCTATGTTCACAGAGATAATGCACTCCGTTTTTAGGTCTGTGTCAAGATGAAGTTTCATTGACACTGTGGATATCTATAGACTATTTAGTGACAATTTTTTGACAAATGGAGAAATTTACACTTATTGTGAAAATCCCTCTTGTGAACTTGTAAATTACATAGGACTTTTTAAGTCTTGAAGATCTGTTCAATCTGTAGACTTAATTTGATTAGCATTAATGAGACTATAAACCACAAGGAGAATGTACTCCCATTATATAATCTGGTTTTCCATCTAGAAATGGATAGAAACGTCTGGTTATGGATTTAGCTATTTCAGACAAATTACCACATGTGAGTTCTCAGGCAATTGAACGAAGGCTGTACAGATGAAAGGATTTCTTGTGCCTTTTACAGAACACTGCACATTTATGTTTATGACTTTCAGTAATCATTGTGCACAAATGAAAAAAAAAAAGGCCATTTCAGCTCTGTTCAAAAGGAATGAATTGTACTGAAGTGATAAAGAGTAGTAGGTGTTTGCTTAATGGACAAAATAATGGTCAAGAGTTTTGTTACTGATAGAGCTCCAGAAAGAGGAGAGCTGCTATTCTCCAACCTTTGGAAGTGAACATGCAGGCAGTGCAAGGGTGCTGAGTGTGATCTGTGCCCCATGTCCAGTGTTGTTAGTGATGTAGATTTGTGCCTCAAAATGAAGGAAATGTCAGAGGAATGAGTCAGTGGAACTGAGCAGCTTGCAACAGCTGAGAATCTGACTCAGATAGTGAACTGATAGTCCAATTCCCTGGACCACATTCCCCTCCAGTGTATGCATCATAATGTCTCATAAATGGTTCAGAAGTTATGTAGGTTTTTGGACAGTAGAGTTTTTAACTAAGTAAGTTACAGCCACACTAGGAAAGATTACATTTCAAAATAGCAGTTTCTCATGAGTCTCTAACCCAGTGCTAACAAGGTTTGAGGAAGTGAAGGTTGTTTTTAGTCCTAGAAGTTAATAGAAACCTAAAGGTTACTTTTAATCACTATAAGAAGAACTGAATTTCATCATTGATTGATATAAGTGACAATAAGGAGAAATAAGATGTTTTCTATCAATGCTGCATTTGGTACATGTGCAGTGGTCTGTAACATCCTTTGCTGTACTGCAATGATGATGATTTATTTTCTTTTGTAATTAGTGCTCAAGCAATCCTACAGATGTTCTCCTGTCCTTATCTCCTAAGCTCATAATTTATTTCCTGAAAAACAAGTTTTTAAAGAGAATGATCTAGGCATTGTTTGCAGGTTTAATATGACTGCTCCTCTGTGTCCCACAAAGGACATAGGTTTTAACTTTTTAGATTATTAAGCTATTATGAGGATATAATTTAAATAACATTCATTGAAGATTAAGTTATCATAGAAAAGGTCCTTGATCAGTGTAACTATCCTGATAAAACTTGGTAATGTTTACTGGTGTTATTTTATGAGGAAAATTTCAGTGTACATTTGAAAGCAAAATGCATCTGTTGTGATTTCAGTAAGAAGAGTGCTATGAATAGCTGTTGGTTAAAAGCAGTTGTATCAGATTTTTTTAAAACTGTATAGGTGGCTAAGTGCCATTATGAATGTAGTGGGGGTTGACTCTTAAATTAGTGTCTTATATGTAACATGAATGGGAAGAGGAGGTTTGTGGCAAGGAGGTGTCATTAAAGGAGTCACACCCTTGACTTGCATTTTTTTGTACTTGTCAAGTACAGGTGTGCTTGTGTCATCAGTTACTTTGTACTCAATTGAATGTGGCCTTGTATTTGCAAGTAAACCAGCATTCCTTTTAGACAGACTCTAGAAAATGTAAAGCCTCTTGTAAACAGTGGTTTGTGTGCAGAGAGAGTACTTGGGGCAGTGAAGTGTCAATAGAATTAGCTGGTATAGATGTTAGCAGCATGGTCCTTAGGTTCTGGATAAAACTTCTAATGTTGGCAGAATGTAAGTCTAAAAGTGCTCTGTGAGCACCTGAAATTCTGCTAAATGTTATGCTAAAAGAGTAAAGAACAACAATTTGGCTTGTGCACTGTCATTTCAGTACCTTGAACACTCACTAATGGATCTGTAATTACTATAATTATTATAATTATAATGATATAATGCATGATGTTCGTCCCTCCTATGGCCAAACACCTCCCACCCTCCTCCTCTCAGGGGGTGATGAATTGGCCATCATCAAAAAGTACATCCCCCATTTAGGATTTTTCTTCAGGGAGATGGAGCAGAGTCTATTTTCCAGGCTTTCTCCACTCATTCCCAGCTGGCTCTTTTTCTACTGTGTCTATTATAACAGTGCAAGCTGAAGTCTACCAGGTAACCCATACCACCTTCTCCAGTGCAGGAGAACGTACACATGGACTTCTGTGGATTTGTTTTCACTCTTTAGAGGTTGTTGCTACTGTTGTACAAAATGTAGTTTTATCTTTTTTCCACTGATTTTTGATAATGTGTTACCTCTGGAATAACTTCACAGCCTAAAGAATTTCCCCACAGGTGTTGAAACAGGTGCTTAAGTTGTGGGTTGTAGTTTCTCCTCTCTGCTTGGCTGGTCATGCCTCATCATCCTCAGGAGGGTGCTGGAATTTGAATTCAGAGTGAAGTTGTTCTTGCTACTGCTCTGCCTGCAAACCTGACTGGGAGGGGAGTCACCAGCAAGCATGGGGAGCATCAGAAGGGAAGGATAATCCTGCTCCTCACCTTAAGGCTGGTAACAGATTACATGAGGGTCTTGAGTTTTAGGGAGGGAAGAGAGGCTTGTTAGGAGGAAAAAAGGCAAATATGTGAAAAGGCCACTTGAAAAGTAGAACAGGCACTTGTAATTTCACTTGTGAAAACAGTTTCCCTTCATCAGCCTCAAATTATTTGACTGTTATGATCATCTAATAGTCAAGCAGCCATTGGCTTGTTCTGATGGTTTAACATCAAGTCAGATTCTTGACTTACAATGTAAAACATTCTAAGCTAGAAACATGCTGCAGTTGGAAAGAGCAGCAAAATATCTTTGAGGAAAAAAAAAAATCTTTAAACTAATATGTCATGGGGAAGCAGACAATTGATAAGGGCCTTTTCTCTCTAGCCCTCTAAACTTGGTGTTTCCAGAAAGTAATCCTGCAAGCTGCAGTTCTGTCCAGGGTTATGATCCACTTACAAGTTTAATCTATCCTCTCTGAACTTAAATGCTCCATTATCTGTTAGAAAATAATTAGAGGTTGCAAGCACAAGTCTGCACACACAGAGTTCCTTGGGAGTCCCTGAGCTCATTGAGATGGAGACAGTTTGACTGATGGTGGTCAGCTGATACTGGGCCAGGAGCTAATAATAGAAGGCAGTGCTGCTTAGCTAGGTGAGAAAGTTAACTTGGGAAAAATTAAACTGAAGGGTTTGGGATTTATGGTTGGAAATAAATTTCCCATTCACATTTGTTTCCTGCTAAGAGAGCTTCAGAGGCAGTTGGTTTCTTTTATGGTTTTATAATTAAGATCTAGGGGGCTTCTTCACTTGCCTGGACTTAGCTGTAGCTCCCTGCTGTCTCTAGGAGCAGCTCAGTGTGCATGAGAGCATTTGTCAAGCCAAGTGTAAAGGTAGTAAGTGACAATGACCTCCACCAGGCATGCAGCAATCAAATTAAAGCTGTGTATAGGGGGCTTATACCCATATTTTTTATTTATGTTTGGCCTAATCAAGTTAATAAAGCAGACAGTTGTCTTGTACTGCAAAACGAAACATTTTCATAATTTGTAAGCTTATCTTATGATAAAGACAAGTCCTCAAGACATATAGAACTTATCTTTGTTTCAGATATTTCAAGAGGAAAAAAAAAAAAAACAAACCATGTTGGTGACTAGCAAAAGAGAATTTTACTTCCTGTTTAGCTTGAAACCCTCCAGAGATCTGCACAGGTCTAGATGCTTTCTTATTTTCTTTATCTGTGCCTAGCTGCCAGTGTGGAAGATATGCTGGAGATAGAGCTGGCTAGTCTGGGGGGGAAGGTGAGAGAAGACTTCTGTTTCCACCACTGGCATTCCATATAGGAAGGTTGTAAGTTTGTAAGTCCCTTTCTTGGACTGCTGTGGCTTTCATAGAGCCCTTGGGGTTCCCTGTGGAGACACAGAGTGCAGTTTCTCAGATGACACAGATCATTTAAGCTGACTTTCCTTGTAAAATCCAGCTTTATGTGACTATGTAGGTGGCTGATGAAATATTTTTGTCTGTCTCTGGCGTTATTTTTAATTCCAGGTATACATCTCATTTTACCTAGCCAAGTGGTTGACCCAGGTCTTCAGCAGTCCACCTAGGTGCTTCTGAAAGTCTGAGAAGACATTACTATTAACAGTAGTTGCATAACACATAACACAGTAGTTGCACCTCACAGTCATCCCACTGATTACATGTCTGCTTGGGAAATGCAACCAAGTTAATCTTGAACCTCATTTTAAAGGGTAGCTTTAGGATCAAATTAAATCCTTTATGGCAGTAGTGAGACATTTTTTCTTCACCTCATCTGCTGTCATTTATGTAAACATCCTCCTTTCTGACTGGTGAGAGGTTCTCTCTAAGAATAGCAGCTAATGAGCAGCAGTGCTGTGTGCTGCCTGGCTGTGTGCTTCAGCTGGGATTTACACAGATTTTCACTCCATCATGTCAAGTCACTGTGGCTGGGAGGGCAAGGGCTGACCTAACTCAGCTGACTGTAGATTCCTTTTTGTGCAGTCTTACCTCTTCCTCCTACTTATGCACACTGTAAGTATAACCACTTAGGAGAGGGTGCTGTTTGCCTGTCAGTTCCAGTGACAGAAGCTGACTGTGATTGCAATTATAATTTCCAACTTGTCCAAAGAAGCCAGAAATCAAGCTGCCCGCGAGAACTCTGCATACCATGCACAAGCTCCAAGAGTGATCAGCCTCTACATAAGCTGTGAGTTTATCACTGTTAAAGGTTAACAGCTTTTACTTATCTGAAGATAAACTATTGCAAGGTCACACTCCTGTTACTGCTATCTTAAGTAATGATTTTCTCTTTAAATATTTACTTACTCCAGTATTTTTTCCTTCCACAGTATGCAAGGGTAAGATGTGTATGGTAATTTTCCATATGCAAGGGCTTGTGGGGAAAGAATGTACAGGAAATGGAATGGAGTACAAGCACAGGTAGCCAAGCCAGGCTGTGTGGAAACAGTTCTGCTGGCATAACACTCCAGCTGAAAAATACAGTGAGGGAAAAAGTTTGCTTGCTGCTGGTGATGAGGGGAATTCTGAGCCCTGCTGATATCAATGGGAGCTGTGAACTTGCCAGTGAATTCAGCAGGGTCAGGACTTCACCTCCAGAGTCATCCCTTCAAGTAGTCTGCCACAGGTTTAAGGGAGAATCACACTGTAGTGAGTGGCTAAAGTTATGAGTTATTCCTAAAGGAGTTAGGAAGGTGATGCTGAAGCTTTTTGTCACTGGCAATTGGAGAACTCCTTATGTAAAATATGTATCACCTCGTGACCAGAAAAACCTGCGTAAGGTGGGGTGAATCTATGAGTGGGGAGAAGACCAGGGAGGACTGTTAGTTTATTCACTGGGAAATGTACCTGGGGATTAATTGAAAGTATTAAAAATTCTTATCAAATTCAGTTAGTGGTTTTGACTGTAGAGTGTGTGTGAATCAGACATTTTGAACTGATGTCTTGTATGATGGTTACTTTTTATGAGGTAAACTAATAACATGGTTGGTAGCAGTTGCTTTGGAGTGTACCTTTGAGCTTGGTTACTGAAAAATGAAGTCAGTTACTTACTTAGCTCTATGTGTTAATGTTACAAAGGTCAGGATCCTGTAAAGTGCTGCTGTTTTATCAGGACACTGTGCAAGAGAGCTTTTTTGTAAAAGTGTTCAGAAACTGAACAGGCAAACATTGGAAATAATTAAAAAATTAGAGGGCAGAAAAATGGTGCTACAAGTATTAAAAGTGGCACACGATAGTTTAAGTGGGAGACAGAGGCTCTTGGGATTTGTATTCCATGGTGAGGTTTTTGGTGCTTACAGTACCACGGATCTCTAGGTCTTGGTATTGCACTGTAGGTTTCCACCCTTTATTATATGTTGAACTTGGATCTGATCCAGAATGCTTTGCTCCAGCTTAGTATTTTTGAGGACTTAAAGGTTCTTTGAGGGGATCGAGTACACCCTCAGCAGTTTTCAGATGACACTAAATTGAATGGGAGTGTTGATCTTCTTGAGGATAGGGAATCACTTTAGAGAGATCTGGACAGGTAAAATCAATGAGCTGAGGTCAGTGGGATGAGGTTTAACATGACCAAGTGCCTGGTCCTGCACTTTGGTCGAAATAACCCCAAGCAATGCTACAGGCCTGGGGAAGAGTGGCTGGAAAGCAGCCCAGTGGAGAAGGATCTGGGAGTACTGGTGGAAGGCCGGCTGAACATGGTGGCCAAGAAGGCCAGTGTAATTCTGGTCTCTATCAAAAACTGCACGTCCAGCAGGAGTAGGGAAGTGATTAAACCAATATACTTGGCTCTGGTGAGACCACAGCTTGAGTATTGTGTTCAGCTCTGGGCACCACGGTATAAGAATGATGTTGAGGTCCTGGAGCATGTCCAGAGAAGGGCTACGGGGCTGATGAGGGGTTTGGAGGGCATTTTGTATGAGGAGTGACTGAGGGAACTGGGGTTATTTAGTCTGAAGAAGAGATGGCTAAGGGGAGATCTAATTATTGCTCTTTACATCTGCCTAAAGGGAAGCTGTAGAGAGGGTGGTGTTGATCTCTTCTCCCAAGTAACTAGTGATAGGATGAGAGGAAATGGGTTTAAGTTGTGCCAGTGGACATTTAGGTTAGATATTAGGAAAAAATTACTTACTGAAAGAGTGATAAGGCATTGGAATGGGCTGCCCAGGGAGGTGGTGGAGTGTCCATCCCTGGAGGTGCTCAAGAAGAGTTTAGATGTGGTACCTCAGTATGTGGTGTAGTGGCTGTGGTAGCTGAAGTATGGTCGGACTAAATCTTGAAGGTCTTTTCCAATCATAATGGTTCTATGATTGTTTGCTTTGTATCTGGATGCCTGCTTTCAGGAGAGCAACCTTAAGCATCTTGGGAAAAGTTTCTACTGGATACTGTGAGGCCATGAACTTTGAGGATTTACAATTGTGCCCTCAGGTGCTGGTCTTTTCATCTGCACAACCAGCTGATGGTGTGATTTAAGGCAGAGGGGAGGATGCTACCCATGTAGAAACAGATCTTCCTGGAGTGGTAGATTAGAGCTGGTAGACTTGTAATTGCACATGAGAAACTTCTTTGAACATCATCAAAGTGACTGAGAGCACTGGAGTTCTCTGCAGAGTCTGACATTCAGATGCAAAGTGCATCAGTAAGTCTGACAAAACTTGGTAAAATGGAAGATAAGATTATTAGATAATGCTTGATGTGCTATGACAAGAAGCTGACGTGTATCCAGTTTTAAAGCAGACTTTGACATTGAGAACTGGGCAACTGGTGCTGAATCACCACTAGAAGAAACTGAAAACATGTATTTAGAAACTTTCTATTGCTTTATGTTTTTTAGTTGTGCCTCCAGCTGACATCAGCACTATAAAATAGGCACATGTTAATGTTTAAGTTCCTAAAGGGCAATGCATATGCCAGATTGTTGCCACACTGATAAAAAATGCAGGTTTTTATGGGCCCTCTGTTAATAAAAATGAGGTATTGTTTCCACAGGCTTAACTGTAAGGCATCCCAAACAAACCATCACTACTTTGAGGTTAATGGTAAATCTAATGAGGTTTGAGGGAAAGACTGAAGAAGAAATGTCTTGATATTTAAGTCACAGGAGCTGGCTGTAAAACTGTATGTATTTGCTTGCTAACCATTTTTGAAGTACACTTGTCTGTGATTTAGTTCAGTGCCAGATGGGTTGGCTACTATATAGCAAATTTTTCCTGAAAGCAGGGTGATGGGGCTGTGTGTAAGCTGCAGCTCACACTCACACATCAGCAGCAATGCAGAAGTGAGCAAGGGCAAAGGGCCCTGGAGTATCAATGCATTATATTTGTCATACTTGGTTTATGCTGCTGAAGTGCCAAGTCAAGTTAAAGTTATGGGTGAACAATGGGTTTTCTGCTGTAGTGAGAAAAAAAATCCAAGACCATTTTATATGTGCAAGTACTCTCCCTGTGTTTGTTTTTAATAGAAATTTCAGGTGACAGAAGCATAGGAGCTGAACTTGGAACATGAAGTATATTTTATCTTCAAGTCTTCTAAGAAACTGGTGTTTGGAGTACTTCTTAGTGCTCTGTTGCAAATAACACTTCAAAAAATAAGTGTATACCATGCCTCAGTGCTGATCCTGACACCTCTGATGTATCAGCAACTATCACAGACTTTTAAAAATTATATAATTAGCATCTGTTCATATTAATATTCTACATATTTTTTACAAGTGATGGTCTGTATTGCTGATTGTCACATAGTTGTAATGGCAGAAATAAGACAGGGAAATATGGTACCTGACTGGCTTGCTGATAATCTTTGTAATATTCTGCCAAGACCTTTCAGACTTCACTGCAGTATAACCAGGATAAACAGAGTTAGGGCTGTGGTTAGAATGTGGCTGGCAGTCTATGGAGCAGTAATTGTTGATTTAAAATGCTTTGTCCTTCAATACTGAAACTAGTTCAAAAAATAAACAAGCTTTTGCAGAGCAACATTTTCCATATTAACTTTGGTTCCATATTCTCTTTGTAAAATACAGTATCTCTTGGACTGTGTAAGATTAGAAAACCTGTGAAAACATGGTGAGTTTGTCTCTGATGGGAAAGTTTTTAGTCAAGATAGACAAAACAGATGAAGGGTAGAGGAATTATTATTATTATTATTATTATTATTGTTGTTGTTGTTATTGTTATTGTTATTATATAAATTTATAGATGGGACAATGTTAATTGCAACACAGATCTCATAACCTTTAAGCAAATTATTTGATGTGGTCTTTTAAAATTAATTTTTATTTTATTTATGTTCTGTTTTTACATTGGCTTAGGACGTTTACCTAGAAAAACAGATACTCTATTATATTTGTTTTCAAACAAAGCTGTTTTATCTAATTATCCCATGAGCATGTGGCTAAAATGACTTTTCAAATATCTTTTGGTCTCAGTCAGTGCTTGGCCCTAAATCAGGTGTTTTTAAAAAAGTGGGTGACACTGGATATAAGGCAAATTGTGTGTTACAGAAAGTAGAAACAGAAGAGAGAAAATAGGTATTCTTTCCTCTTATTTACTTACAAGGTGATGGCAATTGTATCCTGAAAGTTTCTGCTTTATATAGAATAGCAGGGTTTTACTTGAATAGACAAATGTGCATTGTACAAAATCCAATTAGTTTTTGGATAGACCAAGCCCTGTTATCTTAATGCTTTACATGACAAATGATATAAAAATGCCTAAGAAAATAATTATGTAGATTTTTGAGCTATATAGACAATTTCTAGCTGTTTTGCTTAATACTAGCTTCAAAGGCCTTCACTGATTGACTTGCAAAGGTAAATCCTGTGATATTGAGCAGTATCAATGCAAGGTAGGAAATGGCTGAGTGACAGAGAACAGTTTGTCTGATGGAACAGTGAGACTTCAATAAAGGAGGGGCACATGGAACAGGGAGTAGCTACAGGCAATTCCCCAGGCTTCAGTTTATTGAGTGGAGGTAATGTCCATGGGTAGACAACCCCCAGGCTGAATCTACTTGAAAACATTCTCCTGTGTTGAAGGCTTTTGCTAGCTAGGAAGTGCTCTTTGGTGGAGTTCAGTGGGATGATTTGTATATCTATATAAAATGAGAATTCAGCTCTCGTGTGTTTTCTGAAGCCAAGCAAATATTCTTTTTAACTAGAGCAGTGTTGATTTACATTGGTGGCTAGAATGACCTGCTAAAAGTACAAGTCCTCTGAAAAGTTGTTTTAGTGTTTGGCAAGAAATGGCATTTGAAATGAGGAAAGAGAGTGAGTTTCCTTGGTGAAATGTGTTCTTGACAAAATAGTGAAAAAGTTATTCATGTTAAAATATATTACCTTGTTGGAACTAAAAGGAGGAGTTTCTGTGGAAGCTTTTGAGTGGGAGATAAATTCCAGTGAGCTCCTCAGCTAGATGCCTCTCAGAGACACAGAATTTTCTTTGATCCCAGTAAAATGTCACACCATGATAGTCCACACACCTGCAAAAAACAGCTTCTTAAAAATGAAACTCTAAATGCGTGCAGCTAGGAATAGATAGGATGGACTAATTATATGTAACTCTGCTTCTGTTTTTCAAAAGTCATCCCACATAGATAAGTGTGTTTGTTAGAAGGGCTGGTGGTGTAACAGCTATGGATACTTTTCCCTGCTTTTTATTATGTGTCAGCTTCTTGACTACTGAGCTTCACAGTAAGATGCAAAATAGGTGCTAGCTGTTAAAACTCTCTGCAGTATGGATAGGGTTACTGAGTTGTAATCAGGGTGCAAATTGACTGTGCTTCACATCTGAAAGCAAGCCTGGTCTTTGTATGGCACATCCCTAAAGCTGCAGTGAATATGTCCCTGGGCACTGACTTTGGCACAGTGACCATAACTTGGGGTTCCACGTTTTCTAATTGTGCTTCCTTCGCCTGAAGTTTCCCTTGGGAGCAGTGTCACTTAGAAAGAGCCTTTTCTGCTTTCTTTCCTGGATAGCTGCAAGGTATGACTGGCTGTGGAAAAGCAGATTTACCCCAGTCAGCCTTGTCACAGTTTGCTGTAGGAAATGCTAGAATATTTGGGTTTTGACTTTTTTGCTGAATAGTTCTTTGGAAATTCTGGATCTTTGATACCATGCCACCATGCTAGCATAGTTAAATGTTCCTATGATGAAAATGTAATGTAAATTATTATCTTGCCATGTTCATACCACTCTCAAATTACAGACTGATTATAAAATAGGCATTCCCTCCTGTGGTGCTGCAAGCTTAAGAGGTGTTTGCCCATACATTTATGTTCTTGGCTTCTATACACTAAAGTAAGATCTTGTCTTTATGTGAATGCCTACACAGCTACAAACACAAATTTAAAAATACAGTTTTATTGACTGATTTGACCAAGGCTTGTGTAACAGACATTTGACCACTCATTCATGTAGGTTTGTCCTTAGAGTTGCTTGGCTCCCCCTGAGAGAAGTCTGGATCTGAATATAGTCATGCATTGAACATCTGACACAGTATTTGATGTTATTGCAAATGTCAAGGTTTTATCAACATAAAAGAAATTCATTATTATTATATTTGTGTGTGCATGCATAGAATCACAGACTGGTTTGAGTTGTAAGGGACCTTAGAGGTCGTCTATATCCAATCCCCCTGCCATGGACCAGGTTGCTCCAAGCCCCATCCAACCTGGTCTTGAATTTTCCAGGAATGGGGCAGCCACAGTTTCTCTGGGCACCTGTGCCAGTGTCTCAACACCCTCACAGTGAAGAATTTCTTCCTAATGTCTCTAGATAAATGTCCCCCAGTTTAAAAGCATTCCCCTTTATCCCATCACTCCATTCCCTTGCAAGAAGTCCCTCTCCAGCTAAAAGTCTCTCTCCAGTCCTGTCTAACTGCATTACTCTGACATAGAACATATTCAAAACTTGTGAAATTTTTGGGAGGAATGTGAAACATTATGGTTAGAGCGTAAGAGGACTGCCAGTCTTAAGGTTTATAAAAACCCCTTTGCCCTGAATCATATCCATAGGCAGGCCAGGGATGTGAGCTACCTTTGCTCCCCTTTGCTTTGACTTCTGAATTCCATCAGCTTTTCAGAGCCAGGTTACTGACCTGGGTGGGCATCATCCCATGGATGGCTGGGGAAGGGAGTGGAAAAGCCATCCTGGCTTGCAGCCACGTCTCCTCCCAGCTGCTGGCTTGCCCTCCGCACCCAATTACTGTCACAGGCAAACCAGACCCAACGTGAGGAATTTAATTTATTACCAATTAATATTAAATAGCTGATTTGGTATTAGAAAACAAAACAAAGCAACCACATTAAAATATTTATGGGCATCCCCCCCCCTCCTCTCCACCCCTTTCCCTGGCCCAGCAGTAACCAGTGCTGTCCCCACCAGTGGCTGCTGTGGCAGCTGGGCCTGACCGGAACCAGCTCTGACCGGTGTGGGGCAGCCCCAGACCCTTCCTAAGGGCCTCCCCTGCAGCACCCCCCCATCGCTGCCCTGCCATTACCCCTCTGCTCCTGGTTCCTGCTCTTCCAGGATTGTCCCAAAGCTGGGATGTGCCAGGGTAAGGACCGGGTGGCTGGGTGCAGGTGGAGGTTCCAGCCTGGCAGCAGCCTGAGGTGGGCTGGGAGTGTGTGGATGTTGCCCGTGGCAGTGGTTTGCTCTACAGTGTTTTTTAAAAGAGGTTTTTAATTTTGTCTCTGTGAGAAGGGTAGGGCACCAAAGAACAAAGAAAGCAGAGAAGGGCGGAAGAAGAGCTGAGGAAACTCAGAAGAAATTAGTGGGTAGAGTAACACTGAAAGGAAGAAAACTCTGTAACACAGAAAATGCCTCGAAGCTTTCGATGCCTTTGTGGGTCACTGCTGCCAGCTTGGTCAGAAAAAACAGTAAAACCTAACAGGGAACCACGGAGTCTAATGCAACCTTTTTGTTTAAATATCATCATCCCTTTGCCATACTGGAGTCTGAGTGTGATGCTCTTGTGCAACTGAATACAGGTGAGGGAAACATGAAATGAGTGGTCCAGTTTAAATTCTCAGTTGTGGGAGATAAAATACCTGAGTGTCTTTGATTAAAACAACTCTTAATGTTCATAGTACACTTGATGAAATTAGGTTTCAGTGTGATGCTGCCCCTTTAAATTGATCCTGAAGGAGGAAGTAGCTTGAGTGTGATTGTAAAGTCAAGCTTTTCAGCTATACCAAAAAATTTCAAAGAAATGCTCTAAGACTCTTCAAAAAGGAGTGAGAACTTAATTTTTTTTCCCTCCCCTCTATCACTCATTCTTGAGACCTTGCCATCACCCATCTTAAATCAAAAATCAAAGCAATAACTCCCTTCTTTCTAAAGGAATCAGCAGCTAAGGCTGAAATGTTTATAAGATGGTCAGTGGTAAGGTCTGTTTTCCCTCCTGTTCAAATAATGCAGAAATGATTGCTTTTTTAGACACTTAAAACCATCAAGAATTGTTGCTAGTTGCATCAAAAATTGTAAGAAACAAATCACTTTTGACACACATAATGGTGTGT
The DNA here is from genome assembly GCF_003957555.1 of Calypte anna. Lineage (NCBI taxonomy): Eukaryota > Metazoa > Chordata > Aves > Apodiformes > Trochilidae > Calypte > Calypte anna. The sequence goes on from NC_044253.1 coordinate 31,392,434, forward strand.
GTCACATACTATAAGTAAAGCATTTGTCAAAATGATGTGTTATCTATACAAAGCAATGTGCACACTGTTAAACCACTTACACCCCATCTGCAAGGGAGAATGGCCAGTCTGAAACTCACTGTTCCTTCTTGAAAGTGCATTCAGTGGAAATGGTTCTGGTTGCTTCAGTACTGAACTTTTGGCCATTTATGCATAGAAGTGAACAGAAAATGGGGTAGATTTTACTTCATGATCAGTAGAATCTGTTTTCAGGCAAGGTTCAGAGAAAGGCTGGTGGGAGTTGTCCCTTGACTGGATGTTTGACAGAAAATCTTCACTTAGCTTGTTGTGCACTGGAGGTCTTTACCATAAGATTTGAGATTCCTGCTCAGCTGTCTAACACAACTGAGGAACTGAGAGACTTAATTGGTACAAAGTCAGCAGGGGGAAGTAAGAAGCATATGGTATGTGTGTTCCACAAAATGTATCTCCTACTCCTTCAAACACTTAGGTGTGTGCTGATCTCTAAGCATTTGAGTCCTGATGGAGTCAGCATGGTTGCCCATCCCCTCCATGTTTGTAGGCCAAGGACCACAATGCTACTTCTTTCGTTTTTCTTTAATTTTCAGAAAGGCAAACAGACAAATTTGCTTCTATAACTAGATGAAGGTGTCTATTCTTGCATGCTTCTCTCAGGTGGGCATGGAATATTTAAACCAGCAGTCTGCAAGCATCAGCTTTGAGAGGGAGAGCTTTCAAATTCCCTGAACCACTCATTTTAGTTTCAATCAATGTTTGGAGGAAAGTGGGGCATCCCTCTCTGCATTTGAATTGCATGGGGCAATCACAGGCATTTGAATTCAGTGTCAACAATGCAGGCTGTGCCTCTGCTTTGTTGAGTCACTATGACTATGTTCCCTCTCTGCTGTGTCTGAGTGCTGTGACAAGCAAAGGAGTCTCAGTTGGCATGCCTGCTCTGAGAAATGCAGCATGTTATAGACACATACCACCCCTAGAAAAGGCTGTTTGCCTCTTTAGCAATACCTCAGCTGCAGATCAGCTCTGCTTTTGGGTGCTGGAGTGCACATTGCTCTAGTGCTATACCATGCCTCACTCCTCACCAAGCTGCAGCCTGGATGCAGGGTTGAACACTCACCCAAAATCATCTTCACTAAGGACACTAGTCTGGAAACAGGTGAGCAGTACTTACTTATGTTGTGTTTCCATCATATTTGTGATGGGCCATTAGACCCCATTGTGATATTTATATATTTATTTTTTTCTTAATTTTTGACCAAGAAAATTTTGGGTGTAGTGGCACAGTTGGCACCTAGACTTTCAGACCTTTCTGAATGAGTAAATCAATCTCAGCATTTAATGGTGAGGCATACTTGTTCTCTGGTCTAAGCATGCAGTTATTCTACTTATCACCCAAGGGACCTCTGGTTAAGCTTCTTATTGGAAACTGGACTAGAAAAGGCTCAGATCTACAGAATCACAAAACTGTCAGAGTTGGACGGGACCTCTAGGAATCATCTAGTCCAACTCCCACTAAAGCAGGATCACCTATAGCACATTACACAGGCAAGTTTTTAATATCTCTGGAGGAGGTGACCCCACAATCTCCCTGGGCAGCCTATTCCCTGTCACCCTCAGAGTAAAGGAAATTTTTTCTTACATTTAAATGGAACTTCCTATGTTTTAGCTACGTCTCCACAAAGGCCATAACCACCCTTCTCAAACCTGTCATCTCTTTAGTCCTAAGCATTTTTCTTGGCTCTGAGAAAACACATGTTAACAGGACCCATGCTGTTATCTTCTCTATTCATGTATAGCTTCCTTAACATGGATTTCTAAAGCAAAAGAAGCATGGGGGCAGTTTCTAGGAGACTGGTTAGTGCAAAACTCTAACAGCTCTTTACACACCCTTACTAACAGGGTCTTGATTTACAGCTCTTGTATCATCCTGTGCCAGCCAAAATCAGTGATTCTGCAGAGAAAAAGTGATTGTTCATGTGAGTGGCATGGATGTTTTTAAGAGGTTGTGCTACCTCTCAGCTGAAGGGCAGACTGCATAGGTTAAGTTTGCTATAACCTAAAAACTTTTTAAGACCTAGCAGACAGACAAAAGGCATTGAAAATGTGTTGGACTGTAATTGAATCTTCCCTGAAGCGGGTCAGATGTGCATTCCAGACCCAGTCATTAGAAGCATTGCAAAATTAATGTAAAAAGCAGTGTATTCACTCCAGTATCTCTCCTATTACCAGAGCGCAGCTTGGGCTTTCAGAAAAATGCACAGCATGGTATAAAGTCAGCTTTTAAGTACATTTATTTACTTGATAGTGATGAGGAAAAAACAGGTGGATTGTACTTTTCTGGCTTCTTTTGCTCTGTTTTGTTTGAATGCAATTTATGGTGAAAACAGGTTAGAAACAGAAGGTTAGGAAACCAGAGATTTTTCACTTTGTCCCTGCTTACTGAACTCTTTTATCAGGTGCAGATGTTCATCTGGTTTAAATGAAGCAGTAAAATCTACCCCGTGCTTGCTGAATTGGGGCAGCAGATCAGGATGCAGCTCTGGGACACAAGTATATTTTCCCCTCAGCCAGATACTTAAATCTGATACTAGAGCATAATAAATGTTTCTTCAAATGCTAATTCTCTGGGTAGGTGAAGCCCTCAGCAACCAGCAGATGAGGCTATCAAGCATTGCCTTAGTCGTCTGTATGGGACTCTTAATGGTGCAGCCAGTTACATGTTTGAGTCTCCATAAGCAGCTGTGGGAAAATCTCTTGACCACTTCTGAGACCAGTTCTTGACCATTCAGATTTCCTTTAGAACACACTTTGGACTGGGCAGGGTGATGGCCCACTGTCAGCTCTGACCTGTTCCAGGACCCCTGTGTTGTCTGTTTGACATCTTTGGTATCTCTGATACAGTCTGGCCAGGGATGATTGACCATGTGTTTGGCTGGTGTACTAATTAATGAGGACATGTGGATAAATCTTCCCCATGGACAGAAGCATGGTATTGGTGTATTGCAAGTGGCTCATGCACCTTGCTGGTTTGTAAGCTAAATGGTTGGAGAAGGTGTCAAAGGATCCTCCTTAGGGACCAGCGTGGTGGCTAATATTTACATCCAGTTATCAGTTGTACTCATTAGCAATTACACATAAAAGCAGGAAAGGGGAACCTAAATACCATCTTATAAGATGGGCTGTAGGTGTTACTCAGGGAACTGTGGAAAACCTTTCTTCTCACAGTCTTGAAAACTGTTTGTTTGGGTTTTTTTTTTTTCATCATTCCAGAAAGCTGAAATGAAAATCTCACTTTAGTTGGACATTGGGTTACTTTTGAGAAAGAGCAATCAAATTAGAGGTATTCCAGACATGGCTGCAGACTATGGAGAGAGGAAACAATTTTAGGTGGGTTTTCCAAAACCCTCTAAGGACCAAAGGTGAATTAATTGACCTGTTAGAAATGGGTGGCTTGTTCATCAGCTTGTTCACAAGTGTTCTTAGCCTGGATATCTCTCTGTGTTACATTGTTACAGTGATGACCAAATCTTGTGCCTCAAATAAACTCTCTCTGCCTAAGCATGTTTGGACACTTTAATGTCAGGTGCTCTGAGGGCTTGTTCTGGCATCTCCCTGTAGATAGGTAATTGCACCTCCTCAGATGCCTATTGACATAGCTGTACTGACAAAAACCAGAGACACAGGATTGGTGACACCCCTCTTCTTTGGTGTGCTATTGCATTACTAAATACACATGGTTTGGAAGGGGCCTTTAGACTTCATTTAGTCCAATCCCCCTGAAATGTGCAGGGACATCTTCATCTGGATCAGGTTGCTCAGAGCCCCATCAAACCTGACCTTGAATATTTCCTGGGATGGGCCATCTGCCTCTGGACAACTCATTCCAGTGTTTCACCACCCTCATTGTAAACAATTTCTTCCATATATCTAGTCTAACTCTACCCTCTTTCAGTTTACCTTGTCCTGTTTACTCCTTGTCCTGTTGCAACAGACTGCTGAAAAGTTTGTCCCCATCTTTCTTATGGTCCTTCTTTAAGTACTGAAGGGCTGCTAGAAGGTGTTATTATAAGGTGTTCTTGGAGCCTTCTCTTTTCCAGGCTGAACAACCCCAACTCTCTCAGCCTGTCCTCATAGCAGAGGTGCCAGGTCAGCTTCAGCTTTTCACCCACCAGTGCCCTCAAGTCCTTTTCCACAGGGCTGCTTTCAGTCTCTTCATCCCCCAGCCTACATTGATAGCAGAATTTGCCCAGGTGCAGGACCTTGCACTTAGCCTTTCTGAACCTCACAAGAGGTTCACATGGGCTCACTTCTTGAGTTTAATGTGATCTGGTTTCTTTATACAAAGTTTCACATATGAGAAGTACGATGCTCAGTTAAACACAGCTCAATTAAGGTCACTTGCTGGTTTTTTCTGTGATGAGGCTGAGAGGACACAGCAATGTCCTTGTCTAGCTGCCTGTGGGATCAGATGCTTTCTGCAGTGAGGTCTTTCTTGACCAGCCTCAACTATATGAGCATTGCAGGCACTGTGTGAACAGAACATGCTTACAGAGTTAGTTTTTTGAGATCTTGTAGCACGCCAGCCTCAGCCAGCCAGGTCTCTCTGTAGGCTGTGAAATATATCATGGTGAGATAAGGGCAAGCTGAGCTCTAACACTGCTACCTGTGTCTATGTTGGCTGCCATGTACCTGTCCTGTCTGTGGCTGCCAGGCACTGCTGTGATAATTAATACCTTGGAAGCAACAGTAGCATTAACAAACTCCAGGAAGAGATTCAGTTTAGCTGGGGAGTTACTCTTGTGATAATGCTTCTTGCTTCTGCAGATTGGTGAAGGAAGGTGCCCGGTGTCAAACAGAAGCCTTTCAAAATTGTCACCCTTTCTCAGATGCCAGTGTAAGCACGTGGTGGTACACGTGCAGCCTCCTGGGTGAAAGACAGAGCACTGTAGCTTAATCATTTCTCTCCCCTCCTCTTCTGTTTTATTTCAACCTCCAGACAAATGTTTTGAAAGACATTGACCTGGGGCTTAGTTCCCACTTCATCACTGAACTTTAGGTGTGTGTGTGGATAGTAGGCTGTGTTTTTCTGTACCTTGGTTTCCTTTCCATTAAATTAGAATAGGGAAAATTTAAAAATCATTTGTGTAGTTGTGCCAATTGAGTGTAGAGACAAGAGCTGCAGACATAAGGCTACCAAAAAGTGGAAAATTGCAGAGGCTCATTTTGAAAGATCCCAGTGTCAGACAGCCAAGTCTGTGAGTTTAGGTGCCTTACTTGATTAAATGTTTTTGAGAATTTAATTGGGAACCAGGCTGCAGAGTGCCTGAGTGCCACAGAGATTGTAGCTTGAGGGTCTTCTGTGTCCAAGCAGATTTTAAAAGGTAGAATCTATTCCTTATTTGCTGCACAGATATTTAAAATGCCACTAAGTCATAATGTATCTATTGTTTATCTGTTTTGTCTAATTAGACCCCAGCAAAACAATTGCAATCTCCTTTACTTTGCACTTGTGCTGTGCTGGTGTAGATGTAACCTGAATTTAGTTCTCCCATAGATACTAGTTCAATAAAAATAACAATACTTTTACTAATGAGAGTTACTATGTGAAATCACGATTCATACTAAATTAGTATTCATTAGTGGATTAATTCTATAATGAAGGTTTCCCTGCTCTATGTTATGTGTCTCAATTCGTTACAGAGCAGTCCATAATATTTTATTAATAACTTTTTTTTTTTTTCTGAAGCCATTGCCCAAAACAATGGGAAGAATATGTGCTTTCCTGTAATATGAGAATAAGACAGATGGCACTGCTTGCTTTTATTATTGTACAGAAGTGTCTTTCCTTTGGATTCTGCCTAGACTTGTAGATGGCATGTAGCTGGAGACCAATGGAGCACATGCTTCAAATCTTGCCATCTGGTCCCTTGGTGAGCAAAATTAATATATTGTCTATATTCTAATCGTCTCTCATTGGAAAGAAATGTACTCTTGCTCCAAGTTTCTGGAGAGACTCTCACACGAAGAGAGAGAGGGAAACAAGTACTATCCCCGGCATCTACAGGAGAAAAATGAATGGGGTAGAAAGACAAAGTGAAGCAGAGGAATTTTGTGCTCTGAAACTGGGTAATGCAGATGTCAATAGGTATTTATTCTGGTGACCTTCAGTGGCATTTTCTAGTGATAGCAGACTAAAATTGTTTCCAGGAGACCCCATATATACCAGATGAGTGAGACAGAACTGTATCAATTTTAATGTGAGCAAAACTACTGAAATTAGGATTCTTTTTCTAATTTGCTACACTGGAATCCTCCTCAGAGCTCCTTGCCAATCATTCCATCACATAGTCCCTATTTATTAATGTATTTATTTTATTTTTTCACATACATTTAGGAAAAAAGGAAGAAGATGCTTCTCTTGATGGAGGCCATCTGCTCTTTTTTTTGTTGGGGGGGTGAAAAAGCCTACAATTAGTGTCTTGCTAATCTTTTCATTTTAACAAAACAAAAAAAACCAAGAGAGGGAAAGAAAGAGCAAGAACTATTATGCAAATACTCTGCAATTTTGTTTCAAATAATCTTTGTGTTATAATGTGCAATTTCCTTTAATACAAACTCAGCCTTCTTGCCAGGACTTTTTTTTTTTTCTTTTTGCCTTAATACAGGGAATGGAAAAGAAACTTTCATGAGTTTGGAGGGAGTACATGATAGGTTCCTCTGATGCCAAATTTTTCTCATCCTTTTCTTCTGTCTTTCTTTCTTTGGCACTATTATTACTGTTATTCTTTAAGTTGTCAGAAAGATGTCATATAGGTTTTTGGAGAAAGAAAGAAATAGAACTAAAATAGCTTTACAAAGCCACAGTTTTCTCTCTCTCTTCATTGTTCAATTGCCATGATGAAATCATCTTGAAACAGAGGACTCAGCTTAGTGAATGAGAAGGGTAAAGCTTTCACCCTTTCTTTTTTTTTAATGGCAGTGGCTGGTGATAGCAGCATTACCTGTAAGAACTGGTATGTAGGGTTTTTTATAAGGAGCTCCTGTGGTACTTGGCAGTGATGTGAACTTCAGGGCTGAATAGTGTAGCCAAGATTAAGTCCTTCTGGTCCTTGGTATTGGACAACCTAGGCAGCCAGCAGAAAACCTCTGAAAACTTATGAACTGGGAAAGATAAAGTATAAACAGAAGAAAGGAGTATTGTCTTCTGTTTATTGTGTGGGATGGTGAGCCATGGAAAAAACTGAGTAACTCACCCAGCATCTATTGGTAGATGAACCATTCTTCTTTGGAAGAATCAGGAGCTGAGCTAAGAGGCTCAGGTTTAGAAAACTGCTGCTTTTTTGTAGTGGTCTACTTGTGACATCAGCAGGAATCAGGCAGGACTCTTTCGGCAGCTGGGCTGCTACTGAACCATCTCCACCACTGGTTTAGGTTATTGCTGTACAACCATCATGGAGAAAGTAGCACGATCACATCCTAATGGTGTAACAAATCTGCTGACTTTCACTAGGGCATCAGATACATTTGAAAGGCCCACACTAAACCTCCCTTTTCTCAACCCTTTATGATAGGCTGAACTTCAGGAAAGCTTCAATCAAAATATAAAATTTATGTGCTTAAACCTGTAAAATACCAAACATAAAATCCCTTTTCCAGGAAGGCATTTTAGTGCAGGTTAATCAAATATCTCGCCAAATGAGGCCTAACTGACCATCTAACCATACAGGAGTGGCATAGTTTTCTTGCATAAAAAAATCTGATGCCCAGTGGATTGACCACAAATTGGGAAATAAACTGTAGAGAAGTAAAACAAGAACAATGAGACATTTAAGCAGTCAAGTGTACCATTTGCATCTTTGATTCTGTGGCAGTAAGAGCACAGGGAAATAGAGGGCAGTGCAGAATTTCTTTCAGATGGGATTCAGATAGTCTGACCCATTGCTTGGGGCTCATTACATCAAGTACATGACATCAGACTGGATTTTGCCTAGGCATGCCTAGCACTGCATTGCCAGCTGAGGAATTCATGGTACTTGGGGGCCATGCTCTTTGGGAAATGAAAGGTCTCCTATGCACAGTGTCTCTAAGCACAATGGAGTAACTGGGTCACTTGTTGTTACAGGAAGCTCTTATCATGGCCAGCATGGACCACCCCCACCTGGTGAGACTCCTGGGTGTCTGTCTGAGCCCGACCATTCAACTCGTCACTCAGCTGATGCCTCATGGCTGCCTCTTGGATTATGTTCATGAACATAAGGATAATATTGGTTCCCAGCTTCTGCTTAACTGGTGTGTCCAAATAGCTAAGGTATGTAGATCGTGCTGTTCTTTTTCTGTCGTTTTCTTAACTAAGACATGACATGCAAAAAAAAAGGTACCTTGAAAATTGTTTGGATCTTGTGGTTTTGTTTATGATCTGATTTTTATCTTTTTTTGTTAAGCATGGATATGCTTTCAAGCAGGTTGGGTAGTTCTTGAAATACAAACTATTGTGGCTGCTAACATTATTAGAGATTACTTGTTAATATGTAAATGGAAGTGTTTTTCTTGTCTGTCTTTCAAAGTCAGTGTTAATGAGGGGTCTTTCCAAGGGGACATAGGCAAGAAATGAGAGAAGAAGCCCCTGGTGTGACATTTGAGGCCACAGAGTTATTTTTCAACCTCTTCTACTGTCCATTATTTTTAGATACTGATTTCACCTGATGGTAGTTTTCAACCTCTCTGTATCTGTATTGCCAGTTAAATTCTGATATGCCATCAGTTGTCTGCCCCCCACACTGCCAAAGAAGATAAACATTCACTTCACATCACTCCTTGGGGATTCACTGCCGTTCTGCTGTGCTTAAGGCCTATCACAGCAGCTGAGGCTGGAGAGGAATATTGCTCTTCCCTACAGAATGGGAAATCTCAAGGGCTGGATCCCACTTGGCTGCCGTGGTACTCTCTGCCTTCCTGTGGGGATTTAGCCATTATCCTTCAGAGGCAGACAGCACTTCTGCTGAGGTGAAACAGAGTGTAGGTCATAAACATAGCCCTAATGTAATGCACAGTGTTTTACCTGTGTTATAGGCATGTTTAGGTATTCAGTGTTGGTTATCAGTTGCCAAGAGTAATGAGATTTGGGATTGCAGGCTGCCTAAGTTTTATCCATTTTAAAAGCTTTCGAAACCACAGTTGTGTACAATGATGTTACTATGAATGAAAATCAGGAACCCACTTTTTATTTAGCAATTACTTAAAATTTTTAGATTATTTTGATGAAAATCCTTGTTCCATATAAATATAGCACACAGGCTGCCTGTTTAAATTAAATCTGCAACCTTACATGAATTGTCTACAAGATGTATTATGAAATGTTGATTCAAGAGGTAATGTTAAACTTTTAGCAATTGAGAGAAGCCTGGAGATTCAGCAGTTGTTTTGCTGCAGCAAAGGGCAGCCATCAAGTGAACATGAACTGCTTTAAAAACTCATATATAAAATAATTTCTTACAAAAGTAAGAAAACTGAAATATTCAGCTAGCCCTAAGTTTTTCTTGAGGAGAGGAGTTTGAGGTTCATTACAACTAACTGAAAGGAAGTTGTAGCCAGGTGGGGGTTGGGCTCTTTTCCCAAACGACTTTCAACAAGACAAGAGGGCATGGTCTTAAGTTGTGCCAGGGGAGGTTTAGGTTGGATATTAGAAAGAATTTCTATATGGAGAGGGTGATCAGGCATTGGAATGGGCTGCCCAGGGAAGTAGTGGATTCTCCGTCCCTGGAGATATTTAAAAAGAGACTGGATGTGGCACTCAGTGCCATGGTCTAGCAACCGCAACGGTGGTTCAAGGGTTGGACTCGATGATCTCTGAGGTCCCTTCCAACCCAGTCAATTCTATGATTCTATGATAATAGACATCAGTTTCTTTCCCAGATCAGATCTTTGTCCAATGCTCCTGAAGGTGACAGGATAGGGTTTGACCAAGACAAGAGGTGGGGGGAATCCCAAGTCCATGTTCTGATGTTGCAGCATGTTGTAGACATGTTCATGTCTGTGATTCTGCTGTGCTGTGGTGATAAAGCAGCCAGAGTGGCACAGAATATTGAAACACACTGATAGGATTTCCTGCATTGAGAGCTTTGCAAGGGTTTATTTAAGGCTGTTATCAGACCAGGAAAGGTGTGGGAGGAAATACATATTCCTGTTTGCATCCTTTCTCTCAACACAGCCTCCTTCCCATCTGTTCTCCACTATTGATTGATAGTGGCTGTTATTATTTGTTACAAAATATTTATACAGTGGCATGTGTGAAAAGATAAACCGTGTTTATTTTCACTGTGTGTGTGCATATGGCCATTGACTCATTGTACTAATAGCTGTACTTACTTTGCTATGGACTTTATGTGGGCAGCTGATCTAGTGAAGCAAATAGTCTGATCTACAGTAGAGGAGCTGACAGATCCATGGAAAGGTCTGTGGGAGGCAGGTCCTGGTTTTCCCGTGGTGATTCTTACCAAAGTGAAACAGGTTCTAAACTGATTTCCATTGTGAATGGTTTTAGCACATGATGGGGATTGGATTTAGGTACACTCATTTAAGAATCATTGCCTGCTGGTTCTCTTGATCAGTGTGTGGTGTGGGAGGAGAAGATGAGCTATTACAGATATTTGAGTTCTGAGGTGCTGGGTAGCCCAGCAGTGCAAAGAAATGAGGTCATATGAGTGATATTAACTGGTGAAGTGTCAGGAGGAGAAAGGAAGTGTCTTTATAACAAAAGGTGGCCTTTTATTGAGGGAAAGTTTAGTGAAGTTTAGTTAGTTTATTGAAGCTCAATGAAATTCATCTTCATCTGCATCACAATAATCTTGAAATTAATTTTGCCCTTGCCTAACATTACAGCCTCAAATCTCATCCACTTGGCTACCCACAAAGGAGACATCAGCAAGTGACCGTTTTCTCAAAAAAGTGCAGTACTTGGAATGTTTTCTCCTCAGTTCCTCCATGAGTCTCTTTCCCTTCTCTTATTTTTTCTACAGGGCTTCTTAACTGGAAATGAAGAGAATCAGTGCATATCTGACAAGGATGCAGTTTGTTGCTTTTGTGTGCATAACAGTGGTATTTAGTAGGGGATGCTTGTATGTCAGTGTGGCATAGTCTTATTGCAGAAGTAGACTCCAAAGAATTAAAGTGTCTTGATTTCTTCTTGTCTTTGGAGACCTTGAATCACAGTAGTGCACTAAAAACCTTCCCCATCAGGCTGCATCTACACATAAGAAGACATATCTGATTTATTAGATAGGGGGCTATCAGTGAAGAGAGGAAAGAGGCAGAAGGAGATGAGGCTGTGCACACCTACATCATGTAAAATAGTAATGCCACTGCTTCACAGAATTTTCTGTATTGCAATGTGATGGTATACATGAACATCTATATCTTTGCTGTCTCTAAGATTGTAGTGTTGATTGGTGTTAGAAGAGACACACAGGAAAATGTTTCAGAACTGGTAAAAAGAAGAAACTTAGAGCTCACCAGATGAGTAGTCCACTCATCCCAAAAAGTGGAGCAAATGTTTTAGTTCCCTGCTAAAAACAGAGGAGTAGTAATACTTGTTTTCCATTCATCTGACACATATAGCAGTGGCTAGGCATCATCATCAGTCTGCAGCCTTCAAATAGGAAAGACACAATTTTCCTACGAATAACTGAGGTCTCCAGAGGAATGGATGCAGAAGGTGGCTATGGCACCAGGCACAAGAAGTTTCCGTTCACTGCAGGAAAGGTCTGTGTATCCCATGGACCTGCATCCCCTGTGCTCACATTTCAGGCTCTGTCCCACTGCTTGGCAATGTCTCTTCACATTTTCTCCACAGTCTTGATTTTTTGAGACTTTTGGGAATGACTGGTCATGGTTTTTTTGAAAACTATTAAACATGATCAGCAATGTAATAAAAGGCAAAATGAGCAGTGGCCTCCCAGTCCTATTCTGTGCTCCCTGAAACAGCCTCTGGTATGTTTTGTTAGATACATCTTTCTGCCCTCACCTTCCCTCTTTTTTATGGAGAGAATTTTCCCCAACAAGAAGAGTGCTAAGGGAATTGGAAATGCCTCTCTTCTGAAGTTCAGGCTGATTTTAGGAATTGTTTAAAATCAAGTTGCTGCTGCAATAAAGTTCCTCCCTGCTGCGCTTTTCTCCATCTGCCAATGTGCAGGCATTTATTTATCGAAGTCATTGCTTCAGAGTTCAGTTGTTCTGCCAGGCTGTTCATTTCCATATGTCTCTACTTCTGTACAACTAGATGCAAAGAACTAGTTAGGCCCTATGCCTGGTTGCCAGCCTGCATATGGCTCAGAAGTTCATTTCTGAAGGTTGATGATAGGGCAGTTATTAAGTGTTATCTGCTGCCAATTGAAAAAAAAACCTTGGATGCTGTTTCTTTTTGCTTATACAGATTGTGTTGAATTTCTTCCGACTGTTATATCATTGTGTTCTCTTTCCAGAAGCTTTAGCTTCTTATTTTATTGATGAAAGTTATAAAAATAGAGTAGCCCCCAAACATTCTGCATAAAACAAGGTTATTAGACAGCAGATATGTTGAGCAGGTTTCTTCCGTTCTGCTTTGCACATACTCAAGGCATCTCCTTGTGTCTCACTTCTATGTGTAGTGACTCACTTGGGGACTGAATGTTAAACCTTTCAGCTCTGAGTTCAACTCAGCAATTTTATGTAGAGATTAATGTCCAGTAAAGCAGTAAACTAGGCTCACATGTCAAGATACTTCCTAGGGCAGGATCAAGAGTGATAATGGAAAGACAGCATAGGGCTTCTTGAACATCCATAGTGTTGACTACTTGAGAAATGGATTGGGAATTAAATTTTGTAAGGTTAGCATGAGCCTAGAAATGAATTCTCAGTGAGTTACATCCTTGTCAGCACATGACAGATCCATGTAAATCAGGAAGAATTAACAGCAACAACAAAAGATACTGTATGCACTGTTATTTCAATGTGTTTGATATTATTTCTCCCAGCAAGAGCTGTCCAAACACACTCCCTGTCAATTTGGAGATGGGGAGGTTTATTGTATTCTTACAGAAATCATTTTAAGAAGAGAGAAAACATCTTGAGGTTTCTAGTTAGAAAGAGATGGTTAACACTCTGTCTGGCTGAGGTTAGCTATAAGATATCTGAAGCCATATTCTCTCACTGTTACTCTAGGGGAAAAATTAGCCTGAGTCCCATGGAATTATTTTTGCTGTGCTAGGCTCAGTCTCTCTCAAGGGCATATAGAAACACATTTTTGCTTCTGTAACTTTGCAGACAACACTTGCTAATTTCAACACAGCAGTTCAACCCAGGAAGCTCCATCTACTGTTTTATTTTTTTTTTCTGGTACAATCACGGTTTCACTCTGCTGCTGTTGATCTGTGTTACATCTGCACTGATTTTGCTGAGCAGTGTTTAAATGCAGAGGAATTTTTCCTGCCCTGAAGAAGACAAGACAGAGGAAGAGTCAGAAAAGAATCAATCTCTTTCTAAAACAGAGCAGCTTGTCTGCGATCACTTAGCCTGTGGAAGAGAGCTCAGCTCTTCTGGGTCTTAGCCAGTGCGCCGTTCTGGTCTGCCCCGTATCTCCCAGGGGCTGCCAAACCTGTTTTTTGCATTCTGAACTATAATAATTTATTCACAAACCCTCAGAATACTAACCAGGGAAGCAGAAGCAGGTTGATACAGTGGAATGTCATGGAAGGAAAAATCAAGTATTTCAGGGGATTACTTTTTATACCTTTTCATTCCAAAAGAATTCTGAAATTACCTTAACTAAAGCCCTGCTCAGCATCAGTTATCCAGGTATGCAGGAAAACGTTTGCGAGCACTCGATAAAAAAAAAAAAAAAAGAGAGAGGAACATGAGGATCAAATGTTAATGAAGCAGATGCATCTCTTTGGTTCTGTGGAGTGTTATCCTATCACACTTGCAACCACTGCTCACTCTAAGGATACTGTGCCAGCAGTGTAGATCTGCAGCTGGGAGTCTCCAGGAGCCATCAAGCCCAAGGCTCTTGCAAAGCCTTCCTACTGCTTCTTTCTGCACCCTGTTATCTCCTTTTTTAGCTGGTTCACCTTACAGGGCTCACTGCCCTTCTGTGATTCTCTTGGCAAAAAGGAGAGCCTGTCCACTGTCTCCTCCTAGAGCCTTGCTCTGTGCCAGGGTTTTTAGAAAGGTGTGTTTTATTACTGCCCAGGGCAGTGCCTCTCAACTGGATGTAAATTCACAGACTATGTGAAATTCAAAGGATCTATGTTGATTTATGCAGTTGAGAAGCTGACCTAGAAGCTGGTACAGCACTCACCTCACATGCTAAATTAAATGGGTTTCAGCCTGTGCTCCTCATGTCTGGAGCAAGGGAGGCTCCGACTGGGAGAGCCAAAGGCAAGTGAGATCCCCTTGGTTTCACTGTCAGGTGGAGAGCCTTTCTCCTGCACTGACACTTGATGGATTAGGAGTGATTTGTTAGAGACATTTTTTATTATTCTGGTGCAGCTGGGATGAGAGAAGCTGTGTATACTGGGAGGAGTGGGGGGGTGACTGGACAGATTGGGAAGAGGTGGAGGATAGTGGCTGTGGTTCAAGGTCTTTCTTTTTCATTAAAGCAACCTGCCCTACAGCTCAATGCCTATTCCATCATGGAGTGAACAAAGGCACTTAATGACAGTCATCTATCAGCTGTCCACATTTTAAGCTTCAAGATGTCTCTATTCCCAGAGCTCCTTGCCATGACAAGGCTAATTGTATAATTATAATGCTATACCAACCCCTCCTGACGTGCTCACACTGGCAAGAACCAGGGCTAAGGGCTGTGATAATTATCATTGCAAGCAAGTTCATTAGCATAAATGTAGTTTACTAATGGGGCTGCTCTATTAGGAAGTGTAGTGTATAGAAGAGTAGGATCTTAACCAAGGACTATGAAATTAAAGCCATAGTTGAAACAAGGCCCCATTGAAACAATGGAGAAGCAAAATCAAAATAGGTGGGGGAATGTCACGGTTTAACACTGGCCCGGCGATTAAACCAAATAACAGACGCTCTCTATTAATCTCTCTCTCCTTGATAGAGAAAGGAGAGAGAATAAGGGAGAGAGACTTATGGGTTGGAAACTAAACTACACAACTTTAATGAAACAGTAATGATAAATAGGTAAAATTACTAAATATATACAAATATACAGGAAAATGGATACCACATTCCTCCCCCCTCTCCCCCAGTAACTCTCACGTCACCACCGAGGCTGCAGGGCAGCCCTGGGAAAGTCCAGGCTGGACTCCTGGAGTCGGCAGCAGTCGGGAACTGGAGGCAGGAACACACAGATATGGGCTGGCACGGATCAGGACCACAGGCAAACAAACGGACGGGATCCTTCCAGGATGCCGAGTGAAGGAAGGGAAGCAGGAAATCAGGAAATCCGGAAATCCGGCTTGGCCCTCATGATGTCTCAAATTTATACTGAGTGTGACGTATACGGGATGGAATACTCTGTTTGGTCAATTCTGGCATCTATCTTGTCCGTTCCTCCCTAAAGGAGGGCTCAGGTGGGATCTCTACTCCTTCTGGAGGGTAAAATGTTTTCCTCAGAGCTGAGCAGTGTCCTTGGCTCTGCACACCAGTCTCTAGCAGTAACTATAAACATCAAGTGTTATCAATCCTAGAAGCACACACTGTCTGAGAAACTTGCTGTTAATTTCAGCAAGTGCAACTACTTACAAGAGACTTAGCTAAAAGTAAAAGTACAAAACAGAAAATCACCTTTATCCTGGCCCAAACCAGGACAGGGAAATATAATTTTACTCTCCTGAATACCTCTCTGCACTTTTCTTTTCTTATTCCTAGTCATCATGCTTATTTTTGTCATCTTGCTGGAAAGCTTGTAAAGCCACAGATGACAGGTCAAAATGGACTCTATTTCTGCTGTTGCTGGAGAGCCTTCACTGAAAGTGTGTGCCATTGAGTCTCAGAGGGGAATTACCCCACCTTACCCATACCCAGGGACTTGGTGCCTTGCTGGGCAGCTTCCTGGGCTGCAAATGTTCACACAAACTTAAAATCATAAAATAATTTGAATATGAAGGGGCCTTTAAAGGTCATCTAGACCAGTCCCCCTGAAATGTGCAAGGTCTTCATCAGGTTGCTCAGAGCCCCATCAAACCTGACCTTGAATATTTCCTGGGATGGGCCAGCTGCCTCTGGACAACTCATTCCAGTGTTTCACCACCCTCATTGTAAACAATTTCTTCCATATATCTAGTCTAACTCTGCCCTCTTTTAGTTTACCTTGTCGTGTTTACTCCTTGTCCTGTTGCAACAGACTGCTGAAAAGTTTGTCCCCATCTTTCTTATGGTCCTTCTTTAAGTACTGAAGGGCTGCTATAAGGTATTCTTGGAGCCTTCTCTTTTCCAGGCTGAACAACCCCAACTCTCTCAGCCTGTCCCCATAGCAGAGGTGCTCCAGCCCTCTGATCATTTTTGTGGCCCACCTCTGGACCTGCTTCCACAGCTCTGCTCCATGACCCTTCTGTGTTTGGGGCTCCAGAACTACACACAGCACTGTAGGTGGGGTCTCATGAGAACAGAATAGAGAAGGAGAATCCCCCCCTCAACTTGCTGGGCAGAATTCTTTTGATGCAGCCCAGGATATGTCTGTCTGTCTTTCTTCCTTGTGAGTGCACATTGCTGGAGCATGTCCAGCTTCTCACCCACCAGTGTTTCCAGGTCCTTTTCTGCAGGGCTGCTGCCAATGCCTTCATCCCCCAGCCTGTGTTGATACCTTATTATTAATTTGACAATACCTTGCAACAAAATTCTGGTGTTTTTTTTCAGAATTTGACATCCTAGCTTATAAGGGGTGGAAGGGACAGGTTTCTTTCCTGCTGTGGTTAACTGGACCATCTTGGGCTTCTCTGAGGTGCTGGAGAAGTTTCTTCTGATCCTTTCAAATAGTAAGGTGGTTTTGGGTTTTTCATCAAATGCAGGGCAGGATGCAAATGTTTGGACTTTGGCTGCTGAGTGTCATCTGCCACACTCAGATGAACATGGGTGCACTGAGTTCTGAGGATCAGAGCCTGGCAGCTCTTTCCTTCACTGTTAGTTGCTGTGGCTGGAAATAATTCTCAAACTAAATAAGGATTTGGATCCTATTAAAAATATTTGCAGCATCTCTGCACTTTGCATGTTTCTTTTGAGGGCATGTTATTCCACTTTTTCCTGCATAGTTATGTACCTATATAAAAGCCTATGGAGGCTTTCAAGGAGTTTCTTCCCTTTCTTTACCAGTCTGGAGTACTGAACTGGTTTAGTAGCTTCTTTATCTTTTCTATTAAACCTGTGCATCCATGGAAGAAGTTTCCTGTGAAAAGCATTAAAATAAATGAACTTGTTAAAATTAATGAACTTGAAAGTTAAACAAGGTTTAAGGGTTATTTTTCCCTTGCTCCCTTGTTTCTTTGCTCTCCAAATTTAGGCTTTTTCTTTCTCTGTAATTTTGTCCTTTGCTTTCTTTACTTCTTTCTCCTACTTTTACAGTGTTTTCTGTGTTGCCTGTTGCTTGCTCTTCAGTGTTGTCATTTTTCCTTTATTCTCTGGCTGCTTGGCTCCCTCTAGCTGGTACCCATTCACTGCTCCGAAAGAGATCAGAAGCAATCATGCCTGCCACCCACCTCAGTTTCCTCATATATGTCATAATAATGCATTAGGTGTTGGAGGTTTGAATACCAGCTAACTAATGACTGCAAACCCCATGTGCTGTTCTAGTTTATGAGGGATGTATATTTGAATCTGGAAGATTGCTTTAAAATGCGAGGAACAAAAATGGAAGAGTGTGTTAATAAAAAATTCGAGAAATACTTTTGCTCTGACTTTTGCTCCAACCTCTGATTCTCTAAGGCTCTTCTGCATGCCCTGATAACCTCAGGGTGATAGTATCTGAGTTGTGTGTGGTCTTTAGTGTCTGTGTGTATATGTGTTTGGTTGTTAGCTCCAGAGCTGTGTGGAATGACTCAACCTTGGAAGGTGACTCTCTCTCTCTCCACTGACTGAGCTGCCTGGAAGCCAAGCGTAGGCTAACGCTAAGCGTAGGCAAGTGTTCTGACAGCTTAATTTACAGGGGGATAAATGTGAAGGGTGTGGGTGATGACAAGGACATGCAGGGAATCTGGGACAAAGCAGGTACTGGAGGACAAAGCTAAGGTTGAAACTACCAACACAAGTGGGGTTGGATTTCTCTTCTGAAGTGTGGTACTTAATGCATTAGTGAGCTGTACCCTTCCATACTATGTAAGATCCTGTGAGCAGGGATGGTAACTTGCTTCAGCTTGTCAGTGACCTAGAGAGGTTTTGTAGAGGGTAGAAGTCATCCTTTCTCCAGCTCTGGTCTGACTCCTGGATTATGTAAGCTTCCTCTTCTCTTTTGAGAGACAGATTTTTCAGCCATTTACAAATCACATCAGCCTTTGCAAAGCCACAGAAATCACCACTTTATGGCACAGTGATAGATAATTTATTGTTTTGTTAAATGAAAGGTTCACTTAGCACTGACATTTATGGGGTCTCTGATATTGGGGTTGTGACAGCCTCAGGCTACACAAACCCTGAAAGCTGGCTCTGCCTGAACATACCGACATTCTCACTGAGCTGCACTGGGAGGTGGAAAAAAAGCCCCAAAAAACATTAGCTTTTTCCTAGCAGTCCTCAACAGACCGGCTTGGGAAAGCATTATTGAAAACCACTCCTAAATCAAATTCAAGATATTATAGGAGCATCTACTAGGGTCTGTCAGGATTTCCATTATAAGCCCATATTTTTGAGGTTCATAATTCAACCATAAAATTCGGCCCTGGACTGTGACTTGGCATAAAATGTCTTAGCTCAAAGCATTTTTTTATTATTATTCAAGAAATATATATATTTGGCTATTTTTAAATTGCTTGAGTCGAGAAACAAAAGCTGGATTTTTCTCTATAGATACTCATAAATTAAAGTGCTTTTTCCCCCTAGTGAATGACTTCTTTCAAAGTTTCATTTTATAAAATAACTTATCCTGCTTGGGTAACTACAAAAAAAATGGATAGCCAAGGCATGGTTGCCTTAAGTTAGAAACTCCCACATTTTTGCACAGTACCACAGTACGTACATGCCCCGCAAAAAAACACTCCCAGGTCTAGTAACTGCAGCAGTAGTGGACCAAGGGGTGGACTTGATGATCTCTGAGGTCCCTTCCAACCCAGCCAATTCTATGATTCTTATGATTCTATGATTCAGCAAACTCTGCAAAGCCATTTACAAAGGATCATGGTGCTCTTAAGGAGTTCCCCATATTTGACTAGAGCTTAGCTTTCACAGTTATCTAGTTCTCCAGCTTTTCCAGTGCAATCCAGTGCTCAGGCAGAAATCCAGTAGCCTTCTGTACAAGGAAAAAGGACTGGTCTGTTCCCAAGGAGAAGAGTTCCTATGCAGATGCTGTTCTAGATGTGATCCATAGTATGATTTCAAACCCAGCAGAAGAGCTCCTGACCATGTCTCAATCCAGATGTATCTTAAAAATACAAAACTGTCCTCTCACCAGGTACCACTGCTTCTCTGCCCAACTGTGAGCCAGGAGTGGCAGTGGCCTGAAGCCTGTTGTCTCCTTGTCCTGGTGTGAGTTGCTGTAATAGGGCCCCCAGAAACAAGCATGAAAATGGCAGACACTTGATGTTTTTCTATGAAACTGCTACTGTATATCTCAAGCCAGAAGTGAGACCTGAATATAACGCCTTACATCCTGGTCCTTTGCTGATATCACCCTTTCTTCCCAAAGTAAAGTTTTACAGAAAGAGAGTGTATGACACGGAAAATCCACAGAAGCTGAATTCCCCTGATCCACACCCATTAGATAGCAGTGAGTTAAACAGCTCCTTGAAAAGCAGGGGGATGGAAGGGATGCAATTCCTGGGGACACTGTGTGATCTCTGTGTGTGCTCCTGGGTGATGCAGGAGACCAAGGTGAGTCTCCTTAGTAGAACATGAGAGGGGAGAGGGCAGTTCCTAATGGCTGCTGGCACCATTGCTGGTGCTGTGCCAGCCCTCAAACCCAAAGGGTCATCTGGCAGTCAGGTGTCATTAGTCAACACTCTCCCCCTTTCCCACATCCCATCTGTTTTTGTCCAGCCTGTTTGTGTGAATTACCTCTCAGCATGCATCAATTCTCACTGTAGTTTGGTTTTCTTTCTTCATCCTGTGACCTTCCTGCTTCCTTAAAGTTTAACCTCGTCTGTGGGCCAGAGTAAAAGCCTTGCTGCTTCTATTTACTAACAAGTCATGTTTGCAAACAGAGGGGATCATATTCCCTGCAGTGCATGACTTAAACCTCAGGTCCTGCCACACATTGGTATCTTCTCATTATAATTAGAGGGGAAATGGGATTAGGTTATGTATCAAAAAATTGTTTTGACCAAGATTTTGTAGGAACCTGTGTATACAACTAAAACACTGCACTGTAATACAATTTGGTTTAATCAGGAATTCCTTTATGCATCCACTTGCCTACAACAGTGACTCCTATGTCAGCATCCATTAAACAAATTGCATGATAGCATGATATAGTGGATGGGAAGGAAGAAATGAAATGCAAGCTGTCAGAAGGGGGCTTGAAAAGGCAAAACATATGTGAATTTCTGTATGTTTAGGAGTGGAGATAATTTAAGAGCTAGGTGTCACTGAAAGAGGAGTTTGACATTGGTGACTAGTGTGGAACCATGCAGTGAAACATTGAGTGGGAGGTGACACTTATTTTAAGTTAAGGATTTTGGACGCAATGCAAATCAGTGTTTGCTGCCAGGCTTTACTGACTCCTGGGACTCGCTGTGCCAGCTCAGGCTGCCCACATGTATGGTGCAGGGTGTAGTACTGCACCTTTGGTGTTTCCTTAGAATAGGTGGTGCCAGGGTCCCTGTGTGTTATCCTTTTGTGCACAAGCTGGTGAGAAAGCTTGACATGGAGCCCTGTTTTGTGTTTGCTGTCGCAGTGTGTGCTACACCTGTGTGCAGGTTTGTGATGGGAAGCCACTGGGACTTGAATTTCTGAATGTTGCACTTTAAGCAACTTAAAACAGAGTCATCTCCTCCTGTGCTTTACATTATCATCATTCTACTCTCCTGCTAGACCTGGGCACTGCCCACTGTATGCCCACCTTGCAGTCCTAATGTATGTCTCCTGAGCAGGAGCATATCATTGTCCTAGTAAGATGAAGAACTGCAGAGTCAAAAGATCAAGAGATGTGTCCGGACTCTGAAGCTGGAGCAGGTGTTTTTATTTTTCAAAATTTAGGGTTCATTTCCTAACCTTTGAGCAAGTTTTTCTTTCTGCAGTGTATAAATGCTATTTATATACACAAGATAAACAGTGGATTTGTTGTTTCTGAATTGGAAGGAACACAGATGACTTCATTGTATTTCTCAGATTTTCAGATTTTAATGCAAACTTTGGAGTCCCACATAAGGTCTAAAATACACCAGCCAGGTCGCTTCCAATAGAGACAGGATGTTTTATTACAGTCATTTTTTTACCTCCTCTGGGTAACACTGAAAAACATCCACTTGTACCTAAAAAACCAAATCAAATTGCAACTGATGTAGTGGTTTGGGTGTATGCAAAGTTCATCATATGAGAAGAGATTAAATGTTTGAGTGTATTTGGTTTAGCTAAATGAAGCTTTGTGTGCTGAGTGTTAGCTATAAATGGAGCATGGTTAAATACCCAAGAGGAAAACAAGTATATAAGGTAAAGGACAACACTGGCATGAGAATGAATGAGTCTTAACTGGCTATGAATAAATTTAGAGTGGAGATTAGGAGAAGGTTATTAGTCACTCTAAGTGGTAAAGTTCTCAAACCTTCTATTAAGAATAATCAAGGCAAAACAAAGCATGACTTTTAAGATGGAGCTTGATAAGTTTCTGAAGCAGGTTTAAACTGAATGGTATGGATGCTTTCAAGGGGCAGCGTTTGATGACAAGGCTGCATTTAGTTCCCTGTTTTGAAGCTGAGTAACAGAGCAAGAATAAACAATGAAAGCAAGTGCTCCCATGCTTTGCTGGGAGACAGTTCTGAAACTTGGAGCTTCTGCAGGTAGACATGAAGTTGTGTTTCGCACTTAGGATTGTTTCTTGTTTTTCTGTTTCTTACTCGCCTGACTCGTTCTTAATTCAAATTAAAACTGATTCTGATTCCATTAGCTGAACTGAATAATGCATTACTCTGAGTTTTCATTGAAATCAGCAAACCTATTTGTGCAATGAGGATGCTATTCTTGTGAGTAAACATCTCAGAATCAGTCTTGTGTGTTCAGCCTACGTCACCCTAAGTAAAAAAAAAAAAATGTTTTCACTTTAGCTCCTTTTTTCCTCTTGCTTTTGCCTAGGGCTTGCTATCTGTAATTCCTGCTATGTGTACAGCAGGTGAAAAACACATATAATGGAATTATTTAACGAAGAATTTATTACATCTAAATATGCTCTGGTTGGTGTTGGAGACTTAATGACAAACAACAGTTCTTTTGCAAAATTAGCAGTTCACAGAAAAGATGACATAACAGTGTCTTTGGTTTGGGCTACATTTAAAAAGACTTAATTATAGCTGAGAGCCCACCCACCTGGACATTATATTGTTGAAGAGGAAATTTTTTCCATGTTTGCCAAATCTTTTTCTGTCTTGCCTTCCAACCATCTTTGTTTCTTGCGAGATACTCACACCTACATGGTTTTTTGGACTACCAGTATTCACAGAATAATGTCTTGTTTTTTGTCTGCCACAGTTCATGCATCCATACCATTAGTTATGAAACCTTTTCTACTCTGCTTCTTGCAAGTACAGCTTGTTGCCTTCTCGTCTGTAATCTTTCCCATTTTGCTCTTATGTGACTTTCTTTCCCATAGACTTTTCTGTTATTTTAAGACTAAAATCTTAATAATTGTGTTATGCTCTGTAGAGCATCTTGTGTCTTGAATTGTAAGACTAATAATAATCCTTTTTGTCTCATTTTAAAACCATGAATGTCAGAAAGAAAGGAAATTTAATCATAGAAACAGTAGAAAAGCTTTGTTTTGACAGTTCTATATTTGTGCTATGTTGTGAGGCTTTTTTGCTTTGCCTCCCAAACTGAGGTAAGCATAAATTTAATTTGTGGCTTTTTTTTTTTTTTTTTTTTTTGTCCATAGAAAATTGCAAAGACATTTGTAGTCATCACTATAATAAACAGAACAAAACAGTCAGCTTCTTGAATTGAGTTCTATACTTCTGAAGCAGATCTCAACAGCTGAGAAAATATTTATTTCGGGTCCCTTAGTGTACCTTACACTGACTTGATCTTGTTACTTCATGCTGCCACTGAGGGGCCAAATTCAGACATTAGTATACATTGTGTAGAGGCCCCTGGTGCCTGTTGGGTTTCAGAGATGCTCTCCTTTTTCTGGCCAGCAAGGCTCTGAGGTGAGCAGAGCCCAGGGAGGAGCACTGGGGAAGGAGGTGTTGCTTGTAACCCTGGGCTCTCTTACACATGGAGTTCTTGGCAAGCCTTACACATGATCATGCTTCTGTGCAAGGTAGGACATCCAAAACAGGCTTCCTAAACCTGAGGGGTTTTTTCCTTTGGGTTGGGGTGGTTATCATTGCTGCTCTTCATAGCATTCCTCTTCCCCTGAACATTCATCTTCATCTGAACAGGCTTTTAGCTGAGGCAAACTGACTTTGAAGTCTGTGGAACTACACTGAGTGGTGCTACCCAAAGGGCTGGGATTCAGGGTTTTTTTTCATGCATGTTAGTTAAATGACTTTATCTTTAAATTGGTTTCTTTTAAACATAAAGACAAGGAAAAAAAAGCAGAAGGACATGAACAAACATGAAGGTTTGTTTCACATGCATAAGTAAAGCCTTATTGACAAGCATGTTCCAACTTGAATTAGAGATTTGTGACAGATTAAGAAGCTTTCTCTCATGAACCTCTGATCTGTTATAAGCCAGGCATTGTGACATGTTCAGTTTCCTTTAAGCTCATCCACTTTACCAAGCTGATTGTTAAAGACCAACAGTGCACTCTCTCAAAAAGTGCTAAGTCTTGTTATTTTAATTTCATTCATCACGTCTTTCATTATTCTGTTAACTAAAACGCAGGCTGCATTTTACTGTGTTAATTAAATCATATTAATTTCTTTTTAACCTTTGC
Organism: Calypte anna; assembly: GCF_003957555.1. Lineage (NCBI taxonomy): Eukaryota > Metazoa > Chordata > Aves > Apodiformes > Trochilidae > Calypte > Calypte anna. The sequence continues at coordinate 31,416,681 of NC_044253.1, forward strand.
CTGCCTTTCAATTACTTCTTACTGTAGTCTTTCTTACTGTATTTTAACTAATCTTGAGGTGAGAAATTTTGGGAAATTCTTATTTTGTGTCCATGGAAAACAATTGTAATCCAGTCCTTCAGCAGTAAGCTGAGGAAAACATTCAGTTCCCCATTAATACCCTTTCTTTTCATCATCAGGCTCTTCTTTTTAAAGAAGTATCCAGACCCACCAGCACTCCTTGTTGTCCTCCAAAGAGGCAGGATTGTACTCAGGAGTGGTTTTCATGCTCAACTCTGCTTCCTTTTCCATCACATCCTTACTTTCTTCCTTTCTTTGTCAAAATGTCAGGGTAAAATACATCTTAGGCACAGCCACAGCCTTTTCCAACATGCTGCAATTCCTTGGCACTCAGCTATCATGCTTATTGGGTGGAAACCCAGGATTTGCTTTGTTAGGATAAGGCTTTAAACCTCTTGTATGTCTGCCCGACAAGACTGACTTTGGTTTAGAACTGTTCTTCCTCAGGAACCATGACAGAATTAAGTGATTGTCAGCCAGTGATTTAATGGAGCAAATTTATTTTAGAATTAAATTGCAGAAAATTATAACAAATAAGCAATCTGTACATCCAGCAGGCTTTTGATCCTTTGTTTTGTGCAGTCCTACATGATGTCCATTTTCTGTGTTCTCTGTCTCTTACAAATGAGTTAGAAAGGCTTCCTCTATGGAATAGAATTATGTCTAATATTTGGGGTGGTTTTATGGATGTTAGCTTGTGTCTTTGTCCAGTTCAGCTGCTGATTTGTGTTTCTGTAAAGTTTCAAGGGTAGTTTGCATATTGTTTGACCTTTTTTTGGAGCTGGTTTTGATGTGGCTTCCAGTCTTTGCCTCGGCTGCTGCATGAATGGGTTTAAAGAACTGATGGAAAACGTATGAGCAAGCTCCTTTTGCCTGACAGAGCTGGCCACTTTGAATAGTGAATAATGCCTTCAAAAAGAAGCTGCAAAAATGCACTTGGCGTATTTCATCTTAAAATAGACTAAAGTAAGTTAATTTTAAATATGGTGATATCATATTTTTAATTTCTTTCCTGGGAGATGTGCTATGGTATTTCAAGTGAATGATATGATAATGTAGCAAATTCTGACATAAATATAATAATATGTTATTTATTATTATTATAATATATACATGAAAAACTTTTAAGGACCACTGTTGCTTGTGGTTTCTAGTCACAACTAGTGACAGTATGAGAGGGCACGGCCTGAAGCTGTGCCAGGGGAGGTTTAGGTGGGATGTAAGAAGGCATTTCCTCATGGAGAGAGTGATCAGACATTGGATTGGACTGCCCAGGGAAGTGGTGGAATCACCATCCCTGTAGGTGTTTAAGGAAAGGCTGGATGTGGCACTTAGTGCCATGGTTTAAGCTGATGTGGTGGTGTTAGGTCATAGCCTGGACTTGAGGATCTCGGAGATCTTTTCCAGCCTCAATGATTCTGTGATTCTGTGGTTTTGTCCTGGAAATCTTGATGGACAGATGCGAGCCCAAGTGCATTAGAATACTTGCAGTATATTCCAGGTACTGTTTTAATGAAGTTTATCTTCATATCCTCACAACTTCCTATTCTGGTATACATATCAACCTGTGGGTTGTGTTGGCTTTCTGGTGCATTCATTTGCCTTTTTTTTCCCATCTATGTGCACATCTCTGTATTGGCAATAAAATGATAGGTCTCCTGGTATTTTGCCCAGTAAAGAAAGAAATAAATTATACATACATTTCAACATTTATTTTCTTGGTAAGGTTCAATGTTCTGTTACTTGATATAGTGAATATATCTAGACTGGAAATCCACAAAATGAGAAGCAGGTGCATTGCAGAGTGTTGCGTCTAAGTATCCTACTCATGCAGGGTAGAAGTTATGCTCAAGAAGCTTGCAATTGGAGAAGCTTGCAATTTCAACCACATGAAGTCACAACAGAATAAAGGTAACATCAGACCTTTTTTATTTCATAGTTTGTGTGCAGAACCTTTCAGAAGGTGCTATTTACTTTTTCACCATTTTCATGCATGATTATCTTTCACTCCATCCTGGCTGCATGCAGTGAGTAGAGGTACAACTTTTTCTCTTTAGTGTTTGGCCCAGGATGACACATTAATGTGAGGAGATAACTTAGTATTTAAAGCATTAGGTGCCATTGATTCTTAAGCAAAAATCCTACTCTAGTTTGTTGGTAGCATTCTTTCTTGAGTGGCATCTACACTCAGTGTTAGTTCAGAAGGCAGTGACCCAAATGTTTTTACGGTAAAAGACAAGATGGAATGTTAGAAACAGCTGAATACTATTCGTGGATGCTTCATAGATTTTTTTTTTTTTTTTAATGAGGTTTTGACACATCACCTCAACACTCTTCAGCAAATGGGCTTGCAGCCCTTAATGAAATAAAACATTTGGAGGTCTTCCAGTGAAAGGCACTATGCAAATGCCAAGTGTTATTGCTCAACTGCTTCAAATTGAGAGAATTTCCTATGATCACACATACCAGACCTGTCATGGGTTTGTTTATATGTGGCAACCTGAAGCTAAGTGCAAGAGCTACCTTCCATTCTTCAGACAAAGCATTCAGCTTTCTGCTTACCTGAAAGTATGCAAATTGACTTATCTAAATAAATTTCCACCTGTCAGCTGATATACAGTAACCAACTGTATGTTATATTTTTGTGTACTTGCACATAAATTTGATTATTTGAGGTCCCTTTTAGGTAAACCTTTTTTAGATGATGGTGATTTAGGTTAAACAGTTTACAGTGCATTCACAGCGGGCTGTAGCACACACACACAGTGTTTTATCAAGTCAGAACTGACAGGTGGAAAATCTGAGCTGGGATAATAGCTGTCTAAATAAATGTGGAATATGCATAAGAGCCCCGATGACAGCTTTGGTTTGAATATACCACATAGGTAGTTTCTCAAGTTACATGGACATACCTTTATGTCCATCTCAACCATTTAAAAAAAATATTACTATCTCTATTCCTGTCAAGCATATTGCTTGCCAAAGTCAGAAGTGTTAGAGCCAGTCACAATGCTCATGGATACTGTGAATAAGAATGATTGGAAACACAGGTATGTATCTGTGGAGTTGCACCATCTTAATTTAAATCTTTGGCTCTCCAGTGCAGTTGCCACAGGCAATACCACATCATTTATGGCCTGTTGTTGGTTTCTCAAGTCAAAGAGACATACCTACCAGAACTTGATAGCAGAGACTCATAAATGGTCTGCTTTATAATTGATAATGTAAGATTTCACCGCCTTAAAAAGAAACAGCTAATTGATATTTTGAGCCCAGCAGCAAATTGGCTGTTCCAGCAGGTATTTTGGCTTCAACAGATCTGTAACACACTACTTTTTCTAAAGTTTCTAATAGTACAGGTTCAATAACAGAAAACATATCTGTGTAGGTGTTTTCTGTACAGTTTCTAAAACAGATTCCCTGGCTTACTGCCAAGTACTTTTTGTGATTCTTTAGGAAGAAAAAAAAAAAGCAAAATCCCAAAGGTTTTTTCCTTCATTTTGAACATCAGCAATCTCCAGTCACACTTTTTGCTCTGCCATATAATGAGCCTGGTAATCCTACTTCAAGCCTGCTGATGTATTTGGATGCCAGATTGAGCTGGAAGGCACTTTTTCTTCATTCTAATTAGCAGTCAGAGGAAAGCTTAATCTACCCCTTCATGTATCCAAAGCTTTCCTATTCCAGTAAGAAAATTTTCCTGGCCAGCTAGAATCTCTTGAAGAAGTCTGGGCTGGTGATCTAATAGCAAGACTGGAACATCAGAGCCCAAATAAATGTTATTTAATTGAATCTGTTTCTATATCCTGACGTGTCTACAGACCACATTCCTTTTTGCATCCATCACATTGCCTTGGCGTTTGGAAAGGCTTCTTCACAGATAACATCACAATTAAGGAATGAGTTCTGAAATTGAACTAGCCTTAGTGGAAACTGCTAAAAGGCATGTAAAACCACTTTATTAATACAGCATGCCTTTGGAAGGGAAAATTATGGATGACTTTCCAAAGCTTGCCATTTCCAATTAAGTTTGGTGTGATTTAGACTTCAGTCTCTTGGCTTGTATTGTCAGAGAAACCTGAGCTGAAATTAAAGCCTCCTAATGCCCTCCAAGGGACTAATCTATCTTTTCTGCACTTGCTGGCTGTATTCATGTGCATCATGTTGGCCATTGGCATGCGTATGTAGTTGAGTTAGTGACACTTCTCCAACACAATTGTTGGAGTTTCAATAAAAGTTGAGTGCCTAAATAGCTTATACTTTTGTGCATAATAGCTTAAACTTAGCCTAGAGTAACATGAAATTTACGAATTTTTTCTCCATTGTTTCAGTTCTTAGTTTTATTTTGAGCAGACTTGGTAGAAATAAAATGACCGAAACAAGAGTGGTGTTTTTCATAGAAATAGCCCACCATGTATTCAGCCACTAACTGGGGATCTGGTTGGTTATGACTGAACAATTCCTTTCCTCATGGAGAATTGCAGTTGTGTCTTCATAACAACACAGCTGTGTGCCCTGGGCAGCTTCCCTGTGATCAGCGAAGGGAACCAGAGGCTGCTTTCTGGGTTGAGCTCAGTGTAAGCTGAAGTAACAATTGCTCAGCTGTGATCCAGTGATGGCCTTCTCATAGCTAAACAGAGATGTGTGATCTCTTGTATCTGCAGGGATGGGTTTTTTTAAGATGTTTTACTTATTGAAGAAATGAATTGTTTAGAAGGCACAATGCTTGCAAATTGCCACTTTGTTTTTAAAACACTTGGAGAACTCTTACTTTGAGAAGGAGTTTGAACTAGGTGGCCTCCAGAGGTCCCTTCTAAGTAATGCTTCTTTATCTCTGCACAGATTTTCACATAGACTGTTTTGGGGTAGTGTCAGTTTCTCAGTTGTGTAATTGCCTTATTCTTTTCCACTCACAAATGAAATAAGACTCTGTTCAGGCTTTTTCTGAGGTCCTTGTAGTTGCTAAGTTGTTGCAGGCATTGCCCCCTACTTCTATTTTAAGTATGGTCTTCTAACCAGCCATTTCTGATGAAGTATAGACAGGTAAGAAAGTGCAGTTCCAGACTGAGTAATTCTGACTTCTTGGTAAAGGGCAAGCAAATACTTCTTTGAAGAGCATCATTGGAAATACACATTTCCATAGTTACAAAAGAAAATGTAAAAAGTATTCCTGTACTTTCATGCCTTGCATTGGCTCTGCATACTGAATTAGTAATCTTTCTTTACCTATGTCTGACAGTAACAGTTTGCAGAGCACAGGTCTCAAGTTGAAAACTGGGAAGAGCAAGTGAGGGACAATTAAAAACCAAAGGGCTGAGCGTACATGTTTTCACAGGAAAAGGGATTACCCTGGTAGAAGTTTGAATTCCAAGGATCAGCTCGTAATACTTGTACTCATACATGGGAGCAAAGTACTGTGCATCATAGGAAGTCATAATCTGGCTCTTAGTGATTTTGCCCTGCTGTCAAATAGGGGTGCAGTTCCTAGAGTTCTGTAGCAATTTTACCAGTGTTCAACTTTTGCAAAACACAGCATCAGCTCCCAAGGAAGATACCCTCATGTTTCTCATCCACTTCAGATGCCCACTGTAGTCACTGTAAAACCTCTCAAGCACTAACAGAATGTACAAAAAAATAACCCCCTTCTCTTTACTTTCTGGGTTGTGGGGTTATAGACCTACATTGTGTACAGCAGACAGCATAGCTTTGGAAAGGGAAGATAAGGAGTACTTAAATGATGCAAAGAGCCAGTTAACTGCAGGTCATGAGCCCATCCAGATGTACTTGAACAGATAATGGTCATAAACAGATTTTTCTTAAATCTCCTAACTAATAACTAAAGAGATCTCTAAGGTGAGAAAGTCAGTCCATCAATTGCAGTGTCCTAAGCATCAGTAAATTCACTGCTGTCTCAGTTGTCCTTTGCCTGTGCTTGATGAAAAATACATATGCACATTCATTTCAGTTTTTGAAAGATGCATACACAGTTCTTCTCCATATATTTGCCAGCCCCTCTCCCAGAGTGAATTGAAAAACACAAGCCACAAACGCTCAGTAAGTCAGAGAAGCATTTACCAACTTGCAGATCTTTGCATGTTGCTGGTCAGTGACTCCAGCTGAAAGGTGACATTTTGAAAGCAACTAAAGCAGTGATGTGTTTGGACACTGAGACAATTTTTAATTGTAGTCCTGATTAGGAGAGAGGCTTCTGAGTAGTACTGAGCACAGTATTCGATGTGTATAACCTATTAGATTGATGAGGGCCTTTTCTTTCACCCTCTTTTTGAATTAAGACACAAAAGCAAATACTGTCCACCTGTCACATTTTGATCAATACTGTAATGCTTCATCTTGGAGCAGAGAAAACCTGCAGCTCAGCTTTTCTCTGGGCAGGTTTGGAATGCACATTCCCAGGGCTGTGCCTGTGGGAAGGGGTGTGTTTGAACAGTTCTGCTCTCTACAAAGCCCCTACAACAGGAACAGTTTGGTTGCTGGAAATGGTGCTGCTATTTTTATCCAGTGCTGGGCCTGGCATCGATGTCATTTCGTAGATGTGTTTCATCACAGTGAAGGCTGTGATTATTACACTACTATTACAGTTTCAATGAAGGCTATTACACTACTAATATTTCAAAAGTAGTGATTGCTTTTGGTTTTCCTAGCTTCTTCAGACAGCTAAGGATCTATAGTAAGGTAGCATGCATTAGATCATCCCCTTCAGTCTTCACTGGGCTTTGTCAGGCAGTCCAGCAATGACTGGTGCAGACAAGCCCACAAAATAATAATTTCCCAGTTAATCTTGTTCACTGCACCCTTACAAACATCTTTGAGCAGAGGGAAGAATCTGTCCTGTCATTTGCATTTATTGTGTGAGTTTTAATTTATTTTCTGTTGGTATTCATATCACCAAAATACCCTGTTATGTTTCTTGTTCTATTTTCCTTCGTATAAAAATAAATGTCAGGATGATCATTTGAATAATTTTTTCCCTGAAAGGGTAGGTACTTTCCTTTCTGTAGTCTCCTGTGTGCCTTCTTTCTGTTTAATGTAACCTTTCTTAGATTAAAAAACCAATGATGTTAATAGAATTGCATAATTGTCAACGGATAATGTTCTCCCAGTGAAATATAGCTATTGAGGCTTACCTAAAACATTTGTAGCAAACAGGCATGCAGAAACAAAACAAAGATATTTATTTTCAATGTGACACATCTTTGCCATCATTGGCAGCTCAATCCTCAGATACATCACTCAGTCTCTGCAGGACTGGGACCCCAGCTTTCCCAGTGCAGCACTGGGAAGGTGTGATGACTTCCACTGAATGCAGGAAGATTATGACCAGATCATGACCAGAGAGAAGCAGAAATTTCAGAATCCAGACCCAAATCCAGCCTTTCTCAGAGATCCAAAGATGTTTGGGGGCTTGATTCTAGTGGCTACCTTATAAATTGCAGTTTCCTCTGGTGTTAATGCTGTTATGCAGGGGAAAACTGACGAAATTGGAGTAACTAGGCTTGCACCTCATTGCTGCAAAACATCCATTTGAGGCACACTCTAAAATGTTAGTTTTAGAAAGTAGTGGGAACGGTGACCAGTCAGTACCAATTTACAAATGTTAAGTATAGAGTAGTAGTGGATGATGAAAGTAAACAGTACAGTGTATATAAAAATATTTAGCTAATGCATATTGATAGTGGCAGAGGAAAGATCTGTTTAGAACTGAGCAAAGAACTAACAGCATGGAGCGATATGGTCTGTAAGGAGAGGAAAAAATAAGGCTGTACATTTCTGTCAAACCAGGGGAGCATCATCTTTTCAGAATTAATAATTAAAAAATAGCAAAGTACCATTTGTCAGAATACTTTTAGCTGCAAACCTAGATTTCTCGTTTCTGGATCAAAGTATAACTGAGCATCTAGTTGACAGACAATGCAAGTTACTGCCACTAGAAAAACAACAATTTAACAGTTTAAAAAATGTTGCAAAACTATCTAGATCTCAGAAAAACTGCTTCAGATTCCTGTTGGTGCTTTAAAGAGGGACACCACGAAATTAACTGTGAAGCAGTTAATGGGCTTCTTGTGTCTTGTGTGGTCATGTTTGAAACATGGCATTAAGAAATTTGAGCTGGAAATCTGTGGATGATGTCAAGTAGTGGTGTGCAGGACTGGCTCTGTCTCGTTGTTCACAGCCCTGAATCCATTCTGGATCAGTGAGGCTCTGAAACCCTCAGGCTGACTGAAAATCTGGTCCTACCTCAGGCACCTCTAAATCAGGTGGCTGCAAAATAAGTTGATTTTGGATGTGACTGAGGAAAGGGCCTTAAAAAAGTGCTCAAAGTTAAGCATGTGCTTAATGTGCCCCTTCACATACAGGAAAGATTTTCTGAACTGGAATGTCTCCTTCCTGGTGCTTGGAGTGAATGCCAGTGGCAAACAGATATGCCAGCTGTGGTCTGAGCCCAATACATGCTTGTAGCCTGAAATGAGAAAGATGCCTCCTCTTCTGAAAGAGTAAACACAGAAATGCCGTAACCTGGGTTATTAGACAGTGAACTGCTTTCAAGAGTTTTTTAATTTTAATTTCAGTTTAAAATACTCTCTCTAATAGGAGATGTTCTATAAGAAGTAGTAAAGCTGATCCTTTATTTAGCTGTGCACATGCTGTAAGTGTATGTATAATCAGCTTTCTGTCAGGAGGGTTACATCTAGGTGTATGGAAAGGTGTTGTGCTCTCACAAAAACAGTAGGATGAGTGTGTGACATTTGCTGCACTGTCAGTCCCATTCCATACTTTTGCTGTCAAGAAGCAAGTGCTGGATGTGGAGCCACTGCCTTACAGAGCATGTTGAAACAACAGGCTGGGACACATGCTCCCACTAGAGGGACTTGGCTGTATTTTTCAGTGGAAGACCTTAATATCCAGAACTACTTGCAGTCCTTTAAAAAGGAATCACATTGTGGTATGTGAAGTGCTTGGCAAATTTTGTACTTGTGTCTTGTCCTGGTTTGGGCCAGGATAAAGATGATTTTCTGTTTTGTACTTTTACTTTTAGCTAAGTCTCTTTATGTAGTTGCACTTGCTGAAATGAACAGCAAGTTTCTCAGACAGTGTCTGCTTCTAGGATTGATAACACTTGATGTTTATAGTTACTGCTAGAGACTGGTGTGCAGAACCAAGGACACTGCTCAGCTCTGAGGGAAAACTTTTACCCTCCAGAAGGAGTAAAGAGATCCCACCTGAGCCCTCCTTTGGGGAGGAACAGACAAGATAGATGCCAGAATTGACCAAACAGAGTATTCCATCCCATATACGTCACACTCAGTATAAATTTGAAGGATCACGAGGGCCAAGCCAGATTTCATGATTTCCGGATTTCCTGATTTCCCTTCTTCCCTTCCTTCACTCGGCATTCTGGAAGGATCCCATCCGTTCGTTTGCCTGTGGTCCTGATCCATGCCAGCCCATATCTGTGTGTTCCTGCCTCCGGTTCCCGACTGCTGCCAACTCCAGGAGTCCAGCCTGGACTTTCCCGGGGCTGCCCTGCAGCCTCGGTGGTGACGTGACAGTTATTGGGGGAGAGGGGGGAGGAATGTGGTTTCCATTTTCCTGTATATTTGTATATATTTAGTAATTTTTCCTATTTATCATTACTGTTCCATTAAAGCTGTGCAGTTTAGTTTCCAACCCTTATTCTCTCTCCTTTCTTTATCAAGGAGGAGAGAGAGATTAATAGCGTCTGTTATTCGGTTTAATTGCTGGGCCAGTGTTAAACCGTGACATGTCTTTAGGAGCAGAGAAGAAGGAACTTGGTGACATATTTCACCACCCCAGCAGTGCTGATCAGAAGGAAGGGGTACAGAGGGCTCTGTGTGTGTCTGAGACTATTCAGGGGTACTTACACATTAATGCTGTCTTAAAAGTCTAGCATGTTTCAGTAAATAAAATCAGTCTGAAATGCAAGATTCCAACTGCACTAGAGAAGGGTGATTGTGCATATAATAGAAGGGGCAATGCCAAGTGAAAGGGTTGTCCCACCCAGCTTATATTGGGAGGATTTCAAAGACTAACAATAATAATATGAGGTTGCATGAAGGTTAATGTTGTTTAGGCAGATGGTGAATTGCAGATTCAACCTGTTGTCATAATAATGAATGTGTTTAAAGGAATGTTCAAGTGGCAAATGAGAGAGAAATGAAATGCACACATGCACGCATGCATAGATTTAGCAGTGTTGCCTGCACCTCATATATGCACGTTTATATATGTAATTTTTAAAGGAACTGTATTGACTCCTTGACACAAAATAATGCAAGAAGCAGGACTATAGATTCAAGCATACCATTCATACTGATCTGCCATAATTTTGCCTGACAGCAATGACAGAAGCATTTGATCTAAGTCAGACAGAATTTTATAGCCCTATTAAATGTAATTTCAACCCCACTCTACCACATGCATTTTTTACCCTTCTCACTTCCATTTTACAGCATCATACCAAAGGAGCCAAGAAAAAGTGTTTGTTTTACTGGGGCCCAGGATGTTAAGTCAAATGTTTCTCCATCACTTTTGAAGTTCTATAGCTCTTTGCTCCATGGGAGCCATCTTAGAAAGTGAAGTGGATATAGAGAAAGAGGAGAGTGAAGTTCTGTGTTCCTATTCAGTCAGGTATTTCATCAAAACAGTACTCAGAGCTTTGTGTTTTATTGTAAATCCCTGTAAAAATATTCCCCCAATGACAAATCCATTGGACTCAAAGTATCTGTGGGGATTTGTTCAAGCTAAATGAAAATAATATGGGAGGCTAGCAATAAGAGTGGCATTAAATCATTTTGCATGTTATGAAGAACGCTGCTTTTGGAAACAATTCCTGACTGAATGTGTTTTATAAGTATTCATCCAAATATCTGAGCTGTGATCAGCACCTGGTTCAGAGATTTTTCAATTTTGGGCTTGATAAACCATGTCAAAAATGGTTGTCCTTTAGTCATATTTGGACATTTCTGGATTAAGATCAGGGATCTAGTGAAGTCAATGACACAGCAACTGAGAGATCAACATAAAGAGGAAGAAAGGGACATAGCCCACTGCTTCAGAATTTATATTGTACGTGAAATAAAAAGGAAATTTAGGATCCTTACAGCTTTTTCTGGCTGTACCATTTGAATACTGCCCTGTCATGCCTGTATTTTTTTGCAACTTTTACTTGAAATAAAAAACTTAGGGACATCATTACTGCATGTATAGGAACCATGTAGAAAACGCTCTCTGTGTTCTTACAAAGCCACCACTCCATAGCTGAAAACAACAAAAAAATCTCTGTTGCCGTAGATAGAGGCAAAGAAAAGATCTAGAAGAAGCCAAAACTCTCCATACAGCCTTTGCAGGGGCTGCAGCTTTGTCAGGCATGTGTCAGGTTATGTGTCTGCTGCAGAAGTAATTCTCAAGTTGGAGTTTTGAAAGCTTTTAGTCTTTTCTTACTATTTTTAAAGTAGTTTAATGTCAAGATTAAAAATACTGGGATCTTTTTCCAAGAGCCATTAAAAAAACCTTACTTTTTCTACTCTCTCTTTCTGAATTCACCCATGAGGAGCTGTCGTTTTCCATCATTTCCATTTTCTCCAAACTGTGTATTCAGCTCTTTTTAAATATGTATTTTTCCATTATATTTTTAACCTCACTGTGATTAGCTTTTGCCTGGTTATTTAACTGATTGGTTTCAGCTGTATCCTGAGGGGGAATGCCAGACTAAACCAGCAGTGTCACTAGATAATGTTTTGAAATTAGGAAGCTAGAGATAGCTAACAGGGACCCATCTGACTCCTTTGGAGAATGGCAGTTACCATAATCAGTGGAGACTGGATAAGAATATAAAAAAAAAAAAAAATTCCCCTCATTTATCCATTCAACGTGGCACTGGCATTCTGTATGTAATTGTGCTTGCAGAAAATATTGCTCAGAATGCATTTATCAGAGCTGTATTTCTGCCCAAAGGTTTCTAGAACAAAATATGAGTAGTGGTAGTGCCTAGGAACTGTATTGCTATCTGAAAGCCCCGAGTCAGGAAACCTGGACCTTTTGCACTGTGTAATGCAAAACCCAAAAGACATCTTTTACCTGAAATTTTCTCATCTCGTCCTTTCCTTTGTATCAGAGAGAAACAGGCTGGAATGAGCAGAAATAGCAATTGTAACATTTAAACTCTCAGCTACTTTCCAGCCGCAAATATTTACCTCCCGTTCAATACAAATGTGTGGTGAATTGGAGAATCAAAGGTGTGTTAGCTGTGTAGACAAAACTGCTTAAATTCAGAGAGCAGAGTAAACAACCTGGAATGAAATTTGGGGGAAGGAGAAAAAGTATTTGAATTGATCAGCCTCATTAGCAGCCTGCTGTACTAACCCTTTTTCTGTGAAATCCTTGTCTGTGTAATCAATCACACCTTTTGTGAGGGGATTTCTGGTGTTTGTACAGGTACAGCTGTGACAAACGAGATCCCTTTCGACTCTCAAGCATTCCCAGTGGTACACACCTTGTGGGCAGGGACGGGAAGAATGGCAGAGACACTTCCAGCTTCCTAAGTGACTCCTGGCAATGGCCTTGGCACTGCTCCGTGGCCATAGGTCTCCTTTGCTCCTCCCCAGCAGTATGGAGTTCTCTGAAAGATCTTGATTAGAAAACTATAGGGAGTAACCTTTAGGGTCAGTTTTATGTATGTTTCCAGGCATGTTGTCAATTAACAGGGTCAATCCTTTATGGCTGATTAACAAAGAATGAGTGTGATACAAAGGTCACCTAGGGAAGGATGAAGTGAGTCTGGCCCAGAAATAGAAAAATAACCATTGTCTTGTTTATGTTGGCCTGGAGGCATTGATCTTTTTCCTTGGTAACAGAGCTGCACACCACATAGGAATGCTGCTCTTTAGTCGGTGTCAGACCTGAAATGGCAGGTCCTGCCTTGATTTCCTTGGCCCTTGAATGAGGGCTGTAGCACCACCTTGCTCACCAGATCTTTCAGTGCTTGTCAGATGGAGGAGCTCCTGTAAAAGCCTTGCTCCTTGCAGACTTGCCTTTGTCAGCTTTTGCCTCTCTTGTGCCAGCCACTTGAATTTTAAACACTCTTTCGAGTAGGGATGCCCGGTGCAGATCAGGCTTTGCCTCATAATCCAGACTGCGGGAGTGTATGTGCTTGCTTCTAAATCCAGCTTTGTTTTGGCTGAGCCAACCGTGCTTTATTTGGGCTGATGTGGAACAAAAGGAAGAACAAAAGCACATTTGCCGTGGAGTGCATTGTCACAGGGTTTTACTCTCCACCAAAACAAAGAGTGAGAGAGAACGGGGCTGTTATGGAGATTATCATCATTCTTTTGAGAGCCATGGTATTTTCCCAAGGAGTCAATGACATTTCTTAATTACTCTCTTCATGGGTAGCCATGTGTAGAGATTACCCAGGGCTCAGCAGGGCATTGTTCTGCCGAAGCCTTGGAGAATGATAATGCTGACAGTACAACACTCTGCTGTCCAACGCTCTTCTCCTTTTTCTCGCTCTTCATTACACCAGCTAATTACTTCTGTTGGTGACTGCTCAGCATTTGCTTATCCCATGTAACCCCAGCAGCCCTCCACTGCCAGTGTGATTTACAGTAATAGCATAATGCTTCCTTACTGCTGCTTGAGCTTGGCCCACTTGGAATTAAAAAGGTGCTGTTGTTCTTTTACAAAGCTCAGCTGCCAGAATGACGATGTTCAAGTGAGTGGAAACCAGTGCTGGTAGCTGGGAAAAATGTGTGAACATCACTTAATTCTGGTGACTCCTCAAAGTTGTAATGTACCAAAGAGAAACTGAGGAATTTTGTTTCTATCTCTGCCTGAAAATATAGATGTATTTATGGGTTCCTTTCTGCTCTCAGCTCTTCTCCTTGTCAGCAGTAGAGCAAGAATAGGCAATTTTTTTTTTACTTCTCACTAACTCAGCTTCATTTCCTAGAAGAAAAGTTTGAAAATGCTGTGTGTTAGATATTTTATGGGGGGGGGAAGGGAAGACAAGGGTTTGGTGGGGTTTTATGTTTATTTTTATTTCAATTATATATATATATATTGCTCTCTAAAGCAGTTAATTGCACACATATGTTTTCACTATCTATACAACAAATGCATATATATCATGCAACAGAAGGAAATGGGGCAACTAATATCTGTGTGCTTTTGAAAAGCTCTCTTCCCTTCTTCCCTCCCCATGCCACAGAAACATGGAGCTGTGCCTGGGTGTTTTCAGAGATGATGAAAATGAATCCTGCAGCCATCTAGCAATATGTTCATATTTTGACTCCATTGGCAGAACACAGTGATGTTATCATGTGATACTGAACTTTCAGCTGATAAGAAGTCTGAACACTCATTCAAGGACTGTGTGAAATACTGCTCATTCTGGGTGTAAAATAGAAAAACTGAATGTAGACTTAGATCAAGCCGTTTTCTTAACAGTTTGATAGCTGCAGATATAGAAACAGGGTCTTAAGAACTTGGCAGCTGTAGCATTCTCCATCAGTCATTCAGACACTATATTAATTGAAGAATAATTTTGAATATTTAAAAATCAAGTCTTCTTTCTTGTTTTAAGTAAACTTAAGCCAGAATGGTTTTGTAACAGATTTAGAAACAAAATATATGTTTTTTACATACTAGAGTAGAATGATGTATATACTTAACAAACCAAATATAAAATGAACAGAATAGTTTACTGAATATATTCACTGCTTAGAACCACCTTGAAGTATCCAGTGATCCTTTTCTGAAGAGAAACTATGGTGCAGAAGTTTGCTTTACAATTAAGTCAGGAGTCTCACTCTCTCTGTCCTGCCATTCTTGAAGGCATGAGTGGCCACTCCCTCTCCACTTTCCAGTCCAGAAGCCTTCAGGGCATGTAATACCTTGATGTGCTCAGAAAGGGGGAGTTTTCACAGACTAATCAGATGTATCAATAAATATAGGCAGATAATATAGGCAGGTGTTTTTGACTTCTTTAGAGGTTCTGCCCCACTGGGACAGTGTTGCAGTCCTGTCAATGAGTGGGTGAATTTCTGTGCTGGGGAAACCTGACCCCTCCCATCCAAAAGTACTGCAATAGATGCAGATTCCTTGTGCAAGGAAGGCAGCATCCAATTCTTGAAGACTTGGGACAGAATTCAGACTGACTTCAGCCAGAAACATCTTTGTCTTGTATGAGCTTCGTCCTTATAAATCCAGTCCAAATTTGGCCTGTTAAGTACAGTCAGGTCCAACCACCTGGCTCACATTGACAGCTGATGACAGAGTCCCTTTTAATCACCTGGATGCTGCTGGAGCAAGAAGTGAAATACAAGCCCTCTTACATTTCCCTCCTTCTCAAAGTTTGGACCATATGATATATGAGTTCCAGAAGCATAACTCTGCCATGTTTTCAATATCAAATACATCTCTGCCCTCTTTCTGGGCTGAGATTAAGGGTTATTATCCTTGCTTCCAAAGAAACAGTCAGCTGAACACAATTGAGCTGAAATGGCAGGGAACTTCTTTCCTTTCAGTGTCTGCTGTAAGAGTGAAAAGCCAGGAGATTTGGCTAGCTCCCCACCATGTCTAGCTGGTTCACACTGGCATGGTCAGAGAGCATCACTTTGTTCCTGACCTGTCTTGCCAAATTAGAATGTGTTTTGACTGGTTCTCTGTGACAGCATTTCTCTATTTCCAGGCTCCTTGTTACTGGTCTAGATACTTTGACTTGAACTTCTAAATGAAGGTTGTCCTGTTGTTTGACCCTTTTAGGATACAGCTTTCTCCCAGTAACTTTTCCCCATGTTTTTACATTTATTAATGAACAGTTGGAGATTAACCATTTTGTAAAAACTCTGCTCTGTAAGGAATAAGTCATTACTGGACTCAGCAGTCGAGGTGTTAGAGACTTAACTGCCCTTACATTTGCCTGAGGCTCTAATAAGCAAACTTGGTGGTAATGAGTGATTTCATGGGGACTATTGCTTAATTCTAAAACATGGAGGCTATATAAAGAGCTCTGCAGTTCATTACAAAGTCAAATGTGTTTTGGCATTTAAAATGGACAGAGGTGACTGAGATTTAAGTGTTTCTATTTATTTCAACCAAGTATGCTGTATGTAGCAAGAAGGAACACTAAATGATTAAAACACAGGATTCACCTCAAACTGTTTCTTTGGTGCCTGGGCTTTTTTAGTCTGCTGTTTTGTTCTTCTTGGTTTGGTTGGTTTTGGTTTGTTTTTTTTAATCTGATGGCATGAGAAGAAGATTAAGTCAGGCAGGAAGAGAATAGTCCTATTCCCTAATATAAAAACTTGAAGGAGTCCATCTGCTTGAATTGAATACACTGCTATTTAGTAAAGTGTTAGAGGAAATAAAAAAAAAAAAAAAGAGGAAGAGGTTTACTATCTAATTCATAACTGAAGTCCCCTGAAAAGAGTATAAGCCTTCTGTTAAATACCATTGAGTTGGTGAGTGTGCTATGAAAGCAGATAGTTATTAGAAGGAAATTACAGTCTAAATAAAAAGTAAAGATCACATTATTTATTTATTTACTTGCTGTAGAGGCAGTTTTGCAGTGTACAGTCAGTCCTAGAGGTGTTTTCCATAAAACTGCTCTTTTCATCAGCCTAAACTGCAGCAATGAAGCCTTAGGACATGTGTCTGTGTGCATGCTTGGGCATAGAGGGAGCAGGGAAGGGAGAGTCCTGTCACGGCATATAAAGCTACAAAGGTTCCCAGAGGTTACAGGAGAGTGTCAGAAAAAATAATGCACGTCAAGACCTATAGCTCTCTTGCCCCTTTTTTGTTGATAAAGATGATGCTTCCAGAAGGGCACTAAGAACACAGGTGGGCTCTGAGCACTCTTTTGAAAGTGTGGATGACTGATGGCTTTGAGGAAAGCAAAGAGAGACTACCTTAAGACACTCTTGGGGTTTGTGAGTGACCCTTTCACATCAAGGGAAGGAAGAGAACCATGTGGTGGATGTGAGGAATAAACCCTGACCTCCACAGGCCCAGAATTTCATTCAGCATGGCCCAGACACTCCTGTATGGAAGAGGTAATCTGGTTGAATGTTGTGGGCGTGAGAAGAGAACAGGCATATTACAACTTCTCTGATCAGCTTGAGGGATGCTGAAGGTCTGTGTTTGAGATCACTTCACAGTGGGGGACAGCAACATAACAGAAGTGATGTATTTGTCAAAATGTTGTCAAAATTGGCACATTCTCCCATGCAGAGTACTCTGGGGAACACCTGCACTAGAGCAGGGGCCAGGCTGGTTCTGGCCATTGAAAGATGAAATAGTATGCAGGCTGATGTTTAAAAGAAATAACTTGTACCTTTCGACTGCACTCTTCCTTCATAGTTTGCATTCTGATAGCTTAGTTTTGTTATACTTCATGCATAAATTAATTATCTCCTGGGAAAGGAAATAACAGTAGGACAGAAAGAGAGAACACGGCACATTAGCAAAATTGAGCAGAGCAAAAATGGACATGTGAACAGAAGCTGTGGGGTTTAGTTTCATGAGGCATAGTAAAAAGCATGGGCTGGGTCACCTACCTTAGTTAGCTCTTTCAGACTGAGCAAGGAGTGAATATTCCCATTCCCTCCCCTATTCCAAGTCATTCTGCAGTGCTGCGAAAGCTCTCTTTAATGGTAATAAAAGGGTCTTTCACAGCACTTTGAAAGGTGAAGTTCTGTTTCCTTTCTCTTTCTCAAGCATTTCTTTACTAGCTTACATGCTTGATGAATAAAAGGACCCTTCCTTCTACCATCTTTAAAAATCTTGATAGATGAACCTCACAAGAAAGTGTCTGGGGTCAGAAGGTGCCAGGGCTTTGGCAGCTCCCATCAGGGGGGTCAGTGTGGCTGTCCTGCAGTGCAAGCACAGTGTCTGATGGAGAAGCAGAGACCTGGCCATCATCTTTGCTGTTAAAAGATGCCAGCATGGTCTGTCAGTATCATGTGCATTCTACTCGAGCAGTACATTGTCTTTGTCCCAAATTACAGCATGACAAAACCTATTAATTTTGTCAGAATTATCATAATTCTCATACATATCCTGCTCAGTGCAGGCATGAGGCTGTAAAATCCTGTTTTGTTTTGGTTGGTTGGTTGGGTTTGTTTTTTTTCTGTTGGTATTTCTGTTCTTTTTTTATTGTTGCATGGTGACTGATTTTAATTGATGCATACAGGACACAAAGGAATGCCAGGCAGATACTTTCCTTTAAAAATCTGCAAGCCAGCTGCATCTCCATTCGATACTAATGTCACAACCACCTTTCCTAAGGAAACAAACCACCTTTCCTAATGTCACAACCACCTTTCCTAATTCACACACCTTAAAGGAAAGCATGCCTGCTTTGCAATACAGAGATCACATGTAGGTACAACCCAAAGTCACATCTTATGCACAGAATAAGAGGTGTGTTCCTTCTCTTTCTTACTCTGTCTTGTATTGGTGCTTTCCAAGTCTGTGCTTATACCTATGTGTATGTATTAATGTTTATTAATTTTATCATATGTGGAGGCATCGTGGCCATCCAGAAGAACAGGGCTTTTTTTGCATTACTGATAGAAAGAAAAGTGAAGATTGCAAAGCTTTCTGTACATTTAACACCAGCATACCACTGGTAATACAGTGGCATTTAATGAGGGAGGAATTATCTGACATCTGCACTGGGTAGGGGTGACAGTTCTCCTTTGCAGTCTCTTTTGTTGAGCCTTCATCCTGTTAAGTCATAAATGATGTGATAATATAACAGGACACCACAGTCAGGGTCAACTTTTGGCTCTCTGTCTCTTTAACTTGCCTTGAGTCCTACCCTCAACCTCTTCAGCAGGTTTACTCTGGGGTTTCTGACTAAATGACCTGCAGAGGCAGAGCTGCTCATAGAGATCAGAGCCTGAACTTGCTGAGTGGCCCTCACCGTGTTCATGGGGTGTGTTCAGTAAGAGAAGGCACCCAGTGTTTGTTGCTGGGTAATTAGAGATGCTGGTGAATTTGCAGTAATTCACTGAAGTGCTGGTGCCTTGTCTCATACAGTGACCACAGCAGATTATTAGCTCCTGACAGCACAGCACTCCTCTGGCACCTGGCACTGAGCTCTGCACTTCCCAGGTTGCCAGCACAGCCACTCTTTTGGGTTGCCTCACTTGGGGGGAGACTGTGAGAAGGGTCTGTATTCCTCTGGAGCATCTTTGGGCCAGCATCAGTGGAAGCAAAATGAAGATCTGATCGTGTCTGCTGTGCTCAGTTGTGTGAAGTGGATGTGTCAGGGATGGTTCCATGAGGAAAGCAAGAGATCAGTTACACGGATACCAATTAAAGTGGAATTAGATAAACTGAATGAAATATTAGAGCAGCTATGATTGTTCCTTTTTTTTCCCTTTTTTTTTCCTTCTTTTTTTTTTCTTTTTTTTTTCTTTTTTTTTTTTTTTTAATTTAATGAGGCCTAATATTCTCAGCCAGCTTGCACAAGACCTTCAGCTAAAACTGTCACCAGTTAATGAGGTTTTTCTAGTGTACTTAACCTAAGGCATAAAAGAGGAGCACAGACATGTCAGTATTTCCTTGATTTGACTGTATATTCTATATTCTCTGAATCCATGAGTAAGACACTTAAAGTGCAAGCCTTTCTTTCTTTCCTTTAAGATACAATTTCTTGCCTTTTTGCAGTGCATTTCTGGCAAACAGAACCTTGGCTTTTCCATTCCCCCTGCCCATGAGGATGCCTCCCCCCGACCGCAGCCCCCGGGGAGGAGAAGCCGGTGCCTGTCTGTGTGCATTTGCTCATGGAGAAGGGCACAGGTCTGGCTGCTCCTCCCTGCAGCCAGGGGAGGGAGTTTACCTTCCAGCTCTCCTCAGGCTCATTACATGCGGGATCAGGTCTGTGCCGTTCCAGACTTCTGCACAGCAGCTCCAGCAGAGTCCTCTGGAGAGCTGTCAGCTTTCTCCTGTCTGCCAGTCTGCCTGACAATGCAGTACATGAAGTTATGAAGCATGGAGTTCTGCTGCTACCTTAAGGGTTGGGGCTTTTTTTTCCTATTTCCTTTTCTGTTTTGTTTTGGGTTGTTTTTTGTGTGTGAGGGAGAATGTTTGGCAGATTATTTTTTTTTTTCCTTTTTTCTTTTACTTTTTTTCCTTTGCTGGAAGAAATATTTTCTAGAGCAGAACAGCCTTTTTCTTATTTGCTTGCAGGTTCTAAATTACCTAAGGCTTAGAAAAATCAGATTAGTTTTAGTAATAAATCCCCTGGTGCATTATCTGTTATTTGCAGTATTTCATGTATGCAAACTATTCATCTGATTCTTTTTTTCTAAATCTCATTTTTTATCAGTCAGTCAGTATTATTGACCTTCCTAGTCATTTGGTGTATAATGATAACTTCTTACAGAATACCTTTTTTATCCATTAATGTTGTAGATAACCCTTCTGTCCAACAAATAACCATAAATGCAGACATCCATATGCTCTTTCACACCAAGGAAAATGCTAGTGCTAGCAACCAGACACCTGAAATTTTTATTAATACTGTTATTTGGGGAATACTTCCAGCTTTTCATATGAATTGCCTACAAGCACAATACTCACAGTCAAAACAACCTTATTACCTGAACTTTCTTTTCCCTACTCCATATCATGGCAGGAATGCCATGCACAAGAATTCATTCTCTGATCCTGTTGTGAGGTGGTTGTTTTTTTTTTTTTTCTGTTCTCACAGGTAAACATTTGATCTTTTTTTATCAAGCTTAATGTTTTTCAGGTACACTTTTCCACACCCTCCCGCCTCCCCCTTCTGTCATTCCTGGATTTTACTTCTGAGTTTTGTCCCCTGGGAGGGCTGTGTACATTCCTGTGCACTTTGTGATTTGCTGCATATTTTATACGTGTGACTAAATAGATTTAATAGCCTTTTGTCTCTCTTTGGGAAGTCTCTTGTGTATCACTTCAGTTGCTAGTAGACATTTATGCAGGTAATGCAAACTCATGACTAGGCAAGTTGTTCCGCAGGGTGTTTGCCAAGTTCTGAAACACAGGACCAAAGTATAATAACTGAGAAAAGAGGGTAGGGGGAAATGCTGAACTGAAGGTGCTGTTTCATACAGTAGTTGTGGAACAGACTACTTAGGTTACTGAGATTTGTAGAAAAAAAATCAGTAACTGTTTCAGGATAGTCAGCTGTTTGGGTATCCTGTTGATAGGCCCTCTTCTTCCTGGGAAAGGATAAGCACAGCAAGTGCATATAGGGGGATATAATATTTAAAAGCTATGTCTTCTCCCCCAAAGGTTAATTGTGGTAATCACCTTATTATCTCAGCCTGTGGAAGCAGAACAAAACTTAAATTGCTCAAAAATGTAAAGTGAAATCAAGGCTGTGTCAAATCTCATTCTTACTGACAAGGAAATGATTGTTTATACCCTGGAAACTGGAGGGACCCAGCAGAGGAGCAGGCAAAGGGCAAACCTGGTGACATTCACTGCATTACTGTGCACTTACTGGGTCACCTCAGAGCCAGCTGAGATGAGCTCAGGAAGCTGAGGAAGCAGCAGTCACAGTGCTGAATGAGTTTGTTCAGAAGACCTCAGAGTTACACTACAGCTGCACAGGAACAGCAGGGCAGAAAACCATTGGTAGGTCATTGCAAGCAGGTATTTTCTCTTTCAGCTGAAACGTTTTATCTACTTAACTCGTTATAGTGCTGTGAGGCACCTTTTTTACCTGTCACCAAAAGACTGCTGACCCTTGACTCCTGCTAAGTGAAGTCCATTGTGTTGAACAACAATGCTGATTTATAAAGGGAAAGCAATTCTGTGGAAAGGCTTTATAAAATCTTTCTCAAGGGCTGCTTAGCCTGCCTTGCTGAAAAACTGTGGATTTTTTTATTCGTGGAAAGATTGAAGAACCCCCAGAACACACTTTTAGGATCACCCATCCTCTTGCGTATGACTCAACCTTGAAGATTTCAGTCTTCAGCCAAAGGTGAAAAACACTTTTGCAAAGGTCAGTACTTCTGTAGGGTAGGGCTCCTACAAAAATGGGTTTGACCTTTAACATCTGAAGCTGGATTTTGATATATGGAGAAATCTGAAATTGTCATTACAAAATCTTCACTTGTTACTGCTTTTGGAGATCCCTGTTGCTTTTCAGAATATTCATATTTCAAAGAAATATTCTTCCTCTGAGGCAGAAAGCTAAAGCAGGCTGCAGAGTTCCCATGTTCTTGGAATAAGCCATCATTTGACCAGTCCAGTAGCTCTCTTGTCATGTGCAGCTTTCTAAGGCCTTCTCCCTGTGCAGTATTTCACTGCTGTTTGCTGATTTATATGTAATCCTCATGTTAATTTTTGATAGTAGCATGCACAAGGATACTATGTAGAAGTGGGAAGTGGGTGTTGGTTATTATTAAGAACAACAGGCTGATGCATTTAGAGGTTCACATGTTGATTATCACTCCAGAATGTGTCAGAAACTGTTGTTTATTTGGTTTCCTCACTTGTGATAACTTGGACATTGCAGTGTTTTTCTTGTAATCCAAGTGATACCAAAGTCAGCTCTCTGTTGCAGCTGAAGGATGATGTTCTCTTTTCATGGCAGGTGGTGGATAAAAACAGGTTATTAGAGCTAGCTTGAGCATAAAGATGCCTGCTTGGCTCCTTGTCCCTGATAGCTCTCAGTCTCCTAGTTTTGCAGATATTATGGCCTGTGATACTTCAGGGGAAATGTCCATAATGGCTCAAATTACAGAGAAGTACTTGGGGAGGGAAAGCTAATATCTTTTAAATCATCTGATAAACTTGTTAAGAGTAGGCAGCCCTGCAGGTGAGAAGAATCCCTCTTCAGAAGCCTTCTGCAGATAGACAGCACCATGCCACACCAGTTTGCACAGACAGGGGGACAAATAAAGACATTTAGTCCCATCTTTCCCCATTCCATGTTAGTCACATATGAAGGAAGTTTAGAGGGCCATTCTCTATGTGTTTCATTTTTTTTCTCTCATTTTTTGCTGGACATTCTGTTGCTGAGAAAATGGGATTGGCTTGATTGAACATTTCAACTCCCTTTTCTCACCAGTAAGGCAATCTGCAAGGGAAAGGCAGCAAACCCAGAAATGTAATGGATGTCTCTTCTTACCTGCTTGAAATCTCCCTTCTTGCAACTTGTGCCTGTTGCCCCAGGACACTTGCCCCTTGCCCCTATACCCTCCCTTTTGGCAGTGGAAGTGTGCAGCTAAATTCCTGTGTTGCCTGCCTCCTTTCCAGGGTAAATAAAGCCCATTTTCCTCATCTTCTCCTTGTATTTTATCTAGTCCATTCCCCTAGCCATCTTAGCAGGCCTCTGCTGCAGTCTCTGTGCTCTATTGACATCTCTCTTGTACTGTGGAGAGGTACAGGAGGCGTCATACACAATTTCAAATAAGTAGAGGAGAATAATCCCTTCTCTTAAGTTGCTGGCTGTGTCTTGCTCACGCAGCTCAGGATGTGGTTGGTCTTCATGACTACAATGGTGCATTGCTGGCTGCTGTTCAATACCCTGCTCAAATGTACAGTGCAGGTTCCTATATCCAAATAAAGTATTTTTCTGAACTCTCACTAATTTCCAACTTGGCATTTCTTTGTGATGGGAATTCACCTTCAGGCCAGTGTACAAAAGACTCTGAGTTTGTGGCAGGGGGGTGCACGTGCTCTGCTTTCATTTATGCCACATCTTTGGCATAGTCACTGCTCCCATGTGTTGGGACACAGCCCCGGTGATGAAACTGTCTTGGCAGCATATTCCTTTTCTGTCTGTCTCCAGTTACTACTTAGCTAAGGATCACAAAAGGAAAAAAATAAGACTAGCTGTACTTTGGCATGTGTTTCTAGAGCACAAGGGAGTGAAGAGCCAGAGGGTTTGGATACCTTATTGAGCATTAATATTCATACTCTGTCTGGTGCTACAGGAGGTTGTTGTTGGGGATCTCTGGCTGGCTGTTCGGTTCAGATGCCTTCTTCAGCATCACATTCTAGTCAGCATGGATGTTACAAGAGAATGCACTGTAGGATAAAAGGGAAATTGGCAGCTATGTAGGCCACATTATATAGGGTTTAACTTTATCCTTTCTGGTTTTGTGGCAAACAATTTCATATTACAAAAAAATGTTAAACCCCACGGCCAACATAAAAATTTACAATGGAGACTGAAGTTGAATATGTGGCAGAGACTGTACATTATTTTCATGCTAACCTCATGCAAGATGCCAGATTCCACAGACCCTGCTCTGTCTGAAACATCCTGTAAACCTGAAAAATCAATCTTCTGATTTGTTTCTTCTTTAGCCTTCATCTCGCTTACTCCTGAAATAGTGTGGTAGGATTTGCCATCTTTTAAGTGTGTCTGCAGCTACTTTCAAGTAGTTACTGTGTTGATTGTTTTAAAGGAGGGGACTAAATTCCAAATCCTTTAGAAGACCAATGCCCCTGCTACTGATTTGATGTTGTTAACATCATGCTGTATCAAGAGCAGATAGCAGTGTCTTGTAAGTACAGGGTGTCTTCAGACAGTAGTAATGGCACAAGATTGGGAGCAGTGTTTCTGATTAACTTGTTGACTTTCTGTGCCACCTTTTATGGGTGAAATCCCTCTTGTGTTTCATATTTCCCTCTGTGTGGTGCCAGTCCCTACATACCTAATACCATATCATAAGGTAGGCAGTTTTTTTGTTTTGTTTTCTGAACTGGTTTGTGGAAGACAATGTACCAGAATAGTATTGCTGCTAAATTAAATAATCTGCTGTGTATTTTAAAACTAGATGTATTTGGAGCCTCATCTTAAAATAAAATTCATCTCCATGCAGACTAGGGAAAAAAACCTCTGTATCTTGATTCTCAGTTCATTCAGATTGCCCCTTACTGTGGTGTGATGCGTGGCTCAGACTTACAATGTGCTTTTCTCTTTTCCTCTGTCCCTTTCTACTAATCCACTTGGTATTTCATACAGGGACTTCTCTGCGTGGCAGTGAATATCTGGCAGGCAAGGTGGCTTTACAGAGAGGGAAAAACAAGATCCAGTCCCAGAACTGAGGTTTGCACAAAGCCAGAAATGGCAAGTGCATCAGGAGGGTTCACATTGCTAATGTCTCAGGGAGGCACAGTACTCTAGTTATCTTAAAGGTGCAGGTGGTTTGGGGGTGAGTGGCTGTTAGCAGTATGAGATTTTTAAATAGATATTTTCTTCCTATTATTTTTTTGTCAAAAATGAGGAAAAAAATGAGCCTTTTTTTTTCTTTCATGTTTAATGCTGTCAGCTGGATTTTTGTTGATTCAAATGCTCTTCCTCAGTGACCTTCATCTCCCCATGCCCGTGAGATGTGAAAGATGCTGTTGACACAAGCAAAGGCTCAAGCTCCCTCAGCTCATATCCCAGACAGCACTATAACATGGCATGTTTGATGTTGCATATTTCTATCTCGCTGACAAAGTGGCACTGAAAGTTATTGCATTCAGCTGGGAAAGGGAGTGGAGCAGAATGAAAGCCACAGCAAATGGTGCTGTCTCCCCTTTCTTCCCTGTCCTCAATTTTTACCATACCACCTTTAAATGCAGGAGGCAAAACAGGTCTGAACACTGAAAACAAGATATAGAAATGCAATCCACAAATGCAAGGCCTAAAGTGAAATCATCAGGTTCACAGTATGAAAACAATCCCACATCTTGATTTGCAGGAGCAAATTCTGCATTTGTACTGAGAAATTGGCTTATACACACTGAAATGTGATTGCAATGTAGTACTAGAGGTAGTACTAACCCTCCCCATTTGTATTTGTGTTGCTGTACTTGCCACAAGTTCATTATGGCACCACAGAAATCTGGACGAAAACAGCCTGTGTTGCTCCACAACTGTATTGGTGCCCTCTGCAGGTCTCCTTAGCATTGCCTCCTTAACACAATGAGGTTTGAAAAGACAGTATCAGGAAAAGTTCAAGATAAGTAAGTATAACTTTTTAAAATTTCAGTTTTAGGTCTTTTTATTCTCAGGTTCTGCCTCATAGAGTGGCCATGGTTAGCTTTGCCATGGTTCTTCGTAGGTTTGGATTTACAGCCTTGGGCAGAGGCAACCAAGAGACAATTGCTGTGCAGCAACATACCTTGTCATTTCTCCATCGCTATAAGTGTAAGTAAGCTCATCCTCACGTGTTCTTCAGATCTTTCTTCCATCTCTTTATTTTTTTGAGTGACTCCTATTTCCATATTCAAGGATGTACAAGTGATGGTTTGGAGGAAGGTGATGAACCCTTGAACTACTGCTTCTTGGGGGGCACATAGGGGAGCACCTGTGGTGGTGCTGCAGGTGGTAGTGGACCTGCAGTACCTGAGAAGCTCCTCTGCTCCTTGACTTGCCAGCCACCACAAACCAAGGCAAGACTGCTGGGGGACACAGTCCCCTTGGGCTGTGCCTGTGCCATCTGAAGAGGTCACCCCCCTGGCATTGTCACTGTGCTGCTTGTGTCGGGTTCAATCTACCTGTTTCAGTCTAAATCAGCTAAGCTGATTTAGCTGTCTGGAACAACTCAGAAAGGTGGTGGCTACTGTTCTTCTGACCCAAGAAAGATCCCTGAGTGTTGGTGTGACTCGTGCAGGTGTAACACATCCCTGAGGGCAGGCAGGAGCTGAGGACTCAGCGTGCACTGAGGAAGCCAGGAGGAAAGTGTGTGAAAAACCCCAGAGCTGGTACAGAGGGAAATGTACCCCATTCCTGGTGCAAATGAATAGCAAGATGGCTCTGCCAGAGTGGGAGAATAATAAAGACAACTGTGCTCTCAGTCTGCAAAGGCTCATTCCTTCTCCCCATCTCATTTCCTTTGGCCTGTAATATGTGTTAGCAATACCTCTTACCAATCCTCTGTTTTCACTCCACAAATGAGTACACAACCCATTTAAGTTTCACGCCCTGAAAAATATGTCATATTGTTTTCTTTTTATGGGATGAAATAAATCTGTCAATTAAAGGAGTTAGCATAGGGCCAAGGTCTCTGTTCTGACTCAGGAAGTTGTTTCATCAGAACAAGCTGAGTATCACCTCCTCTGAAAATGGGGAAGGTAAAGAAAGGCGTTTAGGAGTAGAGCTGAGGTTCCAACAGGGGCAGGGCAGGAGGGCATTCCTGATGTGGGTAAAGTGTGGAAATGAAGAGTAGGGAAGGAGCAAACTCCTGGAAAGCTTCAGAGCTCCTGGGTGCTGCCACCTACTGTAGAAAGCTCTGCACATTCCTCCTCCCTTCCAAGCACCGGCACTGCAAATCTGAATGTGCATTTTTTTTCCTGTGTGCCATCTAAATAACAGCTTTTTTGGGTGAAGTACAGAAATAATTTCCCAGGCCAGCTGGTAGGAAATCACAGTTATAAGTCTGTCAGGGAATTACAGTTTAATCGCAGTCTATAGTAGAAAGACTGTGCTACAATGTAGTATTTTACGTGAAAGCCTGCCTGAAAAAAACATTACCCCCCACTTCCATAGATCTTTGCTGCCAACTGCAAGCAGTTTCAGTGCTGTTTAGCTGGCAGAGCTCATTGTTGACAGACTAAGAATTGGAATTAAAATGTGTGTGACAGTGCATTAAGGAAAGAGAGTGAAGGGGGTGTAAAATACAATCAAAAAGGGGCATCCAGAGAGCAGGGAGATAGGACCAGCAGCCCAGTGGCTGTTTGGGGTGTGGGGGTGGCTGTGACAGGGAAGTGGTGAAGGGGTTGCACTTCTTGCAACTGGGAAAATTGTTTTATAAGCAGCTAGCAAATATTGATGACATTCTTCTGCCAGCCAGCCAGCAAAAAACTTAAGCAATGGCAGCTCAGGAGGGTCTCGTAAACCCTGTCAGAACTGGCAGCTCTCTTAGTTTGCTAATGATTGCTAATTTTGCTAATAGCTGAAGCGATTACTTGTGTCACTCATCCTAAGAAAGCTAACGGGGCTCCTGAGGACCCCTCCCAATAAAATACTGGCAAATACCATGGTTCCATTCAGAACCGGGGCAAGAGAAGAAGAGGAGGCCGACACTTAAGTAAATCTTGGTCTGCTGCTTTTCCTGCTGATTTATTCAGCCTTTAAAATCTCCATTTCCATGCTCAGTTGTGAATGGCAGCTTGAAGCCAGGGAAAAAAACCCCACAACTGACCACACATCAAAAGAACCCAACAAACATGTGAAATGGAATTGGGAGGGGGAATATTTGTCAGGAGGCACTTGCCTTGGTTTCATCTGTTGTCAGGCAGGTGCCTGGTTGGTTCAGAGCCACCTTCAGTGTCCCCAGAGCAGTGGAGCACCCATATGGGAACACAACCTTGGTTTGTTTGCTTGTTTTAGCTCAGTCCCTCTTTGTGTGAATCAACATCCTTGGCTGAAAGGGGCAGGGCATTTACATTTTAAATGTAGGTGATAGTCCCTAGCCTGGTGTATCTTCACAATAGCCTTGTGCTACTGTTAGGAAAGGGAAAGACTTCCTTCAGCCATCCAGGGGACACCCACAAGGAAGGCCAATGTCCTGCATCTTGCTGAAAATTGGTCATGAGCCCTGAGATGCGAAGTACAAAGTGAGAAAACTACTTGACAGTACAACAATGAATGTCTGTATCTTTTTTTCTATCTGTTGTACCTTAGTAAATGTAGTGGTAAATAATGGTGTGGGAGGCTCTCTTGGCTTATTTTCTCTGTGGCTGAAAAACTGGCTGCTGTTTGTAACTTTAGAAGTTACAGTGTAACTACAGATGGTTGTTTTTGGAGGGTTGGTTGGTTGGTTGTTATTAAAAGTCCTTTTCAATTGCTACCTTAAGGTTTCTGAAGCAGTCTCTTTTTAAGTTTTGTTCCATAGCAGCTTTACTAGTCACTTCCTTTTAGTGACCAGCCCCACTCCATGTTGTGGAACATGGTGCCCATGGAAAGAGGTGAGCAGCTGTTTGAAATACAGGCAGGCAGCAACAGGTCAAGGCCAGAAAAGTTCTTTCAAAAGACAAATTACTTCTTACCAAGTGTGGTGGTTTCACTGTACTATCTCTTGCTTTTTCTGTAGTAAGTGTCTATATTAATTCCATCATTCACTTTCCATGGAAAGTAATGTCTAGAAATGGGCTTGGACTACAGAATTTTGTTTTTCTGTCCAATAGGAGGTGGACTTTGTTCCAAAGTTTCAATTGGTCTTATATCTGTACTAGAAATGCAGTCAAATATGTATTTTCTATTTGAGTCTTGGGTGTTGGGTCTGATAGGAGTGCTAGAGCTCCTCTAATGTGGAGACAGGCTGAGGAAGTTGGGATTGCTCAACCTGAAGAAGAGAAGGCTCCGGGGAGACCTCAGAGCACCTTCCAGTACCTGAAGGGGCTACAGGAAAGATGAGGAGGGACATTTTTACAAGGGCATGGAGTGATAGGGCAAGGGCAATCAGTTTTAAGCTGAAAGAGGGAAGATATGTAGATGTAGAAGAAGTTATTTCCTGTGAGAGTGGTGAGACACTGGCCCAGGTTGCCCAGGGAGGTTGTGGCTGCCACATGCCTGGAATTGTTTAAGACAAGGTTGGATGGGGCTTGGAGCAACCTGGTCTGGTAGGAGAGGTTCCTGCCCATGCAGGGGGCTTAGAACTGTGTCAGCTTTATGGTCCCTTCTAACTCAAACCAATCTGGGATTCCATGACCTGTGGTACCACTGCAGGAACTGAATGTTATGATGAATATCTGGAGCTCTTGTCCAGTAGGGATTTAAGTTTCTTGATTCCTGAAGTGCTTGCAAAAGGGGTAGAGGCAGACAGTCCAAACACAATCTGTAAAGCCAGTAAAGGCACTGAAAGCAATGAAGATGCTTACACAGAGAGTCCCATTAATGGTTCTGGCTGCTGCTAGTACACTCAACCTTGATTTTTATAAGGGGTAAAGCACCAAGTTAAATTGCACTGTGGACTTGGCAGCAATGTAGAATTTGAGAACTTTTTAATTTTCAACTTTTGATCTGTCAGAGCTGAACCTGGTAATTATGCAGCATTTGAAGGTCATTGTGAAGGAACATTATGCTTTTTCTCAGCTGTTCTCTAGCTTTTTGACTTTATTCTCACTTTAATCCAAGGACCATGCGAGTTCAATGGTCAGTTCACTGATGTCATGTTCCCAAGAGAATTTCTGTTTCACAGTAAACATTTCATATTTGCTCTTTTTTGTGTGAATATCTTACAAAATAATTATTCATTGAGTTGCTGGGAATGGTCGATGTTGCTCCAGATATTACTGCTAGAATCAGGTAATCAGCAAAGATACATGCAAGAAGCTTTTCACATTCTGTTATCTGAAAAGGATTCTGCTACATCCATTAATATGCCTGCTTGATCATTCAGTGTTTGAACTGAATATAATTTAACAAGGATATGAACAAATAAAATGTTCTGGTGTAAGCAGCTGTTAGCTTGCAGAAGTTTTAGTTAGTAAAAAGTAACTAATTTTGGTATAGTAGAAGAACGTTTTATTTCTTTTAATTGAAAAACCTATTTCTCTACTCCTGATTTTGCTTTAATTTCTGATTTGATTTTGCTTTAATTTATTATTAACATGAATGTCCAAATGTTCTTTTTGTCTCCTTCTCCTCTGTGGATATTCTTTTAGAACAGTCATGAGTAAGCAGGAAACTGTGACCATTAACAAGATTCCTGCAGTTTCTTATCCATTGTCTAATCCCATCTTTTTCCCAGTATTGGAGGACTTAGTGACTGGGAGCAACTGGTTTTGAGTCAGGTGTAACTCTCAGTCAGAAAAATTTGGGGGCTGAATTAGGAACAGACACAAAAATCCTTTCTGCTTGCATTTTTATCTTGTGAGCTTGCACATTAAATTAGGGTCATTCATGTTATCTCATCCAGGATTTGGGAAGAGCACAGCATTTATTGAAATCTCAGCCTGAGGGAATTGTTAGACTTAATGTAACTTTGTGTTTTACATTAATCTTTTTCCCTCATGTTAGCTTCTTTTTGCTAATTCTCACCACTTTGAAATGTCAAATATCAGTATTAATGTCTCTTATTCTCAAAAATACAAACAAAGGTCCAGATATTCACATTTAGCTTTGGATGTGTAATGCATTCACCCACACCTCCTAAAGCTCCCTCAATTTTCTAGTTTGCAGGCAAACTTGTTGTCTCTGGGATGCCACCTGTATGTACTGAACTTTAAATATTCCAATCTAGAGATGTGTCCATGCAGTTTCTGTGTTGTGGCACTTGTCTCATGATTCAGTTTGAAATCCAAATACCCTGAAGTAAAAATGGTCCCAGTTTAGTCCGTTCACACCTTTGAAAATGCCATCCATGTGTAGCTTATCTGTATTATTATAGATGTTGTATGAAAGTAGTGGGTTTATCAGCTCAGTTCTGCTGTGAAAGTAGCTATAAAAATGGAGGAGTCCAGGTTCAAATCTTCATCTGAACTTTCTCCCTGCAGAAGAGCTTTTTGGAACTAGAATCCCAATTCATGCTCATTATAGAAATAGATCTTTCCTGCACCATTTGGAGCTGACATTTCCGTGAACTTCATCAAATTAGGATCCAGGAATGTAGTTTGAACTCATTGTTAGGACAGTTTTAAGGGCTTCATTCTTCTCCAGGCAGATGTGATGCAGTTAATTTCAGTGAGTTCAGAGCAGCAAAAGAATGGCTTGGCAGTGAAAAATTCAGTTCCTACCAAATAAAATGTGATCTTTACCAGAATACTTTAGCAGCTGACTTCTCTGGTTTGTAGTTTATAGCTTTGTATTAAGATTTATATTTACAGTGTCATTATGCACAAAGTCTTCCATAGAGATTTTTTTTTCTTTCTCATAATTAAAGCAGTAGGAATTAATGATGGACCAGGGAGGCTTGCAGTTTCTGCAGTAATGAACTGAACTACTTTGAGTATGTGAGAATAAAATGTTAATACAGTGTTATTTTGGTCTGAACCAAGTCCTGTCATAAAAAAAATATTAAAATTGTATTAGACATATTAAAAACCAAAAACAGAACCCAGAACAGTAAACACATTGCAACTGTGTAACTAGTATAACTTTGA
The DNA here is from genome assembly GCF_003957555.1 of Calypte anna. Taxonomy (NCBI): domain Eukaryota; kingdom Metazoa; phylum Chordata; class Aves; order Apodiformes; family Trochilidae; genus Calypte; species Calypte anna. Next base: position 31,448,826 of record NC_044253.1, read on the forward strand.
TTCTAATGCTCAGCTAATTGCAAGAGAAAATATGATAATTTCCTTCAAAATGGTAAACATTAAATGTGACCTTATCTGAAATCCTTTGAAAACTGAGGATGCTGGCTTTAAAAGTTTGTCATCTTCTGTCTCCCTTCCCTTTTTTGTCTCTCTTTTCACAATGGAACTTTGAAATAGAAGTTACCATCTCTTCTGCTGGCTTTGCTGACCCCCACCCCTCTAGCCAAATCAATTCTAACCCAGCCAGTGAACTCTCCCAGCTCCTTTCATTTGTTGTTCTTTAGCTCTTGCCACTTTCCAAAGGGACTGATGCTGATGCACCTCACAGGGCAAGCAGGCTCAGGACTGCCTGCAGTAGAAAATACAGCAGCCTGGCAGAGCCCAAAGGAGTCTGGGTGACCAAGGTAAAGAATCAGTGAAACTGGGGGAAAGGGGAAAGGATTGCCCCACTTTTCTCATCAGACCAGGGAAGAACAGACACTGGGAAGTCAGGGTTTGCATCTGAGAATTGAGGTTGAACACCAGTGACTACTGGCTTACAGTCATCCAGAAACTGAGATTCATGCTGTTTCCACGAGAATAGCACAGAGATAACATGCTTTTCTGTAATGATTTTTAGTTGATTTAGGAATATATGAAAAGCCCTCATTCTTTGGAGACAGTCACTAATTTCCTTCTGTCTGAATTCAATACAGAACCCAGCATTTCAGGTTGTTCTTCAAGTTGTGCTAAATGTCTTCTTCTTTGTCCTCTGCATCCCTTAATCTCATCAAGGCATCCAGTTGGCATTCAGGCAGCTCCCTTTCTCTGTAGCTGTTTTTTTTACCCTTCAGGAGACATCTCAGCTTCCTGCTGGGCTCCTGGGATGGCCTCTCCTGCTTCAGCCATCTAATCCCTTCAGCAGTCTGGATCTCTTCTCACAGTTGTGAGAGTGAGAAGAGTGAAAGCTGGTTTTCACTCCCACACACTTCTGTGTTGTTTCCCCAAACTCCTGGGATGATATTACCCATTTTCCTTTGTCACTGGTAACTCTCTCTGAGAAATGTGCAAAAGCAACTTTCTGGCTTAAAATACAAACAGTGTGATGTTTCCATAGCACTTGGTGCTCTCTGGGTTAATCTGATTCACCTGTTGTTTGTTCAACACATACCAAGGCTCTGCTGTTTGGGAGCTGAAAATGTAAACAGATGCATTAGTATTGGCTTGGGGTTGTAATTTTGTTGGCAGAAGAAGGCTGCCTAGCACTGTGGGTCTAGGAGGTGTATATTATAAATTAGTAGTATGAACACTGCAGTATAAATTATAATAGTTTTAAAAGATGAACTAAACTTTGAGAGTCAACTCTTTGGGGAATATCATTCGCTATCCAAGTCTTCTTGCCATGCTCTTGCCATTGACTGGGTTGTAAACCACCATTCTTCAGGATATTCTGAAAGCTCCAGCTCCAGTCAGACTCTATGAGATTTTCTACTTTCATTTAAAGCATAATCAGAGAATGGATGAGCCTGGAAGCAGGGTTGAAGTATACCCTGGAATCTCAGAGGCCAAAGGGTAAAAAAGAACAGAGCCTCTGAAATATTTTTTAATTTCAGAATTTTGTAAATAAACTTTTTTTTTAAGAGGTTCTGTCTTTGGTTTCCAGTGTTTGAGGTTGGAAGTATTATTTATGTTATGGTAGCTGTAATTCCCCTGCATAACAAGGCAATAAATTGTCCCTGTGCTGTATGTATTGGTGAACCTTCTGGAGTACTGAGGAACTTCTTTGATGGCCTGGCTGTTGAGGAATTACAGGAATGTTGAGGAATTATTGCTGCACTTAAAGGAAAGATCAGAAATATAACCTTGACAAAAACAAATAACAAACAAAAAAAAACCCCAAGCCCAAAACCTCCAAAATCCCAAGCTTGGATGCTGCCCAAGCTTGCTGGTCTGGATGTTCCAGATGGTCCAGTTGGTGACCTGAAGATCCTCTAGTACAGTCTCCCTTCTGAACAGCAGCTCAGTGTTCAGATGAAGCAGATGGTAGTTAGTAGAGCTACATGAGATTTGCCATCTATAAAATAAATCCCAAAGTGTATTTATGAAGCTCAGGGTTTTTCTGCCTCAGCACAGGGCTGTGTGGTTATTCTAAACCTGCTTTAAAAAATGGAAAGGAAGCTATTTTCTTTTAAAAGAAAGGTATGTGTAAGGGCTTGAGTTTCCTTAAAACTTTTTTCGGTCTTAGCCTGGTTTTCTATGGAAATTAGCCTCATTGCAATCTCTGTGTCTGTCTTCAGTTTCCCTTGCAATAACTTTTCAAAATGTTGGTTGAATTTATTCAGATTTGACAGGGGAGAAAAGGTCTCAAAGATATTATCTTTGTATGAGTTTCATAAAAATAGGCATCTAGATAGATGAGACTGTGATTAGTGCTCCCACTACAGGAAAAAAAGGCACCGTAGGCTCAGCCATGTTATTAAAGAGCTGAGAGTCCGTGCTGGAGACTGCCACAGAAAACACCTCCAGGCTGCCTTAGACAGCCTTTCCTGCTCCTGTTTCCATTGCTTTTGCCACCCAGCTTTCCCACCATCGCAGTGACAAGAGCAGCAAAGTGAAATGCACCCTTGTATCTTTTTCCTGGACATGTTTGTAGTAGGATTATCTCTTTGTTAGAGCAGGATGCCCGTGCACCTGAAGCATCAGCAGAACACAGCAGGACCTTTAGAGGGAACTCACTGTTGGAAAGGTAACTAATTTCCTCTAAACTCACTGATCTGAAGCCCTCCTTCAGTTGGTGTTGGATGAGGCTTCAACAGTGTTGAAGAGGAGTCAAATAAGTCTGAAATTAAATTCCATGAAGCCTTTTGGTGGTCTGGGGATGTTATCATTGCTACAAGATAAGCTCTAGAGGTGACAGCCCAGTGCAGATGGGAAAACAGGCAGAAATGAACAGGTCAGTGGGACCCTGTGAGCTCCCAGTGAACCCGTGTGGTGTAGCAGGGCACCAGGCAGGATTTACCAGCTTGGTACAGATGCAATTTTCTGGCTTGCTCCCAGGGAGTTTCCAGGATGAGAAGACTTTGTCTCCCTCCATACCTACATGCACTGCGAGCCTAAAACAGTTGTAGTGCAAGCAGTTGTGACCTTTGCAACTTGTAGACAGTTTGGCTTAAGCTGCAGGTCCACCCTGCTTACAGCCCCAGAGTTAGTGAGGGGGAACTGTTCCTTGCTGTGTCTTCTCCACTCCTGAACACCTGGTCAGGACAGGTACACCTGGACAGGTACACACAGGAACACATAGGGTATACCACTACACAGAGAACTATAGCTAATGTAAATTTGGGGCCAGGTAGTCTTCAGCCTCTCCTGGGCTAAGTTGTGTGAAGCTGTGTCACAGCAATTTACATCTGGAGGACAAAGCTTTCAGCAGTTTTCCTGAAAAAGAAACCAAACAAACAAAACCAGAAACAAACAAAAAAACAACCCCTCCCCCAAAAAACCCCAAACCCCACACCTCTCTCTGACCCCATTACCAGCATCTCTGTTGCTGCCTTTAAGTGTCATTTAGCAACTCAAGGAAAAGAGGGTTCAGCAGCCCATGGGTAGTTTTGTGCAGGTCTCTCTGTCCCCAGGTTAGATGGACCAAGCCCTAAGTGTTAGTCTAGGTAAGGGTATGTAAATAAGGCTGCTTTTTTTCCTGCGATAGAACTTCATGAAATTTGTGATCAATGAGGCCCCCTGGAGCTCTTTAGAAAAGCAGTTTTATGAGCAGTAGAGCTGCTGAGAGCTGGTTGCCTGTGATTTATGTCTAGTGATTAGGTTATCTGAAATTTAATATGTTCCTAGTGCTAGTTAAAGTATCCTCAATAATGTCTGTCTCTTACATAGAGTCTCTAGTGCCCAAGAAAGACTGTGATCACAATAGCAGGAAAACTATTTCAGTTATTCTCTTCTCCTTGGCTATCTGCTTTCAGGAAACTTAAGAATGCAAAACATTTGAGACAAGTGTAGTGCCAAGTTGAGCTGAAAACAATGGAAAGCATCAAAAATTACTAGGGAAGAACAGATAGAAAAATAAATACACATCGTGATGGCACCAGCTTGATTTCTTAAGGAGCCAAGTTAAAAATACATAAAATAGAAAAAGAAAAAAAAGAAAAAAACCAAAAAAAGCTAATGACAGTTCAAATGATTCTTGTGACAGAATTTCAGCTGCTGGGCCCCATCCCACCCATTGCCATGACCCTTAGCAGATGCTGTACAGATTTTGCCAAAGCCATTCTGTATGTACTTGGCTTGAAATTTGTGAGTTAATTCTAATGTTTCTAGAACTTGAGAATGGAGATGCACACATGACCTGTGCTGTGTGTGCTGATGTGCTAAAAGTACTTTTCACAGTGGTGCAATTTGGAGGAGTTGGGTGAGTTTTCTGGAGAAGCAAAGACAGAATTCTATCTGGGTGTGTTACCATCTAGTAATAATCTCATGGGCCAGTTGATAAGTGCCCATATATGATCCCAGACCTATTCAATTTAGCTAGTTGCCTCTAGGAAAGAAGTTATTTTCATTACACTGCATGCCACCTGGTGACAGCATTTATTGACCTATTTTTTTTATACTTTCCTCAGTGACAGCCTGATTCTCCTTGCCATATTCCTAAATAGCCTTTACTGTAAAGACCTTTTTAAAAGTATTTCTGTTTGGGGTTATGTTGATCCTTTGCCTATGTTATAATCAATGTGTTTTAGTGAAATATTTTAAGCCTGGTGCCAGTTAGTTTTAATTGAAGAGGAGGACAAAAAAAAACCCAGCATGATTGAGTCCTTGGGGAAATTGTGAGTTTCTACTGCTGAGCCTTTGAAATATCTAGGCAGCATAAAAGAGAGGGAAGTAACTGTGAATGAAGCAGCCAAGAGATGGAGGTATGGCTGAAAAATTCCAGCTGAGAGACATATGGAAAGTGCTCAGTGATTTCTCATATGTCTGGATCAGATCCAAATAAGCCAAAATCAACAGGAGACTTTTCTACTCACTGTAATGATTTTACTATTAGCAGACGCTTTCTTTTATGAATCTTCTCATTTCAGTACTAAGAAAAAGAAGGTTCATGTGCCTGTATGGCAATTTGGTAAGAAAAAATTGTGGCTGTTTGGTAAATTGACAGTGCTGGAACAGTACTCTGAGCATGGAAGTGATGCTGCAGAACCACAAGGGGAATGGCAACAACTTCTTGGGCAGGGTGTTAGTTGCCAGTCCCCAGAATGTCTTGATCACAGCTTAGAGGAACAAGTCGATTCCTGCTACAAGGAATTCCTGGCCACTCCAGACAATGCTCCATGTGTATTCCATAGCCAGGATTAGTAGTTTGTCATTGTAAATCAGAGAAAATCATAGAATCATAGAACTGGCTGGGTTGGAAGGGACCTCAGAGATCATCGAGTCCAACCCTTTTAACACTGTTGCGGTTGCTAGACCATGGCACTGAGTGCCACATCCAGTCTCTTTTTAAATATCTCCAGGGATGGAGAATCCACTACTTCCCTGGGCAGCCCATTCCAATGCCTGATCACTTTCTCTGTTAAGAAATTCTTTCTAATATCTAACCTAAATTTCCCCTGGCACAACTTAAGACCGTGCCCTCTTGTCTTGTTGAAAGTCATCTGGGAAAAGAGCCCAACCCCCCCCTGGCTCCAACCTCCTTTCAGGGAGTTGGAGAGAGTGATGAGGTCTCCCCTGAGCCTCCTCTTCTTTAGGCTGAACACCCCCAGCTCCCTCAGCCTCTCCTCATAGGACTTGTGCTCAAGTCCCTTCACCAGCCTGGTTGCCCTCCTTTGGACCTGCTCCAGGACCTCAATATCCTTCCTGAAAAAATCCATGGCTGTGGTTGAGAGTGAGAGGCAAAAGGGCCTAGGTTCAGAGGTGGGGATAAAGGCCAAATATGAGGCTTCTCAAAGACTTGAGATTTTAGAGGAGCCCAAGGGTGTCAGGCTTTCTGTGCTTCCATGGGAAATTACTTTGCCAATGGTTAAAACCCCTGTAAACCCACTTTGCAGGTTCCAGCTGTGCAGTGGCAGCAGCACTGATCCACAGCTTGAACCTGTCTCAGCCAATAGTAGATGGAAAAACTCTCTTTGTTCTCTTTGTAGTGACTCAGGAATTAAATCACTTGAATTGTTACTATCAGTGGAAATCCACCTGCCCCGACTCCTCTTTGTTCTACTCAGGTCACCTGTTTCAGCTCAGCAGCTTTCAAAATTTCCAATGTATTCACCCACCTACATGCTCAGATCTTGAGATGTCAAAGTCATGAGTTGCCTTCTTGCTTTTCGAATAAATCATGGTATCTGTGGCTCTGGAGACAGCTTGACAAAGATGTAGCTGTACCTGAAGTATTTGCTGTAGCTGGAAGGGTACAGTGATCAGGTAGAACAGCCAGTTCTCACTCACTGTTCTCACTCACTGAGAAGTTTCTCACTTTTGGGAACTGAAACCTCTAATGCTAGGATTCACCTCAAAAGTTAATGGCTTTTGAAAGCTTGAGCCAAACCACATTTAGGAATCTCTGGGACCTAGACAAAAAGAAGAATCAGTTCCATTTTGAGAACATAGCAAAGGTTTCTTTTTAGGCATTGACTTCAAAAGTAGTTTCTCCTCTGTGTAGCATTGGGGTCCCTTGGTAAAACTGTCAAACCACTTTGCAGGAGGAATAAATTGATCTATAGCACAAAATAGTACTGCAGGCAGTGCTCCGTAATTATCTGAGTAGGGTAGAATTATACTGTATTTTGTGTGTGCAACCTGTAACAATTTAATGTGAGGACTTGTCTAAACTTGCCTTGGATGCATTATCACATCTCCATGGAGTCCCTGTTCCTGCCTAGGCAGGGCTGAGCTGAGGCACAGAGGGACAGGGCACCTGCTGCAGGGCAGGGAGCAGTGTTCCCCTGTCCCTTTCTTTGTCACTGGCTGTTGTTTCATAGAATCATAGAATCAGCTGGGTTGGAAGGGACCTCAGAGATCAAGTCCAACTCTTGATCCACTACTGCTGCAGTTCCCAGCCCATGGCACTGAGTGCCCCACCCAGTCTTTTTTGAAATATCTCCAGACACGGAGAATCCACTACTTCCCTGGGCAGCCCATTCCAATGTCTGATCACCCTCTCCATAAAGAAATTCTTTCTGATATCCAACCTAAACCTCCCCTGGCACAACTTGGGACCATGCCCTCTTGTCTTGCTGAGAGTTGCCTGGGAAAAGAGCCCAACCCCCCCCTGGCTCCAACCTCCTTTCAGGGAGTTGTAGAGCGTGATGAGGTCTCCCCTGAGCCTCCTCTTCTTTAGGCTGAACACCCCCAGCTCCCTCAGCCTCTCCTCATAGGATCTGTGCTCGAGTCCCTTCACCAGCCTGGTTGCCCTCCTTTGGACCCACTCCAGGACCTCAATATCCTTCCAGAACTGAGGGGCCCAGAGGAGCATATGGCCCTTTCCTATATCCTTGGATAAATTATCTGTGTTGTAAACATCTTCCTCAGCATCATGAAGTGTAAAGAACAAAGCAGCAGGCAGTATTTAATGATTGATTCCCCAGCACTCTAAAGGCTCTTCAGGCTGAAGGAGCCCTGGGGCACAGTGTCAGTTTGACTCACACCCTGCAGGCTCTCACTGGCAACACGGTGATGCTCTGAACCATCACAAACCATGTGGCTTCATAGCTGAGGGTAGATATGCTCCTCTTGAAGCAACATTTCTGTCTTCCACCCAGCCTACTCTAGCATTCTTCTGGATTTATTGAATAAGGTTAATGGATTATTTAGCAGGTTTCTCCAGCCATTATCAGCTTGCACACTCTATGTGGCTGGCCTCTCCTGTTAAGTCAGCTATCATAAGCTTCTCAATTAGAGAAGGGGAAAAAAGAAAAAGTATGAAATATGTAACTATGGTTACCTGTGATGTGGAAGTTTAAGAAGTGCTCAGAAACCAAGTGGCAACAGAGTTTGGAAGTTCAAAGCTTTAATTTATTAAAAAACTCTCTTGAATCAGACTCTCAGAAGCATTTAGAATAAATTCAGAACATTTTCTTTGGTAGCACAGCATTGCCATCCTGAGCAGGAGCCATCATTCAGACTGAGTACTTGCTCTGATCATGTGAGAAGAGGAGTGGGGGAGTGTAAATAAACCCTTGTTCTGCTCCTCTCCTGCAGGGTCTGGTGGCCCTTGCAGCAGAATTGCTTGTGGAACCAGCAGTTTCCAGGACAAGTGGTGCTTCCATCATCCTGCTGTATTCCTGTTGACACTGAAATGATGATTTTTAAAGTGTTAATACAGAGCCCTGAAGCTGCATGTGCTTCTGGAACATCTTTCAAGTAGAGGTGCCTACCTCAGAAATTCAGCCCCAAACATGCTGTCTGCTGAGAGAGAGAAAAAAACAACTCAATATTTAATTTAATGAGAATCCTGGATAATGTTAAAAACTTTTAATTGGACCTGAAGTGCACTATGGAATATGTGTCTTGAGGCAAAAAAATATCCCCTCAAGTGTTCCAGGGGGATCAGTGAAAATATAGACATATTTGACTTTTGCAGAGCAGGGAGCTGCTAATGGTGTTATGGGATTTTCATCTGTACACACAAGGTGGCCACTTCAATGTTCCCTGTATGCTCAGTGCACGTGGCCCAAGAGTGGGAGAAAGTAAGAAGTTCATCTGTCCAAAAATGTAATCTCATTTGAAGCAGCCTGGTACACAGAGTACAGGAAAGAAATGTTTTGTCAAGTATTTTATTATCATCACATGGTATGTAAGATGAATACAAGAAAGCCTTGCATCCAGTGCATGACATGTCAGTTTATCCTTGCACTTCCAGTGGAAAATTATTGTCTGCTGCTGGGCCATTTTCCCAAAAAGCTGCCTGAAAAAGTTGAGGTTTTAATAAAGAATATTGGTGTTTTATTGGACTGGGGATTGCTGAGACCAAGGAGCAGTCACTGCCTCTGCCTCAACATCAGTGATCTTTGGCAAATAATTTAATCTTTCTCCTTCTAAAAACACAGCTTTGTTTATTAAATGTTTATTTATTATATTGCTGTTTATTAGCATAGAGTGAGTTTGTTAATTAGAATCTCATCTCTTGGAATCAGAGCGAAGCTCTTGCCCTGGGTATATGTTGTTCTTTGCTCAGCAGGGTCCCAGTCCTGGACTGGCATCTCTAGGTGTGTTATAAGCTGCTTTGTATTTTGCTCATACCATGCTAACAGTACTGGGCCATGGAAGAGTAGTAGGGATGGGGATGCTGAGTGACAGAAAGCAGCAATAAAAATGCCTTTCTCCAGCCCCTGCCCGGCTGATTCTAAAACCAGGCAGATTGAATCTTTCACTGTAATTGATCATTCTCTAGGTTGCAAGGTGCAGTCTTCAGGTTGTTGGAGAAGTCAGTAAGTGAGTTTGTCATTTATTGCTGAATCCCCAGAGTGACCTCCAGGAGTTACAATGTGCACTTATCCCTTTGTTAGGTGTTTGCTGTATTTGATCTTCATGCCACTGATTTTGCTTTGTCTTAAGACCATTTTCTGTAGAGCCAGCACAGCACCTCTGAAGCCTCTAAGTGCTTACCCCAGGTCCTCCTGTTTAACCAACTTGAAACAAACAGCATATAATTTATTAGGGGTGCATTAAGTTGAGAATATTACAGTTCAGTCAGATGCAGGGCACAGCTCTGAAAGGTCACTGTTCTTATGTTATTGTTAGAAGTGCTGGAGAATTTTTAATGTGTTTGCACTGTGGCTGTGTTCATTCTGAAACTGTGTGAAGGCTGTTCTTGTATCTGTTAATCTGGAGGTGCCTTATTAATAGGCTGCACACTTCATTGATTTTTAATTAATTTCTGAAGAGACACAGAGGATAAGTGCTGCAGCCCACAGACATCTCTGTACTTATTGCAGTCCACATCTCTATTGATCGCCTGCCTAAGGAGCAGAAGTAATCCATTTTAAATACACTTTCTCGGAGAGACTGAATGCACTACACAATATACTCTCCCAATTGTAATTGTGTTGGCAAGAGGTCAGTGGCTGGGGTGGGGGAAAGGCAGCCTCTTGTTTAGTATGCTGCTGGCTCCCCAAACACTGGCTTCTCTGCAGGCTTCATTTCAAGAAAGCCAAGGTATCTCCCTTACGTGCTGTTTATAACTACAGAGTGTAAAGAAAGCAGTGGCCACAGCTCCGATGTTGAAGTGGCACAGGGAGCTCCTTTATAGGACACATTGAGCCTGCCTGCCTCTTCAGAAGAAGGAGCTGGAACTAGTCTAACTGTAGCAATTAATCTGAGAGAAGAATAGCATTCAAAAAGCCCTTTCAAATTCTTAATGTGCCGGTACATCTCTCTTTGGTGGCCACTTTGAAAAGCATCAAACACTTTCCAGGAGTTTGTGTTCCACTTGGAGCTGAAATCTGAAGTCTCTGAGCACTCCCCAAATCAGAGGACTGGTACATTCTTCCTGCTGGCGTGTGGAGCACAGGTTACTAGGATTTGCTTTTGAAGCAATAATTCAGTCTTTGTCATAAGGACTGTGCTCCTGCCAGCCTGTAGTTACTTGGCAGTGAGTGTTTATTACCCAGTAAGGAGACTTTTGCAGTGATAAGTTTATTATTTAGGCAATTAGTTCTTTTTTAAAGGCTTCTTTTACAGGAAAAAAACAAAAAAACAACCAAAAAATCAAAAAATCCAAAACAAAACAAAAGAAGTGTTGACAACATGTATCCATGGCTGCAGCCAAAACACTGCTCAGTCCTTCCATGCATCCTGAAGAAAGGTGAGTTGTGTTAACGGGAGCAGAGACAGTAAGTGTTCAATTCTGACCTGCAGAGCACAGGCCTCGTACATTTGAGGAAGGATGTCCCTGCAGTAGAACAGAAACCTGCATCTAAGTAGTCAGGCTTTTTCTTACATGGATCAGAAAGTCAGTAGATTTCTGCTTGGCATTTTTCTCTGCCTACACGTGGCAGTGCACAGGACAGTGCTGAACACCCGACCACTTTGTGTGTTCACCTTCAGAAGCCCCTGTGAGAAGCAGAGAGTGCAGAGCCAGCAGGGATGCATCAGATGCTAAGTACTTTATCAAAGTATTGAGGGTGATCCCTTACTCGTGAGTAAGGAACTTCCTTAAGTTTTTCCTATTACAGCTCTTGGAGGGTGAGAAACTCTCTTGGTGTGTCTCTTCCACAATGTATATTTTGGCATGGTATCCATGTTGGCCTGGAGGGAGCTGAGTAGAGAGGAGGGGATGTGAGAGAGAGGGAAAATAAAGAGGAGCTGCAAAGCTGTATCCAGGTTACTGGCGATGTGCTTATTATAAGTACAGCTACAAGCTACAATTTCTCTCATCTCTTAGGGCTCAGTACCATAAACTGAGCTGTGATTTCTTTGTGGGTTATAGGAGAACATCCCTGTCCTTTTGAGCAGTTTGGGAATAAGGAAATGGTACTGCAAGAAACTTTAAGTAGCCTGTGACCACCCAGCCCCAGAGGCTGGGATACTTGGCTCACATGCAGTGGTAATGCAGCCAATATGAGCCAGTTTGCCCATTGAAGGCACTAAGCTGACACAGGAGAGCACCTTATGCTCAGCTGTCTTGAGGAAGCACTGTGGCAAGAGTGTGAATTTGTGCCTTGCAAAATGGAGATTAGATGCAACTCCTCAGCTCCCTCCTTCAGGAATTTCTCGCATCCTAAACAGCCTGTATTGCAACTGCACAGATGAAGCTGTAGGAGGGACCAGAATTTGAAGGCACACACAAGATGGGCAGTATCAAAATCCCTGTTTTGTCTCTCACTTCTTATGCTACTAAATGTATTTATTTAACATCTTTCATCAGAAGAACATGAAGTGTTTCGCAGGCTCTTTATGTTCAGCAGCACCTAATCTAGATGTCTGCATAATATGAGGGAGCCAGGGAAAGAACTCACACTTTTCACAGTACTTCAGGCAAGGGATGTGATTGATGATGACAGTGGAACAGACTCCCCTTTGGTGATGCCTGAGGAATTTCAACAGGCTCCCAAGACAGGCAGCATCATTTTAAGGACCCCTCTACGTAAGAACTGTGAACAAGTCAGTTCAGGAGTGAGCTGCTCATCTTTGCTTTGCAGAGGTGGGAAGGCACTCCTCAGATTTTAAGTTAGAGTGGCTGTGGGTCTGGGCCCATCAAAATGTCTGCTCATTCCAGTCAATTAAGTCTTTAAATGACACAAGCTTGTGAACTTGCTTTTTGCTCTAATTTCTTTTTAGTTGTTCTCCATTTAGGAGTCACCTGTCACTTCGAAGTAGCCTGAATTTTTCTTGTAATTCTCACATAAATGATAGCCTCATATCCTTTTTCCCTTCTCGTTCACTTCCTAACTTTGTTTTGACCTGTTATACTTGAGCATCTTTTTGTATGTCTGTGTCTTGTGCCCTAGCTCAGCATTGCAATGAATCAGGCTTTCAGACACCTATTACTGGAACAAGGATACTGCAGCAGCCATGTCATGCAGAGCAGAGATGTGATGTTGGCTTTTTTTTTTCTCCAGACTTGTTCTTTTGATGGATAGCTGGCATGTTTACACTGCCACAGGTAGTGTCTGTCCTCCTGTGGCTAGGTATGAAGCCAGCTTATCTCAATTTTGTGCTTTAGCTGAATAAACCAATGTACGATCACATTCCCATGTGTAAGCAGACAGAATTTTACTTCTGGGTGATACACACCCAGTGTGGGTGGGTGGAGAGATATATGACTGATCTGTGTGCAAAACACCACTGCTGACTCTTTTCCTGGCAAAACTAACTTGAGCTACCTGTGCAGGAATTGTATTTGTACTGGTCAGCTTTCCATAGGGGTAGTATTCCAACTACCCTAGGATCCTGCCTCTTAAGTCAAATACAGGCAGTCTTGGGCTTGTTTCTGTGTGCTCTGAGCTATTTAGCCCAAAGCCACCCAACACCATCACAGGAGGACTATGATAAAAGGGATTTATTAGCAGGCACAGATACACAGATCCACACAGCTCATGTTACACCAACTCAGAGTGCAGGTGTGGCAAAATTTCAGTTGTCTGGTCCCAGTCAGGTGGACAGGTTCAAAGTGGTTGTAGGAAAATGCAGCCACTTGTGTCAGCTTTGTATCCTAAGGCTGCTTTTAAGGACAGGCAGCTTTAGCTGCAAACAGCAATCATAGAATTGTAGAATCATAGAACTGGCTGGGTTGGAAGGGACCTCAGAGATCATCAAGTCCAACCCTTGATCCACTACCACTGAAGTTCCCAGACAATGGCACTGAGTGCCACATCCAGTCTCTTTTTAAATATCTCCAGGGATGGAGAATCCACTACTTCCCTGGGCAGCCCATTCCAATGCCTGATCACCCTCTCTGTAAAGAAATTCTTTCTAATATCCAACCTAAACCTCCCCTGGCACAACTTGAGACCGTGCCCTCTTGTCTTGCTGAGAGTTGCCTGGGAAAAGAGCCCAACCCCCCCCTGGCTCCAACCTCCTTTCAGGGAGTTGTAGAGAGTGATGAGGTCTCCCCTGAGCCTCCTCTTCTTTAGGCTGAACACCCCCAGCTCCGTCAGCCTCTCCTCATAGGATCTGTGCTCGAGTCCCTTCACCAATATACCAAGATACAGCTTCTTATTTATGAATAGGCTATTGCAAATCTTGAGAGAGCAAACTTAGTCAAAGGAACATGAGATGAGGAAAAATACAATGATATCATGTTTCTTTGTCTATTTTTACTAAAGAGAGAGAGACTTAGTAACTTCCCCTATATGAATCCAAAGTAATTGAATTCCTAAATATTTGGAGTTACACACCCCAGGATGCAGGAATGGATCTCCCTTGCCAGCTTTAGTGGAATTGGATGAACTCCAGACATTTTTGGAAGTTCTGGGCAGCTAACCTGGTGGAGATATGCATATCATAAGGTGTGAGTCCCCGCTGGGTCTGGCAGCATTGGACTGAAACTGTTAGCATCCTTGACTCTCCCTTGGCTGTGAGGATGACCTTCCAGGAGCAGCTTCCAAGCAGAGCTGCATAAGAAATCACACCTCTGCAGCTGAGTCAGTGTATTTCAGAATAGTGTCAGTTTTCCCCTCCCATGGTTATCTCTGGAGTAACAGCTACTCAGATGATTCTGGTTGCTCCTGACAACAAAGGGCACCATGTTTTCCTTGAAAGCAGATTTAGCCCCAGGTAAAATTACACCTTTTCCATGGAATAAATGGGGGAGAAGGTGATAATTTCAAGCTTTCTGCAGTGATTCCTGTTATTAAGCTTGCCTCCAGTTATTAGGCTGGAAAGAAGGCAGTCTCCAAGGCTGGAGGTTAATGTCCATGAGATTTGGAGTCTTGAAATTTTCTCCCTTCACATATGTGTTTGGTGAATCTGCCACTTGTGATGGCTTTGGTGGGTGGAAGGTATTATCAAAGAAAGACAGGCTGCTCCTAATTTCATAATGACATAAGACCATTGTTCCCTCTATTTAAGTGGAAAAATAATGTTTATTATAGAAACCAGCAAAAAGTCACACTGTGGGGGGGGGGGCTGAAATAGGGTTTGTAGCATGTCTGCTGCCTACTGGTACTGTTGAAATTCTTGGGGCAGCTGAAGGTAGTTTATCTTACTCCTTTTATTATTTGAATGGTCTTGCATCTTGCAAAGGCATATGTATATTCTTCAGTTAGTGATTCAACACACTTCAGTTCATCTCTGGCAATCAAAGGGATTTTGCTTTTAATGAAGCATACAAAGCTGCTTAAATTTCATCCTGAGTAAAGAATACCTTTTTTCTGGAAATGAAGTACAGGCACCTAATGGAAAAGTCTTTCTGTCAAGGCTCTTGCAATTCAAAGAGTTGAACATACCCTGAATGGCAGCTGCCACCTTTGAAATGAATCCAGAAGCATCCTCAGCAGGGAGGTAGGATTCTGAAAAGTCCAGAAAAGTGAAGGAAATCAAGACTGAAACAGTCTTTCCTTGCAGCTTTTATACTCTGAGCTGTACAGATGGAGGCTGTGCTCAAAAACTGCCCTCAGGAACTGGGAGGCAAATGGCAGCAGCATAAAGTAACATGGATAGAAAAGTAAGAAAAGACTAAATTATGACCCTGTCTTTAAGGCAGGAGATCTCCAGGGAAAACTCATAACTTTCCAGAAGAGTTTCATTGTTCTTTTTTAAAAAAATCTACCATTAGTCTGCCTTTGATGATACCTCTCTGTATCACTGATGGTGCCCTGTCTGTAGCACTGGAAGTCCTAATATTTTATGAAACCAGTTTGATACTTCCTACTGCAGTTCAGCACTTGGAAAGATCAGAAAGATGTCACATCCCATTGTCTTCTCTCCTTCCATGGATTTTTTGACACAAAATCTCCTTCCCACTGTCCTATGTCAGTGTGTTGCCAGCATATGTTATCTCATTTTAAAGTTTCTGTCATTTTTTTCATGGAAAGAACATGAGCACACCTCACTGTACCTGAAATGCCCATAACAAAACTGTCTATCCAAAGTCCTAGAGACTTCACAAACGCTTCATAGGAAAAGTCTTTCTTCTTCTATTGCTCTTAAGAACTAACTTTTCTTAAGAAACTAACTTTTAGTCTACTCAACAAGGTAAATTTTATTCTCTTTTAGTTCATTTCCAAGTATTAACTGATTAATAGGGAGCAGAATTCACCTCAGCTAGTAAAACTGTTGCTGTGTTTTGCCCCTAGTTTTTACACAGGAAATTATAAAGGCTGAAAAGTGACAAGTAGGAAATTCTTACAGGACTTAAGCTCTTAATGGTCATTTCCATCTTTCCCATCCACCTCCCTCCTTTGAACAAAGCTGCCTTGGAAAATTACAAGCAAATTCTTCTACCCCTCAGCATTGCTATTAGTTTCCTTGGTGTTGTTGCAAGCCTTGTGTGAAATGCATAAGCCACATGGTCAGGATAGGTTAATTACTGTGTGGGCAAGGATAAAAACCTTTAATATTAATCAAAGTCCTGGCTAGGGCATTTGTGTCTGCTTCTGAAGGGAGAATTCAGGTTTTCACAGTTTCATAATCAGGTGGATGCAAGGGATCTGGGCTGCAGGGGGGTTTTGCTGCTGTGTGTGTCTAGGTAAAGATCCATACAGCACAGGGTTGTCTTTGCACATGATTCTAGAACTGGGTGCAGATAAGGGATGCAGCTGTGAAAGATAAAAGGCTATACCTTGGTCATCCTGAATTTCCAGAGGGACTTCCTCAACTTATCTGAGTTATAGCTGTTTGCAGTGGCTGTTTGACTTCTTAATAGCATCAGGCACTGATTCAGAGAGTGATTGTGTGTTCAAGTAACCAAGCAGTAATTTCATTTCTAATGACATTCTCCATGAGGAAGCCTTTGCCATGACTGTGATGAGGAAGTCTCAGTGATGGGTAGGTCATGGTTGATTCTTGCATTTGTGTGAGATGAATCTGGGCTCAGAGATAATAAGTCAACTGATCCTTAAGGGTTTAATGTTGAACTCTTCCTTCTCAGTGGTTTCAGCATAGAAATCCCACCCTATAGAGGAAATTCTAATACATCTATTAAAGTGTGGATTTTCTTATTATCTGAACATTTTATGCTTCAATAATTATATGGGTTCTGCATAGCTCTAATTTTGAATAGTCCTGAAGGGCACTTCATTTCCTCAGCCTCACAGATCACACCTCAAATGGCACAGCAAAAAAGTGTCTTTTGGATCAGACTTCAAAGTATCACTTTTATAAACAGATCCCTTTCTGCTGCCAGGGTCTAAGGTCACTTGCATAAGTCTCACCAAATGTTCTCCTGGTATTTGATCACGGGCTTGTTGGGTGGTGATGGCACCATCTGTGTAATGTAGTGATTATTTTTTTCTTATTATACCTCTGTGTCATATAAAAATACCAGGGATACACATAGAGCACTTTGCCTGCCAGGTCTGAAAATATCTTCAGTTGATGATTCCTGGTGTATTATATTTTTGGACAGCATTGCTGCAGTGAATACTGTAGGATTGCCATTTTTAGGCTGTTTTCAGTCTGCTTGTATAATCTTTTTAATGGAAAACATACATATAAATAACTTTTCTCATATATTTCCACCATCCACCTTTAAAACTTGTCTATAGGCTATCAGGAAAATCAACCATGTTTACACTGGGTATCTCTAAGAGGATTTACATCTCTGCAGAACCTGCAGAGGATTTTGTAGCTGACAAACCCTCCATGGGTTGTTTTCAGCTTTGCAGATAACACAGATGGGAAAAAGCCCTGAGAAACTTATTTGACAGAGGTGAAGTAAACTGTGAGTACAGTGATGTACAGACAGCTATTTCTACCCTCTTTCTGGACAGAAAAGAAAAACAGGTGTGGCAGTGGTTAGGAACAGTACTCAGGCTGGTGATTAGACATCTTTCTAGTTCATAAAAAAATATTAGGTTTGGTTGAATAAAATCTAATCTTACTAAGACAATATTAAATAATAGCATGTAATAGAAATAAATGGAAAGGAATAAGTAGAATAAACAGTGAAACATCCTTAAGTGTTATTCTACATGTTTAAAAGCATACTTGGAAATTAAATATATAAAGAGGATAAAACAAGATGAAGGATTTATCGTTAAGTGTTACCCTTTCAATGAAGAATGTTTCTGGACACCTTTCCCTCCATTCCTGCCACCATTAGCTAAAGACAGGAGGCTAAAGCCTTGGTGCAGGTCATCTGTTTTCATTTTAACAAGACAAAATTCTATTTCTTCATTTCTGCTGGAAGAAATATGCAATATCTATATAAAATTTCAGTGCTGATAGGTGCAGATTATTCTATTTTTAAAATAAAAAATATTAATTAATATATTAATTATTATTAATATGTTCTGATACCAACATATTTCTCTCATTAAATTCTCTGGGGCTTTGTGTTCTCATCAGGTTCTGGCCAAAATGATCTGTTTGCAGGTTTGGGTCTTTCTTTTCTCTCGTTTGTTTTCTGAGATACTGAGAATTTCAACCAGATAAGGGGATTGGAAGTTACATAAAATCTAGGAAGTTTTAGCAGTATTTCTGTTTGGATGACTCTTTTGCAGTGGAAGATGGAAGACTGAAAAGGTGCTTAACCCCATGGTAGCTTAGAGGAAGCCATTGTGAGCAATGTTTGGGGGAAGCACCAGGACTCCTCTGTTTGCACAGGAATCCTGGCTGTAAGGGCAGCACTTTCAGGAGCTGCAGAGCTATTTAAGGGCACCCTGGGGCACCCTTAGGGTCAGATGTGCTGTCTGTAAGTGCAGCAAAGCTGGAAATGAGACCGTGGGCCAGAGGCCCTGCTCACCTCAACTCAGCGTGGGCATGGAGCTCTCTCAGTGCCTTTCTGAGAGATATCCAGACATTTTGGTTGACACCTACCTGCAGACATTGCATCAGAGTGGTTGCTGGTGGAGGGAGGGATGTGAGACAGAGAGATGGCTCTGGTTCACCTGCTTCCCAGAGCAGCAGTGGGATCAGCAGTGTCTGGCAATGCCTTGTAGCACCTTCTGGTTACTGGTCAGTGCTGAAGCTGTGAAACAGGATTTGTGTTCATCCCCAATCCATCTAAGTTGTATGGGACCACTTTTGTGGTTGTTTTGCCTCTACTACACAGTGTTGTTGCTATGGGCTGTGTTGACTTTTTCTGGTTGGATTTCTTCAAGTGGCAGCTCTTGTGGGAAGCCTTTGGTTTCATGGTGTGTCTGTTGTGCAACTCAAGGTTGGTTGATGTATGAGACTTATTTTGCCTTTTCCTACAGGTTTTAATTTGATGTCAAAAAACATTATGCTTTCAAAGACTCAGAGTTCCAATGCTCAATAGCCAAAAGCGTTGATTTGCTATTGGCAGGAGGGTCTGTTTACTTCAGTTAAAAGTGCCTTCAAAATATAAAATAATTTACTTCATGCCAGAGTCCCTGTGTCCCCTTTCAAGCCACCTTCATGTTGACTGCAGTAAAGCCTACCACAATAAAAAAGAAATACTATTTATGCTAAAGGTTCTCCTGTGTGTTTTGAAACCTTTTAGCAGTATTTGCGCTATAATTTTTCACATAAAAGCCACAGCAGTTCAGAGCTCCACTTGGTGCTTTATTTAAAGACATCCACTTTCTGTCAAAAAAGGCCTACATTGTGGCTCAGTGACCATGAATGGTGGCTCACCCATTTACAGTGTCCTCCATGTGTGTAAAGGCATGAGCACATGTGAGCTTCTTACTCTGTGAAAGGGAATAAAATCCAGCCCATGACACTGAGTAATCTGGTTATTTTAATCACAATCTGTAACTCTCTGAATTATCATCTGTATTATGGGATAATGTGATGTCTTCTGTATTCAACAACGACTTTTAAAAATTACCATATATATTATACAGAGCTAATATATTAAGAGGTACCTTAAGGGTAATTATCGAGTGTGTAATTTCATCGGTAAGTTCTTATAATAATGGTTAATGTCATAAATGCCTTCTAATGAAATTGTAACCCTGCCTGACTATCTTTTGTGTGTCACATAATTAGTGAGACCAAGATTTGGTGTTCATCTCGATGTCACAAAACATCATGTAAGCTTCCATACTGGTGGTAGATAGTCTCTCATCAGAGTAAGAGTAAGGTGGTGAGGTCAGCCAGCTTGAGTATATGTTACCTTATCTTTAAAGGATGGGCTGGATGGGCTTGTTAACAAAAGTGCTTCTAAAAGAATACATATACTCATTTTAAAAATGTCCATTGATCCTGGTGTCTTATTATAATACTACATGCAAAATTTTGAGAAGACGAAAAGGCAAGTGTGTCACAGCACTTGGACTAAATGATTGTTTTCCTTCTAATCTACTGAGGGTGGTGAAAATTATGTTCAACTCAAAGCCATTTGGAGATGGATGAGAAGCTTCATCTTGTATTGAAAACACTTGCTTGGTGTTTTCAGGCTAGGATTGTTTCCCAGTGTGGCCCAATTTTGGTGGGGTTCTAGCTAAGTTGATTATTTTATATGGTTTTCAGATTTCCTGGCTGAAAAACAAGAGCCATAATACTTCATTTCTTTGTCTCACATTTCCAGATTTTAAACTTGCTAGAACAAAGGAGGTACCCATGTGTTTGTTGTTTTGTTTTGTTTTTTTCCTTTGGCAGTTACCATAGAATCTTAAAATCTCATTCACATTGGAAGGAACCTAAGGTCATCTTATCCCAATTCCTGCTCAGACCAAGAGCAGCACTGACCTTCTGCCCTCTAGGCCATTTTGGTTTCGGGAATATGAATAAGGGCACCAGAAATTTTACATGACACCAGTGAAAAGTAGTTCTAAGAATCATATAAGGCTCATTGAGTTTATTTTACTATTCTTTGTCCTTTAGGGAATGATGTACCTGGAAGAGAGGAGACTTGTCCACCGGGACTTGGCAGCCCGTAATGTCTTGGTGAAATCTCCAAACCATGTGAAGATCACTGACTTTGGCTTGGCCAGGCTTTTGGAAGGAGATGAGAAGGAGTATAATGCTGATGGTGGGAAGGTGAGTGCTGTACATATCTGGAAGTAATATATCACTGTGACAAGCCTCTTGAAATTACTCTGGAACCCTACTCTGTAGAGCAACCTATCCCTATGGCACTACTATCCGTGTAAGAAAGTCTGTCAGTGACTTAGCAAACCATGTTTGGCAACACAGACAACAGTTTCTCATTTTTTTTGTTCAGTGAGCTTCTCCAGGTGCTGAAATATAATTGTCTGAACAGTTTTCACACTTAGAATTAGTTTTTGTTGATGTGCTCCATTTGGTGTCTTGTTTTGAAGGCTTCTGAACTCAGCTCAATGACTGATGGATGTTCAAGAGCATTTCTGGCAAACCCTTTCTCTGGTCAGTATAGACCTCAGTAACTTGTAGTCCCATTTTCCCAGACAAGTAATTTTCCAGAAAGCAACAAGAAAGGCCACAAAACATGTTTGTAGCATATGACAGTTTAAATATGTTCAGCAAAGAGCCACCTCATCTATCCCATTGGAAGAGTCTGTGAACTATTTCTTGCAACTAGTCTCCAATACTATTTTGAACGCCAGGCCACTAAAAAGGTAGCTTGAGGATGATTTTGTAAGCAGATATTTTCCCATATTACTTTCCAGCATACCAAGCAACATCCATGTAGTGCCTCACCTAATTTCTAATGCCTTCAGATGAATGCATTATGAAATTCAGAAGGCTGAAAGTAAAGGCTGGAACTACATACTTTCCACATTTCAACGTGTCACAAAATCCCAAGGGATTCTGCCTCTCCTGTCATTCCTTTTTCTGAATGTTCAGTTTGCTTTCCGTCTGTTCCCTATCTTCTGGGATTTTTTGTGCTCACTCATGCCCTTGTCTGGGACAAACAGCTGTTGCCAGTGTGTGCTTTTCTCCTAGATAGGCTGGTGCTTAATTCATGTGCTTCTGCCCTCGGCAGCTGTTGCATGGATTACAGCAGCATTTCAGTCAATGAGGTGAAGAGCTTGAAAGAAGTCACCGGTGCTTTCCCATTTCCCCAGTAAAGAGACCTCCTGGCAGGGAAGGTGGAGTTTTGGCAGTTTTCCCTGATTCCTTCAGTTCTTTAATCCCCTCTTCAGTAACTCATCTGCCTCTTCTCTCTGTCAGCCAGTGAATGACAGAAAATGAGCTGGTACTTGCAAACCAGCTGTTCCCTGGGAACTGTTATATGGTGTCTTGGACTTCTGAGGCTGATCGCGCTGCTGGGATTTCTGGAGCGGGATTTATATGTCAGATATGTCACTTCCTTGTTCCAGAGAAGCATCCTTTGAAATCCAGATGTTAGCAAGCCTTAAGTCATCTTGAGAGCATGCTAAGACAGATTCAGACTGGTTAAGGGGAAAAACTAACTTCTTTCACCATGAGGACAATCAAGTGGTTGATCAGATTGCCCAGGGAGGTGATGCAGTTC
This sequence comes from Calypte anna, assembly GCF_003957555.1. Classification (NCBI taxonomy): domain Eukaryota; kingdom Metazoa; phylum Chordata; class Aves; order Apodiformes; family Trochilidae; genus Calypte; species Calypte anna. The sequence goes on from NC_044253.1 coordinate 31,470,772, forward strand.
CCATCATCAAAGATTTTTGAGTCCAGAGGATGAGAGACCTTCTGGGGACACTTCCAACTGGACTTACCCCTTAATGAGCAATGCAGCTTTGCTATTTCAGCAATTGTTCAAGTTTGCAACAAAGCAGTCATGTTTAATGGGAATGAAAGGAATACACTTCTGCAGAGTTTAGTGGAGGAGGAAAAACCATCTTTGCCAATGCAAAGTCAGCCTTTATTAAAGTGTGCTATTTTTTGCCATAACAATATAGCTTATGTTCATTAGTCAACTTCATAAAAGGTATTTTCATAAGGGTTTGAATGAAGACACATCCTCTGCTTTTACACCCACCATCTGTTCAGATTTTGCTTTCAGTTATGTATCTCTCTTGTTTATCCAGTACATGTTCAATAGTTCCAAATTAGAGGTGATCCATATGAGTCCATGCCAGCTAAAAATCTGTTTTTAATGTCTGCCCATTAGAAATTAATGGACTGCAAGGGCTGGGCCTCACAGGCCCAGCTCAAGAATAGGAAACACCATGGATCTCATTTTAACACAAACTCTAGAGGGAAAAGCCTTTTGCCAAGCCTAGGTTTGTGTTTGCCTGTGTAGACTTCTCTGTCAGAAGAACCCAGCTCTCACCAGGAGTGATTCAGAGCCAGAGGCTGACTTGGGACTTCTGACTTGTTTTCAGGAGCAATTCTTAGAAAGTAATGATACAGAGAACTGGGAAGGCTAATTTCCTAGCAAATATTAGCAATGTTTAGAAATTAAGCATTGTAAATTCTGAATTTTCACCATTACCTGTTCAATAATGATTATGTAGACTCTGAAGTATTATGGACACTGCATTATTAAGTAGCCTCATCAGAGAGCAGTCAAAATAGCAGTGTCTGGTTTTGCAAATTGTTGAGACAAAGGAGCTTCTGTATTCCATCTTCTCTGATGAACTACAGATTTAGGGGGATTGGGTGTACTTTTTGTGTTGCTTCCATCTTCACATGGATATGATGAAAAAGTTAATTGTTTCACTACATCTGAATCACTAAATTTGGGTGGTATGAGAAGTTCTGTAGGTAACTTGTTCATCTTTCTCACCTCCATCTGTTTCAGGAGTCAATGTCCCATTCGAGAGGGCAGGAACAGCCACTTTCCCCACTGGGTAGTGCTGCTTTTTGTTAAGGATGGAGATGAAAAAGAAAAGAGGGAGGAAGCTGATGTCTACGTACAGGATCTATCTGTACTGCTCTTATATTATATTTTTAGGGTTACATTTCTCTCTCTTTCCCTAGATGCCAATTAAGTGGATGGCTCTGGAGTGCATACACTACAGGAAATTTACTCATCAGAGTGATGTTTGGAGCTATGGTAAGTTTCCACTCAACTGGTTTAAAAATTTGTCCCTTGTAAAACATTAAGCCAAGTTCTGTTCCTTGGTTAAAGATACCCTGTTTTCCTAGAGGAGTTAATTCCAGCAGGTTTTGCTCTTCCTTTTTAAATTTTTTCTTGTTTTCTTTTTTTCTTTTTCTTTTTTTCTTTTTTTTTTTTTTTTTTTTTTTTTTTAATGTGCAACTCTGAAGAGCAATTGTGACTTGTGCCCTGCATTACTTCCCCACTCACTAAAATACATTATCCTGATGTCCCTGCTGGGATGACTGCCGGAAGGTCTGGGCTGGTAACAGTTTGGCTGATTATTGTGACAGAAGAAGGCCCCTTTCAGCTCAGACACAGATTCATAAAAATACAGCTGCAGGTCATAATTTTCAGCAGTCCTTTGAAAATCTTAACTCTAAAAGCCATGAATGTCAAAAAACATATCCAGGTTTGTGGGACTTTCTGTACCTACAATCAGATAAAAGTGAATTTGTCATAATACAGAACAAATACAGCAGGAGAAAGAAAAGAAGGAGACAGGCTGTCTAAGCTAACTAAAACAAGCACCTATGTAATTTTGCAGATAACTTGGGACTTGGTTAGACAGGTCAGCTCTGGTGGACTACACACACACCAAAAAAACCCAAGTCACAATTGAGAAATGAGATGTTCATTTAATGTTATTAATTCTATCATCCAGGCAAGCTGTTGTGCCACATCTGCTGAGCTGTTTTCCTGTTTATGTAGTACAGCTATTGACAATAAAATCCTGTATACCTTTGCAAGTAGAATTTTTCAGCAGTATCTGGGGCTATGGGTTTCTATTTGCAATTCATGTGGTCCTATCATTTTAAAACAAAAAGGTGTACAACTCTATTCATTACTCATTTTTACCTGTGGGTAGCAGCAAAAGACACTGTTTGATGTGGCTTATTCACTGCCCTCTTCTCTATAGCTGAAAAAAACATTAAAGTTAAATAGATCATGTAAAGCTGCTCTTTCTTCTCAAATTCTGTATACCCCGTATCACTGAGGAAAGATTATGCCTCCATTTACAAAATTCATTTTAAATGCAAGAAGCCCAGAATATCTGCAATCAGAAATAACAAGACCAAAAACAATTGGCAAGTTATAGTTATTGAACATCAACAGAGGTGAATGAGGGTGAAATAAATATGTTTTATGCATATGGTAATTTTGCCCATCGCCTCTCACATTAGTGTAACAGCTTGCAAAATATGGTTCCTGATTTATAGGCATGTTTAAAATGACCTTTGCAATTAAAAAAAAAGGTAAATATGGTGTGAGAGCAGCATTTTCAATGTTTAAGATTTTCTTGGGGGATGAATTCTGTTACTTATGGTATACAATCTTTATTTCCAGCTCTGATACCAGAACAAATCTTATTCAAAAAGAAGATCTTGGTTTTGAAGCACAGCAGTATCACAACTCAGATCTGTAGGGTGATTTAAGGAAAAAAACAAGTACCAGTGGGTGTGGATGACTTAGAAGAAAAAGACAATAGCATAATGTAACTCAGTGCTTTATATTTGTGGGCAATTGATGTTCTAAGTTAGGGAACATCTGTTGGTTTTTTCCCCTTAAAATAATATAGTACATCAGCAGCACATCTTCTTGTTTGGATGTGATAAAAGAGTGTGATGTATACTTTTGTTATTGTATCCATTTACTTTATCATGATTTATTTGTCTTAAACCTTTCTTGTGTGCCTCAGATCTGTCATGCTGTGCCTTACATGGAAAAATATTGAGGGAAGTTGCCTTTAATGATTAACACAAAGTGTTGTTTCACCGTTTGCTGGATCTCCTTAATGCCAAACCAAACCTTAGTGTTTTTACAGGCACTGGTAACGAGGAAGAGATTGGAGTCCAGAACTGAGCCAGAATCCTGTGCTGGAAGAAACTGGGAAGGAATCTGAGTAGTACAACATCAAACATTAACACTCTTCCTTTCTCTCTAGGAGTCACCATCTGGGAGCTTATGACCTTTGGTGGGAAGCCATACGATGGAATCCCAACACGAGAGATCCCCGACCTGCTGGAGAAGGGAGAGAGGTTGCCCCAGCCTCCAATCTGCACTATTGATGTTTATATGGTGATGGTGAAGTGTAAGTAATTGTTGCTTTGAACATCCCTATGGTCACTGCAAAAGGAGGACTGATTTAGAACATTTGCATCTATAACCTCTGAGGGTGCTAGGTCAGGCTGCTTCAAAACAAAAGCTTCCCCAGATACTGTAAAATCCATTTAAATGCTGTATGCACAATTTTTGCAGTTGAAAAAGAGAACAAATTTAGCCATGAAGGGTTGAGTTAGCTCAGCTTCTTATTACTGTCAGCTGGTATCGCCTATTCTTGCTGTGAAGTCAGAGTTGTATGATTGTTATTGTAAACCCTTGTCATTTCCATGACAATTGATTTTGATGTTAAAAAAGATAGTATTGAACATAATTATGGTACATGGATACCCAGCCAGTGAAGGTTGCGAGAAGAAATGCTGGTTCCAAATATTAAGGAAAGAAACCATGAATGTTTTATTGTTAGTAACAAGAATGATGATTGTGATAATAAGTAAAATTAAAATCATACAGTAAATGCTACAGAGAGGATAATTTTTTTTAATGATTATTAGTTCAACAATTAATGAATATTTTTATTTTAGCAAAAAAGGACAACAGACTGCACATGGGTTTTCCTTCTCTTTTATCTCCAAGATAGCCACACTAGTGGTAGCGTCCTCCAAGGCTATGCTTCTCATTTAAAAAGAATTACGAACAGCTCTCTGGTGTTTCTGACTTAATTTAAGTGAGATTAACATACAGATGTCTCATCTATCTTCTGTGGTCCTTTCCCTTTTGTTTTGTACAAAAAAACACTGAAAGAATTAAAATAAAACTAGAAGAGATAAATAGCCTGTCTTCTGAAAACAGATGTAGCATGCACACAGGTATGGAAATTGAGCAGTGCAAGAGGTTCATGTTGGCTGAGTGCATTAATGTTCCACCTGATAGGATTTCTAATGGGTGTGAGGCCAGTCTCAGTGGATGAAAGGAAGTCATAGTAGAAGGGGTCTTCTGGAAGGTGGGAAATTACAGATAAACCTGCAGACTTAGTCCTGTGAAGTTTGTGTGAATTTCTTTATAAGCTATGGTAGCTTTGTTCTTCCTGCATTGGTTACTGCTTCAGTTAAACATCAAGGAGATAAGGCCTGCTTCGTTTAGCCTCCCTGGCAAAGAGAACTTGGGAAACTGCAGATAGGATCTTCCATTAGAAAGAGCTGACACTGAGACAAACTAGTTTGCCAGTGGTGGCTGCCTATGCTACTTGCTTGTTTTGCAGAAAGCATTCACAGGGTTTGAGATTTGTTGTTCCTAGTGAATGTTTCTTGGCGAGTGAAGGACAAAAGAATCACCCCCTTACTTGCCTAAAATAGCATCTAATGCCTTGTGATGCAGGCACATGAAGGCAGAATTATAAGGGAGGCAGCTTTGAGGTCAGCCATCCTGCAGGTGTGTTAAGCAGCTCTTTTTCATCTAAGCTACTCTGGAATGGTAGGGCAGCTAAAGTGAAACTGTATTTAGTGTCATAACTTTGTAATAAACCCACTAGACTCAGATGAGATCAGATTCATTATAGTAGAGGTTGGACATATCCATAATAAAAGACAATCAGAGTTTACATCTAAATGGGCAAGACAGGCCCAGAAGATTGCAAGGCATTGTTGCTGTCTCTGTTTTGGGGATGAGGAACAAGAGCTCAGAGGAAATTAAGAAATCCATGCAGTGCCTTCTGTGGCCAAGACCAAATATTTTCCATTTTAGATGCATCATAGAGTCCTAGCTTTCTGTTCCCATGGGCTCTTTATTGCAACTGTTTTTTTAGGCCAGAGCTGCCAAAGACTTCAAATTTGTGCGTTTTTTAAAAATGGAATTATTTCTTCTTCTGACAATTAACTGTTTTCTTTCTGATCTTTCATCTGTCCCCAGGCTGGATGATTGATGCTGATAGTCGGCCAAAATTCAAGGAACTGGCTGCTGAATTCTCTAGAATGGCTCGAGACCCTCAGAGATATTTAGTAATTCAGGTGAGCAACACCGTAGCAATTTAAAAAAATTCTGTCTGCCAAACCTTACTGTTGCCTTTGAATCTTTTAAATTCAAGTTGCTCTTGAATTTAAAGCAAACAGTGACCACAGTAGTATACAAGAATGAAGTAGGATGGCCAGTGACAGTATCTTAATAATAATAATGCTAATAATATCTGAAATTTACTTCCTAAGCTTTGATTTAGAAGCACATATCCAAGATCTTGCTTTGCAAACTGCTCAATATTTCTCATTCTCATGAAACTGGGGGAAAGATCTGTCCATGAGTTGACCTGCTTTAGACCAAGGACTTGTTTGGTTCTACAGTAGCTTAGGCTGACACTCTGGAGTTTTCCCTGTACTCATAAGATCATAAAAAAGTTTCTTTTCACATCCTAAACATAAAGGTTTCACAGAAAACAGGGAGTTTTGTTACACTGGTGCCTCTCATGTTAGAAGGCAGCTGTCTTCTGTGTCCACCTTAGGCTGTGTAGGCTCTGTAGTGCTTCCCAGTCCCTGTGACAGACCCACAGCAACCTGATTCATCACCTGAAACTACACTGTGGCAGCAGGGCAGCACCGGGATGGCCACATCTGCTGATGGCATCTCCCTGGAGCTGTGTATGCATGGGGAACTCCTGCATTCTGCAGAAGCCTAGGGTCATGTATGTGTTTATGGCAACTCAGAATCAAGCCAAAATTAATTCAGCTATTTGGTAGGATCCTTAGATAGCTCCAGTGTGTGAGCAGCTCAAATGCTAACAAGAATTTGAAGTAGTAAGATGATGCTGAAACAGCAGAGACCAAAGCATAGAATTAGTTTGATCCAGGTGATTATACTGTCATGCTGTATCTCATGCTATATCTCATGCTTCACATCACAGAGGAGAGGGCTGGTTCCTAGCTTCACACTGATGCCCAAATTCCTAGCTGAAGAACCTCCACAAACACAGTCACTGCCACTTTGTCTCCTGATTCCTCCTGTGCTCATCTCACCATATGGTGTGTCATTTCACTGTGTAGCCACTCATGGGGTCTTCTTGAACAGGGAACCTTGCTGTCCTTCAGCTTGGGGAGAAGTAAAATACTAGTCAAGTAAAATACTAGTCAAGCAGATTTGTGGTGCTGTATGTGGATTTTCTCATGCAGTATTCCCCGCTGTGATAAACTGTAAGTTTAGCTGATACAAGTGAATCCGGAAAAATCAGTCTGATTAAATTAATTTGTTATCCAGGATGTGTTTTCCTATCCCAGATACTTCTTCCCTCCCTTTCTCTCCCTCGCCCTCCCCATCCCTGTTTTATAGCCTGGCGGGTGTTTCATCCTGTGAGGCTTCTTGCCTCTCAAGGCAATCCTTGCAGACAATAGGTGCCTCTTGAGGAGAAACCAGGATAACTCCAGTGATATCTCTGATATCTCTGCCATTATGATACCCCATGCCCCACCAGATGCAGTCAAGAATGACAAGCTTGCTGTTGCTGTGACACAGCCATCAAACCCTGCTGGACTCCACACATGGCATAAGAATTGTTAAGGAGTCAGGGGGCCAGTTTCTAGCCATGCAGTTAAGGTTAGCATCGTTTCTATGGGCTGTTAAGTGCCTGGGGCAGGGACTGCCTTTTGTGATGGTTTGTGGCAACCAGGCAAAGTGCAGCCCTGTTTTGCCTCTCCATCTTGTAGATGCTATTTCAATAAAAATGAATATTGCTGTTGTTGTTGCTTTTGTTCCCTGGTTTGACTTTTATTGCTTCCAACTCTGTTACATTCTGCAGAAATTTCCATATGGATGAGAGGGAAATTTAGCCTATAAGCCCCTAAAAAAATACAAATGAAAATAAAACAAACACCCAGACACAGCAGTTTCCATGTTATGTCCTGCCCCCCACCATGTAAGCCTAAATAGCTGAGATATTTTACAGTATACATCAGGCCTTGACAGAACTTGGGTCAGAATCTGAACTTGTATGGGAAAATGAGAGAAGAAAGAATAAAAGTTTGATGACAAGAATGCCAAAAAATTACTTTGCTTGATTTATGCAGTTACTCCCTTTCTGTCATCATAATCCCAGTAAAATAATCAAAACAAATACTGTGCATGTGGTGCTTTAAAACAAGGAAAGCAGCATGTATGGTCCCTGCAGCCTGGCTGCCAGGACAAGAAGAAGGCTGAAGGTCCCTGTTTGGGAAATTAATCCATCTTTTGACTCTTTTCCTCTCAATACAACCTATTTAGGGAGATGATCGTATGAAGCTCCCAAGCCCTAATGACAGCAAGTTCTTCCAAAATCTTCTTGATGAGGAAGACCTGGAAGATATGATGGATGCTGAAGAGTATCTTGTCCCTCAAGCCTTCAACATTCCTCCTCCCATCTACACCTCCAGGACAAGAATTGATTCCAACAGGGTAAGTGCAAGCTCTGACAGAAAATACTGGCTATTACAAAAGCACATGTGGAGATTTAAGTGCACTAATCAAACACAGGCCTTGGGAGTTGCCTTGGGAATTACAAGCTCCTGTGGTAAGGAGCGTGACTGTAAAAATGTTGTCACTGTGTTCCCTCTTCATTGTGCCTTAGTGAATCCTAAATTAAGAGCTGAGTGAACAAAGGCTTGACTTGAACTGCCTGGCCTGAAAGCAGAGCTGAGGCTTGGGGAGTCAGGCAGTGTTATTTTTGGTTGCATACCACCCTGGCCAGGAAGGGCATAGCTCTGACTTCCACCCCTGCAATCCTGCCAGGGCTGGCAGTGATGTAACCCAGGGCAGCTGGAATATAAAGCTGCTGCTTTTGTGTCTGAAGGCAAATTGCATACCCACCCCCTTTTCCTTTTTTTTTGCCACATAGAAACCATCTCATTCTTGATGTGATGTCTGCTCTCTGCAGTTCACAATTTCCTGTCTTGGTTTGAGTCTCTGATATTGTACCACTGAAGTCAGTGGGAGCTTTGCTTTGCAATTCAGCTTAATGGAAGTAGTGAGACTGCATCCTTCTTTCAGGAACTCCTACTGCTGGGAATTTTCTCTGGCATCACACAAAAATCTTAACACTTAAATCTGGAATTACCATTTGTCAAAAGTTTTTTTTTATTTTGAGCCAAGTTTTCTGGCCCAGGTGACCTTAGAAAGGGCAGCTGTGGGACAGTAAACTTGCACCCAGCTCTGTATTTTGCACTCCTGTCGTTATAGTGCTTTTCATGTTGTAGGAGCTTCCTTATGGAGGGGTCATTTTTTGAGGCCAAGAGACAGGCAAAGAAGTGGCCATTGGCCAGCCAGCTGATTAATAATAACATCTGCTGGTATCATTGGAGATTGAGCCCTGTCCCTGGCAGGATTACTAGGGGAATGTTGGCACTCCAGTGTCTCAGTTTAGCTTCAGTCTCAACTCTGCTTTCTAACAAGTACATTTCCTAAACATGCTGCTGGTGCTGCTGTACAGGCAACTGCTTCTAGATTGCAGGAAGGCCACAGCACCATGCTGCTGGAGGTGCTTGGGGTCAAGTCAAAAGACATCAGCACTCCTGGTTTCTATTGCAGAGAGGTGTTTTTCTGGATGGTAGTACATTTGTTTTCTCTCTGTGCAGAAAGCTACATCCTTGTCTGTTGTTTTTCTGAAGCATTCAGATTCTTTGTACATAAACTATTTTTCCAGGGAAGATTCAATTGATTTAAAACCAAATACAGAGTAGCTCCTTTAAGGTAATAGTGCATCTGCTGTGCGTAGTTCAGTACAGATGGATGTCAGCTGGAAGAATCACACAGAATTGAAACACTGTCAGAGATCTCTGTCTGCAGTTGTCTGATTCTGTCTTCGTGTTTCCTTTGGATAGTTTGTGATTTATGCTTGTTTGGTGTAGTGAATATTAATATCCCACAAGCTCATTATGGTGCAGCTGCAGCCATAGATGCCTAAGGAATTGATACAGCTTAGGTAGTTCGTGTTCACTCTGGCTAGAAAATTAAATTTTATGGGGAAAAACCAGGCAGTTTGGTGAAGTCCAACATAAAGACAAGAGCTACAAGATCTTCATGTCATTTTCAGAGATCAGAAGCATAAAAAATTCTTTATTTCTCATTTTAGTTGTTCTGATTGTAGTCTTAGTGAAGAAGGAGTCTGTTATGTGATGTCAGAGTAGTGTGCTTCTCTCTGGATGTGTTGTACTGGCAGCTTCAGTTGTGGGCTCCAGCAGCACAGCTCTACTGGGCACAATGGTTTGCAAGCAGAACACATGAGCGTCCTCACACTTAGGCTTTGAAGTCAGGGAATTAAGGAAGAGAAGGAGCATTTATTTTCTAATCTCTGAAGTTTCTGTAGGGCCACCTTGGTCTTAAATCCTTGCAGCTTGTTGCCAGGGAGAGGCACCACCAGTTGAGGTTGGATTAAGACACTCCCTGCCTTTTTCCTACCCCTGTGGGAAGATAAAATCTATTTGGATATGAGTTGATAACATAGAGCTGCAGCTCACGGAAAGATGGCTGGAAAGAGGGAAGCCTTCCAGGGAGTTTTCAGCTCCCAGGACAGTGTCACATCCTTCTTTCTCCAGGGATTATTGAGATTTATGAAGCTGTAAGGCTCAGACACAGCTTCAGCATTTCCATCACACCCAGACTGGCTTCCCGCTAGGATGTCTTTGGGACCTATGCCTGCACACACTCTAGCCTGTAAGAGTGCCCTCTGTTATGAAGGCCAACCTGAGACTGATGCAGCTTTAAAATAAAAATTAGCATCCCAAGCTAAATTGAATTCTTCCATTGCATCTGAAGCTCTTCAGTTGCAATTTCAGCTCTTCGGCTTTTTCCAGCTTTTATTTTCTGTTGTCTGGAGTTACTGTAGAAATATGGAGTTTTAGAAGCTCTGTGCTTCTGAGAGATAAGCTGAACCCTCAGCAGTGTTTCCATGAGCACAGGACCCCAGTTAGTGCTCAAGTGTCCTACATACACATCCATTAGATGATTCATTCAGGTATTTGTAACAAGTACTGTCCTGTGTACACAGAGATAATGCTAATACAGAGAGCACTCTGTGTACCCCAGGAAGCTTTTTGCTCTAAATTGTTGGTTAATTCTTGCTGAAAACTATCTATACTATTTACTACTCCCTGATACTGCCCCTGTAATTTTACTCTATATGCTATATATTATGGAAGCAACTGCCAACCCTACAATTAAATACCAAGTTACTTTTTTTGGAGATGTCTAATTCATATGTCCTGGGGATTTTTTTGCTTGTCTAAATTGTTTTGCTTGTCTAAATCAGACTCTGGTGTGCCAAAATCCAGCTTTCATTTCCCTGGATAGTGTCTGATGCCATTGTAGCAGTCCTGGTGTGTGGCATTAGGTCTGGTAGTGTTTCATTGTTGAACATGTATATACATCTGTGTATAAAGAGATTATTCCAGAGAGAAACCAGGAAAGAAGCTATCTTTATGATTAATTTGTTGAATTTGCTGTATTTCATAGGTGTCTGCAGTGCTCCAGTGGTAGAAGCTCAGGTCTGAGGTGTAATACAACCTCCTTTACACACTGAAATACAGCAGAGTTGGAAGGTGGGAACTGTGAGCACCTTTGTCTTCAGTTGCAGCTGGATGGAGGGAATTTGGAGAGCAGTCAGACTTTGGAGGGGAACTTCCCAGTGTGCCAGCACATCTGAGCTAGTATGAGCCACAGTCATTGCAGGTGGGGAGAGCTAGCAGTTGGTTAAAGCATCCTTTCCTTTTGGCAAAGAAGGCAGCAGGAGGAAATGATGATTTGTGATTCTCCTTGTGGCCAGGGCTTTAGCAGCAATCAGTGCCTTCCTGTAAGAAAAGGCAACTAACTCTTCCTGTCCAAGCTCTCAAGCTAATTATTTCTCCAGGCATGTCCTGGCCATATGAGGCTGATGGCAGTAAAACTGCTTCATCCCAAAGTCAATAGATAAATTGTGTGAAAAGATACCAAAGCTGATGGGCCACTGCAGGCATTTTGTCTAAACTTCTGGCATAAGACAGGCCAGAGTCTCTTGTCTCTTAATTTCTGCATCAAGTGCAGAAACCCTGAGGTGGAGTTTGTCTTTTAGAGAGATTGTCTTGATTGTATCAGGTGGGATGAAAAATGCATCACAGTGTAGAAAAGTCTCTCTGAGTGGATAATGCTGACTCCTTAGCAGGGTTGGGATCCTATTATTGTTTGCCAGGCATCCTCTTTTGGGCTAGATTAGGAGCTGCCAGTTATCAGAAGTTCCTTCTGCTTAAGGGTTGAGTGGGATGGTACCATTTGTATGTTTGCTGTTGCAGAAGGACAACACTGATGTCTCCTTTTTATTTGGTTGGTTCGTGGTGTTTGCCATCTCTCTGCTTCTGCAACAGCTTCTCTAAAATAATGTGACTAAGTCTTTCCTAATTTAAGGAATTATGGCTATTACTATAGTCTTACAGGTAATGGACTTTATTTTTTTCTGTCCCATTTCTTTAATTCCTGCTCATCAAAACGTGATCAGACACTTTCTGAAAAATTTAATGGTTTTGTTTGTTTTTTTTTCTTTCTATTAGACTCTGTCACTTGCTTACTTTTGTGTTGGAATGAAACCTCCAATGCCTGAACAGATGAACTTGTAAATTAATTTTGTCAAAGGGTTTCATAACATTTTAGAAGATTGCACTGAGACTGTCACTATATTAGCTGTCTTGCTTCTTGAAAAACTGCTTGATTAGTTAGGAAAGTTTCCTATATGAATCCATTCTATATGTCTTCCATTAAATACTGTTTTTTGTATTCTCAGTAGAATCTAGGCAATAGTGTACCAGATCCTGTAGCTGCTGCCATCAAACCTTCAGAGGAGTTCTGGGAGTACCCCCAAGCTCTCTTTCAAGATCTTAAATTCCCCATTTTCTGCCTCTCTACATTTTAATGACATCCTGGTGGTAGAAGGCTCCTGTCTGTCTGCTCTGCCTTTTATATTAAGCAGTTCTCAGTAGCTGCTGGTTTTTCATTGGTGTCTAATCAACCATCAGCAATATTTTACCTATTGTAACTTTACTTCTGGGAAGTTCTTCTGTGTTTATTTCTAGTTTTTGTTGGAAATGTAGATAGCACAATTCCATCTTTGCCCATGAAAAGCAGGAGGTGAGCCCAGACTGATATTAGTCAGCTTAATTTCATTCCTCACAGTGAATGAAGTAAGAAGAATAAACATGCAAAATACACTGTGAAAAAAATTTGATGAAAAATTATTTCAGTTTTAATAATTTACATGAAAAAGGAAAGCTTCTAAAAATATGTATATTTAGAATATATGTATTTAAATACCTATTTAAAATGCTCTTCATTTGCTAGAGGAAAAGGGAAGAAAAATTTTATGAAGTACTCAAACAGAATAGATGATGCCCTGATCTTCACAGAGAATTCTCTGAAAGATCCTTATGGCAATCAGTCTCTTGCTTTGCAGCTGAAATCCATGGTGTTTCTCTGAATAGATCAGCATGACCAACTTGTCAAATTGCCTCATGGTTTTGCAGGTCAAATGCCTTCAAACAGGAAATTTTTAATGTGTTAGATGTTTTCTGTCACATTCAGGCTCTGGAATTCACTTTCTGAAAGTGTTGGGTAGCATTTTGGTTTCTACAAATGTAATGAATATTTAATAGCAAATCACCAGCTCACTGAACTTCCTGGTGATACCTACTGCAATTTTATGCTCAGGGAGATTGGTGGAAGAAACTGTAGCTCTATATTGCTTCAAAAACCTTTAAACCTTGCTTTACAAACAAGTAAATTTATTGAGCTTTAATCTAAACTGGTTTAAAATCAGTCTGCATCTGCTTAGTCCATGAATAGATGCTGACTGTGTTAACAGTCAAGAGAGCTCACAGCTGATGCATTTTCTTTTCTCTTTTGAAAAGAAAAAAAAGTCAATAGATATAAAGAGACTAAGTAATAAATATTTCTACACTGCACTGATGAGGCATTCTTGGAAAATAGCAAGCTAAACAACTCTACATAATTCAGTAGATGGAAAAGTGGACTAAGAGTCAGGAAATAATTATGAGAGCTGGGAGAAAATTTTCCTTCAGTGACTAGATTTAAGACAAATTGTTGGTGAAAAATGTTAGTTTCTGTATTTGTGATTTCCCTAAGATAATGCAAGCACCCTAAAAAAACAAGGGGCTGTGATTTGGAGGTGCATCTGGCAGGGCTCCAAGGAGGTGCCATTCAAACATATGGCTGGCTGAGACACCTGGGGCTCATGAGCCAGAGAATTTTGTCTTCAGCATCCCACAGCAATGGGGCCCCTGGGAAACCACTTGGAGCAGAAGGTAGCAGGAGGATTCTGGAGCATCCTGTGCCAAATACTGTACTTTCTAAGTATACATGCAATGGGAATAAATGCTGACACAGCTTAGAATGCCCTTTGTTAGCCAGAATAAAGAGTCTGCCTTTCTTGTTAAATGATGTGGTAGGGGAGGGGGAAAAAAAATTCTCAAATCTATAAAAAGAGTCTCCAAAAGATGTGGTGGAGAGAAGGGGGAGGAGGCACAGATGAAGTTTAGATTTAGAATGTTAAAAAATTATTATTTTATCCAAATCAGCTGGATGGTTATTTCTTTTAGTGTATTACTGCACCAGAACATCAGTCCTGCTCTAAATCAACTCAGCATTTCATCAAGAAGCCTATTCTTCGCTGTAAGAGACCAAGAGTGCACAATTATGGGTTTCTTTTCCCCCTTGCATAATAAAATTGTGAGATTATCATCAAGTCTCTATTCAGATTTTAGGAAGGCTTTTTTATTTTATTTTTAAAACCCATCTTTGTCTGTAAGAGCTCCCTGTTCAGGCCGGCATGCTGTAATGATTACTGCTGTAAAGGCTTCAGTGGAGATGTGCTCTATTTCATTCTCAATGAGTGCTGATGGCATTTTGAGAGTCTAAGAATATCCTTTGATTACTGTATAAAGCAGAGAGAAGATGGCAATGCAGCCTGCAGCATAGGAGGAGGCTGCTTCTCCAAGTGTTGTTCATCAACTTTCTTTTGTGCTTTTTTTTTTTTTTTTTTTTTTTTTTGCTTTTTTTTTTGCTTTTCTTCTTGTCTACCATGTCACAATCACAAATCATGACTATGTTGTGCTTTTTGTCCCATTCCCCATCTTTTCCCTGTTTGGGGATTTGAAACTTGAGGTTTGTCCTGAAGAGGAGCTGCTGCTGCTCCTGTGTTTTGGACAGATTCTACAGTATAGGAGCAGGAGCAGTGCCTTGACCTTTCTGATTCCCAGTGAACTGTTAGAGTAGCTTGGAAATGGTAAGTCTCTTCCAGACTGTGGGGAATTGGTCCACAATTAGAAGGTGGCATTTACTATAAAACAGCTTGGAGATTATATTAAAAAAGGAGTGACAGAAAGCTTGTCATGGGTGACAGGAATGATGCAGGAGTGAAAGAGATTGAAAGGGAAAGACAGACACAGGCAAGCTGCCTCCCTTCCTGCTCTCCTGTCTGACAGTCATGACTCTGTTAATGCAAAATAATAGGGGAAAGGAATTCTTGCATCTTCATTCTTGTGTCATGTTTAGATCAAGTTACACATTGTGCCAGCTGAAGTCTGTTTGCCAGCTAGTCTGAAGTTGAATTAAGGTTTTCAAAGTCTGGGGGACAGGAGGGGTTCCAGGGAGAGTTTTTGATGCCATGCAGCAGAGGATTGCTTCTATCCCCATCTCAGGTATAGGAGATGAGTCTATGGAAAAGCATTCCACCTACATTTCTTTGTCAGTGAGCCTGAATAGTGAGGTTTTTGTAACTCTTAATAGTCTGTTTTCACTGGTGGTCTTATCTCCTTGATGAAGTGTTAAGCTGTAAATCTATGGTGTATGCCTGGTATTTTCCAGTAAACAGCACAGAAAATATTCTGTGCAATATTTAAGTATGTTGTTTCCCATGCCACTGTGCCCAAATTGTTGGCTATCTTCTGATATATGCCTTGTACTGTACCCAGTGCAGACTAAATTACTCCTATAAGGCTATATTCAGATTTGGGCATCTCACTGCATATGGACTGCCCTAAAAGAGTTTATAAGTCTGAAAACAGCTGTTAGGAGGCAACACTCTGCAAGAGAAAGTTTAAATGAGTGATCTGAAGCTATGAATTATGTCAGCACTGACCTGAGACAACATGACCAGTGAAACATCCATAATGATGCTGAACAAGTTCAGGGATAACTTTAACCTACCATAGTGCCAGGATGTGATCTGGCACATCCAGAAAATATGGGTATGTCTTTTCTATCACACACCACACTCACACATTCCCATTGGTCTAAACAGGATGTTTTGTGTCTTGATTGTGGAAGGAGCAGTCATCAGAGACTGAGCAAACACTATACCTAATGCAGGGTGGTGCTTGCATTCTTTTTTTTTAGTAGTGTATTAATACTTAGGTTAAAATGTTTACACACATTCTGAGGAAGGGTAATGCTGGAAAGGGGACCAGGACTTCATTATTTCCAATAAAGATTTGGTGATCCCCAGTGGAACTTTATGGCACTGAACTAAGGACACTGTAAATAGTTCCATAGCTACTGTCCACAACTGGTGTATATTATTCCTACTTTCTATGTTTGTTGTTGAATAATAGGCTTCCCTGGCCTTTCACTGGAAAAATGTATGTTCTGTTGTGTTATCTGCACTCAGATGGGCCACACTGCTGTTTGTGTCCCTGAAACAGGTGGTATAAGAGACACACACATCTCCCAAACCAGTTTCAGAGGATGTACATCTCCCATGGACTGTGATTGTTCTCCTGCATGCTGAAATGTTGCAGGGTGCCAGCAAGGACTCAAACCTAGTGCCAAGCCAAGGCACTTGGCAGTGATGCTAAAAAGATCTTTTCTTAATAGCCCTAGAGGAAAGAGCCCAGCAGGGAATGGAGTTTTCCTAAGCACAGTCAGGAGCCCAGGCAGAACAGAAGAGGATTTTAGGAAGGGCAGTGTCACGTCAGGTGCTGTGAGCTGTGGGGACAGATAGGCTTTAACTGTAATGACCCAAGGAGGTCTAATCCTTTCTTCTGATATACAGCCCAGCTCTGAGCAAGGGCTAGGACCAGAAATCCCCAGAGGGCTTCAAAGTCTTCTAGCTATTACTATACAGACAGCAATTCACTTCTATTTAACATTATACAGCAATCTTGTGGTACATGTTTTTTCTTTCCTTTGATTTTCATCTCAGACATGTTTGCTGTGGGCTTTCTGAAGCAGGACAGAGGAAGCTGTTGGCTCCGTGGTCAGAGGGAAGCAGGACCACCCTAGGGTGGTCTTTCCTATTTGAGTTTCAGTTCAGATCAGTTGTAAATACCAAGCTGCTCCCTTGAAGTGTAGCTGGAGTTTGCTTGGGGCCAATGGGCAGCTCTGTGTTGTGTGCTCTGCCTGCAGCCCCACCAGAGCATCCCAATCCTGCTGCTTAAATCCACTTGCATAAATCAGCTTTTTCCTAGAGAACTGCTGAAATCTTGGTGCTTGCAGCAAGATCTGCTCAGCCTGGTATGTTAGGAGGCTGCGGGTTTGATGACTCAAGCCTGGATCCTGAGTTGGTTTCAAATCAGGTAAACAGCTTGTAGGTGAAGGAGAAAAGTAAATTATGTCTGGAGGCACAGAGCCCAGGGCTGACACTGGTACAGTGATATGTTTCAGAGCTTGACCAAAACAAATAGTCACTGAGTTGCCTGAAGCAGGGACCATGAGATACCTCTGAACAGGATGCGTGAGGAGCATCCCGTGGGAGTGTTGTACTCCTGCTTTATGGCTTGGTGCTTTTTGCACACAGGAGCAGAAGGAGAGTGAAAGAGAATGGGCTTTTCATGTGGATAGGAGCAGTATCAGAATGTGTTCTAATGTGTTGTGTGTGCATCGATGCTGGCAGAGCCTCGCCATTAGCAGAGGAAAAAATCTTTCAGTCCCATGAGCTTAGCAAGCTGTTTAAGAACAAGAAACAGGAATAATTATGTAATTATGCAACCCTCTCAAATCTGTGTGCACGTCTCTGTGGATGACAAGGAAAACCATCTCTGCAGCAGCAAAGGTGCTGTGGAAGGCTGTGCTAGCTAGAAAAGCATGAGGGAGCCGAATCATGCTGTAAAATAAAGTTTTACTTATTTCTGCTTGGTGATAATCCAGTACCACCCATAGTCCCAGAGCAGCATTGCATCACTGAGAACCTTCAGCATTTCTTCCACCTGCACTCAGCTGTGGGTAGAGCTCTGAAGACAGCTGTGGTCACCACAGTGCTGTGTGGGGTGAGCTGGGGCACAGGCAGGAGGGGGAACACAGCTCGGGATGCCATCTCCCAGGCATGATGCTAGACTCAAATGGCAAGAGGCAAGACAGAGGCAAATTCACACAACTACATAAATTTGAGTGGCAGGACCCAACAAGGCTTTGATTTCATTACAGTTTAACATGCAGCCAGAAAATATTATTTCCCTGATATAAAGGAGGAGGTACTTACCTTTGGGAGATTCTAGAAGCAAGGAATTGGAAAATGGAATTAATGAATAGAAAGCAATAACACAAGCCAATATTCACAAAAGTGTTATTTACTTCTCTTTTATCAAGGCTCATTTTACAGGAATGTTAGTGGTTATAACAGCTGATGTGTCACTGGTATTTAATACCAAAGGGCCTCTAAAAAGGCTTTAAGGGACATTTGCTTGTTTTTTATCTTTTCTCCCTGATGTCATGTTTGTGCCTAAAATTCAGTCATGGTATAAAGAATGAAATCTTGGGTATTTCTGTTTAGGGCTGCTCATGGGCAGTCAAAAAGGCTGGGCTCCTTCTGGAGGATGCTTAGAGTTTAGAAGCTGTATGTGTGCACCCCCAAGCTCATGGATATAATGCATATCACACTGTCAAAAGGGGCTGGTTATTTATTGGTTTTTTGTTTGCTTGCTTTTTTGTATGCAAATTGAGTCTTTTTAAATAGGTTTATGTAGTGAGGCAATAGCTGGAGATTTTGATCATTCAGGTTTGAATTTTAGGATCAGAAATCCTGGAAAAAGAATATTGGCTCTTTTTTTTTAATATAGTGCTTAAGATGCAACAACAACAACTAAAAAAGCCAATCATCAAAGTAAATTGGATTGTGTGGACAAATCATTCTCTGTTAAGTTTTACTTGGTAAGGTCCACAGGTATTTTCTGCTCACAGTGCAATGCAGTAAGAGTTGGCTGGTGCTTTATCTTAGAAGCCTACAAAACAGGGACATCACATTGCAATTAGCAGACAATTTAAAGACATTTAAACAACTATATCACATTTTCAGCCCCACTAATTGGCACTACAGCTGTTTTCTTTGCCTCCTTTTTTTGGAAGAGTGGCCACAGGGCGTTTACTCCTGGCAAAAAATGGTAAAGAATTTTAAAAGTATGCAGACACCACTGGCTTGGAGAAGAGCCAAGCTGTGAGGTTCTGTGTTAAGGGTGTTGCAAGACAGCTGTGTTTAGTATATAGCTCAAGGGGAGGTGTGAAGAAAATATCTGTGACCTGAGTTGGCAAGTCACTGTCTGGGAAGGGTCTCAACATAAAAAATAGCAGTAAATCCATTAAAGCTTGTCCATTCTCTCCTGAAGTCTTGGGACAAGGCTATTCTAAGAGGACCTGTGATTATGTTGTTCTAGTTGCATCGTATGTATTTGAATGTTAGAGGCACAACCAACAAGGTCTAAAGATGGGACAGGGGTTTTAGCCTTTTGTTGTGGGTGTAGCAAAGCATGGCCCTGGATAGATAAAGTGGCTATCCTAAAAATATTTAAGTTGATAATCATCTAAATATTTACTGGCAGAGGAGCACAGTCCTGTGTACTGATGCCAAGCCTATTGACAGGACTTGCTTTTCTAGGTTATACTGAAGAGATCACTGTGGGCTAAAAGTAGTTCCACATGGCTTTCCTTTTATTCATCCACAATCAATGAACCACAGATTGAAATTCATGGGAGTGCCTCTGTGAAAACAGAAAGATGTAAATTAAAGGTGTGTAATGTAGCACGGTGTAATAGCAAATAGAAAAGGAGTGGTTACAGTCACTGGTTTAGTGTCTGTGAAAATGGACAGCAGCAAATTCCAATCCCCTGCACGTAATTCTAACACAGTGTTGCTACAGCTTTTTTCTCTCCTGTACATTCTGGAGGGCTGTAGCTACCTTGGAAACCAAAAGAAGCAAACCCCCTCTTTGGAGGCTGCCAGCCAGTGGGAGGGAGGAAGGGAAGCTGGGGAGCTTTATCAGGAGGTGCAGGACTCTCAGCAGGGGTTTGGATTTCTTGCTTTTAGGAGAGCTGACTCTGTAGTCTCCACTTTGTATTTTTTCTCTGGATCCTACCTCCTTGGCTAAATCTTCACCACCCTCTATGGGCCATAGTTTGCTAATTACCTGTCTTCAGCCCTTCCTTCTCTGATTTTTGGAGTATACAGAAAGTTTCCCTGAATACAAGTAAATACAAGATCAGAGGACAAGGAGAAGGCAGATTGTCTTGCAGTGCAACATCCTATAGCCATCAGTAGGCCTTCAAAGTAGCATCTGGCAGGCTCAGGGGATGTTTTTTATCCATTTGTCTAACACGTTCTGGGTTGTAACTTGTGTCCTGTATCATTACGAGGTGACAGTGAATCTGTATTAGGAAAGAAGGGATCTGACCTCTGCAATCAGAGTATCTCTGGTTTTCACTGTTCCCTGTTTAAAAGGACATTCCTGGGTGTCCCACACAAGCCTCTTGCAGAGCAGTATCTAGTTACAAGCCTGCTGCATGGTTTTTATCCAGATGTGTATTGAGGACCCTGATTTCTGTTTCCTTTAAAAACAAACAAAAAAGGTCATCTCTGGTAAAGTGTCTTCTGTTCCCTCTTCTATTACGATCTTCTCTCTCAAATGTGATCATCTCAGCCAGGTAACTGCTGAGATCAGTTTTTCCTTCCCTACTTGTGAACCTTTCTTGGCTTTTGTTCTTCTGGATACAAATAAACTTGTCTTGAATGAGAGACTGCTCACAGATAGGGCAGCAATGAAGTTTCCAGGCTCACCCAGCCAAGCCCACTGCCCTCTCCTTCTCTGCTGCCTTTGACAGCAATTTCTTTGCAGCTGCCATCATCCTCACTTCTCTGGCTGTCAGCTGGCTCAGAGGGACCAAAGCTCTTCCCAGGTCTAGGGCTTAAGTTTAAGCTCCAGCTCAGCTTTTCAAACCTAACCAGGTGAAATTGGTCATGGTTGGCCATGGCTTCACCATTGTCCCAGCTCCTCCTCCCTCACACCGTAGGCAGCTCACAGAGCCTGGAGCTGCCTCTGCCTGCAACAGGATCTGCTGCTTGTTCTCAGGGTGGGCTGGCAGCTGCTCAGCTCCCTCTGTACAGCTGAACCTGGCTGTGTTTGGCCATTTCAGTCGAGAGCGATTTGCTGACAGCAGAGGAGATTCAAGTTCAGCTCCAGACTCTAGAGAAGCTGCTGTTACACTACTTTCAGGCTGTCTTCTGTCCTTGTGCCTCCTGTTTCTCCTGTCACATTTAGGTTTTATTGCCATCTCTGTCTTCCCATTCAACCTCCTGTCACATGCCAACCCTTTCTCCCTCCCCACACTTCAGTCTCTCTCACTTGCCATTGTCCTCTGCACCTTTCCAAGCCACCGTTCCCTGGCTCCTGAGCATCCCTGCTGCCAGCTTCTCCAGCACCACTTTCCTTGCAAGCCCTTCAACTCCTTTGTGCCTGCTCAGATTGTGGTTTCTTCCTTCTCCCTCCCCTGGCAGGAGGGTCACTGACACCATGAGATAAATCCTTTCCTTCCAGCACTTAACTTCCCCTGAGGAAAAACAACTTCTGGAGTCCTGCTCAAGCCTTGCTGGTGCATGGTGCAGCTGGACAGTTCAGCTAACACAGGTTTCCTGCACTTTTGTAATTTGCAAACTGAAGATTTTTTGGGTCAAAAAATCTTTGGGTCAAAAACTTGGCCAAATATGGATGAATTTTCATGGGAATGGCGAAAAATGTACTTTTAACTATGGCTCAGCACCTGATTTAGACCTCAGCCACAAGGTGCTGGAGCTGAGTAACAAGGTGGCCATGGGGTTATTTCAAATAGAAGGAAATGGACATATTTTGATCACCAGAAAAACATAGTCTTCAGACAGGCAGCATGCGTTATTTTGAAAATTATGTTCTTTCTAAGACTTTTCCTGTTGCAGGTGTTTTACTTGAGCCATTCCTTTATAAAGTAAGATAACTGCCAGTGACCATCATCTCCATCCTAATTCTTTGGCAAGAAATTTATAAGGGAAAGATTGACTCTAGTATGTCCACTCCTTACTATGTGAGGATATATATTGTCTTTTCTTTTAATTTTGGTATGTTTCTTCGTGTGGATATGTTTTTGAACTGTATTTTGATGAATGAAATGATCATCTGAAGTGGAGTGTTCCCAGGGTGATCATAAGGCAAGCTTTTTCTTTTAATTTATCTCAAGTTTAGACCTTTTTTCAATCCTTGACTTTTTCTTTCCTCCAGCTAAGAGAAAACAAAGAGTTTTGAAACAAAATGGGAAGCTAATTATGAGGAACTGAACTTGTAGTCTCAAAAATAACATTTTGTCAGTAGAAAAACCCATGAAAAAGTTGTTTCATTAATATTTTCCTCCAAAAATCAGCATTTCCCAAATGACAAACACCAGTTTGAGTAGCAATAATCAGTATAAAAGCATCTTCTGCGCTGGTGATGTTACAGCAGTTCAGGTCCCCAGGGCAGTGTAGGATGGTTCCAAAACCAATAGCAAAATGAAGATCTCTGCAGCAATACTTTGATGTGCAGCCTCTAGACTTCTTGGCAAAACCATTTAGCCTGTGATACAGAGGTAACATTACAAGTGTGGTGTATGCTGAGAGCAGGACCATGGCACATTGGAGTCTTGAAATCCAGCAGCTGCTGTGCAGTTTGGGTTTACCAGAGCTGAGTTTCCTGTGATACTGCAGTTACCTGTGATAGCCTAGTGACAGACTTGCATCCTCCTGCCCTCACACTTATCCTTCTCCTGCTTTGTCCCTGGGAAAGGATGCCCTGGCTTGGAGCCGGGTGCTTTCTGAACTTCTCCTGCTCTGTATTTCCTCTGAAGTTGAGTGCACCCTCTGTTTTTCTGCACAATCTGCCTTTCCAAAATTAGACATGAGACATTTGCAGGATATGCAGCTGTTCAGCAGGTGTAATGTGGCTCTAGCCTTTACCCAGCAAGAGCTTCATACCCTCCCTAAGACACAATTTGTTGAATTGGTGAGGTATTTGTCATGATTAATTCTTTGAATTTTGGATTCAGTTAGGATATCTAACTATGTGCATGTTTCTCCCCATTAGCTCGTACAGCTCATGTGACTTGTTTCATTCATGTGACCTCTTACTACGTATCCATCATTCCATTTTTCTTTCCTATTAGAGTGAAATTGGACACAGCCCTCCTCCTGCCTACACCCCTATGTCAGGAGTAAGTATTTCACATTCAATCTTCATCCTTTAGGTTTTTCTTCTTCCTTCACTGTGTATTTTCTGTTTCAAACCCCTTTTTCCAACATAAATGTCCCAAATGGTGAATGAAGTGTGGATGTAAGCAACCAGATAGTCAGGATTTTACATTCAGCCTGCAAGCTCTGTGGACCCACACCCAAAATTCTGTCAGCTGCCAACTTTTCTTGAAAAGTGTTTAGGTAACAGGCTTGGATGAATCTGTACATTTTTCCTTCCTATTTATAGGTCATGATGTCGAAATATCCTTGCACACCCTTGCTGAAAAACAAAATGGTAGGTAGATTTGAACCACTGAGTTTAGGTACCAGCACAAACACAGTTCACCAGCCTGAAATGTGCTATCTGATGGAATTACATAGGTTTTGGGTGATTGTGTCATTGTCACCACAGGGCACCCTAAAAGTAGCCCTCTCAGGAATAAACAGACTTCTGAGATGTTGAGATTCTCTGTCCCCAGTCCCCTTTGCAGAAGGAGATTTCCTTATCAGGAGATACAAGGGGTGTGTTCAGAAATGAGGGGAGATCACCAAAGTAACAAGATGAGATACCATGTTTGCTTTTTGCAGATGTGTATATCCAGCCTCCACGTGTTTACACAGGGGGAAAGTTTCCTGTCCCATTTTTCCCCCCATTTCCAGCTCTAAGCAGCCAGCTTGCTTCCCTGGTGGATTCTCTACCCCGATGGTGCCTCCCTGGCAGGAGAAGCCAGCTCAGCCCTGGGCAGAGGGGGCTTTGCTGGTATGCAGCAGAGCCCGTGCTGCTGCCAGTCCTGCAGCAGTCTGCAAGATGGACGAGGCTTCACCTGCCCAGTGAAATGCATCACTGAGCAAGTGTGGCAGGAAACACACAGGAGCTTGATGAGTTGCTGCTGAATCTTTCCTCCCTTTGAGGCCTCTTTTCTCACACTGCCTTTTCTTTTCCAACAGAACCAGTTTGTGTACAGAGATGGTGGCTATGCTGCGGAAGTGCCGATGCCCTACAGAGCTCCTGGCTGCATAATACCAGAAGCCCCAGTTGCTCCAGGGGCCACAGCAGAGATCTGTGAAGATGCTTGCTGCAATGGCACACTGAGGAAACAGGTGACAACCCTGGCAAAAGAAGACAGCAGCACCCAGAGGTACAGCGCTGATCCCACCGTCTTCATACCCGAGCGGGTTGTCCGGGGAGAGCTGGATGAGGATGGGTACATGACACCAATGCGAGACAAAACTAAAACAGGTAAAAAATTGTCCACCTGGAGAAGCTCCTGCTCTAGTCTGACTGCCTTCTTTCTTTTTTCTGCACCAGCAGCTTTTCACCGAAAATGGCTTTTACTGAGTAACCCAGGAAGGTTGGAAACATTCTGACTTGCTTGATATTTTATTGCATGGAGCTTCATTTTTCATTCTTCTAATTTGCTTCCAAGAAAAGCTCGAATGTGCCAAAATGTCAAATTCGGTAATTTCCCCTTTAACTTTTCTTTCTGGGAAGTAGCAAGGAAAAGGAATGAAGAAACTCAGATCTCCTTATCCAAAAACTGAATTCTTCAGTTCTTTCCAAGAAAAGGACCTATCTTTGGATCTATCTACAGGTTCAACTTTGCTTTGCTTATTGATCTTCTCTGTCTTTATGGCACTGTGCTTAGTACATGTCTTGTTGAACAGATCACAGAACTGCTACACACAGTAGACATTTTATGGCCATGAGGAGTTTAGGACTGAAAGCACAAGATGTGTCTCAGAGAAACCATCACTGCCAGGTGAAGTCTGCCTAGATCTGTGCCAGCTCTGAGCACTGTGCTTCCCAGTTTGCTGTCATTCATTTCTTCTTTTTAAATAGTGAAAACAGCCACTTCAATGTAAGGAGATGTGTCATTAGTAATTTGCTTTCAAGCCTTTGCATTACCTTTAAATAAATTAATTAATGCAAATGTAAATCTCAAGTAACTACCGGGTTTGCTTCAGGATTTGGAAGCCACTTAGGCTTTGTGTTAGATGGTGGCAATGGAGTCCTGGGGCTTGGCTCACAGCAGTAGAAGTTGTGGGAGTGCCCTCATGGCCTTATTCTTCAGCAGCTGCCCTTGCAAGAAGAGATTTGCTGCTGTCAGTTTGCTTCAGTGTGAGCTGATGGGCTTTGTGCTTTACAGTAAGACCTCATAGACAGAGCAAGGCAGGAGGTGGATCCCAATGAATCCAGTGCTCTGTGACTCAGTGACCTGTGTGAGGCCATGGGAGGGAGCTTGCTAAGCATCTGGTTTTGGCCTAGGGCTTATGTTTCTTTCCCCTCCCCACCCCTGTCTGGTGTTCCATGCCTGCTCCATGTGCCTGAAAAACTTTGTGCAATTCAGCTACAATTTTTGTTGTGTTGATCCACAGTAAGTGATTTAAGCAACTATAACCTGCTCCGAGTCATGTTTTGGAGCTGATGTAAGATTCTCTTGATCTCTTTCTAGGGCTCATTTGAATCATTTTTTTCATAATGCTTCAAGGCCTTTTGTCCTTCAGGGGTGGAAGGTTTTTAATCAGGCAAATTGTTCTGTTAGAAATGAAGCTGTCTTAGAAGTCAGTCCTTAGGGATGGGTTTTGTGCAGCGAGGCTTAACTAAAATTTCTATAGAGCTTTCTGAATGGAAAGGCTGCAAAGAAGAGGATTTGACTGATATGTCCAAGGTTGCCAAGAGAGTGAGCAGCAGAGTCAGAAGTTGCCTGCATGTTTGACTCTCTAGGTCATACTTTGACTGGAAGTTAAGGATCAAACAAGGCTCATGGTCCATGGCACAAGAGCTGCAGCTGAGTCTCCCTCCAGCTTTGCTGGAATGAGTGTCTGGGTGGAAGGATTCACAAGTCCAAGTCCTGCTTCTGGTACAGCTTAGCAGTAATGCACACATGATAATTGCTACATGGATAGATTCTTCCTTTTCTTTGCTGATTTATTTTCATTCTTTCCTTAGATTACCTAAACCCAGTGGAAGAGAACCCATTTGTTTCCAGACGAAAGAATGGAGATCTCCAAGCTGTGGACAACCCAGAGTATCACAACGCTCCGAACGGGCAGCCCAAAGCAGAGGATGAGTACGTAAATGAGCCATTGTACCTCAACACTTTTGCAAACACCTTGGAAAATGCAGAGTACCTGAAGAACAATTTGCCGGAGAAAGCCAAGAAGGCCTTTGACAACCCAGACTACTGGAATCACAGCCTGCCCCCTCGAAGCACCCTCCAGCACCCAGACTACCTGCAAGAGTACAGCACAAAATACTTTTACAAACAGAATGGACGGATCCGGCCCATTGTGGCAGAGAATCCCGAATACCTCTCCGAGTTCTCCCTGAAGCCTGGCACTGTGCTGCCTCCACCACCCTACAGACACCGAAACACAGTGGTGTAGAGACCGTGGGCCTATGGAAGTGGAAAGGCAACCCCTTCTAGCTGCCTCACTCTTTCTCTCCCGCTCTTCTTTTCTCTCTCTTCCCTCTCTCCCTTTCTTTCTCCCATGAGCTTCCTCTTCTTGCCAGTTCACTCATTTTTGATATTTCCAAGTTGAAAGAGTGTCTTGGAATCACTTGCAGATTAGGTTGGGAACCTGGAAGGAAGGAAAGAAGGAAGAGACTGAAAGAAGGCAAGTACAGCCTGGCAATTCTCACGTTCTGCAGATCCAGAGGGTCGGCTGATCAGAGAAGCCAGACAGTACCAGTCAAGGCCAGTGGCAGTGTTGCCTGCTCTCAAGATAGTTCCCAGTGATTCAACCCAGACATTATAGGAAAGTCTCATAGAGACTCTTTCCTTCAGCAGGAACTGATGAGAGTCTGTACAGCATTCCTGGAAATCTCAATGCAGTTTCCATTAGGGGGAAAAAATGGACAATTTTTATATCATGTGCGATAGCATAGTAATTGAGATTGAGAATCCAATTTCTTTCTCTAACACTTTTTATCCCAGCAACCGAAAATGGCCAGCCTGGCTTTTCATAATCGTTTAGATCTTCATTGTGGCTTTCCAAGAAATGATGATGTGACTCTAATATACAGCTAAACCCTTTCTCTGAGCCACACCATGATTTTGTGTCAATTCTTAACCACAAAGACTCCAGCTCAGAACTGGTACATGACGCAACCATTTTTTTTTATGTGCCAACCTGACAAACCCTTTGAACGTAAAAACCCTTTCAGAAGAGAGTAGCAAAACCACACCTCAAACAAATTCTTTTTGAAGAATAAAGTCAGGCCAAGAAACAAAGATTTGTATGCAAAAAGCTTTGCTTTCCTTTTTTATACCAGCTAATGATAGATACATAAAAGACCCAAACAAATTCTTCCCTCTTTTTCTTCTTCATGCTCATGAAGGGAGTTGGGGATGCTGTCAGGCAACACTGAGGACAAGATGGAGAACTGGAGAGTGTGATATGGGTCATGAAGGCTGCTGGTGTTCTGTGGGGTGGTGGCAGAAAGGGTCCTTTCAATTGGAAGAAAGACACTGGACAGGAGAAAATGCACATGGCAGTTCACTGGAAAGTTAGTTTGCACTTAAGCTCCGATTTTATTTGAACTGTTTTCTGGGTTTTGAATGAAGCAATATGGAAGTGACCAGCAAAATACAAAAATAATAATTTTAAATTAAATAATAATTATATTTAAAAGATGACTGTGGAAATGCCAAAATGAAGCAAATCAAGTCTTTGGAACAATGTCTACAAGTTCTGAGAGGCCATTGCATTGACTGCTTCAGAGAATACAGTGACAGAGCAACCAGCTCTTACTGCTGCCATGTGAAGGACAGTAGAGCAAGTCCTGAAAGGGAAAAGAGGTAGCAAATGTCTTGCTCTGGCTTGCAGCACAGTACAGAATACTTCTTTCTAAAAGGAGGATTACTTTGGCACGGAAGACAGTGCATATGAGGTTTGGGAAAGTCAAAATGTGCATGACTTGCAGAGCTTTGCGTCACAAATGTAAATAAGTATAAGTAAGTCTCCTTGCACTTAGTTCTGCTTTTGTCAACCTCAGTTTTTAGGCAGACACCCCCACCTCACCTCCCAGCCTGCTCCTCTTTGGAAGTGTCTTTCAGCAAGAGTTTTGGATGATTTTAGAAACCTAAGGCAGATGGAGCTGGGAAGGGAGGCGATGGCTTGCTCCTGACAAACCAAGATCTGTGTGTCTAAGAGCATCTGTGTGCCCAATTCCCACCAAAAATCTTAAGGAACTATTAAGTACCTTCAGGTACTTAAGATCTGCCCATGTCTCTATCCATCAATGTTTTTAAAGGGAAAGAAACCATACCTGATGGATGGAAATCTTAGGTGACACAACAGCATTTCAGTTTGTGTGTTTCAATACTGTTAAAGTCAAGATCTTCAAGGTGACCTAACCTGGCAACAAAGCCAGCAACAACCAGTGGTCTGGAAATGGCATCAAGCTCCTCCGAATTCCTGCCATCTCAACAGCTTCCCACCTTTAATGGTAGGGAAGCAGAGGAAGGAATAAAAGCAAGCAATAGTTACCCAAGTCATGGTGGCTGAGGGTCAGCTTGACCAAGGTATGAAGAGATTTCAAACCTGGGGTTGTTGGTCTGCTTGTAGATGGGAAACAAATTGTGTATGATCACTAGGCCAAGGTTGGTTCAGCTGATGTTTGTGCATCAGGTGTGTTCGGCCATGTGGCCGATACCGAACCTGTAAACCCAGTCTGTGGCCAAAGAGTCTGAACACACTGAGGTGGGACAGATGGTTGCAAAACCATCAAGCACCTGAGAGGCCTTGCCTGTTGGCAGGAGACAGAGACAGGAACTGGGCAGGGGCTGCAGCAGAGGCGGGTGGCATGGTGTCCTGGACACAGCTCCAGGGAAGGTATTCCCGTGGTAGTGCTCACAGGGTGTTGTCTGGAGTGCAGGCACAGGCCTGCCAGATTGGGATGCACTTGCTGAGCTCCCTGGGGACAAGGACTGGCACAGGATTGTGGATGTCCTGTTTCAGCACAGAAGTAGCTGGATTTACATAGGTTGGTGGAGAAGGGGTTGGTTTGTCCCTGAACAAGTCTTCTAACCGAGTAACTCCTAATGGAGAAAAAACAGAATCCTGGTTCAGCTTATGTGCTTGAGTTCAAAGAGGTTCACTCAGAGGCTGCTGGGGCAGAGGATGCACCCCTCCAAACCCAGGGGGGATGGTGCTGGGATGTAGCTGCTAACAAAAGGTGAGACCTGTTTGTTTCTCTGGTAACTAAGTAGTAGTTACTGGTGTTGGAAACAAACCCATTAAATAATCAAAATGTAAATAATGGTGGTTTTTAACAATTTCTGCATTTTATTTCTTACAAGACTTGAATTATTTATTCCTTTCAATTGTTGACTGTGGGTGTGATATAATATATGAAGTAGCATGGAAATGCAGAGGTGCCTTGAAGTGAAGCAGTGTGAAGGCCAAAAGGGGCCGTACAGAGCTGGGGCTTGGACACGGCCAGGCTGAGCTGTGCTGAGCTCTGTCTTGGGTAGCAGAGGGCAAAAAAAAAGGATTACTAGGTTAATTAACATGGTCATTCTTGATGATGGAAAACTCTTTTTATTTGGTTTTGGTTTTGTTTTGTTTTGTTTTGTTTTCTCCCCCTGGGCTTCTGGGTTGAGATGCAGTTGCCAGAAATGCCTCTTGTATGTCCTGCTGTGCCAGCTCTTGACCTTTGCTGCGGCATCTGGGCCTGTGTGGTGCTGTGTGTCTGGTTAACCAGGTTCCTTTTCCCTGGGAAAAGCAACAGCCTTGGAAACACAGGTCATAAATATGCACATTTCCTTGGGAAGAGTAGTGCCTCTGAGCTGCCTTGGCGGATTTTTGTGTTTTTGCCAAAGAAAGTTTTAGGGATGGTTAAAAAAGCAAACTGAAGAGAACTGTTGGGCTGCTTTAAGCTGATCAGCAGAAATACCTGCCTGGCCCTCATGGGGTATGGCTGCTGGCTTGGTGAAAGAAGTCAGTCCAATGTACATGGCAAAATCGTGGCAAATATTGAACTGATTGTGTTATGAAAGATGAGGACCAAGGTTTTCAATAAGTAATTACAGGCTTGCAGAAAGAGCAGATATTTCCACACACAAGCTGCATTTTATCAGCACAAAGCCATTGGTGAGAACATCAACACAAAGATTTTGTCTGGTTTTAATTAATTCTCTGGTTCTATTATGATGACTGTATACAGCACTGTCAGTTTTTATGGATTTTTATAATGCAGTCTCTTATTTGCAAATGTGTTCCTTTCCCATATTGTAACCTGATTGATAGAAGAGTAGTGACAAATTTTTCAAGAGCAGGTACCTGAGCGTGTATCAGCCATTGTCCAAGGCACAAAGCAACACACTAAATGAAAGAGAACAAGGGCTTATTTTTTTCCTAATCTCTTTCAATGATACTTGTCTTAGATGTTATTATCTACCTGAGGGTTGCTTCAGAGAAACATGGATGCTGGATCTGATTGACTTGTTGTAACATAATTGACTGAAACCAACTACTTTCAGGTTTCTTTCTTCAGCTCTTTTCAAATTTTTCTTTTTCTGCAAAATTGCCAGGAGGGATTCTTACGTGGCCATTCAGTCAGAAATAGCAGAGTATTTAGAGCTTGCTTTCCAAATGGTCACCTCACACAAGTAGCAAGCAATGGAAGTAGATTGGAGAGAGTATCAGCAGTAGGAGCTACCATGTGAGTCTGTTTCAGGCATCTGAAGCTCAGCCCAGAATTTTGTACAGAGAAAGGTTATGTTAACCCTGGCCACACAACTTATTTAGTAGAAAATGCATCTCTTGGCTGCAGGAACTGTACTCAGAGTTCTCATTCCATTTATTTCCTGGATTAATGGAGAGATGCCTTTCCTGTTCTTCAGCTGGTAAGCCCAATGGCTGAGTGTGAAGGGCCCTTGGGGCCCATGGAGCTGGGACTGGGCAGCTAAACCAGGGGCTATCCATCCAATACCAGTTTGCAATAAAGATTTGAGAGGGAGCTATGGGTGAGCATTTCCCCCACCCTCAGGCACCACCAGTCCCAACCCAGAAGCAAATGAAATGGCAGCTGTGACAGACCAGACTCTCTGTGGATCAGTTCTTTCCAAGGCTATAGGTGGGACTGGGCAGCATTGGGGAAAAGCACCAGATGTGAGCTAAATCATCCTAGAGATATAGGTTGGGTTTTCTTGAGGATGGACCTATACAGGGAACTCAGATGTTAAAGAAATTTATTTTTTCCCCTGGGGTGTCTGTGTAATTGTCCTACATCATGCTGGCAGCTGAAGGAATGAAAGGTTTATTTGGACGCCTTTATACCACCTGGGAGATGAGGTGGCTTTTGCACAAATCAGGATTAGGCTGTTGGTCATGTAATTCCCCAGGGTAGCAGCAGGCACCCCAATCAGCCCCGCTTCCCGCAGGAGCTCTGTGCACCCCATGCAGACAGCTCTGTATGGAGAGGGCAGCACACACGTGCACACACAGGGACACTCACACCCTCCCTCTGCCCACCCTCATAGGGGGAGAAACAGAGGTGCCCCATGGACTGCCACCTGAGGTATCACTCACTTTTTGGGGTGTTTTTTCACTCACTTTGCACACCTGGCATATCCAGGCTTTCATCCTGGTTTCCCAATCGTGTTTTGGAACTGTGGAGGCTCAGGTGGGTATTTACCTGCTTTGAAGGCTGTTTAGCTTGAGGGTGACTGGTGGAACAGTCATGTTTAGCATGAACCAGGACCAAGCCTCCAGTTATCAGTCACCTCCATGGTTCTTGAAGGGTACCTCAAAGAGGACAGGATCACCTTGAGTTCTCTTTGCAGATATTTTTCCAAAGGTGTTACTTGGAGCTACATGAAGACTGTTCACCTGTTCTCTTCTAGCTCTATCACTTGCAGTATTCTCATTGCTGAGGATCTTAGATCTCTGCTGCTAACAAGTTTTGTCTATTGTTATATAAAATCTTTGGTTTGGGTTCAGATTTTTGTTTTCAGAAAGCCAAGGCTGTGTGTGTGGGGGGTTGGTTAGCTGGAATGTTCACACTTCATCACATGAAAGGAGCTGCAGTTGTTCCACAGGGCAGCTTCCCTGTTTGAAGAATTCCCTCTCTTCTTTATATTCTGGCTCTTGCTGAGCTTTACACGGGTAGAAAAGGTCACTGTTACAACTAGGGCTTTCAAATTTGGAATAAATAACAGAATTAAAGCTCTGTGGTTTGAAATGCTGCTCTAAAATGTCCAAAAATCACATCTCCACTGTTGTTTTGATTTTCTTTTCCTGTACTGCTGTGTGACTTAGCAGGTTGTTCCACTGGTGGGCTCATTGCTCAGGGGAAAGGCAGTGAAGGCTGCAGTCCAGAGGTCTGGGTGTTGCAGAGCACCTTTCAGTGTTCAGAAAGCAGTGGGAATCAGTGGGACAAACAGCAGCCGAGCACATCTCCTATCTGGAGCCAGACTGAGGACATGTTTCCACCCACAGCATTCTCCAGCTGGGTTCTGTGCCCACGAGCCAAGTAAAGGTGTGAGGGAGAAGACTAAGGACATGATCCCCATTAGGAAACAAGAAGAGTCAGAGCTGCTGTTTCTTCCTGTTTTATTATTTAATTTTGAGTTTTGTGGACCTTGGTAGAGAGGGGCTTTCAGGGGAGATTTGTAAGGTGTTATGTAGTGTGAGTTGTTACGTCCCAGTTCTTCTCCTCCCCAGTAACAAAGCCATGAAATCAGGCTCCAGACATGTGGTGGATGAAAGCACCAGGGTGAAGGTGCATCCTGCACAGCTCAGAGGTGACCGGGGCTGCTGCTGCCCTGCGCTGGCTCTCAGCACCCTTTGCCAGCAGGTTGGTCCCCGTGGCACCACTGTCCCCGTGCCCTGCCCCACCTTTGAGCTCTCTTAGGGAGTAAACACTGTATTGTCCATAGCACTCCGAAGACTAAACCCTTTTGGGATAACCACAGTAATAAACTGTGAATGGTATTTTATAAGTAAGTGTAGATATGTATGCCGTTCTTTCGAGGTAAGGTACTCTGACATATGTAGCATAAACTGGTACTGCTGTTAAATGGGTCGATTACTAACTGAGCAGCTGTGTAAGGGGGAGCTAACTTTGAATGCACTCAACCACTGTTCCTTTGAAGGTGGGCACTGAAGGTAGGTGCTGAGTACTTCTCTTTTTACAGTGGGGTAAGCTAAGAGGAGCATGCAGGTCAATGGAAACAATTTTTAATAGCATCTTAATGTTAGAAATTGGTGCACATTTGATACATGATTCACAGTGGTTTTAGTCCCTTGTTTTTGCCCAATTTTTGCGATTTCCCCAGCATCATAAGGCAGAATTTTCAGGCTGTAGCAGTGTTAGAGTAGGGAGGGGAAACTGAGGGGAAAAGCTGTGTCTTTCTAGAAGTAC
The DNA here is from genome assembly GCF_003957555.1 of Calypte anna. Classification (NCBI taxonomy): domain Eukaryota; kingdom Metazoa; phylum Chordata; class Aves; order Apodiformes; family Trochilidae; genus Calypte; species Calypte anna. The sequence goes on from NC_044253.1 coordinate 31,504,080, forward strand.
AGATATCCAAAATGTGTGTCCTGACCTGGCTGTCTTGAACAGCCTCAAGTTGTTCTTTTCTGATGAGGCTGATTCCAAGGATGACATTACTGTCCCCTCCCCTCTGGGAGGAGGCACAGGGACAAGAATCCAGGCACAGTGAGGGGGGTGGCTGTGACCACTGCATCCAGCCCATCCCAAAGGAAAGGAACAACCACAGGAGGTGGGTGGGAGGGAGATGGGCAGGGTGTCGGTTTCAGCCAGTTCTCCATGTTCTCAAAGGGAAAAGGGACAAAAAAACCATCAATACTTCTGCCTTATGAAGAACCTTTAGAAGAAGAGAAGCATCAGTGTGTTGGGGAAGATCTGCATTTCTTGCAAAGTGATGCATTCAGAGTTAGCTGCCTTTCTGAAACAAAAAAAAAAAAATTAAAAAAAGCCTACAAAAAACTACTGTATGTTACTTTGAAAATGTGAATAGTATTTTTATAGCTTGTTAAAGACACAGCTAGTTGCATTTGTAAATAAGGATAATGTTGCTTTTATTTTCCTTGTGGACACCATTATTTGGAACATAATTGTCCTTAGGGTTGATTTGTATATAGGTAATTTGCTTGTGATTTAAGCCTCCCCTTTTCTTTCCCTTCCCACCCTCTGGTTTTGGTTAGAAGTACCATTTTTGGCATTCTGTGTGATTCTGTGTTTTAGCACTATTGTGGTGTGTTCAGATTTTCTGCACTTGCTTACACAGTAGGGTATGCCAGTTGTGTGTGGCGTAACGTTACTTTAACCTTTCGTTCCTCATATTTTAGCTACCGCGGGTTATGCACTGTTACAATACTTACTGACCTGGGTTAATATTAGGGACATATTTTAGCATAATTTTTCCTTCTTTTCATGGTTTCTTGTTTATTTTCTCTGTTTTCTTCCCTCCCCTTTTGTCTTGTTTGGAAGCTGGGGAGAAACCTGTGGCTCTTCTCTTTGTGTGGTTATATATCCCCCCCCTCCCTCCCCCGTGTGCAGTCCCGAGTTTCTCCTCACGGTCCTTGGGGTAGAGCTGTATCTGTTTGTTAAGGCAAATGTAGACTGCGACCCACCTTGCATCAACCCACGCTCATCCCAGCTGAACAATTTGAAAACTGTTCTGCCTTTTTGTTACATGAATCTGTCAGAAATATATTTTTAATTTAATATAAATGAAATTCAATAAAATACGAAAAAAGTCTCTGTGTATGTCTGAAACCCCTTGTCAGGCCATGAGTGCTTCCAGCAGCAGGGACTCCCCGTGTCCTGGCAGAGTGAGGGGGACCCCAGCTGGGCTGCGGGGAACCATCCTGACCCCAATCCACCCACTCCCTGACCCACAGTCCCCCCACTCTGCTGGAAGACCACCCTGACACCACCCCATAGACCCAACCCCCACAGTACCCTGTGTCTTTGTGTCTATCCCTGAGTATGTTTGTGTCCACGTGTCTGTGTCGGTGTCTCTGAGTTTGTCAGTATGTCCATGTCTCTGTGTTCTTTGTGTCTGTGGTTCTGTGCGTGTGTCTGTGTGTGTCTCTTACTCCGTGGGTCTCTCTGTGTCCCTGTGTGTTTGTTTTTGTGTCTGTCTGTGTGTCCATACTTCTGTGTTGAGGTGCATTTCTCTTTGTCTCTGTGTGTCCATGTCCATGTGTCTTTGTGTCCATGTCTGCGTATGTGTGCACTTGTATGTGTCTCTCTGTGTTTCTGTCAGTGTCCATATGCCTGTCTTTGTGTTTGTGTCCACGTGTGTCTGTGTCTTTGTCCATGTCTGTGTGTGGGTGTGTGCCTGTTTGCCTGTGTGTCTGTGCGTTTCTGTGTCTGTGTGTGTACATGTGCCTGTCTGTATCTGTGTCTGTTCATGTGTGTGTCTGTTGTTTCTGTGTCTTTTTGTCTGTATCCACGTGTCTGTTTCTGTATGTCTGTGTGTGTCTGTATGTGTCTGTGTCTTTGTCCTCATGTCTGTATTTGTGTGCACTTGTCTATGTGCCTGTCACTGTGGCCGTGTCTGTGTGTGTGTGAGATGTTTATTGACACAGCCACATGCACCCACACCCGCAGTGCCATAAATAAAAGAAAGCCACAAGTACTCAGCAGCCACACGGTACCTGCCTGCTCCCATCTGCACCCCACACACTTCCTCACTGCCTCCCTCACCCTTGCCTGCCCAAGCTTTGCTCCGGCTGTGGCAGATGCACCTTCAGATCCCCTGTCAAATGTAACCCACCCACTGCCCACCCCATAACCCCTAGAAGGGCTGCGTGAACCCCGCAGCCAAATGCCCACTGCTGCCCCCTTCAATCCCCATCCCTGCAGACATCACCCCTGGTCTGTCAGGGACCGCCCCACAGCGGGGGGGCTGAGCCCGGCATTCCCCTCACACAACCCGGGTGAGCCCGTGGGTCTCCGCGCACCCTAAATCCATCTCCTGTCCCCACACACGCTGTTGCCCTGGCCCTCCACATGGCCAGGGCTCTGGAGAGGGTGTCAAACCTACCAGAACAGTAAAGGTCATTTGGCTTTTCTGTGACATATTGTAAAATGCTCCAGTCTTTTGGGATTGCAACTGTTCATGTCATTAATGCCCTCAACGTGTTATACCCAGTAGTCTAGAAAGGCCATTGAACAGCGATACAATACATAGGGAAATACACAGTTCAATGACATACTGTATATATCTAGATTAGATCTAGATCTAGATATACTACATATTATATTATATATAATAAATATAAACATTAAAATAATAAAATATACACGCCTTCCCTAAGTGGGTTTGCTTGGACCATAAATAAATAATTAAATCAATATCAATAAACTATTTCCCAGTGAAACAGTTTACAGCCCTCTGCTGCTCAGGTAGGAAAGCTGAAAAGCCACTGAATTCAGGTTCTCGGGCAGTGACTGAACAGCACAGTCTGTGCACTGACAGCACGAAGCTTTCTGCAGCTCCACGTCACTCATGAACCGGGGGGGGGGGGGGGGGAGTGTTGTGGGTGGAATTGTGTGCACCCCTAAGGCTTCATTGCTAAAGAATACGGATCTTGCAGTTAAGAAAAAAAATTAGACAATAAATCCCTAGAGGATGGCAGGGGGGTAACACACAATGCTGAGCTTGGCCCAGGGCTGCCCAGCGTTTGGTGTGCTCAGTGGTAAAACCAGGATGGCTGCACTGCCAACAGTGCAGGGGGTTTGAGTCACCACAGAGGCTTCGGTCTCTCCAGCAGCAAAAGGTGCAGCCACTGCTGCACCTCCGAGCTAAACCCTCCAGGTTTAGCAGTTTCACTAACACTGTATCAGCCCCAAAAGTCAAGCAAATCACTTTAAAGCTTGCACTCAGTTTACAAACCATGCCATGATTTTAAAGCAACTAAAGAATGAACAGCACATTTAAAACATGCATACACACCCCCCCAATTAAAGCCTTTATAAAGTCAAAACCATCAGCAGATAAAAAAAGCAGCACAGCGCCACTAATGTGGCTGTGTGTCAGATCTCAGATTGGGACACTAAATATCAGAAATTGCTGCCAGAAACGAGAAAGAGTCAAAAATCAGAAAGGTAGATCCATCCAATGGGCTTCTCTTTGGCTCCATTAATCTGTCTGTAACAGATTGCTCAGTTTAATTTTCTTGCTGGGATTACAAAGGGCTCATCAGGCTGGCAGGTACAGCAGCTGTGCCAGGAGTGCAGCCACTCCACAGCTCCCAACAACCTTCTCACCACCTCAGACTCAAGGGTGGGGAAGAAAGGGAGTGAACACCCAGTAAGAGAGAGCTGTGAAGGGGAGCAGGTGGGGATCTTGCCTGAAAGGTTGGATTTGTGGCAGGAGCCCTTTGTATTGCCAAGTCAAGCTGAGCCTGAGCCATGTCCTCCCGAGACAGTTAAAGATTGGTTCACTAATTGTTTGCCAGCTAAAGTTGAAGCATTTTTGGCTCAGATTTCTGGCACATCGGTCAACTGAAATATTTGCTTGATGCTTTTGCAAAATTGGTGGGGTAGTGAAAGTGTAGGGGGGTTTTTTGTTTGGTTTGGGTTGTTTTGGTTTTGTGGTTTCATTTTTTTGGTGTGTGTGTGTTGGGTTTTTTTTTAAGCTCCCAATACAGATTCCCCCAGGCAGATTCCTGAGGTTGCTATGGAGTGTTTGTGCAGCCCTAGCACATTCTCTGTGAGAAAAATGACACATGGGATGGGGGTTATGACGTGATAGGGAACAGGGGAGATATAAAAGGGAATTTTGTGGGCAGATTCATTAATGCCTGTGAGACGGATTTGCCCCTGGAAGAGCCCCTGGGACTGCAGGGAGCCTTCACATCTGAGAGATGATAATGCTGGGAACAGGCAGTTGAGTGAAGTCCTCTGGAGCATCTACAGCCCAGCTCAGGGAGCTGGCATAATTATTTACATGTGTCCATCTAAAATAAACTGTAAGATTAAATTATTATACTCAGAAAACTGTTTCTGTACTGTCTGCAACCCTCCATTCAAACCCATCTTGCCCCTTATTTTTTCAAAGCAGTGGCACACACCAGTGCGGGGTATCACTGGGTTTAACCCCAGCCATAGAAGCTCTGCCAAAGTCCCCACTCCAGGGGACAGATGGCATCTCCAAAAGGGACACAAGCTGCGAAGCCCCAAACTGTCTGCTCCAGCAGGAACAGCTGACAAACAGCCAGGGCTTCTGCAAAAGCCTCTTTTCCTCACTAGGAAAAAAAAAAACTTCTAAATGGAGATGTTTCTACACCCCCCCCCCCCAACAGTAGCCACTGCTGGAGGCCACCAGAGTGGCCACAGAGGAACCAGGACAGCAGGCTGAGATGCTCCATTGTGCTGAGCCACCTGAGGGACAACATTTGGGAAGCAGAAAGTAATAGTTTCACTTTGCATAAATGTTATAAACTGTTTCTTGCAAGGCTGTGTTTGTCCTTGTGATAAATCCCTCTCCCCCCCTGCTTTTTTTTCCTGTGAAGAAAAGCCTTTATTATTATTGTTATGCAAAGAAAATCTGTATGAATTGCTTCCTGCAAAGCAGCAGCAGTCAAGAAGACTGTAGCAACAAGGGAACAAGTCACGGTTTCCTTTCAGCCATCCCCACAGTAATCTGCTTTTGTCCCTGTTTCAAAGGAAACCTTTTACTTCCAGAGAATAGAAATCGTCCTGATTTTCCTGACTTCGATATCTAAGTGTGCCTCTGGCAAGGCATGGACCAGGCTGGGGAGGGGATGGGAACAGGGGAGGGCAGGATGAAGAAATCCTTGTACTGGATGAAAAGCAAACTGACCTCTGTTGTGACCTGCTGCTTTCGCACCTGTGTCTTTCTCTGCGTCTCTCCTTCTGACCCTGCTGGTCTGGTTGGGGCTGGACACTGCAGGACTCCCCCTGCTTTCCTCAACAACTGAACCGTGGCTGAAGGCATCACACACAGCAGCACAGAGAAGGGAAACACAGACACAGCCCCAGTGAAATCCTGAGTGAGCAATGGGCCCCAACCACTCAACCCCGACAAGAGCAAGTGGTGCACCTGGAGGAGCACAAAGCAGCACCTGTGGATGGAAATAATCTGCTCTTCACTCCTCCTTTGCTATACACAGAAGCAGTTTCCACAGGTGAGTTGTTTCCTTCTTCCAGTACTTTCTAACACAGCAGATGGCAGGTTTGGGACTGCTAGTGATAGCTGCAACGAATGCCCCCTCACTGCTTCATGTTTCAGAAGAGCCTTGGCACCTCTGATTCCTGCCAAACCAAGAAAATCAAACTATAGTTAATGAGTAGGTACAGCATATGACAATGCCGAGTGGCAACATCAGAGGTCACCCCACCTGTTGTCTATAAAACATCATTTACTATTATGCTACCTGACAGTCTGGATAGACCTGGCTGACACACCCCCCCCCCCAGCCTCCCTCTGTCAGGTGCTTCCTCTCTGCTGCAAGGTGGCAGAAAGGTAAAGTTTGCCCTTCCCGAGGTGGTGTGAGCACACTGCAGCCACTCAGCAGCAGAAGCAGTGGCTGAACAAGGTGTTTTGGGAGGGCCTGAGCAAATGGGCACATGCACAAACACACACAGAAACCCAGGAGCAAAGCCATCTCCCAAAACACTCTCATGGTACAAAGCATGACCTGAAGAGTACGACATGAAGAGAGAGCAGGGGCAGCAGGAAAGGAGAAAATTGTTCAAGAAATGGTTTTGGCTGAATTTGGTGATTTGCTAAAACGAGTGTGTGATGGGGTGATGGTGGCTTCCAACCAGGAACCAGGAGCTGTGTCAGGAATGGGAAACCTCAAAGCCTCCCAGGACCCCAGTAGAGTTGATATTAGCCAGACAGATATGAAATGTTTGTGTACCTGGGGCAGACAGATTGCATGTCCTGCCACTGAATGTATTGTCTTGGCCAGAAGAGAGAAATGAGGCAAGAACTTTCTTTCTCTACTGGTTTATCTGCTCTGAGCAGGATTGCCAGATTATGCAGAAACACTGAGCAGCAGACAGTGAAGTGTTTGCACTGCATTTGCATTGTTTACAGAGAAGAGTAAAACATGCTCGTTTTAATTGAATGTACTTATACCCATGGGGGAGAAAACCATCACACATAAAAGCCAGGAGTAACAACTGAGTAATTTTCCAGTGCTGGTCCACAGCACAGTTCCCAGGGGCTGTGCTGGCCCCCAAGCCCTCAAGGGCAGCAGGAGAACCACGAGTTAACCCTGGGAAGCCCTGATGTGCCTACACCAGAGCACCCCCATTTGCTGGCTGACATCAGGGAGCAGGGCAGGTTCTGGTGTCACACCAAACCACAAGTGGACAGATGCATTAAGGGAGTTTCAGTGAGCACGAAGCCCTGGAGAGGCCCAGAAGGACCATTTTGGCTGGAGGAGACCTCGGGCATCCCTTGCCGAGTGCTGCCACTGCTCTCCCCACAGCCCTGCCCTGTCCAGGTGTTTTTAGCCCAGAAATGTTTCTGTACTGGTACTGGTGGATCCCTCCAACATCCACAGATGTGTGACAAGGAAAAAAAAAAACAGTTTTGGTAACTGTATTGTTCCTACCGTATAAAAGGATGGGTTTTGGGGGTTCTGTAAGCCATGATCAGGCACAAGCCTAAATCTGTAAGCAAGGAGTCTTGTTCTTCTGATGGGTTTTGCAGCCAGACAAATTTACAAAGTTTGCAGGCAGCTTATAGTGGAGCCCTTGCAATGTGACTTGGCACAGGCAGCTATTTGCTTTGCAGGACAATAACCCTTGAGGCTGTGAAGCTCCCACTCCAGGTCTTGGGGAGGTCTGCCTCTACCTCTTCATCTCAACCAGGGTGGCAGCCCCAAACCAGCAAGTTTTCAGCTTTTGACTCATGGTGATTTGTACCCATTTGTTCCCAGGAAAACTGATTCAAACTGATTGTATTTTATATTTCACCAGAAGCCACGTACTGTTCTGGGTCTATTATCTGAGAGAACTCTGAGAGTTGAACTTTCCCAGGTGGGCTCTCTGGGAATGCAATAGTTAAAATAAACCATACTGCAAATTTAACTCAGAATACAGAAGCATTTAGAGGTGGGTACCTCTGTGCAGGCGAGTAGCTTCACTTCAGTCAAGTACAGTGGAGAAACAATGGGGCATGTTTCCTGTCACATTGGAAATATTCTATAGCTTTTAATAAAGACAAAAAGAGGAGTAGGTGTAGGTGTAAAGTAAAAGTAGGTGTATATTTTAGAAGCTATTGTTCGGATACCAGTTTCAGTTGGTATCTACTCTACCTTGGAACTAAATTTGAGAAATAACATCCATAACAATGGAGGGGCTGTGTCTTCTGCTACTCCTTGCAACTTAAAAAGAGGGAAAATCTGGAGGTCTTAGAAGGTACAATGGCCTTGGCCACCCCAGACTTCAAGTGCCCTTCTGAATATCAAAGTAAACCTGCCTTTAACACCATCAGCAGAACAAGAACTGGAGGGGCTTTGGATTAAAATCTAGAGGCAGGCAAAATATGGGAGAAGATGCCCTGCCTAGGCTTCCCTGGCAAGCTGGTGCCAGAGCGAAGAAATAAATCCCTGATTCCCAGGCCAGGGTCCCTGATGAGCAGGTGAGAGCCCAGTATTGTGGCAGGAGGGACCACTGCAGCCCGGGGGTTTTGCTCTCTGCCTGCACAGGAGAGGAGGAGGCAAGGGAACATCACTCATGTCCCACAGCCCTCATCAGCCCAGCAAAGATTGCTTCAACTCATGGAAGCTGGTGACAGCATTAATATTCAAAGATCTGCCAGGAGAATGCAAAAGGGTGAGAAATGGGTTTTCAGCACTGCAGAGAAGGTATTCCAAGCATAAAGGAGAAGAAACAATGCAAAATTCAGACCTCTCCACATGACATCCTCTTGTGCTTACATTCCCCATTGTCAGACCCAATAGCTGGGTGAGAACTTGATGTCAGGTTGCCCTGAATTTCATTATTTTTTAACTCATTGGAGATATCTATGTCAGTTTTCACACCATTTTGTCAAAATCTGCCTGACATGCCATGCTCCTTGGCAAACGTGCATTGAGACCTCAGAAGATTGCACTGGGGTGGCAGACAGCAACCCAGCAATCACCATCCCCCAGGCTGCCCCAGTAGGAGGAATTTGCCCATCTGGTTAGGGCAGCCCCAGCCCTCATAGCCTTTTGAGCAGGGGGCCCATGAAGCTGCTCTTGCCAGAGTGCCAGGCACTGGATGAAACCTTCAGTATATGCTGCTTTTCTCTCCTGGGAAGCTCCCAAATGAACCAGCCCAAACACTGGAGTAGGAGCAAGCCTGAACAGGTGAAGTGCCACACTGAAGCAAGTCATAGAATCATAGGATGGTTTGAAGGGACCTTAAAGATCTAGTTCCACCCCCCTTCCAAGAATAGGGATACTTCCCACTAGATCAGGTTGTTCCAAGCCTCATCCAACCTGGCCTTGAAAGCGACATCAGAAGGCTGTCTGCACCCAGAAGAAGGTGACTAAAAGGAAGTCAGTGGCTGGAACAGCACTTGGTTTGCAACTGCTTGGACCATGTTATCTTTCCCACCTGCAGAGCATCTCTGATCTTGTGCTGGTAAAAGAGGCCTTAGACCTCATTGGGGCACCCCAGCAGGGTTCCATTGTATCCTAGCTTCCTGAGGAAGCAGGGAGATACTAATACCTGTCCCTCTAAATCAGATGTGAAGACAGGAGGAGGTCATAGCCCCTTTGCTAGTGTGGCTAAAGGAACATAGATGATTGTTCTCCTGAGGAAATGAAATCGTTTGGTCTTCACCAGTCCCATTAATGAGAACAGAAACTTCAGGTCTATTCTTACCCTCCTCTGGGTGTAGACAGCCTTCTGCAACCATCCAAGCAGACAACTCTTCTTTTGGTTGTCAACTGCACAAGCCTCATCATGTCTGCAAAACATCATTGTAGAAAGTCATTTTCTCCCCAGCCTCATCTGTGACAGGAGGCTGGGACTTCTGCTAAGAACTAACACAGGGGACTCTCAGGATGCTGCCAGTCCAGCACAGCTGAAGGCTTTTCTTCAGTACAAAGAAATGCATTTTTCAAGACCAGTGGTGTATGGGACATTACCCCAAATGAGAATTTCTGCAAGGTACAGTGTCTTGTGTATTGGAGGACCTGGGTTGAGCTTGAATAAAATTTCTCCCCAGCTGAAAAGCACAAGAACTTGTTTTTGCCTTGTGACAGTGGAGGTCACTGTGAGCAGAAGAGGAGGAAAAGGAATGACTTTGTGGGGCTCCAGGCCATCCCTCTGCCCACACACACCATCCAGCTCATAGAGGCTGCAAGAAATTCATCCTCACTTTGAGCAGGTTTATATATATGTCTGGAGGGAAGGGGCTGAACAAAACCTGCCTGCAAATTCCACATGCCAGCTGAAGGAAGGGATGATGCAGGGCAGTGACCAGCAGCCCTACAAGGCTGAAATTTCCTCACAGCCCACCCTGCACAGAACTGATGGGTTTCCCCAACACCCCTCTGCAACTCAGTGTCCGTGCATCCCACCCGACTGTGGGGACAGGGCTGTGTCACACCCCCTGAGCAGTGGGTGCCAGGTTACTGCTGGGCAGCAAGCAGGGTGATGCTTGAGAGAGTCCAGTGCAGAGCCACAAAGATGATGGAGTGGAGCATCTCCCTCATGAGGAAGGGCTGAGGGAGCTGGGTCTCTTCAGCTTTGAGAAAAGGTTCTGTGTAAACATAAGAAAAAGCTTTTGCACTGTGAACACTGGCACAGGCTGCCCTGTGAGGTTGTGGAGTCTCCTTCCCTGAAGACATTCAAAATCCACCTGGACATGTTCCTGTGTGGCCTACACTTGGTGGTCCTGCCCTGGCAGGGGGGCGAGACTTGATGATTTCTCAAGGTCCAGTCCAACCCCTAAGATTCTGTGATTCTGTGATGACACAGACAGGGGATTTCTTGACACTGTGAGCAGGTGCCTCCTTATAAAAAGCCAAACTTTGAACGTTCAGCTGTAGGTTTCTTCACTTCCTTCTGGAGCTAGGCATGAAGAAAACAGACACATTTAACTATCAGATGTAAAAATAGAAGCTTTCTGGTCAGAAATGTGTACTTATAGTTCAGTCAGAGAGCAAAAGGAAATGAACCTGCCCAGAAAAATTTTGTGCACACTTGCCCATATGGGCCCCTTGATCGGCAGCTACATTTCCTTTAAAATCAGTCCAGAATCACCTTGGCTGCCGCTGCCACTCCCCCTCCAAGAAGTCAAGAAAGAGTCCTCCAAGCTGGGCAGTTGGGCAAAAGGAGGAGAGTCTCAATGTTAAAGTCCATTTTCAAAATTTGAGTCTACTGGGAAGCAATAGGCCACCTATTAAATCATGATTTTTGTCTCCATGGAACTAAATCAGGACACCAGAAGAGAAAGCCTGTGACATTTCTGACAGAAAAAGTCAAAGGAGTCTATTTTCCTCTGTGCCCCATGCTACCCAGCCTGGAAAAGAGAGAAATGACTTTTCAACTTAATTAATAATGCAAAACCTGAGGAAGGGTCGAATTGCACAGAATGCAGAGAAAAAGTTGAATTTGCTGATAATACACTACTTGGAAAACAAGGTTCTGATATTCCCCTCTTGACACAGAGTCTGTTGCCTACCAGGGCAATCATATCCAAGTGTAATTGTCTAACAATTGTTCCACACTGAGAAAATAGTTCTGATTACAGACATTAACACGTTTAGGCATTAAGCTTCCTCACTGTAATTGCCCTTGAGCTTAGTCTCACAAATGAATTAATGTGCTGATCACTTGGACTAATAGAACCAGCAAAAAGGTGATGAATTGCTTCCAAATCAGATAAAATCAAGCGTGACATCATTTAATTAATTTCAGGGCTTGGGGGGAGGGGGAAGGGGGTCAGCGTGGATGCTGAAAAGAAATATAATTCCCCTTAGTGATTTCTTTGGAGAGAGAAATACGCAAACAGGGGAGGATGGGGCTGGGGAAAGGGAGGCTGCTCACCAGGTGAGAAGGGGGTTGCTGAGATGGAGCTTTATAATGAGCACACAGCCCCTGGTGGTTGTGGCTGCGTGACTGATTCAGTACAGCTGACAGAGGATGGATTTCTGCTGGGTATGACCAGGTGCATTGCTAACCTTGAGTCATCCTCCAAGTGATGGGCCTGATGTGTAACCCCTGCTCCTCCCCCAAACAGAGAGCCTGGTCCTGGTCTGCTCCAGAGACACAGTTCCTCAGTGTCTGAAGGAATCTCCTTGGTCACATTTCCTGGCAAGGGATCATTCTCTGCCCAGTTCTGGAGCCCCAGACATAAGAGGAACATGGACTTGCTGGATCAAGTCCAGAGAAGGGACACAAAGATGATCAGAGGGCTGAAGCATCTCTGCTGTGGAGGTAGGCTGAGTGTGTTGGGGTTGTTCAGCCTGGAGAAGGCTCCAGGGTAATGTTACAGCAGCTTTCCGGTACCTGAAGCTTTTACAAGGGTGTGCAGCCATAGGCTGAGGGGGAGCAGCTTCAATTTGGAAGCAGGTAGATTTAGGATAGGCATTAGAAAGAAATTTTTCACTGTGAGGGTGGTGAGACACTGGCTCAGTTGACCCAGAAAAGTTGTGAAGTTGTGAATGTCCCACCCCTGGAAGCATTCAAGGCCAGGTTGGATGGGGTTTGGAGCAACCCGATTTAGTGGGAGGTGTTTCTGCCCATGGCAAGGGGGGAGGGGGTGGAACTAGATTATTTTTAATGTCCATTCCAACCCAAACCAGTCTGGGATTCTAAGATTTATTGAGATGGCAGCACAAGGCTGCAGTCAGGCAACATCTGGGCTGACCATTGCTACCTCAAGCAGATACTCTGTTACCCTCCTTGACTTCTCCTCCCCTAGAATTGGCCTCTCAATCATTTTTTTTTTTAGAAAGGAGCAAAAGGGGTCAATGGAGAGGATATGGCAGGGCTCTGGACTGATGCTGTTCAGTACAGACTCTAAAGCTAAAGTTGCCCCCTTGGACAGGGGCCCAACTGTAAAAAAAAAGGCATCATCCAAGCAGCTTGTTGAGCTGGTAGCTGGTGTGGTTACAGGTGGAGCTTTCTCTTTGCAGTCTGGAAGATCACAATCCATTGCCCATTTCAGATTTTGCATTGCATGGAAATCCTTACAGAAAGAGCCACCAAGAGAAGGGGCTTTATAAAACAAAGGTATCCATTACAGCTTAGTATGAGAAATGACTTCTGCAATTTGGGAGCAGACCAGCTTTTTACCTACATATATATGGCTATGGCACTTTACAAGGACACAGTCCTGGCCCTATGCCAGTTTAACCATGTACCAGAAGCACACACACAAACAGGGATTTGCTGCCTGTCAGTAAGCAGGCACTGATCTCTTCCAAGAACACAAACCTGCATGAGCATAGGCAGCATAAAATGCAATGCACAGCCCAGAAAAATCTATGGGCCCAGAAAAATTTAACCCTGTGTTCATCATGTCATGAAAATGACAAGGAGTTTTGTCACTGCTGATTTCAGCCAGAGTGGCAAAGGGCCCAAAATATTCTGCTGCGTGTTTTGATCAATATTTTATTTAACTGAATTTTGGAGTCACGGAGGGAAGGGGCAATGAGTCCTGAGAAAGCTAAATTTGAAGATATGATGCTCATAATTCTTGAAAGTGTGGAGAGGCAGCACACCTTACTGCCAAGCCTGGCTGCTCTTTTAATAGTACAGGTGGAAGAAAAAGGAAGCCAGTTCCCCTCTGTTGCTGAGAAGGATAATTCAGGAGTTTTCCTTTGATGAGACTGTTTCTTGGGCTTTTGCAGAGCCTACAGGTTCAGCAGCCCCACACCAACACCATTTGGCAGCATTCATCTTGGATATTTATATTCATCCAGTCACCTGGGCACAATGCAGTTTGTTTGATGCAGCCTTACAATAAATCTGATTAGTGGAGCAGAGAGTGCAGCTGACAGTCACTGGGATATAAAGTAGTTTCCTTATTTCCAGCAGCATATCTTGCAAGGCATCAGGCATCTCCTGATATGCTGATGGCTCCATTTGCTCTATTCTATAAAACACAACTAGCAAATAACAGCTGAGAGCAACAGCAGCCAAGCTCCTGAATTTCTTTTCCAAGTGGTGATCTAGCCATGGCACAGCAGTCTTAGCCCTGGCACCTCCATGGGCAGTCAGAGGAGAAGCTGGTCCTGGAGAAGATCCAGCTGTCCCCTCCTTGTCCATCTAGTTTATGACAGAGGTGCCAGTTCTGCCCTGATACCTCTGGCTGTGACAAGCTAAGTGACTTACTCTGCTGTGCTTTATTCCTTGGGAAGAGGATTAGCTCATCACACTCATTTTTCTCCCATGCTAATGAACACATGGTGCACATGCTAGGGCTCAGTTGCTTTAAAAAAAACAACAGATCAAACACTACATCCAAATGATGCCAGTTTTTCAAATAGTTGCTGATGAGGTCTTTTTGAAATCTGGCTATGGATTGCTGGATGATCCAACGCTTCACTTGGTGGGCATGCCAGCTGTAGGGCTGCACAAATGAAAGGAGAAGTAAAAAATGGTCTGGTGGCTGAGGACTGATTTTTAAGGGAGAGAAAATTTCAAGAAAGACCCTTATGTCAGGCACATCCTGAATGCCAGGTGGGATGAACTTAAAGCTCAGTCACAGGGGAGGTTATGCAGCTGAATACCACAGAGGATCTGGGACTTTTTCCTGTACTTCTATTCTCCAGGTGTAAAGAAGCAGGAATAAAACAATTTTTTCATCTTCAAGGGATGCTCTGCATGGAAAGGTTTATGCAACTCATGAACTGTGCTATGGGGAGGGTGATCTCATAAAAACCTTGAAGGGGCTTCTTGGCAGCAGGAAAATGTCATGGCACTCTGTAAGTGCAAGAGAGGGATTTGTTTTTACAGTATGACATTTCCCAAACAATTAAAGTGAAGAGCAATATCCTATAATCGCTTTTAGTATTAAACACACACAGTAAAAACTACTGTTTAAAATGAATGATTTTTTTTTTACGAGTATAGAACATGTTTTTGCACATTATTGTAAGAATCCTTGCCACTCCCCATCATAAACTTGAATTCAAACTGTAACCATTACCAGGGACTTTCTTCTTCTTGCATTATGTAGTGACTGCATCTGGGAGATCAGAAAATGAAAGGATCTGAGCTTTCCTAATGTCACAATTGTTTGGAGGATTTGCTGTGGGAGTTTCTTATTTTACTTTTGTCATAATTCAGCAAAGTCTGAGAGATTAAAACAGATAAATAAAAATGCATTATGCACTCATTGCCCAATGCCTTGGAAACCTGTATCAAATTCATGACCGATTGGGAGAGACTGGAAATCACATTATCCTTCACATCTCTTTTCCTGTTCCCACAGGACTCCTTCAATCACTTCTTAACCTGTATGTAGGGTTTTGGACATGGCCTCCTCTGACCTCTGCTGCCCACAAATATAGAGCAGGAACCGCCACAGAAGATACCATGGGAGCTAAACCATCCAGACCTTTGCTGCAGGGACATTCTCTTTTTTGTATGTAAAGGGTGTTATTTTATTCATGTTATCTCACTCAAAGAAGATTGCAGGAGGGGTGTTTTCTGATCTAGATAGGCATTTCCCTGTTTCAGGAATATAAAACCAAAAATGGGTAGAGACCTCCAAGGCTCTGGTCCTGACCCCAAACCAAAACACCACCTGGTTTCTTATCAAACCTATCTTCCTGAGACAAAACCTGTTAGAAACATAGGCTTTGACACCACTACCAAATGTCACAGCTGCAGTGTGGGAGCTGCTGAACATACCATGACAGAAACACATGGCTCAGACCTAGTGTCTTGCTCAAATCATAGGTGAAGGTGGTTAATCTGGATTGCTGGCTAATCTGGGTTGCTATTTAATCTACATCTGGAGCCTTGTCCTAATCCAGCTCTTCACACAGATATACCCAGACACAGGGATTCTGTGCAAGCCCTGGCTAAGCAAGTCTAGAAGGACTTTTGCCCAAAACACAAGGAAGGGCTTAGGGCTGGGAGTGCTTTTCTCAGTGACAACCAACAATAGGATGGGGCTAATGGGTCCAAGTTGGAGCATAGGAGGTTCTGTGTAAATGTAAGAAAAAGTTTTTTCACTGTGAGAGTGACAGAACACAGGCACAGGCTGCCCAGGGAGGTTGTGGAGTCTCCTTCTCCTTCAAACATTCACAACCCATCAGGACATGTTCCTGTGTGACCTGCACTAGGTGGTCCTGCTCTGGCAGGGAGGTGGACTTGATCTCTTGAGGCCCCTTCCAGCCTCTTCTACTCTGTGATTTCTGTGATTACATGGAAGGCAGGGTCCTATCCTTGCAAACATTACACACTGTGTTTGCATTTTTGCCAGGGGTGTGTTAATATTCATACCTTTGCTGCCAGCCTTGGGACCAAGCAAATGTCCTCTAACTGCAATTTCAGCCTGGTCAAGGTAACTGACCTTTTTCATTAAGTGCTTCCAAATTTCCAATCTATCCACAAATGTGAAAAATCTGTGCTAATTACAGTCCCAGTGGGAGGCCAAAAGTGCAGAGGGGAGGTAAGGGGTTTCTGAGTGTTATTTAAAAACACATCATCAATGTTGACACCGTTTTTGGCTTACACGAACACAGTGCCCTGGTCTCTGGTTTTCAGGTGGGTTATTTAAATACAGATTCAAAAAACTGGGGGGCTTGAGGTGCTGGGACCTGCCACTAACTCAGGGTATCACCTTCCCTGTGGCTCCAAGTTTTGTCCCAGCCCATTTTGTGGGCTGAACATTTGTACAGTTTAATAACATCCCAAATCATGTGTGCACAACACTTACAAATAGTGCTTAAGACATAATGGCTTATTAATATAACACATACCATTTCAGAAGTGATATGAGCTCTTTCTCTTTTGTACCCTTTTTAATAAAGCACATTTTGAAACTCACTGACCTTTTTTCTTAACTCTTTTTTTTTTTTTTTTCCCCTGGCATTATGTAGAAAAACCCCATCAGTGTGAAGTGGAATATAATGCAGTTTATTACCTCTAACAAGGGAATGGCCCATAACTCTAAAGAGACAAAGCCTCAAGTGAGCTATGAAGGTCATTTTCTTGAATCCAGAAAGAAAATGTAATACTGACTGTGTCATGTTTCCCATTTCAGAGACAATGTGGGCAGCTTTCAGTTTTATTGTAATAAATAGGAAAAATGAAGGTTCTTCTTTCAGATGGAATTTTACACGGTCAGTCCTCCCCATTTTGGAGGGAACAAAGGTGACTGTCTGGCTGGATTTTCTGCTGTTATTTCACCTCCTCTGGATTTGATGGTTTGTTCATGAATCTTTAGGAGACACAAGACTCCAACTGCATACCCAGCCACTGTGACTCCCTGCAGGGAATACTCAAACATCTCAGTGAATAAAGGCCCAAACAGCAAACTCACAAACTTAATCATTACTGCAGTTGCCTCCAGAGCTCTCCAGTAATATATTGCTTCAGTCTTTGGAAGCCAAGCTATCTGTTATCCCCCATCCATGTTTCATGCAGACATGAACCTCAGAGCATTAAAAGATGGCAGTGATGTGCTATAGCCAATGTGGTATCAACAGGTCTCTGAAGGGACCAGAGCATAGATCATATACTGGGCAAGGCTGAAGAAGACAGCTTAAGACTTATGTCAGGAGTGAAAAAAACATCTATCTCTTTTCCAGCTGCTACTGTATCAGGGGCAGGTCAGAGCCCTGCCCTAGCAAACACTGGAAAAAAACCACTGTGTAGCTTTGCTTTTTGTCCCTGGAATAAACAGGTTTGTGCAGGGCTGCAGCTCTCAGGTCAGAGATAACTGGGGTGTAACTGGGATAAGAAACATTTTTCCATACCCCCATTCCCTGTCTCTTCCATCCCTAGACAGCCTGGAGGATGGGAAGCAGGTTGCACCTTCCTTCTCCTTAGTGCTTGAGTTTATTTTGGCATTGCTTAGTGGTTCATACTCTATGGCTGATCTAATTTGGTGTAGCTTCCTTAGTGAGATGATGCAGAAAACAGTAACAGTTTTTTCCTTTACATCCCCATCTTCCCTTCCAGTTGCAAATGGTGTCACAAAATCCTGTCTGGAAGCGCTGGGGCATTACCAAGCAGCTCCTCTGTTTCCAAAATTACGGCATTGAAACACTTGATGAGGACACTCCCGGTCTCCTACATAAAACCATCAGTGGCTGTGTTAGGCTTGAGGAGAAAAGCAGAGAGCAAACAACAAATGCTGAAGGGTGTGATGGGTGCAGAAGGAGAGCAGGCTGACATAAACAGAGAGCCTGTAGGGAATTAGCATGGAACACACATCACATTCACAGCTAAATAACTCTCCTAGGCTTTGACCATGCTGCTGATACACCTAATGTACTTCTAGGTATGTAGCTGGTAAATTATCTTAAGGGCACTTAAGTCAACAGAAGGATGCTGATTCAGATGAGTAAAAGACTTGACATGATCTGCTTCAGATTAGCCAAACATTAATTTCTTACAACTTACTTGTTCATCATCAACTGGTGAACACTTAGCAGCTTTGCCAAGCACTGCAATTTGTCTTTCCTACTTTAAGTGGCAAATGTCACCTTAACAATGTATAAACCCCAAAATCTATGGAGCATCCTCAAGACTGATATTTAATGCTGCAAACAAAACTGCCAGATTTTGTGATCTCCAATCCCGAATTTTAATGCCATTATTCAAGACAAGCATGGCACATACTCCCAATATACCATTCCATTCAACAAGTTGTACAAAAATAACTTGATTTTTATCCCCAACAGAGATGGAAGAGCTGAACCATACTGTCCAGTCCAAGGAAGAAAGACATTCTGGAAGAACCAGTCCTTGTATCACAGTCATCATGGCCAGCATTACAAGACACAGAGGTGTGTGCTAGGGCTCACATCATCACCAGCTTTGTTGGTGTAAACAGAAGTAGAACAGGAACTGCTGTGAATCAGCATTTTTATTCCTTCCCCAAAGACTTGAACCAGTGAATCTGGGCTGGAGCCGATTCTCCTTGTGTGAGTGCTGGCAGGAAAGGAGACAGCTCCAGGCTCCAAGTGACCCCCTCTCCATCTCCCAGCTTGCCAACACCACTGTTACTTGGCCAAGCAAATCTGAGGAGAATTTTGCTGCCAGGGGGGCTGATGACCCCAAGGCTTGGACAAGATCTCTTCCCACTGCAGGCAGTGGCTCCTCCTGCAGACATGATGGAGCCAGCACGGAGCTCAGGGAATGGGAGCTGCTGGAAGCCCTGCCAAATCCAAAGCTTTGGCCATTCTCTCCCTGTTAGCCCTCACCCACGCCGTGCTTAGTCCAGGACGGCATGAAGAGCGACCAGAGGAAATGCTTGAGAAACTTTCCTCCCCCCCCCCCATAAATAATGAACAACACTGTTACTGAGTAAAAAGCAATGATTGTGTTCCTGGTGTATGCAGACCCTCTCTCTTTCCAAAAAAACACATCTTCCTAGGCACTGTCCTGCTTTCATTACTCTGTGGCAATCCAGGCTGGGATCTAGTTTTCCAGCAAGTAAATACAGGGGGGAAAAAAAAAATTCCCTATAAAATGTTGCCAGTTATGGGTCCTAACCTGCCACTACTCTGACACAGAAAGAGGAAATATCCCCAGTGTAAAGTAACAGTAACAATACTAAGTTTATTGACTTGCCTAGGATATATATTTAATAAGCTTACTGTTGCCTGCTGATATATAGTAATGTTTTATATGGATTCTATACATGGACCTCTATCTGCCCAGAGAAAAATCCCTTACCAAAATAATGATCTGGTACTGAAAATCTGTTTTCTTTCTCTTGATTCTCCTTCTTCCTTAGTCAAGAAATAAACTGATGGACTCTGGGGATAACAGAGACACTTCGGCTACAAATTTGAAGGGAAAAGGCAACAGTTATTATCCCTGCTTCACACACAGCTAGCCCCATGAATGTTCCCTGGCTGACTGGTTCATCCCCTTGGTGCTTTTCATTTTAATTCCTTTAAATTACTGCTAAGCAACCCTGCAAATTGTCTGATGCCAAGTTCCTCCCTTTTCTCCCAGGGAAGTCGGCAAGAGTTTCACTGGTATGGTTCTCAAAGGACAGCAGAACTGGGGCCATCGTGCTCAGCACTGAAACCCGAGCTCCTTGGTACCTGACAGGTTGTTGGCACATTCCCTTAGTGCAAAAGAAGATGCCAAAGAAACCCAGAGAGCATCTGCATTTGCATTTCTGTTCACCTATCCAGTTTGCAGTGCAAAAAGCAATTAAGCTTCATCATCACCTTTTTCCACTGACCACACTCAGATTGAATGTGAGCTGCACATACTGGATAGTCACAGATTGGCTTGAGCTGGAAGGGACCTTAAAAATGACTTAGTTCCAATCCCCCTGCCATGTGCAGGGACACCTCTCACTAGAGCAGGTTCCTCCAAGTCCCATCCATCCTGACCTAGAACACTTCCAGGGATGAGGCAGCCACAGCTTCTCTGGGCAGCCTGGCTGAGTGGGTCACCACCACCTCTCACAGCAAAGAACTTCTTCCTAATGTCTAACTTAAATTTTCCCCTCTTCCAGTTTAATGCCATTATTCCTTGCCCTATAACTCCATGCCATTGTAGAAAGTTCCTCCACAGCTTTCTGGTAGCCCCTTCAGGTACCTGAAGGCCATCATGAGATCTACCTGGAGACTTCTTGCTGGTCCTGTGGTAGCCTGGCTCCTGGCACGAGCCCATGGCTGGGGTGCAGTGCTGGATCAGCACCCTGGGACCCTGCACCAGCCCCCAAAGAGGACACAGCAGCTTCAGGTCTGTGTGGCACAGGACAAGGTGACCAAACACAGTGAGCCACAGAACAGGCTCTTAGCCTTGGCCTTCCATAATTCTACACTTCTCTTTGCCTAAAACCTCCACAGCCATCAAGTTTAATTTTATTCACAATTGTAATTATTTTTTTATCATATGTCTTAGGTAATTTTGCAGCCATGTGGGAATCTGCACCCAAATATAGAATCTACTGTGTCATCAAGGGAAATGTCTCATATCCAAACAGCGAGACAGAACAAGTGTTTAACATCAAGGAAGGAAAACAAACACCAAAACACTCAGAAAAAATCCCATGTGGGTTGCAGACAGCATGTGAGTGCAGATGGGAGCAGGTACAGTGAGAGAAGACAGGGACAGAGGAGCAAGGAGATGGGAAGATGGTATCTGAAGGATGTTCACCACTGGGACATATTGACCCTGACAGGGCAGGACTTAAACACAGCCCCACAGTGTCCTCCACATGACACCACACCTCACTGTTCTCCTTCTGCAACCCCAGAAGGCATCATGGGGCTCAGGGCAGCTTTTCTGCTCTACTCACAGGATCTGGAAAATTATATTCTGCATTTTATTTTTATTTATTTGTTTATTTTCCTTTGTTTTTCCTTTTTCTCCCTAGGTTTTAAGAAATCACCTCTGAGACACAGAGCAGCTATTATTTAAATAGGCAACAGCACCCCATTTGGCATTAGCTGCCTGAGAGTGTTGCCCTGGTGCTGTAAATCTGGCTTTATTTACTTACACATGCCATTTCCCTAACTATTACCATTCTGAACCACCCAAATCTGTCAATCTAATGGAGATATATGGACAGTAAAACATGCACTGGAAAACTGCTGGTAGGTTGTACAAAACAATCAGATTTAATCAGCTAATAAATTATTCACTTCAACTGAGAGTCAAACATACTATTTGAGCCTATTTACGGATGTCTGATTAGTGCAAGTAATTCTCCATCCCTTTATTATGTTTGCTAATAGATTATGAAAACCATGTTGTGATAATGGTCTTACTTAAGTCATTTTGTTGCATGAGCATACACCAGAAAGCTTGTTCCATCCAAGGCCAGGGACACATTGCAGTGGGCATCACTTGGTTACACACAGCTATGTTGTTTCCAAGGCCTTCTGCAAAGTTCCCAACAGTGGGAATTTCATTTAAGGAAAGCTGCTGTACTGCCAGGCTCTCCAAAAGGCACTGCACTATTTTCAGACACAAGTACTGTTGTATGAGGATGTGAGGGAAGAGGGCTGGGCTGGCTTCTCCCCAGACCTTGAAGGATGGATGGGGGAGCTCAGCAGTAAATTGCACCACATCATTAAGCATTTGTGCAGCAGCACAAGGATGCAAGATGTAGCACCAGCACCTAATGCAGCAGCTTGCCAAATGAAGCCCTTGAGGCTATGAGCAGACCTCTGAGCATTACAGACTGTCACATCTACCTCTTAATGAGAGCATCCTGAGGATTTCATCCTGTTACCCTGTACTTGGACAATTTTTAAACAATTGCTTACAGGTATAAAGATGCAGCAGACACACACAGCATGATGGAGAAAATCCTTGGTTCCCTCCCTCTAGCACTCCACACCCACCATTTTTCCAGAAGGAAGGCTTGCACCCCAGCATACCCCAAAATCATTATTTTTCTGGCTTTACTGTGGGTTCAAAGGAGTTTAGCAGCACGTCAGGTCTGCAGAGCCTCAGGTCTTCTGCCTTGGTCAACGATGCATTTTTGGAAAGAACCTGGCAGGACAGAAGCCAGACTGGAAAAAAAGCTGGATGGCACAGGTCTATTGGTCAGCTCTGCCAGCAAGCTCACCTCAGCAGATTACTTTGGACAAGGGTACTGAGCGTGGCATTCTCAAAACTGACTTCAATAAGCCATGTCTAAAGGCAGTTGCAACAGAGTCCCCTGTCACAAGCCTAATTCTTCCCTGCCCTTGGAGCCTTGGGTTCCAACTCTCTGATACCATGACCCTATTATTTCACCCAAGGTGCCTGTCTCCCTGTCCTGCAGACCGTAGAAAACACTGGCTCCTTCCCTGTGCCAGGCCAGGCTGGTGCTCTGGTAAACAGGCAATGCAGAGCCCATCTCTTCTTTTTCCTCCTAGATAGCCAGGCAGGGGAATCCACCCAAGTTTTAGCCTTGTAATGGCACCACAGAACTGAGAAGCCCTGTGCAAGACTGGAGCTGAGACTGAAGCAGGGACCTGCAGTGAGGTCCCTGCCCCAGGGCCAGCCAGAAACACAGTCATGACAGGGGCCTCAATGCTCCCAAATTCCCTGTTCCTATTCTAATGAAGCAGTGGAAACAGCAGCATTTGGCTTTGGTTCATTTTTAGCCATTTTCCCTCCTCTCTGGCTTTTGCAAGTGGATGGATCCTTTTTGCAGATGGATCCAGATGTGTTGTGGAGGGACAGGGGCTGCCCAGCTGCCCTGTTACCCATGGGATGGACATGGCTGGAAATGCTTCAGGTAAAAACACAGCTCCTTTTTCCTAGCTACATCACTGCTGTAGTACTGTGTTTGGTTTTTTGTCTTGTGTTTAAAGGTGCCAGACTGACAGACACCCTTTTTGAACCCTCAGGGAAATCCGTGCCCATCACCTGCCAGGAACCAACCTGCAAAAAGTGAGAGCTCCCACCTGTACAGCCCACAGGTAACAGACAAGGAACTTCACACCTGCCAGCACATTGCCTCCTGCAACTGCTTCCAGCTACCAAAAGCCTGAGGGCCCCAGAAAAGTGATCTCCCAGCTGCCACACTGCTCTCTTAGCCACAGGTCAGGTCCAGGTCCCTTTTCTCAACATCATCATCCAAATGCCATTAAAGGAAGGAGGAGGAGGTAGGAGTGAGGAGGCAGGGGGAGAAACTTTTAAAGAATGTGGATATTTTCAGTAAAATGAAAACAAATTGCTCTAAGTAAACCATTTGTCACAGTCTGATTACTCTGCTGCCACTCTGGGAACACCAATTTGTCATGCTAGATCAGGATAACAGCAGGCTGACTGGATGAAATGGCACACTGCCTTCTGGCTTTTTGCTCACAACCAGTGAGGACAGCAGGGATCTCCCAGAGCTCCTTCCTGGTGCCCCATCCCTCCTGACAGACCAGGCACACACTCAGGTCCCTGCAGCCAGCATCACACTGCTGATGGCTCCTTGATTCCCAGCAAGCATCTCCAGCTCTTGGTACTGCAGGCCTGCCTGAGACCTGCTAAGGATGCTGCTTTTACCTGTTAATCCCAGTTTGTCTGCCTGGACTGTAAGATGTTCTTGGCAGGGATCACTTCACGTGCCAGTGGTTGGTGTAATACTGCCCTGAACTTTCTGGCACCAAAGTGTCCTAAAAATGCATGTATTTTTATTTTTCTAAAAGCCCATATCTATTGATATTGATATTGTGCCCTCAGGAATGCTGCAGCTGAGCCCACAGTGCTTGCTGGCCCAGCCCTAAACCATGTTTCTCTCTCCTTGGTGACACCTGAAGAGCTTCAACAATTGGTAGGTGGAGCTATTAAAATACAACAAACATACACAAGGAAAACAAAAAAAAATGCTTCAAGATTCTCAGTTAAAGAGATGCTTAAAGAAGATGGGTTGATGCAAGGAAGCAAGAAGCAAAGACTTGCCAAAAAGAAGCAAAGATATTGATCCAGAGGAAAACATGACATCCTAAAGGATACTGCATGAAAAACTTCAGCATCTCCTGAAAGCTGAAATTCATAGTAGCTATGAGGTTGTTTTATTGCTAAGTAGCACTGTGGTCATCACCACTGTGCAGAATGATAAACTGATGGAGCAGTAAATACAGACTGGGACTTGTCTCCCTCCCAGTTGAATCCAGTGCTGCATGCCTCTGTCACACCACTCACTTATGATGTAAAAATCTGTTATCACCACCTTTGACATTGCCATAAATACGTCCATCTGCACATCACCTCACCTTGTGGTGCTCCATGAGGGTTTCTCAGCTTTCCACAGGAGCAGAGTGGGGCTGCACAGTCCTTTGGGCTGCTCTTCTTCACTGAGCAGATCTTGCACAGCCCTTTGAGCACTGAGCTTATACAGGCAGTATATTACAGCAAGTAATCAATCCCTCCCTGGTTTTTCAGCTGAGCAAGGGCACTTTCTGCTCAGCTCGAGGATTCAGGAGCCCTGGTTTGGATTGGAAGAGCTGTTTTCCCCCCATGCTACCAGCAGGAATGAAGGTGAACTTCAAAAGCTGGAGGACTACATTATTTGTTTTATGGGATGGAGATTTCAGTCTTTGTATATTTGAAAAACATTTAGCAGAAAGGGGCAGATCTGTAGATATGAGTTCCAGCTAAGAATTTTATAGCAGTAATAATAATGAAGTATTGCACTCCCTATTGTAGGCAGTTGTATAAATTAAACACATGGCATTTCAATGTATGGGGAAAAAACCTATGGGACTACTTCTAAGGAATCCATGAGAAATGAAAAAAGAAAAACAGGGCATTGACACGCTGTGGCAGTCAGCGCAGTTGCCATTTCTAAATAGGTCCACACTTCATAGCAGATACAATTTTCAGGGCTTAACAAGAAGTAAACCCCTACTGATTTAAACATTAACATTACTGACGGTGAGGTAGTAATTCCTATGAGGAGATCATATTTTCCTAAATCTTAATAGCTTTCTTAAGTCACTTTCATAGAGCATAGAGTAACAACTTCACAGTGACAGGACTGAAAATCAGTGGGTACTGCAGCTGAGAGCAAAAGCTTCACAGGAAATGATCTTATCGTCAATTAAGTCCTAATAAAACAGCAAGAGGTTCCTCATCCCACCTCTGGGTCCATCCCAGAAGGCCACACATTCAACCAACACAAATGAAATGCGGGCAAAATCAGGAGAGTAAATCAGAGCAGTAGGAAATCAAACTACAAAGGGGATTTCTTTCCCTCCACAGGGACCATATAGCTGCATCATGTTACTCAACAGCCTAAGTCATCAACTCACCTTCATCAGATTAGTCACAAGCATCTGTCAACAGCTGAGATTTGCAGGCAGGGAGAAGTGCTCAGAATTCACCAGGCAGGTTCAGTGGGTGCTTCTCTAGTTCAAAGAGCTCTTCACCATGGCCCTTCACATTCCAATTATCTGAAACCAACTTGGGTTTTCTAAATGTTGCTGCTGAGTTTGAACTTCAGTGAAGCATCCATTTGCTGGAAATGAAAGTTGCCAATTAAAATCAGACTGTTTATGTTGCTTTGGGGAGTTGAGGGGAAGAGAGAAAGAGAGAAAGGGAAAGCCAAATAATTCATTAAGTGATCTATATTGTGGAAGTACAGTTGGCAATTATAATTATCCTTATAAGACTTTCCTGCTTATATAAGCCCTTCCATTCAGGGATCTCAAAACACTCTGCAGACATTAATGATGTTAGCTTCATAACATTCCTGACCTCATTTACAAGGGAAGGAATTGTGGAAAAAAACAGAAAACAACACCATTTTCTATTATAGATAGCTTTCATTTTGTAACTGCCTGTAAACTTTATACCTGAAACTAAATCACCGTTAAAAATCAGGGTCAGTTCCGAGCTCTTGAGACAGTAGTAGTCCTCGACTCACAGTGTGAGTGGGAAAAAAAATACCTAAAAAAATCTAGTGAGAACTGTGTGAGCAGGGAAGACCTATCTGAAACCTGCTGCAAAGAGCCTTGAGTCACTGAGATTTGTCACCCTGGAAAAGTGGCAGACACAAACATCAAGCTTCTGCCTCAGGTTCTTACATAAAACTGTCCCTTCCCCTAGCTCAAACAGTGCCCATAGGTGAGATGGTCATTTTCAGTGTTCACTTCTCCAAATCAGCAAGCTCTGGGGTTTCACTCCTTCTCTAAAAGTAAAAATGAAATAGAATTAAATCCTTGGAAAAGAAAAAACAAACTAGAACAAGTAGTTGCACATGTTGCATATGTATACCCATAAGAAAGAGGGACATTAATAGCAGCCACTACAGAGTTCTCAAGCACAAATTGTGTCTAACCAACATAATTTCTTCTTGTGAGAGAGTGATATGTTTTATAGGTAGAACAACAACAGATGTCATATATCCTGATTTAGATGTTGTTTATTATAGCAGTCTCATAGCTGAATTAAGGAAGCATAGGGATCTTACAGTGTAGGGAGAATGTAGAAGTGGTTGGAAGGCAGTACTTGGAAAGCATTTATCAGTGCTTCAGGATAGAAATTGTGGCATGGACGTGTGTGCTCCATGGGGAGCTGCCCTGGATCTAGGACTATGAAATACTTCCACTAATGATCTGGATGATAAAAGAAAAGCATGCTTATTAAGTGTGCAGATGAGGAAGAGCAGCATGCCCTTTGGAGAACAGATGTGGAATTGTAAATGATTTACCAAATGAAATCTCTAGCCCCAACCACCAGGATGCTCTTTAACATTCCTGAGGGCTCATTTTGCCTCTGAGGTACACAGGTACAAAACAGCTTGAGGTACAAAACAGCCCTCAAGCTCTCTTCAGCAGGGACAGCACATTGGTGAAGCACCACATTTGGGCTTTGTACTTGTAGAAAATCAGATGCCACCTAGGAACTGAGACAGGACCCAATAACAGTCTTCAGCTGTGGTAAAAAGTCTGTCTTCTATTTCTACAGTGAATGGAATGAGGCCTTTCAGAGGAGGGCTCAGAATGGAGAAGAGAGGCTCTTGCATGGGTCTGACCTGGTAACTGCTAACCCAACAACTCATTCCTCTCTGGGACAATCACAGAATCACAGAATGGTTTGAGCTGGAAGGGACTTTGAAGACCCCCTAGCTCCAGCCCCCTGCCCTGGGCAGTATGGGACACCATAAGTTTCTCTTCCTGGACTACACAGGACACCTGGTGTAGACTTTTTAAGCTGAAGTTTGCCTTTCGAAATAATTCACCTCTGTTTTATCTGTAAATCCATTCGGGCCTGCCCTAGGGTTGGTGTTGGAGGAA
Source organism: Calypte anna (assembly GCF_003957555.1). Lineage (NCBI taxonomy): Eukaryota > Metazoa > Chordata > Aves > Apodiformes > Trochilidae > Calypte > Calypte anna. The sequence continues at coordinate 31,531,397 of NC_044253.1, forward strand.
AAAGGCTATCAGAGTTGTGAAGTAGGCTGGGAGCAGACAAGGATCAATAAGATGGGAGAACTGCAGCTTCCATATGGGAGCGGAGAAGAGAAGCCAGGCAGAAAAGAGCAGGGGGATGAAGTCAGCAGTTTGATGCCAGAAAACCAAGACCCATAATGTGCCATATTTGCCAACTGTTGCTTTAATTAAAACCAGTTGCCAAGAATGTCACAGGAAGCTGGGCAGCTGTTGAGAACACTGGGGACAAGAACACAAAGAGGACCTTTCCTGTCTGACCAACCTGATCTCCTTTTGTAACCCACCTGGTGGATGAGGGGAAGGCTGTGGATGTGGTCTACCTGGACTTCAGCAAAGCGTTTGACACCGTCTCCCACAGCATTCTCCTGAAAAAGCTGTCAGCCCACAGCTTGGACAGGGGCACTCTGTGCTGGGTTAGGAACTGGCTGGAGGGCCAGGCCTAGAGAGTGGTGCTGAATGGGGCTGCATCAAAATGGCGGCCGGTCACTAGTGGTGTCCCCCAGGGATCAGTGCTGGGCCCAGTTCTGTTCAATATCTTCATTGATGATTTAGATGAAGGGATTGAGTCCATCATCAGCAAATTTGCAGATGACACTAAGCTGGGGGGGAGTGTGGATCAGCTGGCAGGCAGGAGGGCTCTGCAGAGGGACCTGGACAGACTGGAGAGTTGGGCTGATTCCAACGGGATGAGGTTCAACACGGCCAAGTGCCGGGTCCTGCACTTTGGCCACAACAACCCCATGGGGAGCTCCAGGCTGGGCACAGAGTGGCTGGAGAGCAGCCAGGCAGAAAGGGACCTGGGAGTCTGGATTGACAGGAAGCTGAACATGAGCCAGCAGTGTGCCCAGGTGGCCAAGAAGGCCAATGGCATCCTGGCCTGGATCAGGAACAGCGTGGCCAGCAGGTCCAGGGAAGTGATTCTGCCCCTGTACTCAACCCTGGTGAGGCCACACCTCGAGTCCTGTGTCCAGTTCTGGGCCCCTCAGTTTAGTAAGCAGATTGAGGTCCTGGAGCCGGTCCAAAGGAGGGCAACTGGGCTGGGGAAGGGAGTCGAGCACAGATCCTATGAGGAGAGGCTGAGGGAGCTGGGGGTGTTCAGGCTGGAGAAGAGGAGGCTCAGGGGAGACCTCATCACTCTCTACAACTCCCTGAAAGGAGGCTGGAGCCGGGGGGGGTTGGGCTCTTTTCCCAGGCAACTCTCAGCAAGACAAGAGGGCAGGGTCTCAAGTTGTGCCAGGGGAAGTTTAGGTTGGATATTAGAAAGAATTTCTTTACGGAGAGAGTGATCAGACATTGGAATGGGCTGCCCAGGGAAGCAGTGGATTCTCCATCCCTGGAGATATTTAAAAAGAGACTGGATGTGGCACTCAGTGCCATGGTCTGGTAACTGCAGCAGTAGTGGATCAAGGGTTGGACTTGATGATCTCTGAGGTCCCTTCCAACCCAGCCAATTCTATGCTTCTATGACATGAGCAGCAATAAGAGCTGTCCTGTCAGTCCAGAGAGGCTGAGGAGCAGAGCTGCTACCATCCAGCCTTGGAAACTTCCACACTCATTTCTGCTGGGGTGCAGAAGAAACTGAGGAAGGCATCGATCAGTCCTCCCATCACTACCAATCTGAGGTCTCTAAAGAGTCTACAAAAATCTACTTACATTGGCAAGTTTTAGAGTTCAGTGGAATATGGATATTACTTTTAAGGCAAGGAGGGGCTGACTGGGGTTTGCAAAACTTTTCTTAAGACTTCTATAATTTCTTAAGAATTTTATCATTGCAGACCACTCATGAATCTGCTAGAGAGAAAACCCATCCCGCACCTTCTCCTTTGTGTGGCTCTTCTCCACCCAGTAATATCCTTCTAAAAATGAAATTAACTTTCTTGCTCACATCTTTGAAATTCCCTTCACAACCAGATAGCCAAATAATGTTAATACTAATTTTAATTCTGAAAAGCATACAAAAAAAAAGAGACATTTTCTCATTATTAATGGAAGAAAAAACCTATTTAGCATATCTAAATGAAAAGTGTTAAGATCTATAAACCATACAATAGCAATCATGAAAAAGCTACAAGATGGAATTATTCTCTCAGGGCTTTTATCAAGGTAGTTATCATAAGTTAAATGTGAAAACCGCACGGAAATCACTCAGAGAATTAGGTATTCACACACTTCTCCACTGTAAATAAACCCCATGCAGTAGTAGACGTTCTCTGTTTATGGCTCCATAATTCAGGATGTGCCAGCAATTAGCACTGGAAGTTATAGCAGTGAGCTTCATTTGGTCGAGACAGAGGTAGCTGTGTGCTGCAGGGAGCCAGCCTGCTCCTGGGTTTCCAGGGAGGTTTGGACAGAGGAGGGCAGAGCAGGAGAGTGGGAGCAGAGACCTCCAGGGCTGGAGGATGCCTGGGCAGGAGGATGCAGACACACACACCCAGGGCTTCCTCAGCTGCAAGAGATTCCTACTGAACCTCAAATAATAAAGGCATGAGGATGCTTCCCACGTAGAAAAACACTGCTGTGCACTTCAGGAGATGTGAAGATTTCCCCATGCCATGTTAAAAGCAGCAAACTCTGTGCTACAATAACACCTGTGTCAGAGGAAGGTGGGTAGCATCAGGCATCTTACCCTTTCTGTTTCAAACATTCTCCTAATGAAGTATTAAAATGTGTTTTTTGTTGTGGAGGAGCCATTTTAATTACTCCTAACATGCACTGGGGGAATTACTACTGTGCAGGCAGCAGATGGGTATTCTCCTGCCTCATACCCACGACAGGAGAGGAACAATGTGCCACGTTGCTAAAACTACATTATGGTATTTATCAGCTGGTCTTATACAAATAACAAGAGATGGCTCACATGAAGTCCAGTGGACTCCAGAGTGCAAAATAACCCTCTTACTCTATTTAGCTCTTGCAACACTGGCTTGTACTCATGGTAAATCAGTATCTTTAGGTGCATAAGAGAGAAGGGAACATTCATTCCCTGCCTGTCCCTGCCACTTACTCATAGCAATTTTGTTATATTTCAGGTACACTGGGGAAGAAGATCCAAAATTTGTCTGATCCCTCAATGACCAGCACCAAGCTGTATTTTGTAAGAGACAAATAAATTTTTGTTTTTCCAGTTTTTAATATATATGGCCATTTTAAAATCACTGAAGTGGAGAAAAAGCATTTTTTAAATGGTAATTTCCACAACCAGATAAAATTTTTCACAACTGAGATAAAATTCAGTAAATAAGAATATCTGATTAGGAACAGACTTAAGCACAAAGTCCAAAGGTGGTCCAAATGAATCCTTCAAAGTTTGATGACTGCATTAGCTGACAATAAAACATGAGGGTAGTGGGAGCGATCCATGGATACTCTTGGACAGGTCTGGGAGCTGCTGGCAATGCAGAGCACCTGTAAGATTCAGCTTTGCTCTGTGGGGCAGACTGAAGCTGTTCCCATCATTTAATGCCATAAATTTACCAAGGAAACAAGGAGAGTGGAAAACGGGAGAGAGTGTGTTGGGCAGATAACACACATCTATTATTTTCTTCTAAAACATTCAGAAGTCTGACAACTAGAAGTCCACATTAAATAAATGTGTTGTTTCCCAGATTCATTAACACAATTGCTATTTTCATCACACTGAGTTGATTACTACTGCAGAGTGTCTGTATATATTCTCAAGAGCTGATTTTATGCATTGTTATTTGTAACTAAATTAGCAATAATCGGCAAATTGAATTCCATAACTTGTTACAATAATCCTATTATGAATAAATCCTGATATCCTTCTTAAAGATATTCTTGGATGTGGTGAGTCTAAACTCCATCTCCAGCCATGTTTGTGGTTGCCATTAACTAGACACCTCTGCAGGACCAGAGGTGGTTGAAGGCAACAGGAGAAAGGCTACTCAGGTAAGCATGGACTGCACAAAGCTATTTAGTCAGCATAAACCTTGGTAAAAAAGTCAGAATTAAGACCTAAAAGTTTAAGCAAATCTTGCCTATCCTATCTGTAACTGAACATTCAGGGAGAACATTGCAGTTACTAGCAACTCCTCAACCTAGCACAAGAAGACATAAAAAGTTCCAATGGCCAGGCCATCAGACAACATAAATTCAGGCCACATTAAGATTAGTTTCTTTTAATAGTGAGGAGTAATTAACAGCTGAACCAATTGGCCTTGCTATCTTGCTGTCTTTAAAACTAGGCAGGCTATCTCCCTTTTAAAAGCTCTGTGGTAATTCACAAAAGGTTATCAGCTTAACACAGGAATAAGAACAGGACCAAATTCTGTGGGTTGGTTTATGCATGAGGTCAGTCTAAAACCATGGGGCACCATTGTTATGAGCTGTAATTTATGAGACTGTTTGAAGTCCTTTGGTTCTCCTGCAACTGGTCCTCCTCTGAGCAGCATACTGTGTTGAATATTTTATTTAAAAGATTTCAGAATTTCTGTATTCACAGCTGATTTTACAAGACACAAGGCCAGACCCTCAGGCAGACTAAATCAGTGTAGTTCCATGAAGTGGAGTTTGTTCAGTTGTCATGAGATGAAAAATCCAAGTCTATTATTACAGGCACCTATATACTTCCCAGTTTTCCCATACTACTCACCTAAACCTCCTGTTGATTTTCATCTAAGACTAATGGCTGTGAACAGACACCTCGGCCTCCCCAGTGCTGTGTTCCAGACTTTCTCTAGCATTTCCTTGATAATTCTGTTTATTACATTTTTTTCATGTATACACCTTGCTTTCAACACATTTTGTCAGTGCTTGAAGGGAACAATCAAGCCTAGAGCTAATCAACAAATAAATAGACTTAGTGAGGTTATGGAATCAGGATAAACAGGATTAGAACTTCAGGAGGAGAGAACAAATATAGATGGGCACCCAAAGGGCTGGTTTCACCGTCAAGCCCAGAGTGTCATGTTAAGCAGGGGCAGGCGAGCTCTTGATGCTTTTGTTTCTAGCCAGAGACCCACAGGAAAATACAGCACTGCCTAGTGGCAACTGAATGTTTAAACACATTTATAATACAATGAAAGAATTTAATAAGAATTATGATAATATTGTTTTAAGATATTATTATTCTCCTCTACTAAAGGGCTGTAACTTCAGGCTAAAGCTCACATAGTTGTAACACAAGCAGTGTGCAACACACTCATTGCATGCACAGAATGATCCAAGTGGGAAGGGGCCTCTGGAGAGCTTTAGTCCAGCCCTGCTCAGAGCAAGGCCAACTTCAAACCTGGACCTGATTGCTCAGCACGTTTTCCACTCAGATTTCTCAAAACCTGCAGCAATGGAAATTGCAACAAACTGGAACCAACACACAGACTACTTGCCCCCTTGCTTGACTGCTCCTGCTGTCAATTTTTTTTCTTCTACCCAGCAAGAACTGCTTTTGTTTAGCCTGTGCCTGCTGCCTCTTTTCCTGTCACTGTGCACTTGTGGAAAGGGCCAAACACTTCCACCCCTCTAATGATCCCACTTCGGTGATGAGTCTGCACCCAAAGCTTTCCCTCCTCCAGGCTGAACAAGCCTCTCCCCCACAGCCCTGGCTTGTGTGCTCCAGCCTCTGAACACCTTCATGGTGCCTGTCCTGGTTTGGGCCAGGATAAAGGTGATTTTCTGTCTTGTACTTTTGCTTTATCTAAGTCTCTTGTAAGTAGTTGCACTTGCTGAAATTAACAGCAAGTTTCTCAGACAGTGTGTGCTTCTAGGATTGATAACACTTGATGTTTATAGTTACAGCTACAGACTGGTGTGCAGAGCCAAGGACATTGCTCAGCTCTGAGGAAAACTTTTATCCTCCAGAAGGAAGAAAAAGATCCCACCTGCAGCCCTCCTTTGGGGAGGAACAGACAAGATAGATGCCAGAATTGACCAAGCAGAGTATTCCATCTCATATACGTCATACTCAGGATAAATTTGAGGGATCACGAGGGCCAAGCCAGATTTCACTTCCAGCTTCCGGCTGCCTGCCCTTCCTGCTTCCCTTCCTTCACCCGGCATCCTGGAAGGATTCCATCCATTCTCTGCCTGCACTCCTGATCCATGCCAGCCTGAATCCACGTGTTCCTGCCTCCAGCTCCCGACTGCTGCTGACCCCAGGAGTCTAGTCTGTACTTTCCCTGCAGCCTCGGTGGTGACATGACAGTTATTGGGGGGAGAGGGGAGAGGAAAGTGGTATCCATTTTCCTGTATATTTGTATATATTTAGTAATTTTTCTTATTTATCATTACTGTTTCATTAAAGTTGTGTAGTTTAGTTTCCAACCCCTAAGTCTCTCTCCCTTATTCTCTCTCCTTTCTTTATCAGGGAGGAGAGAGATTAATAAAGAGCGTCTGTTACTTGGTTTAATTGCCGGGCCAGTGTTAAACTCTGACAATGCCCCACTGCACTCACTCCATCTTGTCAATATCCTTCCTGGCTACAAACCAGGCATGCTCCAATATGGGCCAATCCCTGATGGTTTTTGCAGAAGAACAAAATGGAAAGTGCCAAATACCCAACTACTGTCTTTTGAAATCCTTGCAATCTTTCATTGCTAGAGATCAAAACTAAAACTCAATTTAGCAACCCAACAAAAGCTGAGAAACTAAGATACGTTCTCCTACTCCTAATTAATTGCCATCTACATTTTCAAGCCTTTCAGCCCAGCTTTCTACCTGACTAGAAGAGCAAATTGCTTCAGCTGCATGCTGCAGAACTGAACACAGAGAACCCACGGGCTTAAGGTAGAAAGTATCCAACAGCTCAACATGCTATTGAGAGGTTTCTAGCATCTTGCCCATACCACAGGGAGTTTCAGCCTGACAGTGCCCAAGCTAGAGCAGAAGGAAGTGGCCATGCTCCTTGAGCAGCTTGCCCCAAAGCCACGTGTTGCCTTCTGCATCTGCCACTCACAAAATCAATACTGAGCTCGCTACTTCCATGTGGGAATGTAGAGGTTGAGAGAGGCTTCCTAATAGAAAGTGATAACTCCTTTTAGTGCTGGAAAGGGGCTTCAGCAAAAGGGAATCGTGCTCACAGGAGTAAGTTGTTAACCCTTCCCTTAAAAAGAGGATTCATTTTGCCACTGGGAAGGAGTGTGGCTCTTCACCCAAGGGATTCAATAGGATTTTTCTGTTATGTGCCAGACATTTGGATCAATTCAGAGATGTTTTGCCCTTCCACAGCACCACCAGTGGGAAGAGGGACTCTCTAGTGCTGCATTTTCCCCCAGTGCCAGAGAGGAGATTCCCTTTGCAAATGTGCTCTCCACTGTAATTTCATGGCTGTTCCAGGGATGTGAAGAAAAAAAAAAATCCTACAAAAAACAGTATATGGAAAAAAAACCTGATAGTGGAGGACTCTCAGAACTTATGGAAAATAGTCCTGACAACAATCTGGAGTTTGAAACAGCGATTTCAAACTGTAGACATCTTTGGAAACTAAGTATTTACCACAGGAAACAAATGACATAAGCACTGGTCCTATTTTACAGTGTTTCCCAATTAATAACCATCATCTTGCAAAGCATTTGGTAGCACACCACTGAACACATTACACAGCCACAATCTTCCTATAGTCTGTTTCTTAATTGCAGAGAAAGGATCCACTCTATTTCTACTCAGATGTTCCCAAAGTTGAGAATCTGACTGGTGGCAGAACTAAGCAGGAATATCCTTCTCTCTGCAGATCTCCATGCAGAAACAAAAACAGCCAGAAAAAAAATCTAACAAAATTACTGCGTTTCTTCACACTTCACAGGAAAGAGAGGGAATGAGGAGAGAAAATAAGCACTTCAGGTGCACTAAGTGATCATTTATCTTAGTTCCCTGGTAGCCTTTATGAATACAATTGCTCTACTGAACTTGGCACATTGCCTGTAACATTTGAGAATTTTGCTGCTTTAGCAAAATGTCTCTCCTGAATTCGTTCCATTCATAGGCTGTTGCTGGACAAAGGAGACACTCCTTTATTTTTGTCATCCTAGGAAGCTCACAGGATAATAGGTGCAGAGCTCCTAGTCCTTCAAAAAAAGCTTTTGTAAATAACTTCTACCCTCCACTTTGGAAATACCACAGCTGCAACATACTTTGATACTGCCACAAAGGTATTTGCATCTAGTTTTAAAATTAATAAATATTAACTTGTTTGGGTTATTGTATTTGCTTGACATCCCAATAAAACCTGAAATCTTAAGTCATGCACTGGTGCTGGTATCACCAAGCCAAGGCAAGGATCTAACAGCATTACTGGGCTCTCTCTCACCATGCTGAGGAGAGAAAAACCCCAGACTTGATTTCCCTTCTTCACTACACACACAACTGAGGGCACAATAATCAGTGACAATACCCTCAAATCTGCATGCTGGGTCTCCCCCTGCTTCCCCTGTGCCTCTGGCTGTCATAAGTAACTGAAGGTACTTACTACTCCTATTATTCTTTTAAAGCTCAACTCACCCATATCCCAAGAACCATGTGGAGAAAGGCCTTGACTCTGCCTCCATTTCCTGATTGCCAAAAAGGGCTTGATCATGTTTCACCCTGGAGAAACTGCACTTCCTGTTCAGCAAATGCTGAACCCTCTCTATATGGATGGCAGAACAGCCTTACCTTCTGTGACCCCACTATACACTGACTTTTTTTTATTATTTTCCCAGTTGTTCTCTGGTAGATGGCTTCTCATCATTGGGAAATGGTACTGAGAGAAGAGAGAAGGCTGGTTTTTTTTTCAAAGAGCTCTGCAAACACAGCCCTAATTCTCAGCTGGCATGAACTGTTGTGATTGAAGTCAGGAGAGCTGCTGTTACTTACATCAGCTAGGCTCTAGGCCACCAATAGCTGAATTCTCCCCTATTATTCAAGCTGCCTAGGCCCAGAGAGAAGAAAAATATTATTCTTAATATGCATCAAAATTACTTACTTTTCCAGTGCTTTCTCCTCTTCTCCCTGGGAAGTAGTTGAGTATTTAAACATCACTGAAAGCAGCAGAGGAAGCCTGGGCTCACTTGCTGGCTCCCTGGGACAAGCCATTTTCCTCTCTGCAAACTGGATTTTTCCCTTGTGAAATAAGGATGGCTCCTGGCACCAGGAGGTACACAAACATCCTGCTGAAAAGGCTGAAGAAAACCCAGGCATCATTACTACTGATGTTCCTACTAATAACATTTCCAGTCCATTACACCCTGCCTGATCTTCCCAAACACATCTGGAAGATGGTTCATGCTACTGGGTGTCTCTTATCTACACTGTCTCACTTTTAGCCAATACCCAAGTGCCAGATGCTTCCTGTTATTCCCTCACTAATCTCCCAGGAGAACATAGAAAGGCGAATAAGGGAAAGAGATTTTAATGTTGGGGAAAAAAACACCCCTCTAATACGTTTAGTGAAGCAGTAATAATAATGATGGGGAATTAGAACTATATAAATTTGAAACCTGCACTCCTCAGCTGGTAATTGCTTCCTGACCTCAGAAGTCCCAGTCTGGACTCAGCAGCAGACGGGGCTCTGAGCCCAGGGTCCAGGGACAGCCCACAACAGGGCAGGTTTGGCTCTGTGTGGCCTAGGCAATGGTTATCCTGGTCATCTCAAAACAGGACAACACAAACCTAAAAAGTGGATCTATTGCATTTAAAAAAAAAAAATGTTTACACCTATTTCTAGGTACTCACATACTCCCTCCGTACTCCCTTCAGGGTCAAATTAATGACAGGAGCTGGTACTGGCTGAAATAAGATCAAGAAATGTAGGAAAGGCTTGGATGCTGGAAAATAGACTGCACTATTTCTGTGTGTCTGTTTGGTAAATTACACTTCATAAGGAAGGATGTGCTTTAGTCAAGGCTCCTTTGCATCAGGGGATGGGGTTTCAGTTGTGTTTAGCCTCTGTATTTCCAAAGTTCTGCTTGTAGGTTTTTTTTATTTTAATTGTTTGTAGGGAGGTCAGTTGGTGCCAGTATTTCCACAGGACTGTAATAAGTGTAGGAAGAACTGTTACAGTCACAAATGAAGATCACATACTGGTCTTTTAGAAGAGAAAATGTATTCCCATCTTTGTACCATGCTCCGGAGGTCACACTAAAGGAAAGCCTGGCTGTATTCAGAGGGATGAAATGCACCTCAAAGATAGTTCCCTTAGGCTGCTGTTTCACTGTAGACCAAAACTAAATAGATTCAAGAACTGTAACTGAAATGAAGAAGATGAGCTTGCCCATATAACTGCTGGGCACTAAGCATCCTCTGGGCATGGCTAAGGAACCATATAAACATTGTTTTATTTCAGTTGCTTTTGCATTAAACCCACATGCTCTTCTAGACAGGCTTGCTCTGGAGTTCACCTTTAAATAAGACATAAAACATTGCATTTGAAAATGTTTTAGTGTCCATTGTCACTGTGGTAATTTTAATGCTATCACCTGGTGTGTGGTTAACACTTCTTTCATCTCTCTGCTAACCCAATGTGATAGATACCATAACTCCAAAATACAAGTGGGATGACAAGTTTTCAAAATTGTCTAAATATACAGCTAGCCCACTGGCTGTTTATTGCAGCATGTCAGATTTCATCTCTCCATAAGACAGAATTCCCCCCCTTAAAAAGGAAAAACAGAAGACTGATTCTTTAGAAAAAAAATAAAAGAAGAAAGAAAAAAAACACATAGACAAAATGAAAGACAAATAACCTTTCCCATCTCCTTCTGTTATGTCAAAGGCACCTGTGTAGCTCAGATGCAGGGATCTGGGGAAAGAGCTTGTGAAGATAGGGGCTTAAGCACAGGAAGGCTCAGAGATGATGGGATTTATCAGAGGGAACATCCCACTCTGCTCCCACACCAGGAAAGGGGCAGCGGGCACACTGCTGTGCATGGGCTCTGACACCCAGGACAGGATTTTTCATCATCTCTTGAGACTTCTTCATATCCTTCTCCCAGATTCTGTCAGCAGGGAGCAGGCACACCTCCAAAGCAGACAGGTAATAATGACTCCAGTGCCAATCCCACTTGTACTGTTCTAACTAAACAAAGCAGAGCTGCAAATTTTCTGGGTGCCAAGGAAGACTTCATATCGCCAGTGGAGCAGCACGTCAAGAGGCACAGGGTAGATAAATGCTTACAAGTCCTTAAAAGTTCAGGGAGAGGGTCCCACCTGGGATCTTTTTGGCATTTGCAAGGTCTAAGATGGAAAAAAATTGGAGAATACACAGAGAAAATATGTGTATTAAAATACATACATATTTATATACTCACCTTTCAAGTTCTAGCTGTATTTTTCATTATCAGTAAGTCAGCTTAAAACACCTCGTTGCCATCTTAAATTCAGCCATCTCTTTGCATCCATCATGTCTTAGACTTCAACATCCACCTTGTGTAGGCAAGACCAAGCTTTCAGACCTTGCAAACTTCCTCCCCAGCACCTCCCTGCCTGCAGCATTTCCACCCCCAGCCACTAGACAGCACAACAGCCCAAAGAATGACCCCAAAGGAGTGGTCTCAACCCACAGCATTGAAGACCACTCAAGGGGGCCCAAGTGGGTGCAATATGCAAAGGAATGAATGATCTCTCCTGGATCATGGGAGTTTAGCATCTCATGACTTTTCCTGTCATGAGCCTGCAAGGGAGCTGGCATGGGAAAGATCTCTCCTGCTCCTTCCTTTTCAAGATACTTGCTAAAATCCTGCCTAAAACACATCAAAGGACACAACTAGCTGGATTAAGCACCGAGTGCACAAATACAGAATAATGCACTTGTGACCATGCCCTGACATAGATCAACATCAGGAGAAGATCAGAAGCATTTCGATGTCCATATCACTGCCTGGGTGTAAAAAGATTCAGGAAACCTATTTTCAGTCAGTGATGAAATTAATCTGCAGGGTAGTGAGGAACTATATTCCCTTTAACCTCAGCCTATATTCCCTTTAACCTCAATAAGCTCAACTACACAAAGAATGTTTTTTACTATATATGCATTGTCCAAATATTCCTGCTCTCTACCTTTCCCATGTAGATGACACTTCTCCCCCAAATTAATTTGCTTTCATTGGACAAATCAATATTCTCTCTACAAGAAAAAAATGAGCTAAAATGCATACGTCACAGAAAATACAGTACAAAAATATTGAATAGCCCAAAGATAATGATACGACCAGAGACTGTGGTCATTTGAAAGCCCTGAAATGTAATTTTGAAAATTGCTTTACCAAGTTAATAAAAAAAGACGCACTGAAAAAACCCCACAATAATACATATTTATTAAGTTCTTTTCTCTATTTTTCCCAATTGCTGAAGATTAGAACAATGTCTTATTTTTCAAGAAAAGGTTTTCTAGGACTCTTTGGGTACACATCAAGGAGCAGTTTCCTGAATGATCATAGCCAAATGAGACACCTCTGAAATAGCCTGGCTGTATGTGTAACTAATACATTTAGTACTTCATGTAAGTCCTAGCTTCAAGTAACTTGAAAAAAACATCTAAAAGAGTTATCTATCCAGAAACAAAAATTACTTACTCATCTGCAAAGACTGGCTAGGATGGTATATACTGAAAAAAAGATGTGGAGCCTTTAACAAAACAGAGCCTTTTCTATGCCTGCCCTGAAGAAGGCACAGAGAAAAAAGAAAATCTAGATGAAGGGTGGGGAACAACATGGGGCAGAATGTTCCCAGGTGCCCCATGCTGGGGATAGTGGGCAGCTTTGCTCAGGGAAAGCTCCCCTTGGAGTCTCTCAGCCCAGGGGGCAGCCAGCAGGGTTGCTGCATCACTGTCCTCCAGGCTTGGCCCCAAAAAACCAATTCTCTTCTAAGAGCTTCCCACTCAGAAAAGCACAAGGTGCTTTCTAGGACTGTGGAGAGACTAAGAGCATAAATGTCTTCTCTTTCATCATTGTTCCAGCCCTTCATAGCCTTAAAGGAAGGACTTCATTTCACACAGGTATGATTGTACAAAGCCCTGTCCAGTTTCAAAACTAAAATAACACCAATCAATATTATCCAAAATAACACCTAGCCTCTATAGAAAGCCAACTGCATCAGCAACATGAAATCACATTTACCTTCCTTGCTCACGTAGTGTTGGAACAGTCCTTGCAAACTGACATTAAAATGCATAAAAAGAGAGGAAGGGACATTGCTGTATTAAAGATCTCAGATGTATTCATCACATTTTGTAATACCTAAGAGGTCTACACAGTAGGGCCGCGTCCAGCAGGAATTTCCCAGTATAATATGAGAGAAGGCAGAATTCCTGGTCTGTACTGGGCTGAGCAGCACAATTCAGAACAGGTTGTGTTTCTCTGTGGCACAGAGGGTCTGACTCTGCCTGGCACACTCATCCCTGTCTCTAGGAGGAGCACATTGCCCTCTGCACGGCCTGGCAAGAGGCATCCAGCAGGGAGCAGAAAAGCAGGTCCTTTGGCATTTTTTATCCCACTGGGGAGGATCAGGAGCTTCCATGGCACACAGTGGTCACCATCCTTTGCCCTGGCAGCAGCGAGCCCTGAGCCAGGCAGATCCCAGACCTATACTTTGGCAGCAGTGTGCTGCCACCCAGGGCTCGTTCAGAGCTCTTTCAGACACAGCCTATACGTTTGACATAGTTTGTCCACTAACCACTCAGATGTTCCCCCCTTGGAGATATTTTTGCAATGCTATTTGACCCTTGCCAGACGGTGTAGTATAGCATTTTTGGCAGGATGTTGCTTGCTGGCTAGTCCACTGCCTAGCTTCATCCTTAAGAGCTTCTCTGACCTCCAAGGGATGACAAGGACTGTGCTGATAGCTTCCCAACTCAGACAATACGTTTCTGGGCAGGCCACGTGCCCTTACCACACTGTACAGGGCTGCCAGTCTCAAACACACCACATCTGTCTCTGCTGTTTTCTGTCTCTGAGGGATTTATTCCTCTCCTTCACTAGTACAGCATCCCCTCTGAATGAGTCTGCATACACCTTAATTTATGCAAAATTCAATCATTAGCTTGGTTATGGCGAGTCTTTTCCAAAGGGGAAACTGTTCTCATAACATTACCTTTCTGATATTTTTTTTTTTAATGACAAACTGTAATGCTACTGAACTCCAGCAGCTCCCAATAAAAATTACTACCACTTGTGAGAGCTCCAGATACCATAGGTTTTGTTCCCAGGTCACCCTGCCCATCTTTACTGTAGTTCTTGCAACTTCCCCAGGCTGACAAATGTGCTGTTCAGCTACTGCTATTTTTTTATGACCCCATTTGACTCCAGCACATCTTGATGCTAGTAATCTCAGGGGTTAGGACAGGGGTAAGCTTAGGTTTTGAGCTGGATTTGTTTATTGTATTTTCTGAAATCTACTGCCAACGTGGAAGCTTTTCTGCCTCTAAGCTTTTAAGCAGAACTGGGATGGACACATAGCTTGCAAAGCCTCACAGAGTCCTTTCATAAATAGGCTAAGATTTACCGAGCCACACTGCCCATGCTAATAACCTGAGCCAATTAATAATCTAATAAAAGTCCTAATAAACTATGTCCGGACATGCCATGACACTCACACATTTCCATTTTTCCATTCTCTGACATTCACCTCTGGCTGAAGCCAAAGCATCTTGGTGACTTGTCAGAATATCATCTCCATCCAGAAAATTTCTGGAAGCTGGGTCCTCCTGCTTGCCTGCAGCACACTGACAAGGCTGACAAGGCACACAGAGCTCACCTGCTTATAAGTCAGTTTGGGACTCCTTGACAGCAGTGCAATCCCTTCCAGACAGCTTTGCAAAATGGCAAAAATGAGCCAAACACCTTTCATCTAATCCCTCATTTAGAAGTTATCACTTGGCATTTGGGGGAGAGGAGGTAATTTTCTGGACCAGTGTTTCTCATTCTTGTATTTGGCTGCCCAGTCTACAAAGATGCCAGAAAGTCTCAAGTGCAATGCCTTTCTCTGCAAATATTTCAGTCTATCCCAGGTTTTGCTTTTTCTCTCAGAAGTCATCTGCCTCAGTGAGCCAGACAGTCCAGCAAACAGAGTGCCATCGTGAGACTGCCACAAAAGCTCTGCACTCCCTTATTCTGTTCTGCTACTAAATATCCCCAAATCCTCAAGCATATATTCAAGAGACTTTTTTTTTTTTTTTTTTGGAGGAGCTTTATTCTGAATTCTCTACCCAATAAAGAAGCACTAGGACATCAGACTTTAGTTTTCATCTTTCTAGAACCTTAATCTTACACTAATTCTAAACCAAAGTGGATGATGTTTACTTCAAGCTAAATAGATGAAATAAATGCTATTAATCCTGTGAACTATGGTCCTTATCAAAACCTAGGGGGAGGTTCAATAATCAATAGGAAAGTTAGGTCATCCCTGTTCCCTTTTTGAAACTGTTAACCATAGACTCAGTATAATACACATTGCTCACAGACCTGAATCAAAACTACTTGTTCCTTTACAAAATGATTCTTGATCCTAGACCTGTGTCTTTCCCTAATATTTACTTTTTACAGTGGCACAAGTTAATGCATGTAAGTGAAATTCTGAGGAAAACACCACTCAGGTAACCAGTGTGTGCAAAAACTACAGACCATGGTCTCATTTAAAATTGGTGCCTGCTGCTGAGGGCCAAAGTGTCAGCAGAAAACCAGTCTCCTAATTGCTTCTTCTCTGAAACCTGAACTTCATTGTGAACTTTGCCCAAAATGTACCAGCATGAATAGTGTCTATATAAAAAATAGTCTGTATTCATTTCTATAAAGTGTTGTTCCACATTCTAACATCAGGGTAAAGAAAACAGAAGAAAAATGTTCTCATCATGACATCTCCTTCCTGAAACTCTAACCTGATGTGTATAAAACTTAATGAAAGCAATCCAAAGTCTACACCACTACTAATACAAAGCCATGCAGTACTGTAGACATCTTCCCTTTTCCTATAGACTATATAAATCTGTAGATTATGAAAGAGCTTGGGCGCACACGATATGCTTAGAGCTCCCTTTGTAAGACCATAAATCTAACACTAGGCAAAACAAATAAACCCCAAATAAGTATTTGCCCCACCAGAACCACTTTCTGGCTTTCTCTGCCATCACTGGTGGGACAGAAAACCATACCCAGTTAAGCAGTCAGTGCATCAATCTGAGGCTGCTTGCTCCTTCCAAACACCATTCTGCTCATTAATCCCAAGGGCTGTACAAGACTCAGTAGGGCAGTGCAGGCATCACTGCTTTCTCACTAAATCCCTGGCAAAAAAACATCCAGGTGTGTCTACAAAAATGGAGTATCTACACAAAAAGAATTACATAAATGCATTTGTTTCTACAAGGACTGTTCTTCCTCTAAACAGCACTAGGCATGGATGAGAAGGCCTTTGCAAATAAGGGAATGTGTGTTGCACAGAAGTAATTTGTGGTATTCAAATTTCCAGGCAACTCCTAAACTGCCTTTAATAATAAAGTTTTTTTACTTGTGTTTAGTTTCTCCAGAGAGGGACAAAAGCCCTGAGAGATCTTATTCTCTCTTCCCTTCCGCCCAATTAATTAATTATAAAAAATAACAAATAACAAAGAAACACAAAAATAAAAAAACCAAACCCTAGCTCTTTGAAAAAATTATTTCATGTTCTCCAGATTGCAATCTGGTTGCGATCACTCTTGCATGCTCTGTGAATCAGGTGTTAAGTATGTGTTTGAGAAACTGTCTTGCTTATGCACATTAGTCATTAATTTTCAAAAGTAATAAGTTCCTATCCCACCCTAGCAAATCCTAGGCTAAAAGACTAAAAATATTTTCTTAGAGTAGTAAAGAAAACAGGTGGATTTCCCACATAGATGAATAAAACCCTGTAGAGAAACAAGATAAACCAGGTGCCTCGAGTTGCCAAAGAGTGGGTGTGAGTCCACCTGTGCCTGGTTAGGGCAGGCCCCCTATTACCAGGGGGCCAATAAAGGTGGGACACACACCCACAGAGGGGACCTCAGCTCACTCTGGTGCGAGGCATGGAGAGGCCAGCAGCTCGTTGAGCCTCTGGAGCAAGAAAGGCTCTTCCCGCTACACTTCTACCCTGGAAGCGCTGTGTGGTGGCTGGAGTCCTGGAAGAGACCAGCAGCTCGTCGAGCTTCAGGAGCAAGAATGGCTCCTCCTGCTACAAAACCCTATTTTACTGAGTCTGAGATTTGTGCTAAAATTCTTGAAGTCTCATGAGCAAAGGACTCCAGCTGAACTTTTCTTATGGTTCCCAGCTCCTCAGCAGCTACGAGAAGGGTTCCAACCTCTTACTGCAACCTCTTTTTTACAGTGAGGAACAGTTCTACACTCCTTCTCCTTTAGCCAGCTGTTTATAGTCACTATGCTTGTAGGTTTTGAGTCTTTGATCCTTTGGAAAATGTTGAAACTGGAGAAAGAATGACTGACTGTCCCATCCAGAGAGAGTTTTTATATGAGAAGCCAGGCTAAAAGAGCAGGAAGAAATTTGGTATGTATTCATATAAAACTTGAAAGCAGACTTCAAAACCCTCTCTAAATCCTTAGGAAATATGGATCTAGATGTTTAAAGTTGGGCCTGGTCTCATGAAAGCCCCAAACCATGGATCTTACCAATCACAAATGTGACTAAAGACAAATTTACATTTGAGACTTCTCCTGTGCTTAGGAAGAGGTTGCTTTTTTTTCCTGTATGCTGCTGCTTTTAAGTTTGATGGCAACTGGACACAAAATGGTTACACTTAATTGAAGACTAAGCACAAAGGTGAGCCAATGTATTGACTGTATAGTCAATTGATATATGAATATTAGATGTTTTCTGCCTCCTCAGCTCTCTTATTTTCACATGAGTTTTGCCAAGGGGTGCTGTATATTGGATATTCAGCTACATTTCAATTCTGTAATGGTTTTGTAGTTCAAGTCATGCATAAAAGGATGGAAAATGCAGCACACTACTGAAATGAGACCCTATGAGCATTGGGGAGTTTTTTTAATATTCCTAACAAAGGCAGCCAATGCTACAAAATCCTTATGTAACTTGTCTTTGTTTAGTACCACCTCTATCAGAACACAAGTATTTGCAGGTCTCTGAAAGCAGCTCTTTCACAAAAGCATCAGCTACTTCAAACACATTATGAAATCTGAAAAACCCTTCCAGCTGTTTCAAGAAAGAATCTAGTGATTTTATCTCATTTGAAACAAATTAAAGAAAATGCCTCAATATAGATTATTATTATCAGAATTTGACTTCTCCTCCAGCACCCCATCAGTAAGTTTCTTGGGTTCAATTACAGCTGCCTCTGCTGGTAGGTGGACTCTAACACCTTGCTAGACACACAGTTTGGCTTATTTTATTTTACCTTATGTTAGCAAGAAGATAGAAGTAATTCTTTAACTTAGTCAGTGCAACATAAGGTGTACTAAGCAGGGTTTTTTAGGGGTTTATATGACACAAAAAGAAATCATCTGGGACAGGAGCCTGCTTGTTTTGGTGCTGTGTACCACAGATCTTAGGAGCTGCCAGTACTGGTGAACTCCAGGTCTGCTGAGTTTCTGTGGAACAGAAAACCAACCTGGGATGGGCTGTGCAGAGTACCATGCAAGACTGCATTGAAGATACCACATTATTACGCAATTAAATATAATTTAAATAAATAAAACCCTGGTTCCATTTGATAAATTGGACACCTAACATTTAGTGGGTCGATGCAACCAGGCAGCCTCTCACTGCCCACCACCCCTCCACATGTGAGGCAGGACAGGAGTGCCCAGACACCTGCCTTACATGTGGGGGGATGGGACATCAAAACATTTCATTCAAGAAGCAGGAGCATGGAGAAGTGAAGCACTATGGGCAGCTTGTACTTACCTGTTCTGATGCTAGCAAGCACGTACTTTCCACCCACTGTAATCAGCAGCAAGTTACACCAAATGCCTTGTGGCATGAGTTTCTGTATGAACCACAGGACGTGCCCAGCACTACCGCGACTCTGTTCTGACAACAGCTGGTGGACTCTTCCCACTGACAACAATCATCTCAGTGTTGCTTCGGAAACTCTCCTTGTCAAGCAATGACAGATAAAGCCTCCCCTGGCTGATGTTCTCCAGATCAGATTACCACAGAGAGAACTTCACAATTGCACGAGATTCCAATTTTTTCCCCCTCCTCATTCTGGCTAGGAATTCAATTTTTTTTATATGAAAAAATATTGGCAGTATATCTTTCTCATCTAAGCTAAAGGTAAGTTCACTTAAATTGGCTTTGCTAGACGTCCTTCTCCTAAATGCAATGATCTTCATGATGAACTTTGCAGCTTTTTTCTCTGCTGCAGAATTTCCTCCATTTGAGCTGGCTTCTGATTAGACCTTGGTACTGCTGGCTGATTTCCTCTGTGATTTTTTTCCATGCCAGTCAATAAAATGGCATTTTTAATAACACAGGTCGTGGATGTAATGCTATTCACAGGTCTGCATCAACTTTCTATGGCTGCACTCTTGGAATTACCCACTTCAGCTACATCTATTAATTTCCCATGAAGTTTAAGAGTTCTCCATATGTTATGTCCCTACCCTGGAGCCACGTCACATTGCTTTTCATAGCAGCTTCTACTCCAGTTCATCTCAAAATTCAAACAAAATGTTTCTTGAAATGTGTTTTACTTTTCAGCTATTTCGTGTTAGAAATATGAGCAGGCAGCATTTCAATTTTTTTTTTAGAGGTGATGTTCACTTTCAAGGCTTACTTACAAGTCTCAAGCAGTAAAAGGAAATCTGTTCATGAGACTATTCTGAATTGTGATTCTCTAATAACAGCAGGAACAGGAGACAAAATTGGTTTGATTTGATTTACAGTGTCTGATCCACACGGCAAATGTTGCCCTCCTTTTCTGCTCCCAAACCAGTTCCAGTTTATTCCTGTTTGTTATTTATGCAGATACATTTACTGAATAGTTTATCAAATAATTTCCAGATTGGGCTTGCTGCTTGGATTTATTTTACATAAATTGTTCACCAACTACTGATTTATCTACCTGTTTAGTATACATGCTGCAAGGAGGAATATAATCTAAACCACAGAGTATTATTTCTGTTCCATCAGGGCCTCGCAGAAGACATTGCACTGACAGAAGAAAAATGAAGAGTGAACACTGAAATCCCAGAAAGATAATTCTTAAGAATAATCAAGGAATTGTAGCAGAGTTTGTGAAACTTGCCTCAGTAGGCCACACACAGCAGATTTTATGTTGACAAGATAAGAAAGAAGACTAAAATAAAAATCAGGAGTAACAGTGCCAAACACTGGAATGGAGCAGCTCCTTCCTCTGATTTACTCAGCAGCTCAATTTGCAAAATCCTGAACATGAAACCATGGACAGGCAGAACAACTTAATTTCTGAAGGTGAGCTGCGAGTACCAGGGGAGGCCAAGTCCCTCTCAACAACTTCCATGGCTGAACGTGGTGGCAATGGAAGTGAAGTGGCGGAATTACAATCAAGGGGTTGTGGCTTGGAAGTAAAGCCCTGCTAAAATCCAAAAAGCGAATGACATCAGCCAGGCCTGGATCAAGAGAGGGCAGAGTTCACTTTACAGGGCACTTCCAACTCCTAGGCAGTCATACAGGGACCTTCTGAGAGAAAAAAATCACCATCCTTCTGAAAGCTATTAACCTAAGGACACTATTTTAATTACTACAATTGTAAGAAATATAGAAAGCAAAATACTACAGAGATGACTAAAAAAATATCAGCTCATGTCTCTGAAATATACAGTAAGGAACATTAAGATATTAAGCTCTGAGGAGATACAATAAAAACTATTACAGCTCCAGGAAAGACATATAAAGATGAGTGTAACAATTACCTGCCTGACAGAGAAAGAGGAGGAAAGGTACATAATTCAGAGTACTGCTGTTACTGGCTTTAAGACAGATCTATAATGAAGAGTATTGCAGTTACCCTGTTCTGACAGAGATGTAATGACAATCATTAGTTACCTACCTGTAAGGAGGACATGTAATGTGTAGTATTATTGTTACCTGCCCCAAAGAAAGAGCAAGAAAGAGGGAGATAGAGAGATGATGAGAAACTTGGACTATTACCCAGCTCTGGGAGACAAAAATTATGAAAAGATTTGCTGCTGCCCATCACTGTTTTACAGCTACTGGAGGGAGGGGAGGATGGGAAGTGGTCAGGGTTATGCCCTGGTTGTGTGCAGCAAGTCCAGATTTGCAGCTGGTGAACTTGTGTTTGCTGCAGCTATGCCAACTTTGGGGTTGTGGAGAAGGAGGAGACAGGACAGATGGGGACTGCCCTGTGAGAGACAAGTGCCACAGCCCACCTAGAGCCAATACAGACCATGGAAAATGTCCCAGAGCGACTGATCCCCACATGGAACCCCACTTGGCTCCCCAGACACAGCAAGCTCCAAGCAGGCATCATTTCTCCAGGCACTGCCACAGGCAGGCAGCCCTGGGCAAGTGTGAAGGTCAAGAGGAAGGGATGGCAAAAAGAGTAACTGTAAAGGATGGAAACATGGGTTTTGAGAGCCCTGGTACATGGCATATAGAGATGCAATGTACTTAGACTTCTA
This sequence comes from Calypte anna, assembly GCF_003957555.1. Classification (NCBI taxonomy): domain Eukaryota; kingdom Metazoa; phylum Chordata; class Aves; order Apodiformes; family Trochilidae; genus Calypte; species Calypte anna. The sequence continues at coordinate 31,552,945 of NC_044253.1, forward strand.
CAGAAAAAAAAAAAAGATGCTTGGAGCTTTCTGTAGCCTTCAGGGTCTATCCCTTCTCTGGTTGAATGATGTCTGCCTATCTACCCTACCTTCAGACCAAAGGGACAGCTGAAAAAAAAAAAGTCTTCTTTTAAAAAAATCTAGGGGCAGAAGAAAGTAATAGCACTCAAAAAAAAAAAAAAAAAAAAAAAAAAAAAGGGGTGGGACAGTTAACCTAAACTGCAAGAATGAGAAAAACTGTTGCAAGACGAACCTCTTCTAGGGCATGGCGCTCCAAGGTCCAACCAGGTGTTCCAGCAGAGACTCACGAATAGTGCTCTGAGTCTATAGCCCTCAGGGTTGACCAGCCTGGATCAGTGCTATTGCTCCAAGAGCAACTGACCTCTCTGCTGGCTTGCTCAGGACTGAGCTGAGCCTGTGCTTCAAGCCTCACCTTTTATTGGCCCCCTAATCCTGCTCATGTGCAGTTGGGGCCTGCCCTAATCAGGCACAGGTGGGCTTAACACAAGCTCATGCCCACTACCTGGCAATTAGGGGCACCTGGTTGCCTCATTTCACTACAGAAAACCCCTGAACTTTGCCATAAGAAATAATCATGGCACAGGTACTGAACAGCCTAACTCTCCAATTTCTACAGCACTTCTCTGTGGTGTCCTCGAGCTCAGGCTTCAAATTTCTTTTCACAGGGTGTAATACCAACAGGACTTGAGACAAGGTCCAGTGAAGAGTGTCACATTTTAGCTCACTCAGTTTTCAATCAGATCCCTGATCAAATTATAGGTAAAGGAATGAAAGAAAAACTCCAGTGTGATTCAAATTAACCTATTTTAGTTCTATTTTGACCACTATTTACTATCCATCAGGTGGAAAGATGGGAAGTTCAGCTAAAACAATTGAATTTTGTGGTGATTCACTGATAATATTCCAAGAAGAAAGAGACTCCAGAAACTCTACTGTTCTGCATGGCTGCTCTATCAAACCACTTCTACAAGAACAGACTTGGTCAGGAAGCAGAGAAACATGGGCAAAGAGCAAAACACAAGGAAGAGAGCTCTGAATGGGATGGAGACCATTTACTTATTGAACCTGTATTCAGAATAATTCCACTCTCTGACAGCACACCAAACTCATGGCCTCCAAAGCAGAAATAAAGCACACATCACACTAAGAGTTCCTGGCAGAAGCCATCAGCCTACAATAAACAGTGCCGTTATCACCAATGTGTTACTATTTGTTTACAACACCAAAGACCCAAGCCTTAAATTCAGTCCCAGGATACTCATATGTGTATATGTGGTCTTAGCACAAAAGGCACCTGTGTTCTTTCCTCTGAGGAGGAAGAACAGGCACAAAATAGGATGATGCCTTGCTTCTCTACTTCCAACATGGACACATTTCCTTGGGCTGGGAGGGGAGTTCTTCAGGGTGAGAACCATTTGCTTCTCTTTGAGGAGGAGAGCTGGATGCAAGAAATCAAGCTAATTTGTAAATTACCTCAATTTTCACTCAAAAGTCCCTAAGTAAAAAGGATAGGTAATTCTTCTTTTAATGCATTTTACTTTGAGTAGCAATACTGCCCTGAACTGGAAAGGAAGACTTGATGAACCAGGCTCTGCTCTTCAGAAAGTGCCCCGTGTGAAGCCTCTGACAGCAGCCTCTGTGCCAGGCAGAACTGCAGAGCCCCTGGCTTAAACCATATCTGAGGCTGCTTCCTTTGCCCGTATTTTGTGGGTCCCTTGTTACTATTACCAACACTTTGGGGAGGTAAAAGAGAATCTAAGTAATTTCAAAGGGCGTTTTACTCTCCTGGGATGATGTAAACAGAGCTTAGAGTCAATGAGAAGCAACTGCAGCAAAGCTTTTTGTTTGGTGCAAGTGGCAGGATCCAGCCAGTAATAAAAAATAAATATATATAGTAAGTACCCACTTTGACTATTACATTAAAAGCTACAGTAGACAGAACTGAACTTCTCCTGATTCCTTCTGGGAATACCATGCTGTTCTTTCACTAAGTGTGATGCCTGACTCTGAATATTCATTGAAAAAACAAAAAAAAAATCTGCTACCTCTCTCTCATCTTTTCCTGGACTTTGTTTTTCTCATTCAATTTTGATTTCTAATTTTTCTCTTTTGCCATTTTTTTTCTCACCAGTATACTTAGCTAGATGATAGGATTTCTGGTCTGCAGAATATTTCAATATGTCAACTTTTGTTTTCTTTCCAATACAGACTGACAACAAATGAGATTATCAGTTTCAGAAGACCTTGTTTCTTTTTCATTTTTATGTTTATCTGTGCAGTTTACAAAATACACATGGCCATTACTGGCACGTTTGAGTGGAATAAAACGATACATTATTTAAACAAATCTTTAAAACAATTCTGAGCATTTACTACTAAAATATTTCATTCACCACTAAATTTAAATTTCAGTTCTCTGCCAAGAGCTGAGAATAATAATAAAACAATCATAGAATCACAGAAGAGGTTGGAAAGGACCTTAGAGGTCATCTACTCCAATTGTCATATTACATTTTGCCAAAAAAACATTAAAACTATCTAACAAACATAAAAGAAAGAAATTTAAGACAAATTCTCAAGCTTTCTAGTTCTGGTCCCAAACTTGCTTCAGAAAAAGCTGTGTAAAACTCTAGTTGCCTATTTTTTCCCTTCAAAACAGCCTGAATACAGCCAGTGAGCCCATGCCCCGCTCACAGTACACAAACACTCCCACCACTGCCCACATAACCTACTTGGTTGTTTTTCTGGACTGATGTGTCTGACCCTAGAATATCAAATAAAGACCAGAAATGAGGGGAAGCATCTACCTCTTCTCCTTGTCCTCAAAATAAAAGTTAAAAAATCCCCACATTCATTTTGGTGCCCATTACTTCCCAGCCCTCATGTTTCACTGGAAGTCTCTGCAGGGGTCCTGCAGGGACAGAGGGAAGCACCAGCACTTCACTGGGAAAGAGATCATGGGTTTCTATTCACTTATATTCATATTTTTTTATCTCAGTGGTTTCAGAGGCTGTGAAAGGTTTTGTGATTTTCCCCTAACCACTTCTCCACTTCTTTGGCACTAAAAAGTGATAAACAGATGTTAGTTCAACACAAATGTTTGGCTGCGAGAAAAAAAAAAATTAAAAATCCCACCTCTTGCTTTCCAACAAGAACTGCACTGCCCTGCATCGAGGAAGCAGTTATCTGATCACTCACACTTATGGGAGAGGGGATGAAAAAAAAAAAAAAAAAAGAGGGGAACCTGATTCACATTGTAGAAGTGGGAGAAAAAAAAATCATTTACTTTTTGGAGCTTTGAAATATAAGAACAGCCTTAGCTTGGGAGGCAACTGAATTAATTCATATATAAATGTTCCTTTTGCATTTTTGTTTTCATTTATTTCCTTCTTGGAATCATCAATAACAAAGCTGAAAGCCAGTGCATGACAAAACAATCAAATGAGATATTTAGTACCATGGCTAATTTGTGCTCTGTTAAACCTCCCCTACAAATTTTATTAACTCTTCTTCCTGCTCTACAAATGCTTTTTTTTTCCTGGACATCTCAGTGAGTCTTATGCTCAAGAAAGTTCTCTGGTTCTTTCCTCTCTCCTCCAGCCCAGCACTGAGCAGGCCCAGCAGGGAAGGCAAAGGCTTTGCTGTTCTTCAGTTTTTCTAAAGGTTCTACTTAGCAAAACCTTTTGCAGAGCATGTGAACTGAGGAAATCAGGGAAGAATTTTGGATCTATGATTCCAAACCAGAAACAGATATATTTTCACAGGCTTTGCTTCTGATCCAGGCAAGGCAGCACCACTGCTGACACAGATGGTTCCCTGGTGTGGGACCTGTTTTGAGGCAGGGGACCTGAGCCCAGGGAGGCTGGGCAAGGAACTTTATGTGAAACAACATTTTGGAGCAACTTTGAGCACAAGTCAGGAGCAGCACCAATCTTCTTTCTGAAAAGTCTTTGAAATCACTTGAAAGCAAGAAACAAAAGGTAAACTCCTGAAACAAAACAAGCTAAGCCAGTGACTTTTTGCACCATGAAGTTCCTTTGGTGTAGGTTTAACAGTTTAATTACTTCTGCATCCAAATTTCCAAATTCTATTTATTTATTTATTTATTTTTTATATTGGCTGCACTGGAAATTCAGGCAAAATGTTTTCCTCAGTGATCTTTTTGTAGAGTTTTATTTTATTTTTTTCCTCTGCTTTGTCTTTGTAGAAGACAATCAAAGAGAAAGAATGGAATAAAGTCAAAGTGTAAGTTCAAGAACAAACTCCTGTGTATACCCACACAGGTATGTCCATGAACAATAAGGATCTGTCCTGCCAAGTGCTAATGAATGGGCAGTTTCAGCCCAGAAAGAGAGCTGCATCCTGGGCTGCATCAAAAGGAGCATGACCAGCAGGTCCAGGGAGGTGATTCTCCCCCTCTACACTGCACTGGTGAGATCCCACCTGGAATACTGAGTCCAGCTCTGGGGCCTCCAATGTAAAAAGGACATGGAGCTGTTGGCATGAGTCCAGAGAAGGCCATGAAGATGACCAGAGGGCTGGGGCAACTTTCCAGAGAATACAGGCTGAGAGAGAGCTCTCTCCCAGAGAGCTTCTGGGAGACTTTGAAGCAAACCTCAGTTTGATTTTCTAGTCCCTTTTCACCTTTTAAATACATCCTAACCAAAATATTACTTTATTCACTGCACATACATGCTCCACTACAACAAGAACTGAAGGCTCCTTCCCTAGAACGTTACATGAGAGGCAGTTTGCTGCAGGAATGTTCCCCTTGAACCATACTGTTCTGCTAACTAGAGTCATCCAGACTGGAAAAAATAAACAAGATATATGTGGCTATAATAAAATGCAACTTTTTATTGTCCATGCATCTTTACCTCCCAAATAACACTGCTGGAATACATGGAGAGCAACTGTAACACAGCCATACAATGCATAAGCACTCCCTTAATAAATGGTTTGGGAAGGACTAATACATGCTTAATAGATGTTTTAATAAATGCTTAATCAATTGTTATAGATCAGGGGATTGCTTAAAGCTGTTTAAGTCTCAGAGCTGTTGATCTGAGGACGAGAGAGATCAGTGTATTAGAAATCCTGATTTTTAGTGGCAATTTCACAACCCCACCATCCTGCTCATCACAATCAGTGCCTTGACAGCTGTGTGGCCAATATATGTAGTAATATATGTGCTATATATATGTACATAGTACATGTACATATATGTACTATATGTATATAGAAGGGCCATGAGGATGATCAGAGGGCTGGAACACCTCTCCGATAGAGACAGACTGCGAGAGTTGGGGTTATTTAGTCTGGAGAGGAGAAGGTTCTGAGGAGAACTTATTGTAGCCTTCCAGTGTCTGAAGGAGGCAAGAAAGCTGGTGAAGGACTTTTTAGGATGTCAGGTAGTGATAGGATTAGAGGGAATGGATTCAAATTAGAGGAGGGCAGATTTAGATTGGATATTAGGAAGAAGTTCTTCACCATGAGGGTGGTGAGACACTGGAACAGGTTGCCCAGAGAGGTGTTGGAAGTCCCATCCCTGGAAGTTTTTAAGGCCAGGCTGGACAGGGCTCTGAGCAAATTGATCAAGTGGGAAGTGCCCCTGTCCATGGCAGGGGGGTTGGAACTACATGATCCTAAAGGTCCCTTCCAACCCTGAAAATTCTATGATTCTATGTTGCCTTTGGAAGCTCAAAGGAACACTGAGCTTCCGAGCTCAGTATGCTGAGCCGAGTAGTCCTGAGGGAGTGACAGTTGTTAGATATATATATATACACACACACATATATATATATATGAAAAGCAGAGTGTTAGCTTGGACCTATTTGTGCTACCATTTTACTTGGGCTAAAGGTCCCTTACTACACAATGATGCTGCCAGTTTTGTCCCCCATTCATTCACCATGAGAGATTTGCAGGACAGTTCTGTGTTACAGAAGACAAACATAATCACTCCCTGACATTTGGCCTTCATTTAGCTATGCAGATGCTGAACTGAAGTTGCCTGATAAGGAAATGGGTATCTTGCATGCCACACAAATTCAGAGCCAACACAGTACCCTTAGTTTGAAAAGACAAGGCCACTGTTTGTAGGGGGGATTATTCATTAAATACATGGCAGGGTGTGCAGCAATGTAGCTGTTAACATTCAGTGAGGAAAACACCAAAAGATAGAGGAGAGGAAAGGATAGAAAATAGAAAAGGATCTTAACTTGGTTGAGCACACAGAATGGTGTATGTACTTGAACATCTCACAAATCCCTTTCACAGATTAAAATTAGTGCTCACCTTTTCATCTCCCTCCTTAGCATTTCTTGTAAATTTTCACATCACTTTTTTTTCTTCTTCCCAGCCTGTCAATGTGGTATGAATCTCTCCAGCACAGGGAGGGCAGGTGAGGCTGAGGAAGCTGTTTATCTGTGCCAGCAGAAGCTTAGTGCATGCCAGTTTGCTTTGTGAAGGAGCTCTCAGCATAACAATCTCCTGTGTTTTAAAATTTAATTCCAACTTGCAACAAATGTTGGTCCTTTGTGAAGGAGCTTCCTTTTCCCTGATCCCAGCTAATGAACCTAATCTGTTCCTTGTTGCTGGTATCTGGAGGTCTTACTGCCTGTAATGCATTGATTTTTTGAAGTGTTCCACAGAGGTGGGAGCAGAGCTATCTTACAGGGAGGAGTGGGGTTATACAACCTCCAAAGTGCTGCTGCATGCATATCTTTGACTGCTTAGACCTGCATGATCTGCCCCAGGTCAAAGAGAAGGTTTGCATTTGCAGGAAGAAAATAATCTGGTCACCCGAGTCAGGCTGCAATACCCAAGCCACTCATGGTCTGTTATCTTCTTAGTCCAGGCCTTGTAATGTTAGTCTTTGAACTCCTCAAGGCAGAAATTTCTCCTGTGCCAGGAAAGCATTTTAGCCTCTCCAAAAATACCAAGTTTGTAAAGCAGCTGTCCTGCTAGAGGACAGAGAATCAGAGACAGAGAAGGGCTTGGAGAAGAGCTTGGTGAATAACACAGGCCAGTAAGGGAGAGGGAATAGTCTGACAAATACGAAGGACATAAAAACTTTGGAGGAAGTCACACTCCTTCCTGGGAAATTTCACATTGGGTATTTAGCATCAAAGCAGTTTGGAAACACATTATGTATATCAATGGATGCTAGTTCAAAACTAAGGTTATTTTCCAACAGATACAACATATTAGCAAGACTCCTCAGTTTTCAGCACAGACACCCAAAGCTGCCAACAAGAGTCTTTTTCCTGCCATCCCATCCCCCTTTAAAATTAACAGAATGTGGCCATGTGAGTTCACAGCAGGCTTTCAGACTCTACACCTTGGAAAAAAACCACACTTGCCTTGGAGGCAGCACTTTGCAGTGTCTCAGAGAGATGATTTCTAAGTCCTAAAGCAAACGAGGACCTTTGCAGCAGCTCTGGTCTCCAGCAATCAGTGTGTAGACATCCTTTCTGATGCACAAGGAAAGGGGACAGCTCTGGCAGAAGATGGCACACGCTGAGGCACTGATGTTGCCCCAGGGAAGGAGCTCTCTGGGAAGACTGCCCACATCTCAGTTCCCCTGTTTGCAAGGGCTTGTGGAGGAGCCAGATTATGTTTTGCCATGGGTTGGCCAGGACTCTGTGTTGGATTGCCATGGACAAAAGGCAGGCTGAGAGCAAAGGAGTCTTCCTCAAATACTGTCTTTCTAATGAAGAGATCTGGGCACTGGGTTGCTTTTAGAATTGGAACAGCGTTACCACTAAGGAATAGCAATTAAAAAAAACAAAACAAAGCCATGGACATATTATTGTAAATTACATTATATATAAGAAATTAAATTCAGCTGTTCTCAAAGGGATTATGTAAATCTCAGTAACTGTAACAGCCACATCCAATATTCCACTGAACTCCGTTAGCCAGCATAATATCCTTAAAACAAACCCATAGCAGGGATAAAACAATGATCCTTCCCTTGACTCTCTGTCATGTGCACTTTGTCAGCACATGTGAGAGAAGCTATGTGAGAATCTGGGCCAGAATTTTTTTATTGCAGCATCAAAGGTGACCAGCTCTTAATTAGCCCTGAGCATTCAGACTCTGATTTGGACTTGAATCTCTGCTACCCTGAGCAGCAAGTTGTGGCAGAGAAAGGAGCAGTGGTTGAGAAGCATATTCTGTATTACAGACAGCTGTCCCCTGGCTCCTTGGTGAAGGGGATTTCTCAAAGGTGGCAGATGCCATTTTGCCCAAAGTTCCCCAGTGAAGACACAAAAGTCAAGCTTACATGCACAGCCCTGTACAGAACAGACATGTCAGAGGCATCTGGGCTCAGTATCTGCTGCCTCCAGCCCCAGAATTTTTGTGCAAGGAGCCCCAGCTGCACAAAGGAAAAGACAGTCCCAAAGGAAAAGGCAATCCCAGGGATGACCCCTGCAAAGCCTACCAAGGGACCACATTGTGCCAACACTTGCTGGAGTGAGGAAGAAAAGCAGAAACATAGTGGGCTGACTGGACTCTCTACTTGGAACAAGAGGGGAAAACCAGCCTAAACCAAGCACCTTTCTAGTGCTAGAACCCTACCCATGCCATTTTCAGTATTACAAGTGTCTAGCTTAACACTTTAAGCATTTTCCTCCAGACAGACCTGTAAGCCAGAGGAGTGTGCTTCCTAAAAACTCCAGTGGGAACTCTGTCTACCTTCACCCAGGCTGAGTTCAGCTTTTAATGTGTTTCAAAGACCTATTTGAGCACATAAATCTGCAGGATCTGCAAGACTCATTGTACAAGAGCATAGTATTGAATGGGACTGATCTAGGAGGAAGTCTGCAAGCTCATCTACACTGCAACCCATAACCCTCAGCTCCAAACAGAAGTTAATACTGTTATGCTGGGCTTCTTTTATTATCAACCAACTCTATAAAACTCTGTATTTCAAGGGAGCTCAGTATACATTGTAAGTATGCCAGTTTGTAAACCCAAGCCTACAGCATCTTGTTTTCAGTTGTGAAGAAATAGGGGGTTTTCCCATGCAGTAACACTGAAAGAGAAAATTTTCCACTTCCAGGGAGTGAAATCAGGGGTAGGAACAGGCTACAAAAGGCAGCTACTTGCTTGTAACCCTCAGCAAACATGAAGGAGACCCAGCCAATTCTCTAAAAGCAAAAAAAAAAAAAACCAAAAACAACCCAATTTTTGATATTTCAGTTCTCTAAAAATAGAAGTAGGTCTCATATCTCAGTGCTTTTGCTACAGATGGGGTTCATGACTGCAATTTTCTGCCATGCAGTTCCCTTCTAGAACCCCCTGAGCGCCCCTCTCCCTTCCCCATACCCCACACTACCAGGGAGGAGGAAGATGATGGTCTTCCTCACCCCCAAGTCCCTAATTCCCAAGTGACTGAAGCACGTTTGGCCTGGGGAAGGGTTTTTGGACCACACAACAGTACATAAGCCAGCAGCCTGGGAGACAGCAGTAATAGTCAAGTCACTTCTGACCCATAATTTGCATTAACCACTGCCTGTAAACAACCCTGCAGGGACAAGGACCCAAGGAAGGACCACGGAGTTGTCACTCTGGGGGCTGGATGCATGGGATGTGCTTGCAGGCTGTCACCCTCTCCCAGCTCCTGTACCCAGGGCACAGCACACACCACTTCTGTCCCTCTTCCCCCGGCAGAGCCCACCTGCTGTTAAATTTGTCTATTATTTATTCGGACCTGCAATTTCCACCAGAAAGAGAATCAAGTCCTGTGCAGAAAAACTTCTGTGCCTGTGCTGAATGCTAAGTGTGAGATTAAGCTTGATTGCCTGTACAGGGTGGTTTGCTAAATAAGGAGGGGCCAGGACTACTTCACTGACCCGAAGCCATGCACACATTGATGTTTAAGCTCCACAAAAGTGTTTTGCACACAGTTCTTAGCATATGATAACCATCCCCTGCACAATTCAAGATGGCCCTTGAGCTGTAAGGGTAGAGAAAAAGGCTGGAGGGAAATAATGAGGGGAAGAAAGTCAGAGCAAAATGACTTGATGCAGAGAGCAGTTACCTCTGTTGTTACTTTGCTGTCAGCAGCACAAGCTGGGGGGCTGGGATGCTGGCACCAACCTGAGAGATGTGGTCTAATTGATAAGACAGCTCTCACTGCACACCAGCAAATGCAGAGCTGATTGCTTCTGCCACATAAAGCCCACGCTGTCCTTGGTAGGGTTTCTAAGACAAATAATTACTATTGGTGTCTGCTATTGTCATCCAACTGATCAGATGACAGAGGAATGAAGAACACAAAACATCACTAGATAAAGAAGTCAAGAAAATACACAAGGAAAACTGATAGGAAGCCAAGCAGCTGCTGATTTTCTTTCTCCTGGCAAAAAAACATTGGGAGGAAAGTGGGTTAACAGGGCGTCTTGAAGAGGACCACAACACCCTTTGTCTGGTCACTTTTTGAGGAGCAGCACTTCAGTGCTATAGCCCCAGTCCTACAGCTTCAGCCCTCTACCCTGCCTGGGGTAACTCAGAGATGCTGCATGGAGTTTTAGCTCCTAATTTTTAAAAAGATTGACCTAAACCTACTCAGTGTTTCATCTGGCAAAAATTGATTTGGTTTGTTCAAATAAGCAATCCCAATGCTTGCAAATTACCACAGTGCACAGTGGAAGTAAAGCACAGGGATGACAAAGCCTGTGAGTTCATAAGAGAGGACAGAATCTTTACAAATCCTGGTATTTTTACAACCTCAAAGTAGACCACTAAGCTTACAGACCATGGCTAGTGTTCCATATGCAGCCAGCAGAAGTGCAGTCTGCGTGGGAAATGATCTCCCTTCCTCCAGACTGGCAAACACTGTACACTTCTTTTTAAGTAGACACCACTAAGAAAGTCTACAAGAGGCTGTGAAGACCATTTTCCCAGCTGTGTGCTGTCTGTGGACAGTGATTTCTTTTCCTCCAGACTGAGAAGTTTGTTATAATGCAACAAGCTCTGAATCAAACCAGAATCTGTTTTTCCCAAGTGCAGCTTCGGGGGGGGAGCAGAGGATATTCAGGCTGCGTCCCAGAATGGGGCTCCCAGCTCTGTCCTAGGAAGGAGCCCCTGTAGACAAGGGATAGGTGCTAATGGAGAAACTTGTTCCTCCCCTGTTCTTCACGTGCTTTACAACTGCATCTTCTACAGTGCCTAAAGATGGCATTAATTGTTTCTTTTTTTAAAAAGTTCTGTTGAAGGACTTTCACTGATACTAAATTAAGAGCCTTAAAAGAAGTTGCAATAGCAGAGGAAGACCATGGCAACTTGTGCTTGTAGGAAGAGGTCCTCGCTGTGAACATTGGTAACACAATTAACATGATGGTGTGACTAACAATCAATACTTATTTCTAAACACAGCCAAAGATCCTAAAACAAACAAACAAACAAAAAAAAAAGAAAAAAAACTAAACCAAAAAAACAAAAAAGCAAAAGCAAGAGTGATTTTGAGGCATACTTCATGGGAAATGCCTCTCTCAAGGGTTAATGAATGATTAAGGGACTCTGCAGACAAGCAAGTCTGGTTGGAAACAACAACAAGCACAGTGGCAGACAAAGTTACAGATGGGCTTAGGGACCCAGCAACTATTGATTGCAAAATTGTGGCCCTTCCCACTGTTATTCCTGATAGTCTTCTGAGAGATTTTTGTAAAAAGCACCCCCACCCTCATAAAGTGTCACAGAGGCAGAAACAAATCAACCTCAGATAGGCTGTGAGGTCCCACTTAGCCTGTACTGGGCACATCTCCATCCCTAAAGAATATAAACAGGAATTGTTGCATTAAAAGGCTTACACCTTTGATCAACTATCATTTACCTACCAAGTGCTAGGTCTGATCAGCTTTCCTTTTCCTTTTGAGAGAGATGTGAAGTTTGCACTTCACAGTGGTTTACTTCAAAATGGTGTTTTAGCAGTATATTTGTGAAGGCTGTTCTCAAAAACCAGGTACTTACAACTGTCATTACATTTGCCCCATCTCTTTGGAGATGCCAGATTTTAATAACATTTTTGCATGTATCCTATTCCAATAACACTCTGACAATCAGACAGTGCTGATAGTGTTTAGTGAGTAGAAAGCTGTATTAATTCTTCAAGCCACAAAATAGAGAACTGATATATACAGCCTCTGAACTGATATTACTCTGTGCAGCAATGTACAAGAGCCACAAACTGTATTGGTCAGCAGGTACTGAATCTGTACAGTCAGTGGTTAGATGTAAACCAGAGCAGTGACTGTAATACCACTGAAGTCTGGAATTGCTTAAAATAGCCAAAACATAACTCAGAATTTTAATACTTTGCATTTTTTTCAGATATGTTGACAGAGAAAAATTTTTAAATAGTGAAATGGTGAGCACTGACAGATGGGAAGCACTTTCTGAAAACATAGCCCCTTAATGTTTATTACAGCAGTCAGAAAGTAGGGCATTAAAAGAAATTTCTTTATAAAACCATAGGCCCAAAGAGTCAAAAATACTCGACATTTTGCTGTCAACTCATTTCTGAGTCCATAGGCTAAGGTTCATCTCAATTTAAGCCAGTTTCAAACCTTCTTTTATTACCAGTACTGCCTTTCTCCCACCTCATAGCTGACACGGTTCCCAGAACAGAGGTACAGAAGAGCAGCCTCCATGCAGACACAAAGGTGTTCCATGACTGCATAAAGCCACATTTTCAACCCTGTGCAAACAAATTTTTATCTGAAGAATTTTCAGCCCACACTTGTTCTAGGCTCTCCTGGGATAACTTCATCTTAAAAACAAAGTACAGCCAGAACAGCAAGCACACCTGCTGCTCAGAGAGGCCACTCTCTCCCAGAGCTGTAGCCCAAAGCCAACAGCACAGCATGGCTTCCTCCATGTGACTTGAGCAAGTCACAGCTTGGTCACACACTCAGAAAACTAAATTTAAAACCAAAGTAAAAACATCAGTTGGTGATGTACACCCAGAAAGCATTAATCTTCCTATATAATATGACACAAACATTTGGAAGCTGCTGGACTTTTTTGCTTTCTTCTTGAAGAACTATTTTCTTCCAAAAAAGTAGCTTAGAGTATGAAAGGATAATCTGAGAGGGGGGAGATGCTGCTGCAGGGCAGGAGGGTTCTCCTGAAGGGAAGTGCTGGCTGGGATTAGAGATCTGATCCAGGCTGGAGCACCTTCCACCCTTTATATCAGCCCTCAGCCCTCACAAGACCCTCTCCTGCTAAATTATGGACTGTCAGACCCCTCACCATTTTTATGCTTGCCTTTAGCATCCTCTCTGAGGCACTGCTTTGGTGTTACGCAGTTAATGTACTGCTTTTCCTGTAACAATCTATGATCCAGATGGATGCTGCATCTCTCAAATTTTGCAGCCTATAGACAGCAAAACAGGGCTTTGGAGTACAGTCTCACAGTCAAGATTCTCCTCAAAAATCACATTTCCAACACATCCTACAGCTGTGGCCCCAGACAGGTGCTTTTCGTCAGCCCCAGTACAACTGCTGTTATAATCTCTTTTTTTGTTCCTGTAACCTCTGAGACAGCAGACCTGAAGCTCAGCTTAGCTCTGAGTATTTCAAATTCACTGAACTGAAAAAAATCTTTTGGCCCTTGATAAATTGCTCTCGCTGCTAAAGAGACTGGAGCCAAAAGTTTTCAGGCACAGAAGATGGCACTGTACATCAGGGCCCCAGTCTGTTAGGATCTCCAAGATCTGTCTCTGAGCCCTCCATTTCTACTTCTGTCCTGACATGAATATGATCCAAACATGTTCTGCTACTTTGGAAAATCCCAAGTATGGCTATGACCTCGTGATGTTTAAGTTTCCAACTCCTTGTGGGAAAAATGTCTAATTCAGAACACGATTTCATTTCCCTCACCTCAAGATCTTTTCTGCTGCTAAATTGCTGACCTCCATTTTATCAGCAATATTGGTCTTTGAGTCACAACTCCAAAGAGGAATAAAATCAGAAATGGTTTTATTAAAAACACATACATGCAAGCAAGCATATATTTAGCCAAGAATTTTCTCCTGAGTCAGAAGTAGAGTGAAGAAACAAATCAATGCTTTCCTCTATCTGTAGTACACCATGTCCTGCACATTACTATGAGATACTCACGTCCTTCTCTTTTATCTTTGTATGTGCACAAAACTTCTATTCTCCACTGGTTTTTTGTCCCATAAAAATAGATTATTTGGTTTTCTAACAGCTTTAATGTCACAAGAAAGGAATAGAAAATGAAGTTATGAATCACCATGTGAAGTAAAATCACTAATGATAGTTTTCCTTCAAGAAACCTGCCCGTTACCTCCACCTGGACTCTGCAGCACCAAGCAGTCCCTAAGGGACAGCTGAACTGATTACCATGCTTATTAAATAACACTCCCACTCCTGCTAATTTTCCTTTTTTAAACAATGGAGTTAGCATTCATAAGACCACTGGAAGCTGGAGTGGTCTCATTAGCTGTGTTTTGCTGAGCAAAGCATAACTAAGCATTAGTAGAGCAAAATTTTCTGTAGTTGTAATCTCCATGGACTCCATTTCTACCACAGAATTTTAAAGGGTTCTGTTCATATGAGTTTCTAAACATGACCACTTTTTTTAAATACCCCTTCTGAGGCAAAACATCTTATACATCATATTGTGAATTCTGTGGGGTTTTGTTTTCTTAAATATTTAAACATGTCTTGGAAAAATTTTGAAGGATTGCTGTTATGGCATTTTAAAAATTAGATTAGAAATTAAAATATCGAATAGCAACAGAACCTTTAAGAAGCACACCAGACTTTCCTACTGCTCTCTGTCATCTCAGAATGATGCAGATCCCTCTAATTCTCATACAGTGTAAATTCCCTGAAATACCTTCAATGCTCCTCATGAACAGATGAGCTTTTTCTTGGGGGAAGGGAGTGACTTCTTTTTTTCTTTTCATTATTGATAATTTTGCAACCTATTTTCCTTTTAGAACACTTGTTACAAGCTTCTGAAAGCAATGAAGTGAATTTATATTCAGTTCCATGTTTGTTCACTGAGAGGGAATGGGTGTTACCCTGTCTTTTCAAGAAAACCTGCAAAGAATTACCAAGTCTGTCATTCCCCACACAGGGAAACAGCACTTCTCTTGTTGGGCATCTTTTCTCCATTTTGACAGGAAATACTGTGGAGGATTTGTGGGAGATCAAGAATATTTTCAGGTTATTAAAAATATAACAAACCAGCATGAAGATCTCAAAGATGTTGGGAAAAGGCATGGTTTTAAGAGACCTTTTTGAAATCAGATAATTGTCTACTATTAAAATTACGATTCATAACTTAAAAGGGACTCAAAATTGGGATAATATTGAGAAAATTAATTTCCATGTTGCAGTTGCCTGCAAAGGGAACCACCTCTCTTAAACAGCAGGATGGACGTGATGAAGAGATTGTAAATCAGGCATAGTCTCAATCCCCTTTCCCATATTAGAGGTTCAGGAGAAGCTTCAAGCAAAACTCCTCCCCAGGCCTGGGTTACACAGGGATGTTTTCTTGTAGTAGGAAGCTGGAAGAAGCTGTATTTTAGCAAGAGCTGCCTGGTGGCACTGTCAGCTGATTTTTATAAAGAACTGGCCTCTGGGGCTTAGTACTATTGGAGCCAAATTGTACAGCAGAGGTGAGGGAAATGCAAGTGTTGAACTGCACACGTCCGTGAAAAAGCCAGGGGTAAAGGGAAGAGACAGTACCCCAAACCCTGAAGCATTCCTGATTTTAAAGGTCTGAGAGAATCTGTACTTCAACTACTCCGGATGAAAAGCATTAAACACGACATTAAAAATTTTCATAGGTCAAGGCACAATGTAAAAATAACCACAAATGCATCCTTGCTGTTACTCTCTGCCACATGTTTAGGTAACAGTTCCCAAACCATAAACCTTGCCAGTCCGAATCAAGTTAATACAGCAGAGAGCAAAAAACCAGAGAGATAAGTCAGCTGCTGAGAGCTGCTGAGGTCAGGAATCCTTACCAAGCCCCACAGGACCACAATCTGGCCTGAAATCCTTCAACTTAATTAATAAATACTGCTACCACCACAGCTGCTGGGAGTGCTGGTGATGGAGCAAGCCATCTGGGAATGCTGGTGGCTGGGAAAACACAGGCACACTGCCTGGCAGGAAAGTGCCTGGGAGAAAAGAGGGACTTGCTAGAGATCTGTGGAAGCAAGTGCCAGAGGATGCTTAGACCTGCAGCCTTGTTCAGGAAGGTGAAACATCCCCTGGTGTGCAGCCAAGACTGCTCTGTGCCGTGCAGCAAAGCTGGGATCCACGCTACAGAGGCCCAGAACAGGTTCTGACCTTACTATGCCCCAGCCTGAAAATGTAACTAAACACACTGCAAAACTGGAAAAAAACCAAAAACTAAACAAAGTATGATAAATTTAAACTACAGCCTCAGACAGCTGGTTTTTTCACACCTCACTCGGCCGCTCTGTTTAGTATGAAACAACAAAAATATGGTTGTGAATGGAGCTGGAGTTTGATCATGTTAAGACAATGCCACAGACAGTGGTTGGTGGCAAAGAAGGAAATGTGGAAAAAATGTTTGCTGTTTAAGTTCCTGCACTGTCTGCTATCAGTGACAAGAAACAGGGTGTTATTTTTATGAATGTGATCTCAAACTTTTTCTCACATCAAGGAAGAACAGTTCAAGTATTCACTTGGTTAGATCACAATCTAAAAGCTCATGTTTGGGCATATTTACATCACTTTTGTTCATCTTACTACTGTAGACACATTGTTTCTAGTCTCTCTTTTGTAGGGTCATCCAAAATGAAGAAAATCAAGCATTTATTTTTCCATTGTTTCACACATTGGCTCTAATAAAAATGAGCAGTGGAAAACACTGAATTCTTCATGCTAGCAGAGGGTTTGCATTTAAGTTCTCCATGTGGATGAAAGCATCAAGTGGAAACAGCAATGCCTGATAACTTAGGATTTTGGTTTTTCTTTTTTCTTTAAATGGAAAAGAGGAAAGAAAAAAAATGGAAAAAAAGCACTAAAGCAAAGGGCAAAATGATGACAAGAGAAGGAGAGTGAAAACTGACCCTCCAATTTTTGGCAGCTGCAGCTGCTAGAAAGGACACACTGGCAACACTGAAAGTGAAGAGTGAGATTCTCCCTTGACTAGACCAGTGCACCCAGAGCAGAGATCTCATCACATCTGCCTCATGCTTTTCCTCCCTCCCAAATCAGGCTACGGATTCCAAGACTGGCTCAGCTCTTGCCAGGAGCATCCATTCACCAAGGGATGTTGTAGCCCTCATCCAGAGGCAAACTTTTGTCCCTGAAACCTGAACAGCAGTCACACAATTCCCCATGCATTGGCTGTGTCCCATCCAGCTTTTTACTACTTCCCCAAGTGCTGTTTCTCCAACTGAACAAAGCCAGGTTCTGCATGCCAGAATGCAATACTTGAATGCAATACTGGGGTTCAATTTCACTGGAAAACCTCCTGAACATGGAAAGGAATTGCTGAAACAGGCCACCAGAGACCAGAGCTGCTGAAGAAGGCTGTCAGACCCAAATTGTAACAATACCTTGCACAATACAGTGAACAATGAATGATTTCAAGCAAGTCAGAAATTTTCTTTAAGTTTCCTTTAAGATTTTCAGCCTCCAGAATACCAAGAGGAATTAAATAACTGCATTTCTTAAATTGTGTGTTTCAGGACAGAAGGTTTGGGTCCATTTTTGACACTGCACTTCCTGCTAATGCCATACTATAGCACTTTGTACATAATGCCTATATACAAAACCAATGCCTGACCTTTATCAGTCATTGATATTATTGCCATCTATACTACATAAGGCATGTTCAGTAATGACAGGGGTGAACTAAAGAGCCTTGCTCTAGGAAAAGAGGAAAGCACATGCTCAGATCTCACTTTGGGATTCAGACTCCAAAATGAAGGTCTGCAAAATAACACCTACTCAAGTCCATCCACTTTATACCACATATGCCCCTATATAGAAGTCAGTTTGGTCATGGAGTTCCTGTGTTAGGGGTTACTGTATTTGTCATCTTACGCTGTCTTGAAAGACCTTTAACCCCCGTTTGAAGAAGATGACCCTAGGATGATGATCACTATTTCTTCAGCTGTTTTTTTCTGCAATTTGATAACAATGTTGTAAAGAATACAATTCCATTTAGCTACCTCTTGGACTAGTGCTTAACTAGGGAGCATCCCACTGATGATGAGGAAAAAAAAGCCCATACAAGAAAGGAGAGGAATTAACTAATGTACTTTTAATCCATAATATTAATAGGATCCTGATGGACATATTTCTCCCAGGGTCTGGGACCCATGAGGGACAAATTATATTTGCTACTGTCATGCCTCAGTTCTGTGACCTTAAATCTCTCTGACAATACAAAGGCTGTAGGAACAGATAGAGCCTGTCCCTATATCCCCTTCCTGAGGGGTAGGAAGAAGCATTGGACATGTAAATGGACTTTCCCTCAAAACTGCAGCAGAATCAGAGAAAGCACTCTCTGTACAGAAAGCAGTGAGAAGACAAAGAGAGCTCCTACTTTTCCTGTGTTGCAGGGGCCACAGGAGAGGGAGGGGGAAGCAGAGGGAGAATCCCTGGAGTGGCATTGCAGCAGGATTCCCCCAGCTGAGGAGGAAAAGCAGCACAGGAGCTGTGAGAAGGATGTTTGAGAAGTCCCTTACTATATGCAATGTCAGGAAAATCCTTCACAAGCGACTGAAAGAAAAACCTCAGTTCTGAAGGACAGGGAAACAGCCCAAAAAGGACAGTCTTATTAAAAGGTATAAAATATGAATATTCAACAACAAAAAATCAATAACAGGCTTACTCCAGTTACCACAGCCTCAAGGCTATAGTTATTTAAGTACACAGAATTTACCAAGATTATTTCACTGATACAGTACTTGATCAGTAATTCAATTACCATGCACAAGCCTACATCAAACAGCTACACATTCAGAAGATATCTTTGGCATACTTCCCAAAAATGAACCTTTATGCATCTTTCATATGGCCAATATAATTAAATTTACTAGTACATGTAGCAGAACAAGCACTTTAAGTAATAGGACACAAGGACTTCAAGTAATAGGACATAATCCAAACAGCAGGAAAAAAACACTCCACTCCATAACAAAAACCAGAAAGCACTGAAAGACTAAAAATAGAGAAGTGAGAATGAACTGTGAACTGATAGCAGTGAGGACTGGTCCAAAGCCTGCTGTAGAGACTGGATTTCCTTGCATGGCACTCTGATAAGTTTTTCTAGCCTGTCAGCCAGTCATAGAGATCCAAACCCACTGTATCCCCAGTGACTCTCCCAGGGTTTCTGTACAGTGGCTCTGCTCTGCAGCCCAACTCTGCACTGCCTCATTCTCCCCTAGCCCCAGGCTTGCTTCAGCCTGTGCTCCAGCCTTGCATCTGCTTTGACAGAACTCCTACGGACAGCATCCAGCTCATGGAAAAAGGGGAAAAGCAACAGAGAGAGGCAGACTCAAGGTCCCAGTCACTGATTGCTTCCTCATAATGTCAGTCGAGCATATTTCAACAGTGCTATGTCTTACATTCTTAATTGAGTTGAATTTTGGCAAGAAAACCATTTGATTTCCATCTAGATGTAATGAAGAGTGATTTATATGTTAAATATTTTATTTCAGCAACTCTGTATATAGGCAGACAGAATGTAATGGGAATATCCTCCTTCACATTCCTCCTTTCTGGGTTTTATAATCTTTACTACCAGGCCTAAATCCAACAACTCACAGACCTGAAAGCAATTTCACTGTTTTTATCCAATGAACTAAATCTTCTCTTTCCCTTTTCTTTAGGATTTATTTTCTCTCTTTTTTCCCCCCATAGGTGAAGTGTGATCATAATGGAAATCCACATGTAACACTAACAACAACCCTTGGTTTTAAAGGCTACACTTGATAAAAAATTATAAGGAATAAAGTGCTCCAAAATTGTACAACTTATTATACATTTGCAGATTTATATACATAGAAAGGATGAAGTAATCCACATAGCTGAAGCAGTTTCAGATGTACCATTCTCAATATGTAGATGACTTGTCCAATATTACCTGTGACTGTGGGAAATATCTACAGTCCTTTTTATTTTCCAAATAATTACATGTACTAACATAGTCATGGAACTGACCCATTAAGGGAATCCTTTCCTCTGTCTTGCTTGCATGATTCTCTTCACTAAACACAGTGAGGGGAAAAAGGACTGAGCTACAAGTAAGGATTATGGTGATGTTCCATGTGGAGAGAAAACCAGCAACTTTCACTTACATGCCAGGGCTGTTCTACTCATTGCCACAGAAGCTTGCAGAGGCACTCACTTCCCTTGCCTCTTTGTCTAAACCCCAACTATCTCAACAGGAAAAATCAATAGTTACACTAGGACTTTGAAAGTATCTATTTAATTCCATCATCTCACAGTAACCTGACCCAGAGCTACTGCTAGCCAAAGAACATGTGGTTATCAAGGGAACAGAATGGAGGTTCCCCCTTTCTGGTTTTATTTTGTTGAGGTGTTTGACAATATTAAAGGCAGCATTTTGGAGTCACACTTCAGTGTATGCCCATGGAATGTTCTCCTCCAGGAAAATCTATCATGGGCTACAAAGGCAGCAGTGCAAGGCTTTGAAATTCCAGACCCAAGGAGCACTGCCTTGACTTAAGACAAATGCTAATGGAACCAGCACACACCAGCTTCTCCAGAGCAAAGTAAAAGAAGAAAAGAAAAAAAGAAAAAGCCTCTGCTAGGAAATTTTTTTCCTTTAAAAGGCACTATGTTCCTTTGTAAAACTGTGCTGTAGCCTGAGCCATGAATCTCCCTGGGTCCTCCCATTTTCACTACTAAATATCTGATGATACTCAGTCTTGTCAGGTAACGCTGAGAGTCCTACTCAGCTATTTTAAACATTCTACTTTTCCTTACTGTTCCCCTGTATTCTTCAGGCAAAATGCTTGATGTGTCCATGTACCAGGGAGATAAAAGATACTGCTGGGATGAACAAGGATTCCAAATTCCCCAAACCTCTGGCCTTTTATTAAGTGAAAAAAAGAAGGATAATACATTTATATATCTATATATTGCTCACGTGTAGAATAGGTCTAATTATTCTTTAATGGGTATAACCAACTATTTCTAGTCTACTTTCAAGTCTTCCAAGTCTGTGATAAAGACCCTTAGGTAACAAATACAGGCTAAGCATGCAATATTTACATGTCTAGAACAATTTGTGAGAGAAATATTGCCAAATTCATTCCACCTCATAGTCCACAGGGATGGATTAATTTAATTAATTAAAAACCTTGCTTTCAGGGGATTTTCATGCCCAAGATTTTAGGCTCAGTGGTAGTCCATTATTATTCTAGCTACTAGAAATACAGTAATGGGGAAACACAATATAATAATGGGGGTCACAAGGATGATCCCAACATCACCTTTGCTCTCCACTTTGTGAGGGCATGGTTTAAACTGTGTGCATCTTGCCTCTTAAGTAGCCCAGAGACACTGTATGAAACCCAGGAGATGAAACACAGCAAATAAAATAGTGCAGTGGTAAGACCTGAACCTTATCTCAAGTTCACAGGGTAAGAGCTCAGTCAGTGGCCCAAACACCTTAAGCATTGTGGGCAGACTGATGATCAGACCTGGGAGACATGGGAAACACCCCCATTTAACTGGTGATGTAGGGGCTATACTGCCTTTAAGTCTTTCAGTCCTGGAGAGAGCCCATTTCAAACCCAAGAGGTTGTATGGTCCAGTGGGCACATGTGAGGAGAAGACAACCTGCAGATGTTTATTCCTTTTGCATATCTGCTGTCTGTGCCACCTGTACCTTCCCCAGGGCAGCCCCTGTCTCTCATGGGCAGGAGTCTGAGTTGGCAATACACATACAGAGCAAGCTGGATCCAACAGTGCCTTGGAGTGAATGTAAGCCAAAAGTTCCAAAAATCATTGGTGATCTCGGGCCATCTCAGTTTCTGCATTTCTCACTGAACATCCCATAAGAAGAAAGTAAGTTCATGAAGCACAAAACATCCAAAAGTAGCAAATTGGACATTTGAGCCCATCTCTGACTAGGCAGGTGAAATGGAGGGAACTCAGAGCTACTGAGCATAAGAAGATCCAGTACCCATTCAGACCAAAGTTTTCCTTCTGAGCCCCTTTTTCCAACAGAGGCCACCAAACTCTCATGCCAGGAAAAAACAAACAACCCATTCATGCTACTTCTGCCCCTCAGCAAACAGGTTCCTCAGGCTGTAGCTTAACCATATAGAGATGTTGATGACAGGGCCAGCTGAAGGACCCTGTCCTCTCCATCCTTTCCCAGCATGTCATGCAACACTGTCCCAAGGTAGAGCCATGCCACAAACAGGCAGGAAAAAAACAACCCTCCAGAAGGATTCAAAAAGCCAAGAAAAAGGTGTGTTGTTTACATTTTACTTATCCCAACATGGTCTGCAGTGTAGTGCCACTCATGCTTGTGACAGCAAACCTGAGCAAGGAGCTCCCTGTGATAGAGGTGATGGAAACAGAGTGGGAGCCAGTGGGAACTCTCCAGGTCAATATAGTCCCTAAACATTCTGATTCATGCAATTAAAGCCCTATTTCTTCTTCATCAAGTGAAATCTACAACATGGTAGGAGGAATCTGACCACAAACAGATAAATGAGAGGACACACAGTCTGTGGCATTGATAATAGTACCTACCAGACTCACACTATGGCAACAAAATACTCTGCTCTGCCTCTGCTCTTGAAGCCTGTTGATAATGCAAATGGTGCCACCTGATAAGAAGTCCCAGATACGTGAGCTCATAGTTCTTGTCAGTGTTATCTTGTGTCTCTTAGAGTTCCAACAGACCTTGCAGGGAAATCAATCCCTTCACTTGTAAAAGTGAAGGAGAGTGTCTCTCTCTCCTAATGTATTTTTAAGGCGTTACTACAATGTGGTTCAGATTTCATTCAAAATGTCTAGCTGATACTTAATTTCAAGTTCCTTCTGTGAGCTCCTCACCTCACTCCTTGTGGCAGCTGCTCCACGAGGATTTGCAACACAGTCTGGAGGTTTCTGTTGTGCTCCAGTTTATACCTGGACATCCATACATACAGGACATCCCTGCTCTTTATCACATTTCCCAGCTTGAGGACTGTCCCACACCATCACTCAACGGAGTGCACGTCTGCACTAACAACACAACACTTGATTGTTCCCCGTCAACAAACCAGGAACAAAGACTTACCAAAACTGGACTGTCTCCTCCTGCTGGATCCTGCATCTCTGCACATCATGCACTACAATGAGACTCAGGGCCTCTGTTCTACCCTGGAAGAAAAAAGGGAAAAAGCAACTGAGTGCCAGCCCCACTGGAGAATCCATGTGCTGGAATCAGCCTTTGCCAGCAGGCTGCAGAGAAACATCCACGCCAGCCACAAGACAGCCACCCAGCTGCACTGCCTCCTGACCTTTCCAGAGAAGTCAGGTATTGTAATTTGTCCTGTTAGCCATGTAGCATTGAACATATGCTCCACATGCTGCACCAAGCCCCACTGTGCTCTATAATCACTCAATCTTTGGTAGTGCAAACCTCAGCAGCTAGATGCTGGCTTGCTAATGGTCTGCATGTTGCGTTCAGAATTGTTGCTGGGACTGTTAACTGGGTGGTCAGATTCCCGGTGATGTGAATATGCTTCAGAAAAGCCTTAAAGCAAGAAGCCATTGCTCTTCAGGATGCTCAGCAAAGCATGTAGCCTTATCTTAACATTCCTCCCAGCCACCAGCCCTTTAGCACTCGCTTCTTTGCTGAAGGAGCAGAAAAAGCATGGAGCACCTTATTTCCTGCAATGTGCACACAGGTTACTGCAGCTCAGCAGCTGCAAGCCTCTCACTCAGCACCACACTTGGAGGCCAAGGATGGGGCTGGCAGCCTTATTATGACTTTACAGTTCCAGCTTTTGCCAAGCAATCACTGCTTCTACACTAAGGGAGAAGCAGGTAAGATGGGGTAGTAATTCAGGGAGAGTCCCACAAGCCAAGCTGGCAGGCAGCACGATCACACTGCACTTGTATTTACTACCAAAGGCAAGGGAACCAGGCAATAAAAGCAACCACAGCTCAAAAACCAATTTCCTTGCATTTAAAAATAAAAACCTAGGACTAATTTAGTGAACTAAAGGAAGTAGTTTGTTTTTTTTCTCTGCATTGGATTCCATACCACATGGTGAGTTTGCAGGTAACTAAGGGAATGATCAGACAAAAAACAGTTTCCTGGAGCATCCCATTGCAATGCAGAGCAGTGCCCACTGCAGCTGCTGCCTCACTGAGCCCACCACCACATTAACAATCCCACATGTGCCCACATTTGCATAAAAGGAGCAGTTATCAGCAATTACAGCTTGCCAAGGCAAAATTCTTCAAGGCCGCTTTACAACTAGTGACAGATGTAGCATTCCCAAGTTTAAGCTGTAATTTATTCTTAGCCTGGGCAGAAACATAAGGAAAACACACTGTGCATTTCACAAAGCTGCTCATTTAGGCATCTGAAATTTTAAAAAGAGGGAAGGAGGAAGATGAATAGGGACTAAAGGAAAGAATAAACTGCAGACACAGAGCTGGAATTTACTGTTTAAAAAGAGTGACAAATATCCAGACTGATTTGCTCCTGAGCAGGTCAACTTTTACCTTTTGTTCACATTACAAGATACCAGCCCCCCAGATTTCCCAGTTCCTTCAGGGTTTAGTCACAAGTAAAAATCACAGTCTGATATCTTTAATGCAGCTGCTTTCAAATATCAGACCAAACACCTGCAAGGGAAGGGAAGAAGGGATTGTAGCAAGGAGACAGCCCATTCCCACCTAGAACATGGAGCAGCACTGGAACCTTCTCTTCCCATGCTCCCCCCATCTCTGCCATAAACCCAGCCCTAGAGGGAAGCCTGGACTGAAGAGCCAACACCCTGTGATAAAAAAAGGTGAGTGAATTGGGACAGAAATTCCTCAGGCAGCTTTTGCATACAGTAATCCTAGGATAATTCAGGTTGCAAGGAACTTCAGGAGGTCTTCAGTCCAACCCCTGCTCAAAGCCAAATCTGCAAGGATATATGATGAGGCTGCTCAGAGCTTTAGGATGGTGGGTAAGCATCTATAATCCACTTGCTCTCCAGAAAGCAGTTCACTCTATCTTTCTTCATCAAGAGGAAACAAAACTGGGATGAGGAGTTTTCTCTCATCTGCTCTCTTCAGAGAAATGCAGACCCTCAGTGGCTGCCCAGCTACCCACACTCAGACATCAAAACCAAATCATGCTCCAACAGATCCTCTGAGGCAAAGCCCTCCTGCTGCTGTACAGAATTTTATTTCTGGTTTTGTGAGGATTACAGTTTGTATATTCCTACTTTCAGGAGGGTTTCCAGCTGCAGAAGGAGTGTGGCCATTGCTCAGTTCAAGGAGCTGACCTGGAACAACCAGCCCACCAGAAGATGAGAGGAATCAGAATAGTTATCCCACTGCTGGCACTTATGGTCCATAATGGAAGTGTGTTGGAAAGCTCAGCTCAACCCATCTACAAAGTTAACAAGCACATCAATAAAGAACAGAAGCAAGAAAACAGGGAACCTGGTTGTCTTCCTGATGTCTTTAAAATTTAACCATTATGTGCTCAGGACCTCCTCTCGGGAATCAGAAATCATTCTGATCTGATGATATAGAATGATAAGTGAGATAGGTTCATTGGCATTTTCAGGCTTTGGACATCTATAATTCAAAATCCACTGCATATTTCAAATCGTTTTCCTATTTGCTACAGCCCAATTTAACCCTTCAGTGAGTGAAATGTTGTTCTGAAGCTATGAGTGACTGTACCTTTCCCAGTCCCAGCTCTTCTACAAAGGAACTTCAGCAACGTAAATGCTTTGCTGAAAGCTGACTCCAGCACAAATCCATGCACAAGCTCCAAGTCATGGTAAATATCATTATTAGCACTGCTACATCACACATGTGTAAGGTCAGAGAACACCAGCATGAAAGCCTAATTTTCCTCTCCCCACATTTACTCTGCATTTAAACAGGAGGGCTTCTCTGCCTGCACTGTGCAAACACAAGAGGGATGCACAATTGCAAACTCACATGGCAATAAAACTGTCCCCCCAGGCCAGGTGGCTTCAGCAGCTTCAAACACTGACCTTTAGCACTGTAGTCCTGGGCCAGGAAGCCACAGGCTGTCCCACAGTGGGAAAGAAACCTACACCATCAGTCATGGCTAGCAGATACAAAGGCATGGCCAATGTGTCCAAAGACATGGACCATGTGTCCAGGAGTTTCAGCCCTTTGGAGGTTTATCCCTGCTAAAATCAAAATCATAGGTTTTTGCACTATGTACAAACTGTCTTCCCCAAACACCTCATCAAGCTTTAACTGCACAGGGGAGCAGAAAGCCACTTGCTGGACATAACAGCCACCACCACCCAAAATGCTTAGGGAAAGGTTTCCAGAATTTTTCAGCAAGTACAGATTATAGCAGCATTCTCAATGCCTTTTTTTCCAAAACCAGGTGAACAGAATTTGGATAAAATAATAATTTTAGAAATCCAGATTACAGCTCTGTTTGTAGAGAAGATCAATCCAAGCAATTAAAGTCTGCCAAAGTGATCAGCAACTGAAAACAGCCTTGCAACTTGCAGGAAACAGCAGTAAAGAAAATACTATCTGACACATCAATTGTAATTCATACCCAGTTGTTCACTGTGCTCTTCAGTCATTGGATAAATGCCAAAGCTATGTTTAGTTGCATAGATTTTGATGCCCCCTCACCTATCTGTGACTGTCTCATTCTGCAATGAAAACAAGGGTTCCCTTACAGGTTGGATACAATGAAACTCAATATACATAATATGTAAATTCAATTTTCCTTGACAAAAGTAGCAGCTGTGTACCTTTACAAGATGACGAACTACCCTTAAATCTTAAAATGCTAAAGGAAGGAGAGGAGCTATGAAAGGAGCAAGGACCTCAGCCCATGGGACAGCAGGCAGCAATCCTCCTCCTTGTTCCACAGTCACTTGTCAACAAGTCCCCTAGCACCTCCAGCATCTCAGGCTACACTGCTGCCTAAGCACCAGCCTGTTCTTTCCCACATTGCAAGGTTTTTTTCTGACTGCCTGTCTCTGCCCCCCTCCTCAAAAGCAGGAGCCAAGTCCCTAATTAATTTCCTGCGGTCCTGATCCTCTTTTACAGGGTCAAGCCCTGCACAGGATCAAAGAAGTTTAGTGTGTCTCTGCAATTGGGAAGTGGGAGTCCTGGGAATTAGCTGCAGCACGAAGAGGTCACTTCTGAGATGGAAGTTTTCTCCAGGGGAACAGCTCTGTACCCTCCTCTCAAAGCACAGACAGATCCCACTTAAATAAATTTGCTTTTTCCTCGCTCTCATATTTTCCCTGTGTACGTGCAGAGAGCAGACACTCAGATCTGGAAGCAGGTGCACCTGACAAGGCCTTCAGAGCCCTCTGTCCTCCTCTTGTGTTTATACCACCTGCACTTTTCCCTCTAAGGCTTCAAGTTGATTCAAATTTCACCTCCCTTTCCATCCTGTATTATTAGGGCCTTCTACTCATTTATGCTAAGATGGTGAATACACCATTAAGTTATGCAGAGGCACAGCCACTTGCTAGGAAGAGAAACAAAAGTTATGATTTAAAAATATTTCTTCAGCCCCACTGCGTTAAGCGGAAAGGTTGGTGCCAAGTCCCTCCTGGAGAGGACAAAGGAAAGTCCTCAAGGAAGCTGGCAATGAAACAAGGTTGTAGTGAAGGTTCAGTGCTTGCCCAAAGGCTCTGGTAAAGAGGTGGGAAGGAGGGTGAGGAGGTTACCTCACCTGTTATCAGCTGGGGAAATAGCTTGTTTAAGCCTTCAGGAGTCCAACAAAGTGCTTTATCAAAACTTCTGATACTGCCAATTACACATCTCTCCCTTAAAAAAAGGATGAGCAGCTTGAGTGTATTTTCAGCACATTCTCTGAAACACAAAACTTCCCCTCCACACACTTTAACAAATACTAATGAAGAATTGGCTGAACTGAGTGTGGGGAAAGAGTAATAAAAACACCAGGAAAACCTTCCTGCAGCTAACATCTCACAGGGATGGCAGTGCCTCTCAAAGAAGCTGGAAAAGCCCTGCTTCAGATGTTAAATACTGGGACAACAGAAAAAGGATCAAGCCAGCTCAGACTGACACAGCTTCAGAACTCTCCCAGCTACACAGGGGTAAATTCCTGGGGACAATTTCCACTCTGAAGTCTGGAGCTGTGCTGAGTTGTGCTCCCATCTTCTGATTTCATCAGAACTGAGTAATTCTCTTTTTTTCCCCACCCGTGCATGTTCAGACACAATAAAATTTACCTCCTTCTAGGTCATTAAAATTAGCTTTTATTGATTTTGTTACAAGCAAGAAGGTATGAACTTGTGATTCTATGCTCCAAGTATCCAGGTACTGGATTGATGCACTTTGCAATATGAGGGTCTAACCTTTGTCACCTTTTCCAAATCATTAACACAAAAAAAGCTACCTTTTGTGTTTTGTAAAGTCTCTAACATGTCAGCTTTGCCATTTGTAAAATCAAAGCAAAAAAACAGATGTACTGAGGTCTCTGAGGTAAATCCCAAGCTGAGCACAGGTTTCTGCATTTGATATGTAGTTGGCAGAAAAGTCTGCTGCTGGACATACACACACGAGTGAAGGGGTTGATTTATCATACGAGGATTTTTCAGGAGACACCTTTACTCTTTCAAATACTGTCTTTAATGGGCATATGCACACCTGACTGTAAGCACTGCCTGGATCCCAAGCAGAGATGAGATAAGGGGCTCAGGCTGCAGAGGAGAGTGACTGGCCACAGATTCAAAACAGGATAAGAATTTGGGAAGAGTTACACAAATCCCTGTTGTTTTGGGTTTTTTTCCAGGAAGAAAATCCTACCCAAAGAAAGCTAAGTGTGGGAATGCATGCCTGACAACACCAATAATCTCTGATGTCACTTGTTTTGTTCCTGTGCAAGTTATGAGGGACTTTCTAAACCTCTCACTTAATCCTGGTGTCTGCTGTTGCTGAACAATTC
Organism: Calypte anna; assembly: GCF_003957555.1. Classification (NCBI taxonomy): domain Eukaryota; kingdom Metazoa; phylum Chordata; class Aves; order Apodiformes; family Trochilidae; genus Calypte; species Calypte anna. The sequence continues at coordinate 31,582,133 of NC_044253.1, forward strand.
AGCCTTCTGTCAACAGCTGTCTCTGCTCCAGTCTCTGAATGGCCCCTGTTCAGCACAGCAAAGCCATTACTTACAGCACAGCATGCTTTCCTGACAGCCTCTTCATGTTCCTTTTCATGGAGTCATAGAAATCATAGAAAGTCAGGGGTTTGAAGTCACCACAAAAGATCATCTAAGTCCAACCCCCACCATTGAAGGGTCACCTACAGCAGGAAAGTGTGACCTGCCCAGGTGGGTTTTGAATGTCTCCAGGGAAGGAGACTCCACAGCATCCCTGGGCAGCCTGTGCCAGTGCTCTGTCACCCTCACAGTGAAAAAATTCTTCCTTATATTTATATAGAACCACCCATGCTCCAGTTTAAAACCATTGCCCCTTGTTCTATTGTCAGTCAGTAAAGCTGAGGAAAGCTTTACTCCATCCTCCTGGCACTCACCCTTTACATATTTATAAACACTGATGAGGTCACCCCTCATTCTCCTCTTCACTGAGCCAAAGAGACCCAGCTCCTCTCAGCTTTTCCTCATATGGGAGATGTTCCACTCCCTTCATCATCTTGGTCACTCTGTCCTGAACTCTTTCCAGCAGTTCCCTGTCCTTCTGGAACTGAGAGGCCCAGAACTGGACACAATATTCCAGATGCAATGTCACCAGGGCAGAGCAGAGAGGGAGGAGAACCTCTCTCAACCTACTGACCACCCCCCTTCTAATGCACCCCAGGATGCCATTGGCCTTCTTGGCCACAAGGACACATTGCTGGCTCATGGTCATCCTTCCATCCACCAGCACCCCCGTCCCTTTCACCTGTGCTGCTTTCCAACAGCTCAATCTTCAACCTATACTCGTACCTGGGGTTGTTCTTTCCCAGAACAGCCTTTACACTTGTCCTTGTTGTAATACATGAAATTTCTCCCTGCCCAACTCTCCAGCATGTCCAGGTCCCTCTGAATAGCAGCAGAGCCTTCTGGGGTGTCAGCCACTCCACCCAGTTTTCTGTCATCAGCAGACTTTCTGATAGTAGACTCTACTCCCTCACCCAGGTCATCAATATATTATCAATATATATAAATGCATTGAATAGTATTAGTACCAGTACTTACCCTTGAGGGACTCCACTAGAAACAGACTTTCAACTAGACTTCATCCCATTAACTACAACTCTCTGGCTTCTCCAACCTCACTACCCCATCATCCATCCACACTTCTTCAGTTTAGCTCCACAGATGCTCTGGGAGATGGTGTCAAATGCCTTCCTGAAATCAAGACAGACTATGTCCACCACTCTGCCATCATCCATCCACCTGGTTACATACTCATAGAAGGCTATCAGGTTGGTCAGACATGACTTCCCCTTAGTAAAGCCATGGTGACTGCTCCTGATAAGTCTTGTTATGGCCCAGAATAATATTCAAATTTATTTTGGTTTGGATCCGCAAGAACAAAGTCCAACCAAAGGTCTGGTGCAAGCACAATGGACAAAAGCAAATGAAAGAACCATGCAAGGGAGGGAGAGAGGAAAAGGAGAAGAAAAAGAGTAAGAAAGTGGGAAGGAAGAATGAGAGGGAGAGAGTCAGAGTCACCACCAGGGGTGCAGCTCTCCAGCGCGTTTCTTCAAGACGGTGCTGACCCTGCACAGGTTCTGGTGCAAGATGGCAGTGGGTCAAGAGACGATCAAACAGCCACAGCATGGAAAGGCATAAAAACCCCCGAGTTTTTTGTTCAGCTGCCAGTCAGCTGCTGCAGAAGCCAGGGTCATCAGCATAAGCACAGTCCAGGTGTTTTCCTCACCCCAGCCAGAGCCATTGCAGACAGGTTCACCTAGAGGGAATTTGAATCTTCACACAGCCATCAGGTCTTAGCTCTTTCCAGGCCAGGTACCTTAGCATCTTCCTCCACCCTAGCCAGGGCTATTCACTTTAAAATTGTCCTTTTGAGGCAAATTCCAATCAGTGAAATCATCAGACTCTCACAAGCCTCGTCCTTGATGCCTTGATGTGCCTGTAGACAGCATCAACAATGAGTTGTTCTATCACCTTTCAAGGCATGGAGGTGAGGCTGACTGATCTGTTGTTCCAGGTCCTCTTTCTTGCCTTTCTTGAAGACTGGATTTGCTTTTAATAACCAATTGCAAGTAGAGTATGGAGAGAAGAGGTGATTGGTGTTTGAACACACATCTGTAGGGAGCCATGTCAGCAGGCTAGGGCTGTTTGGGCTGGTACAAGTGTCCCAGTAAAATCTTCTGACCTCTGGCTTCACATCTCTGATTTGGCAGTGCAGGATAACAGTGAATGCCCCTATCTTGCCCAGGCATCTGCACAGCCCAGCAGGCAAACAGCATCTGGGAAACAACCATCACCTGGGATGTGGCCCAAAAGACCGACTGAGCTACCCTGGCATTTTCCCTTCCACCCCCCTTGAGCACTTTTTAAGCAGGTGGGAAGGCAGAGGAGCAACTCATCTGCTTGCAGGGGCTGCAAAGCTGCTGGGATTTCTCAAAGCCCAGGCTGAACATGATCATATGTGGCACAAGATAGACATGAAACTCATTAATTTTAAATAAAAAGTATGGCAAAGATGAGCTCCGTTAGTGTCAGTTTTTCAGGCACTCCAATAACTGGAGCATGGCAGCAAGGGGCAGTACAACTGGATGCATATGAGGAAAGCCATTGCTGGTTCTGTGTGCAGCCAACTAAAGGAAACCATCAAGGTGGAAAGAGTTATCAGGAGTTATCTTTCCCTGCGTACTAATGGGTCCATGCAATCCCTGTGTGTGAACCATCATATTTTATCATGACCTGTTCTTTTAAGAACTTTATGCTCTCCAAATTGCAAATTTAAGGGGTGAGATGCCACTATGTGTCACTCTCCAAATTGCAAACTTAAGGGGTGAGATGCCATTATGTGTCACAGTTACTGGAAAAGAACATTGGCAGGTGTAATCCCAAAAGCATTCTTCTTTTTAAGGAAAAAGGAGATTTGTTTACAATCCAGGATAACAATGTAGGCATAAGGGAAACTCATGGAGAACTTGCTAGCCCCATTCCAGCTAGTAATCCATACCTCTGCCTTTGCTTGCCAGCACATGGTAATGCAGAGCTGCAGAAGTCTTCCTGGCTGGAAAACCAATGAAGGTCCCTGGGCAAGGAACAAATCCCTGTCTGGCAGTGAGCCCAAGCCTTGTTCTGGGGTGTCAGGTTAGTGCCTCCACCCATCTGACCACAAGGACACCTTGTGGGAAGGCAAAGGAAATCTTTCTTTTCTAATTGAACAGGACAGCTGACTGATTACAAGGGCTTGTTAGAGAGGTTGTAACAGGGAAAGTCACTCAGGGATACTTGGTGCTTAATTTTGCTGCTTCAAGGGACAGGCCATTAATCCTCAGGGTATCCGTTCCTTGCTCAGACATTTCTCAATTAGGCATTCCTAGTTTTCAAAGCAAAATTGCAGAGCTGTCTTCAATCAGTGCAAAACCCCAGGATGACACTGGGGGTCTGTGCAGGCCACCCCTTGATATGAGACTCTTTTTTCCCAGGCCACCTCTAACAAAGATAGAGGTTTAAATTTGTTTAGAAAGATACAGGTCCCACTGTACAAGCCATTAGCCTTAGCCTTCCAAGTTAAAGAAAAAGATGTGGAAAGTGTGATTAATGCTGGATTTCCTTAGGGACTGGGAATATTTTAGAAAGGCCACTGAATCTTGTAAGTCACATATACAATGGCAAGAGACATGTGATTTTATGTAGGCACATCTCAAAATAAATGGCAAGCATTCTTCTAGATATTAAAAAAAAAAAAAAAACAAACCAAAAACCCAAGCCCAATTCTCAATGCATGTATATGTAACTTCAGGTCTCTGGAATGATCTTATGATTCATATACAGTCATCCCCTATGAGTCAACCTTATTGTTTCTAAGCATCATTCTTATGCTTTTTCATTAGGGCATAAAAGGAGAAGACAGATAACACTGATGCTCCTGTCCCTCTACCTCACATCACTGAGCCTTCTGTCAAAAAAGAAAGGTGGGGTTTGTCTTTGGTCATTAAGACTGAAATGTGTACCCCAAAATGGGTATAGTGGGGCTTCAATCAGGCTAAAGATGAGCTTGAAAAAGTGATTTGCTTTGGTAAGAGTTTAACATTATACACCTCCAGCATCTCACCTGCCAGGTTTGTAACTTCTACCTGCTCTTTCAGACCCAGGGATCTGGTGGTGTGACTCTTTTCTTGCACTGAGCAGTCCAGAGAAGGAAACTTCTGCTTCTTGATGGGCACCAGGACAGTTTAGTGGAGAGATGGCTCTGACAGCCACATAGCTTTAGATTAGTGGGAGACTAGAGGCAAAGCCCCAGAGAGTACAAGGTGACCAGATGACTTAGAAGCAGCAAAATGAACAAGTGAAACACAGAAACCTCCTGGACATCCATAAGGGATCCATCATGTTGAGGTAAGAGGACTTGGCTTCAAGGCCAAGGAAAAAGGGCTGCCCTGCTCTGAATCCCAGGATGTTCCCAATCCACTGCCCATCCACATGGCCACTCATAAGCTGGCTGCCTACATTCTAGCTTCAAAATAGCTAAAAATTCAGTATGTCTGTGCAGCAAACCAGCTAGAGTTTATTCCAGGGATGAAATTTTGCCCCTTTCCCCCCCCCTCTGTGCTCCTCCAACCACCTCTTCAGCCTGTTGTGGCTTCTGGAGGGACAGGCAGGGTAGTTAGACCATATCTTTAAGGAAATATATTCAGGGAGGTATTGTGAACCCAAAAGCCCCTGTAGAAATATCACAAAAACTTGTCTCAGATCCAGAAAAGCTCTCCAAGCACAGCCCTAACATGGCCACCTGCATAGACTAGGAAGTATACACACATTTTCTTTATTTTCATTTGGATTCTGGGAGCTCCACCACACTCTGATTTTCTAGATGTGACTAAAGAGATTGCTCCAAACAAGTGTTCCTCTGAGTCATGTGTCTTTCCCCCTTTAGATGTTAGCTACCTGTCAGAGCACAATGACAGCTCCATTACTTTGGGATTCTGTTGGACAAAACAAGAGCAAATGCCCTGAACAGCAGAAGCCTCCAGTGGCCTGCATGCAGCAAGGGGAATCTAACCATCCCCTACAGCACTCTGCTTCTCACAGAGCTGGAAACCCACATACACCTTAATTCTTTTTGATACAGGCAGAATAAAGCTGCTGCCACTTATGGTCCTCATATCAAAACACCACACAGTCTTCCCAGAAACTGTTTCTGCAGTTTACGCTCAAAAATAATCCTATGTGACCTTTGCAGAGACCTTACTATGAATCTCTCATCATCCATGCACTTCATTATTAGGGCTTTAAAAGAAGCTGATAATAATTTACATACTGAGAAGGTCTGTTACATGAGCTCAACATACTAAAATGACACAGTTTCCCCTAGAAAGTGAGATATAATGTAGGCCAAGCCATTTACAAGGTGATTGTGCTGGAGCCAGCAGCAGGAATAACTACATTAGCAAAGAAAATGCATGTAGGCAAAAGAGAGCAGGGATTGGCCTTTCTAGAGGCTTAAATTTTAGTTTCATTTTATGGCATGACATTATAAGTTTAATACAAATACTCTCCTCCATACAGCACATCGTACAGACTTATTTTTTCCAAGTCTCCTGTCTTTGTCTGCATTAAAATCCTGCTCTCCTCCTCCTGGCCCTGAAGAGTTATTAGGCTGCAAAATCACTTTTATGGGTAGGTGTGACATTAAATGCCTACACCTCAGACTTGACCTCAGGGTAATCTGCTGGGCAGCATGCAAACATGGGAGCTGGTGAACAGTGAGGAGGAATCTGAAACACAAAGGTGACTAAAGCCCTTTTTTGCCATTTTGTTTCTACCAAGCCGTTTTAAAAATGCAGTCTTCCTCTGGCCAGACTTGCAGAAGTCCCACACTAGAGGTCCTGCATCTTTTTGACAACCCTGGCTTTTGAAAAGTCCCTCAACATTAGCACTGCAGTTTTTTATTGCTTGGAGGATTTAGGTGTGCAGGCCCCAGTGACTGCCTTATGAACCCATATTAATATAACACCTGTAATTTGCAACCTTTTTACTTCAAGGCTGAGATTTCTCCAAGACATCATCTGTATGTTAGAGATCAGCATGTCATGGTCCCCAGCTGGTGCCTCATTCTCCCTAGGTTTCCCAGCACCTCCTCTCCATCATGGTCCCTTCTTCAGCTTCATTGCTGCTGGCCTGGGACCAGCTGACACCACCGTGGTACTTCTGACCCAGAGCCTGGGGTTCATGGTATCAACAACCAGGACATGGCCACTGAAGGATTAACAGATGCACTGAGCTCCTGGAGGCAACATATGCTGCAGTCATTAGTGACTGCTGAGCAACAAGGGAACCTGACACCTCTGATTTGCTTTACCTTCTGCAGCAAGAGCAATCGTGGCTCTTCGTGGGATGCAGTGCAAGGCCCTCAGCCAGAGAAGCTCCAATATAAGGTACAACCAAGCTGCCAGACCCCCTCCTTGCTGAGCCTGCTCAGCCACACAGACCTGTTGTTCACACCAGAAAGCAAAAGGCAAAAAACCAGCAGGGAAACATGTTGGAAGTGCTGTAAAAAATGCACATAATAAAGAGAAATGGACAGTCAAGCCCAACCAGGGCTGCCACCTCTGACATGCATGAGGCCAGTTGCTCTTTGTGTCCATCAGTAGCTGGGAGGCCCCTGCCAGGGCCACTGCAGCATGTGCCGCATCTGGGCAGCCTAAAAACCCCCCAGGTACAGGGCTGTGTTTCTCTGAAAGGTCACATTCTGCAAAAGAATGTGAAAACAGCATCTCGCATAGTGCTTCTGACATGCCTGTTCCCTTGCAGAAACCAGAGATGATTATGCCCTTGTAAATGACAAACCTCATTAGGAGAAACAACTTCCCTGCCTTTAACCTCGCCGCTCCCTACCCAAGATGCCTCTCCTTAACCCCAACACTCTGCTGGTGACTGGGATGTTTAGAGAAGGCACAGCTGAAAAGGGACAGTTTTTCTCTTGACTTTTATGACAATTAGCAGAGGTGAAAGCCAGGGTACTTTAAACAGTATAAATTAACTTGGGGATTAGTTGGCTGTTTCCGCCTGAATGCACATGAAAACATATTAGAGGGCTGAACTTTTATGCTGCACTATGACACTGTCATTTTTCTTCATAGCTTTATTTTGTATTTTTCCTACCCTCCATTGACTTTAACCCTCTTAGAAGCACAAAGAAGGAGAGAAAAAGAAAAAAAAATTCTGCAGTTTTATGGCATATTTAATGAGTGAATATTTCTTTTCTTGTTGTTTCTTTCCAGATAGCTATTGATAAGCAGACTACTCCAAAAGTATAGTAATATATATTTTCAGAATAAAGCACAAAAAGTTTTTATGCATTATGTTCCCAGGACTACTACCCAAGAGGTGTGCAGAGATGACACCCCAGATGATATCTCCAAACCTAAAGCCTTGGAAAAACTTGCAATCACACTGTACCTGCAAAAACATTAAAAAAAAAAAAAAAAAAAAAAGATGTGGCCAAAGAAAATTAAGCCATCAGTGGACTTCAGATGAGCACAACTGTGCTTAAAATCAAGGTTTAAGTGAAATGCCTGTCTTGTATATGCACCTGGCTCTTGGTGTACCACCTCAATTCATGTCTGTCCAGAAGGAGGGGATGGTTTATGTGGTCAAGAAGACCCAAAACTATTCCTAGCTCCTGGGGAGGTGCTTCCCCATGAGACTTCAAACTAATAAAGCGGTAGCGTTACCCCTCAACTACCTGGCAGCATGATCTAAATACAACACATCCTCTCTCTGCTCCTCATCTGCCCCATCCATTTGTGGCACAATTCTTCAAGGTAGGAAGACAGCTGCATTCCAGGTGGATTTGTGCTATACCAACCAGAACCAGAATTACCACTTGCAGCTTGAGGCTTTGAATTCCTGCTAGAAACAATATTGACAGCTTTTCCAGTCCCTGTATTTTGCATTTCTACACTGGTTAATTCCTTGTGATGCTCTCAGTATAAGCATGCTATGCAGACCATGTCTCATCCCAGCTTGGCTGGGACACCATTCCCTGCCAGGCACTTGGTTTGTGATGCTCAAAGTACACAGCTCAGGGTTTGTGTGCACACACACACACCCCACATGCTTTTATCAGTGTTCAACAGAGGATCATTTGGCTTTGCATTCTTTATCGACAAACAATTAACACCTAAGTTCATCTTGTAAACAAAAGGATTTTGTATTCATTTTGCTGACAAACTGACTTGAAACGATGGAGAAAGCCCTGTTTGACAGTCCTGGCACATTCTTGGTTCTGGGGAGAAAATGCATTCAGCTAACTGTCCAATCACTTATGCAGACAAAATGAATTTCATCATAATTCTGTCAACAAAATGTTAACTTGCTTAAATTATTCTCTCAACAAAATAAATTAACTTAAAATCCTTTTGTACACAAAATAGATTTAAGTGTTTAGTGAAGTCTCGTAAATACTACAGTCTGTTAGCTTAGCACGTGCAAGTCAAACAGAAGGCTTAGCTGAGTCAGCACTTCTTGTCTTGGCTGGCAAGGCTGGTCTGGATTCTTTCAGCTTTTCCCTCCTCTGTAAGGTCAACCCAATAAGAATTCCAGTCAGCTGGGATGCAACATGTAAGTCAACCAGGACTGTGCAAGAGAATCCTTTCCCTGTTTTTATTTAATCACTAGCAACTGGAAGGAAGAATTTGATATAAGTGTAGCAGGCCTAAACAGATCAGCCTGTTTCTCAGAAGGAGAGAGGCTTCATCTTTACATCTCAAGTTTGACATAGAGTTTCACAATAAACCTTCAGATAAAAGACCAATTTAATGAGGCACTACAGGTGAGATAGCTGAGCAGATTTCATAACAAGAGCCTGAAAATGTAATTATTGTGCTTTTAGACATTATGTGTCTAAAGTCCATTGTACCTATGGAAAATTTCCTTCTTCCTTTTCTGTGTTGTTCCAAATGCAAGTTTAAATACACATATTCCCATCTGGTTCAGGAATACCAGAACCTAACACTAAAAGAATTGAAAGCAATCAGAGCACAGGTATTGCTAGAGGAGGCAAAAAGCACCAAATCCTGTTCAAACCAGTGTAAGTCCAAAAGGGGCTGCACCAGAATCAACAGCAAGTATCTGCCCTTCAGACCATGGCAACATCACTGAAGATGTTCCTGGTGTGCCCTTGTGGCACTAGCCAGGGCAAGGAAATTCATGGGATCCCTCTCCCATTTTGTCTTTCCCCACACACTCCCACACATCCCACTCGAGCCTGCAGAAGAATCAGGGATAACACATCCTGCAGGTCAACTCAAAATTTTCACACTCATTTGGACTCAGCTCCAGAGAGCAAAACTCCCTAAGATAAGACTGTTCCCTCTGCATGTTTTACCTAGCACTGTCTGCTCTGTTGTTCTTTTGCATTTTAATAATAAAGGAACACAGAGTTTGTTATGCCTGCATCTTCAGTGTTCTCAGTCAAGGCATTTGGCAGGCTGGTGGAAAAATGAAAGTCTTAAATCTGCTTTTGCAATATACTTCCACTAGTATAAACAGGTTTTTTGTCATCTTTCAAGGGGTTTTTGTGGTTATAATGGAGTTAATTTCCAGGTGTGTGGAAAGTGTACAGTAACACAAGGAAAATACCATATTAATATTTAATATAACACTTTTTATGGGCATGAAAAGAATAAAACCCATTCAAATGTAAATGCAGCCTGCAAGGATGGATGAAGTTTTAAGGTGTTTTTTTTTCAGTAACATCTTCATTTTGCTAAAAACCAACTTGATTTTGAGCGAGGTAAGAGCGCCTGTGTGTGTGCAGTTCCAGGCACTGGAAAGGCTGCTTCTGGTCAAAGTCCTACTCTGTATTTGAGACACATTTGCAACACTGTCTTGTTACAGCACTCACTGAAATACAGTGGGTTTATTAATCCCTTTAGAGATATGTTGTAGCCCCAAGGGGATGAAGCTTGCCACAGTGTCTATGCTGCCTTATGAAACTTTAACAGAGCAGCCAAAATTGTGGGATCGCTCCCTACAGCTCTCGTGGGCAACAATTTTTTTTCTGTGACATACCCTGAACATAACAACTATAACTAATGGCTTACCCTGGGATTTCCAATGATGTTTCTTTGTGCCAGGCATCCAGTTCCTTCCAAATGTCAGTGGATCTGGGTCTCTAAACACCACAAAGCTCTTTTGACATCTCCAGCCTAAAAGAACACATTTTGCCAACTACATTCCAAGCACAGCATAATAGTTACCAACTGGGGAAGCTTGTAAATGGCACACAAATATTTCCAAATAACCACAGAAAATAAACATAAATGTCAACCTAGCTGGGAGATTCCCTGGAAAACAGTAGCAGAGGTTTGGGGAGTGTGGGTCAGGGAAACCAGGTTATGCTTTAACTGGTGTCACTTCTACCTCTCATGGAATTACTTCTGAATCATCCCAGCCTGTAAAGCACAGCACTGGGCAAGGCCATGCCACTGAGCCAGTTTATATCATTTCCAGTCTAGTTCAGATAGATTTCTTTTTTCTGAAGAGTATCTCTGCAACCATGCATATCACCACCTCTTCCAAATGGGTCAAAACGGAGTAAAGCATGGAAAAAAACAACCTTGCTGTGTCAACTAGGCATCAGGATATCAAGCTGAGTTCAGTACCTGAATGCTGAACATAAATTTGGAATTACTTTTAGCCAGTTGTGGCAGAAGGTTCATTTCACTTCATGACAGGATTCAGTCCATCTCTAACACTGATCCCTGAAGGGTTTAACAAGTTTGTTTTTCCTTTCTCCTGCTCCATCCTGGATGATTTTAGATCCTTGGCTCCTTTAGCTTTACTCAAATAGAAGCAAAACCCAAGAGTATGAACTTAGAGAAAGACTCTAAGGCACAGAACTAGGTACCTCCCTCCCGCACAACCTGCAGAGGCTCCAGCGTCCTCTGACAATTCACCAGTCCTTGCTGAACCACACAGTGGCAGCAAACTGGTCCAGGACTCCAGTTCGCCTTGGTCTGTGCTCAGACTTGGGCAATGCTCCACATCTAGACCTTAAGTAAAGATTTACTTGAGTCAAAAACATGCCTGGAAGGGAGACACATGATAGTGACAGCTCAGACTGGAGAGGGAGCAAGCATTGGGAAAACAAGTAAATGGGCAAGTAAAAAGCTGAGGGATATATGGCTTTTGGTTGTTTTTTCTCTAACTCAGGTATCTCAAACCCTCCAACACCTAAACTTGGGAATTCACCTTTGTAAAGAGGAACTTCAGAGGACATAAATAAATGGAAATTTATATGGAAATAAACATCCAAATATACATGAGGAAGGGAGGGGAGGGAAAAGGGTGATTCATTATTATGGCTTGCGTATCATTAAGCATTCATAAATTCCAAGGCAATATATTTTTCTTCATTGCTCGGATAATAAATCATCATTTGATTACAAAAGTGGAGTACCTGGATGGAACAGCAGCCTTTCTGAAAAATGTTTCTGGCAGCTGAATGACAGGAAAATTTATGGAAAATTCAGTTGCCTGACTGTCCTGCCTCCAGGAGAGAAGACTGTGCCAATGTCTAAACCTTTCCTGACAATTCACACAGCAGACACTGTCCTTGATGGAGCGAGGTTTTTAGACCTCCCTTGGCTTGATTTTCATTATCCCTCCTTTGGCAGCCTGCAGAACGTCTAATGGCAGTGCAAAAGGGTTAGAAAAGAGCAATCCAAGCTGTTACTGAGCCTGTACTAGCCAGGCTGTCTCTAGATCTATGAAAAATATACTGCTGTGTTCCCCACTTACCTGGAGTTGTCCAATCAATCAAAGAGATCCTTCAAGGGTCACTAGTGTTTGGAAGAGCAAAGACTTTTCAAGAACAAGAAAATGACTGACTGCTTGCTGTTTTCTAGTTTATCTTCATTTCCTTTTCCAGCCTTTTTGGTTTTTTTAGACCAACTTTTAATTTCCTTCCCCTTTATAAACAAAGGTATTTGGCCCTTCTTTGCAGTAAGTGTCTTTGCATCATTTGTCATTTTTCTCCTGTTAGACTTACTCCTTGCTGTGAGTCAGAAAAATCTGGTCACACAAGCAAAACACACCAGGAGAAGGGAAGGGAGCTGAAGCAAAAGGCATGGTAGTACCAGTTGATCCTCACTGCAATAAGGGCAGACAATGAGGGGTCAAGCCCCAGCTTTTCACACTTGCTTCTGAAAGGAAATTGGTGCCTCCTTTAGAAGCAGGTCTGGGGATCCCCCTTTGGCAGAGGGTAATTCACTCCTTGCAAAGCTCAGTGCTTCTGGTGGAAGGCCACAACTAAGAATTTCTTCCAAGAGGAGTTAGCCTTGGAAATGTGTAGGTTTTAATCTGGGAATTGCCTGTTCTAAAATGGAGGACAAATCACATCTCTGCACTTGGCTTTGGGGTTTTGCATGGCTCAGCTGTCAAAAAACCCCCACAAACACACAGAGTCTGACCCAGAAGGGGTGGTCTTCTCTGGAAGGGTCAACTACAGTCCTCCTGAGAAAGGGTTGAACATAAGGATTAGGATCTCTCTTAGCACGATTAGACACCTATATCTAAATGAGACAAGGAGCTTCCTTTCATGGGTGGCAGAGAGAAGCAGTGCATCCCACCTCCTAATGCAGACATCTAAAATGCATCAGACGCATGTTCTACAAATACCTATTTCTTAGCAGTGATTATAAAGAAAATCTGGGTGACTATCTCATCTGCTGCCATCTGAAGTAGAAGAGCTTGGATGCCTTAGGAGAAAGGAAAGGAGAAATAGGCAGGTTTATTTCCTGCTGGTTTCCTGTTTTGGGTGACACTACAGAGAGAACAAAGACCATGCACTGAGCTGAATTTCTTTATGGAAAATGTTTTAATCTCCTATTCTCAGTGCCCAGATTTCAAGAGCTGCACGAGATATAATGCTGTGAAAAATCAAACTCCAGCTTTTTTCCAAATTGCATTCCTATTGGGCACTAGCCAGCACTATCCATCCAAAATATTAAAGACCCCCAAAGGCATGCTACACAAAGGAATTTGAGATGTTTTCCAAGGTGAATCTTCCAATACCAATAGTTGTAAAATAGAGTTTGTCATTTGTTAAAAGGGACAGCGTTTGGGTAATAAACACAATAAAGTGACTCCATCAATAACATGAGCACAAAGCTCTGATGGGTCACATTAGTCTTGGAAAAATCTCAGTCTTCCAGCCGTGCTGCCATAATGGGCTCTCCAGGGCCCATTTTACTCACCAGCTCTTGCAGTACTTGCCCCAGAAGTTTAACAGACATAATTACACTGGGACTTGAGAGAATGATACATTAATGCCAGCTGAAAATCTCTTATCAACCCCCTGTTCACTGAGGTGCATTTGGTGCTCCTGAATTCCATGGACTTTTTGCACCAGTGATACTAACAGGGCTGGGAAGACAAATAGGGTCTCAGCCTTTAACACTCTGAACTGTATACAGACCTTAAAATCTACATTCCTTGGGTGACAAACAGCATTTTCCATCCACTTTGGCCTTCCTGCGATTGCACATAGCTCAAGGATATATATTTTCCCTGTCCTTAACCCCAGATGAAAACTCTTCTGTGGAGTAAACAGACCTTAAACACATCTCTCCATTACCCTATCATTTGGCAGGATTAGGATGCAAGTGTGTTTCACACCTGATGCAGAAAAGTATCTGCCTCGAGTTTTCACCCAGCAATGATTTGTCAGTGGATAGAAATCTCATCTCTGAAGCCCTGGGGCCTCAGCTAAACACAGTAATGTAACATTTTATTAGCAGTTTCAGAAAGGTAATCTAACACTAGATTAGCATTAAATGGTCTGGCAAAGCAGACACATGAAAGCATCTGTAAACATCCTCTGGTGCCCTTGATAGCGAGAGTATCTCTTTCTTAGGCAAACAGACAGTATTTTATTTAGATGCTTTGAGGCACCGATTTGCTTTGTATACAAACTGCTGAGTGATTAATGTCTTGGTGAGCTTTTCCTCATCAAAGCTAAAACTACCTGAACTATCATATGACTTGCTGCAAGATGACTAGATAAAGTAAAATTGTGAAATGATCCTTGTGCCTTGGTCTCTTGATGAATACATGGATTCCTTGATACAAGAAATATGATCAGGAAATAATCTGCTCCTAAGAAGGCAATCTGAATCCCCTTCAGGGAACAGGCTGCAGGAATACAGCACTGAAGGTGATATAGCAGCATTTTAAAAAGAACCTGAAATCAGTACACAGGATGCCACTGAGGAACAGCTAAAATTGCTTTATCTGCTAATCTTCCTGGGAAAATTGCAATATTGGGAAATTGCAGAAAGACCAGATACCTTGCTCATATAGAATTGGATCTGCAACTGTGCTGGACCTATTTGGAGACTACAGTACATGATATTCTCCAACTAGAAGGAATTTCAGCCCAGGACAGGGTTCCTTTGTTAATGCTATCAATAAACATTATTAGGGTGAAGAGAGACATTGAGGTCAGTATTTTTAGAAGCAGAGTATGTTTGAGTAACCAATTGGAGACTCCTTACAGTGGGGTGATTTACTAATGGCGGGGCTTCCATCACTTGCCTATCATCTCTTTGAAGGATCAAATATGCCCAAATTTGGTGTTTGTTTGTTTGTTGTTTTATTTTTAAATATGCAATATGTATCCTTCAAATGTTATCTCGAAAGTTTACTCCATGAAAACAGACCAAACAATTATAAAGATCTTAATTTGTTTTTCATTACAATATAGGGGCTTTATATGTGGGATAAAATACTGCATAATCAAGAATTTTTAGATAGTAAACAAAAGAGTTTAATCAACTTCCTAGCAAGTTTGAATGATTTATAGTTTCTTGGACTCTTGAGACCTATTTGAAACTCTGACAACTTTCTGCTGTAGGCACAGTTAATAAAACTTGAATTTCTCATCTTAGGTTTTTCCCAAATGAAAGTTTTAAGTAATCAAAACACTGAGCTGATATACCAAAGCAAGGGCTATTGAGTGCTCCAAATATCTGCACAATAACAGATGGGCTAAAGCTACACAGAGTGATCTGAAAAATGCATCAAAAGCATGTAGCAAACTGTTCACATTCCACTTCTAAGTGAAAGATATGTTATAGTCACCTGGCATATGAATAAGTCTCTTGGATGTGAAACAAGAAAGTAAATTATGAAATGGACCCAAACTCTCTTTTAAGCAGAAACAAACATTATGGAAGAATTACTCCGAGGGGGGGGAATAAAAGCTTGCCAATAACTTTAAATTTCTTTTCTGTGCTTTATAGTATGGTGCTGCCTCATGTCCCAGCATAAATAGCTGAGTCAACAAAGGCATATGCACATGGAGGGATATGGTCCCTGAAATAAGCTCCCAGTTGAACAGACAAGACAGGATGACTTTGTGTGGAGCTCCTGACCTCCTCTTGGGCACCACGAGGGATGGGGCACTGGCAGAGCACCAGCCCCATGCTTCCACAGCCTGCCTACCCCCCACACTTGGCTCTCAGCATCTCTTTCTAGCATTTTGTCCACACACACTGTCAAAGCATCCAGCACAGCATTTCAGCCCATTTAAACCATTATTTTCTTACTTTCAATGGACCTGGGGCCTGGCCAAAGCTCTTCTATACAAAATCGCTGCTTAAAAGTCTCCCTCCCTCTCTCTCTCTCTCGTATGGTACATACCTCTTTCTACACAAAAAATGATTTATTATTTTAGCAATAGAAAGGCACTATAATAGGCCAATGAAAATAGCTAAAATTGTAGCCACTTTGCCTAGCAATTATACATGTGACAGTTTCATTTATCTGCTCGTCCAGCAGCTTAATTTACATCCCCACTTAATGGTTAGTTGGGGAAATGCACTTTACTGCAGCAGCAGCAGGGGAAAGCAAAGGCTGGACCAAGAATCTTGAAAGAAGGAATAATAATAAATTTTAATAAACACTGCTGCCATTAATTATGCAACCAAAACAGCCAGCAGCAAGCAAAAACAGTGAAGAGAGGAAAACATTGCCGTATTTACATGTGGAAATAAAACATCAGTCTGGTATCTACATTTAAATGTTTTAAAGCTGGATGAAACTGACTGAAAAATCCAGGGGGAGAGCTGATATTTGTTCTTTTTGTTTGTACTTTGGTTTTTGCTCCCTACAGTTCAACTGGATTTTAATTTCTTTTTTTCTCTTTAGTTCTAAAGGTAGAAAAAATGCTTAAAATAAAACAGAAATCCCAAAAACCCTAATCCCCCCAAAAACAAATGACCCATCACAGACACAAGCAAATATTCCCAGGAGTTTTGGTGAAGATTTAAGACAGCAATTACTATGAGAAAGTGTATGAAAATGAACTGGAAGAAATGGCAGATATGTTTCTGCCTCAGGAGAGCAGAATTTTTCAATGTCCCAAGTAAAATGATGATTTACAGTTCTGCAGTGAATAGACTTTACACACTAACCAAAACTTTGGTAAGGTTTAGATCAGGTCAGGGATTTCCTGATCACGTTTTCCTTCTGTCAGAAAACTTTCAGTCATTGAAATTTCATCTGTTATTTACCACTGAAAGCTTGAACAGTATTTATTGTTGTCTGGATTCCTCAGATTCTGAATGAAATATCTGGTCAAAACAGAGAGGTGCAGAGCAGGAGCAGCAGCTAAAGCACACACCTGCTATGTAAGAAACCAAGGTACTGAGCCTGGGATGGCTCAGGCAGGCAGAAAAGCTGAATTTCATTCTGTGACATTTAGGCAAAGGGCCCTGATTGCATGATCACTGTGGTGTCTCGTTCAGGGTCTAAGTGAAAAAGCACAATGTCTCCCTTACTCTCTGCACGCAGATATAGAGTTTTTCCAGAATCTCAGTAAGTCACAAAGAATGTAAAAAGAGCCCTTTGCCTGGTGGTCTCATTCAGGTATGGCCCAAAAGCCACCAAGTGCAATGGCAAACTTATTTGTCTAGTAGCTTCAGCAAGTCAAAGATGAGGGAGTTTCCATTTCTTTTGTTTGCTTGCTTTTTTTTTTTTCCTCCTTTTTTTTTTTTTTTTTAATAAACAACCATGGTTCTCATTTTAGGTGTGCATCTAGTACAAAGTATCAACTTGCTTGGGTTTTTTTTTTTTTAATGTAGATGCTTCACGTGCTGTGGCTCCTCAAACACAAGGCAGTCCAAAAATGTGCTTCAAACAAGTGAAGGGCAGCAGCCAGAACATTTGCAGCACAAAGATGACATCTTTTGGATCGTGGATTATGAACTATAAGTTTAAAACAAGCACTGAAAATGTCTGTCCTGATATTTTACACTCTTTCATTCTACGTGACAATAAACAGTGTTTCTGCAAGCACACGGGTGGCTATGGCTCCTCTGTATATAGGATACATATCCATGGTATCACACCATGCTGCACCAAGATATCAAGTTCATTCTCACCACACAAGAAATTGATGCAGAACTAACGAGAGCTGTTTCTCTTTAGTGGAGCCTGCCTGTATTCCATGTTGTTTAAACCAAGGGGACTTCAAGGAACTTAGGGAATTGGCTGAAGGAAACCACCCAAAGTTCAACAAGGAGAGGTACAATCTTGGGCAGCTGGAGCTGTGGCAAAGTTGCAGATGAGCCAGCAGTAGGCTCCCATCTTAAGCAAGGCAAACTGGGTACCAGCATGCCCAAGAAGGTCCTAGCTAGGAGACTCAGGGAGACAAAAAATCATCCTCTACATGGTGTCTCCGCTGGCAAGGCTGCAACTGTGTTGCTGTGCCCAGTTTTGGACCCCCAGAACTCAAGGATCCAAGGGAGAGCAGCCAGGGATAAGGGCTCAGGGTACAACACCCACAAAGACAGCTTGAGCTTGTTTAGCCTGAAGAAGAAGAGCCTGGAGCTACTTGAAAGAAGTTATGACAGCAGAACCAAACTCTGATAGTGGCAGATAGTGAAAGATGGGATGATGGCCACAAGATATAGCTTAGAAAGTAAAGATTGGACACTACAAAAAAGGTGTTGTACCAAGACAGCAGTGCAACCCTGAAATAGGCAACTGGAAAGGTGCTGGAAAGTGCATCTTTGGAGATTTCCAAGAACTGTCTGGAGAAAGCCAGGCCTGGATTGGTGTAAGTGTTGGTGACTGTCTTGCTCCAAGCAGGAGGCTGGACTAGAGACCTGCAGGATGCTCCTCCAGCCAACATCCCTGTTGCTCTGTGACCTCTTGGGTTTTTTTAGACATTAAGAGTCAAATCCTGTGAAGATAAATTGTACACTGAAACCAAATCATCTGAGAGTAAGAATGTGTTTAAGTTATTTCGTTAAAGCAAATTTCCTGATGCAATCTAGACAGCTGATGACTTCTGGGGCTAATCAGACAACATTTTATTGAGAGACAATTCTAAAGAGAGAGGAAAAAGGTGTTGAGGGATGGTCTGGGACAACCAAACAGCCAGGAGAGCCAACAGCCCTTTCCAAAAAGAACTATTTGGTGATAACACTGCAGGCACACATCTGGAAGTTGTAGCACAGTATCCATCACCTTTTCTTGGGAACAACAGAAGCACAAAATCTTTTTATTTCATGATTCAAAATGTATGGTCTTCCAGTGTTACCCATTCTCTTCTGACTCTGTACTGTCTAAGGATAACTGTTGCTAGACAGTGTACATCCCTTTCTGAGGGATTCACAGTCTTGAGACATACTGTAATTACTGTAACTGTACAAAATGTCACAGCTTTCTATCTTACAAGAACATCCAAGTTGAGATAAGCATTTACAGAAAAGATTGAAATCAGGGAACCCAAATCCTCTCACAGCTGGGTTTGTCAGACATCATGAGAGATAAGATAGAGAACAGAATCATCCAAGGAATTTTGTCTGCCAACTGGAAATGAACTCCATCTGAAAGAATGCTAATCAGTTAGCTGTTTTAATAGTAAAAACATTAAGCCTTTTTTAGGGAAACTAGGTATTTAATAACAAAAATTATAATTTATTTAGTCTATACAGACTTGCTCTGCTGTAAATCACTGATGCATCAGATAATACTTTGCATTTTTTCTTGAAAATCATGCAGAGGAGAAAATAATATTTTTGGTGTTATCAGGAGGAGCAGAGGCAGCTGACTCACTCTTTCTAATCCTTCCTAACATAACTGCATAATCACCTCACCAAGCACTGAACCTCAGCTGAAAGGGCTCTGTCTTCCATTGTTACTTTCTAAAAGCACAGGGAAGCTCCTCCCCAAGTGGGATTTGCATCACTAATTATTATGGAATAATTAGGAACAACAGATGCCAACTTTTGAACTTGCTGAGCCTGGTAAAATTTCCAGGGGCTTGGAGTTTTGGAAATTATGGAATTTTACTGTTCATTTGTGTGGGAGCTGGGCTGCTGTCACTGCAAACCATGTGATGGTATCAGGATTACAGTGACCACAACTCCAACTGGGGCTACACTGACCCATCTGAAAAAACAGAGTTAATGCATCTCTCCGACTGATTTTTTTAGACAGGCTCTGTAATTTAGTATTTTAATGGAGACTACCCATGAGTCAATAATAGGGCTTTCACAGCATTATACATGATACAGTATTCTTCTAAAATACACTGCAAATTTGGGGGGTTTTTTCCCCTCAGTTTAGTTATACAGTAATGAAAGGTCTTAAAAAAGCACAAGATCCTTTTGTAAGGTAAGGAAAACCTGCGTACAGGGAATATTTTACTACATTAAGTATGTCTAACAAACAGGAATTGCCTTTAAAGATCTCAGTAGTTGCCTTGGAATACTTAATTAAACAAGAATTTCTAGACTCAGATGAAAAATTTAAGTCCACAAGAAGTCATTGACTAAAGCCCACCCACACATGACACCACCAGAAAGTGACAAGCTTTCCTCAGGTTTAGCTCAGCTTGAGCTGGAAAATACTAGCATAAAACAAGAATTGAACTTCTTTATGCTCAACTATTTGCTCAGATTTTCATGTCCTGAAACAGAAGTGGAAGCTTTGCTGAACTCACAACAGCCTCTGAGGGACCCCCAAGACCTTACACTATGAGGCACCAACAGGGTGTTTGGGGACTCTCAGCAGAGAGATGTTGTGATGTTGGCCACCAGCTGGCCCCCTGGATAAAGGTGTTTAATGAACACAGCAAGGGACTGGGGGCTAAGGATAGACCTCTGTCTCTTTGCAGCTTTGGGGCCAATATTAAAAGGTAGCTCCAGAGAGTCCAAATCAGTTGTTGGAACCAGCAGAAATCACTGGTAACAGAAGCACAGAATTACCTTGATTGGAAAGACCTTCAAAATCATTGAGTCTAACCATTAACTTAACACTGATAGGACCTTATCTAAGCCACATCCCAAAGCACTATGTCTCATACCTATGTGAAGGGAGGATCATTACAGTTTAGACTGAATCACAGTTCAGGTAAGATCTTAATCTCCCCCCAAGCAGCAAAACACTCAACAAAACTAAACAAAAAAAAAAAAACCAACCAAGTACATTGGTCTGAAACCCACCAAGACTCCTCCATTCTTCAGTGGTAAAACTGTTAATCAAAGTTCATGGAAAACTAACATAACAAAGAGCTGGAGATGGCTGTTCTGGGGAGTGTTTACTCAGCCTGATGCTTTCCCTTTGGCTACTTTCATTATCAGTTGACAGAAATGAGCTTCTTTCGAAAAATTAATTAGAGCCCCCAGTTCCCTTCTGGAGGATACTCTCTCTACAGATTATACTAACAGCCTAAAGAGAAGAGCTTCTAACCAGTCTGAAAGTGGTTGTAAAAGAGGGCCAAACAAAAATCTGCACACTTACAATGAAGCCATGAGTTCTCTGAAATCAGGCATTGATTCTGGGCACCTTATTATAAGAGGGACACAGAAGTGCAGGAGCCTGTCCAGAGAAGGGCAGCAAAGCTCCTGAAGGGCCTGGAGCACAATTCCTATGAGGAACAGCTGAGGGAGCTGGAGGTGTTTGGTCTGGAGAAGAGGAGGCTGAGAGGAGACCTTAGAGCTCTCTGCAACTGCCCCAAGGGAGGTTGGAGTGAGGAGGGAAACAGCCTCTGCTCCTTAGTGACTGTGATGGGAGCAGAGGGAATGGATGGAAGCTGTGCCAGGGGAGGTTTAGGAAATATTTGGAATGGCCTGCCCAGGACAGTGGTGGAGTCATCATCCCTGGAGGCATTTAAAAGGCATTTGGACCTGGTCCTTAGGGACATGGTTTAGTAGTTAGCTTATGGTGTTGGTCAAAGGTTGGACTGGATGATCCTGGAGGTCTCTTCTAACTTAAAACATTTTGTGATTCTGTGATTAAAAGAGTACCTGCACCTCTGGGATATCTGGATCAGTAACCTGTGACTCCCAATGCTCCAGGGTTGCTGCAAGGCTGCATCACTTAGCTCTGAGGTCACCAGGCTTTTACAAATGACTATCACAGCTTCTTTGTAATAATTACAGAGCAACTATGAAAATAACAGCAAAAGCTATGCCAAGCCAAGCCAGATCCTTGCTGGGAAACTAACTCCTACCAGCCCAGTTCCACTAGTATCTGGGGAAAACCAGACATTTCCACCTCTGTCCCATATCCATGACCTCATGATGCTCCCAGCTTTAGTTTTACCCACAGCACACACATCTTTAGCATGTCCTTTCTCTCCATAATCTCACCTAAGCAGCATCCTCATCCATCACATGGTCAGGGTCCCACTGCTGGTCACAGACATAGCAGATAAGGTTCCAGCTTGGTCTCTGGGCTTCATTTGTCTCAGAGACCTAAATAAAACAATTTTTTGCAGAAATAACTAATTTCTGAGCTTCACATTCCTTTCTTGGGATATCAAGCCATGTGTGCGCTCACAATCAAGTCAGATAACAGAGCCTATGAAACTAATATTATCAGGATCAAATACCACGCACGATTCCTATTTTAAAATGCACAATTTCTGCCTGTTTTTTACATGCAATTAACCTATGAGAAAAGAGTTATCCAAACACGTTTTTATCACTGTCTTTAAAGTAGTACTTAGACATTTCTACCTCAGAAGAGTTTTCAGTGCCACCTTTAAATTGGAAAGTCAGTCTAAACATGTACATTTCTAGTTGCATTTGCATTCCTCCTCTATGCAGGGGCCATAGAAACAATTGGTTCATTGGTTTAGCAACAAAAAAAACCTATAGTGAAAATTAAAAAAACCAAACAAAACAGTCTTGGAACAAGTTTTTTTATTTTCTCTACAGAACAAAATCCCCCTATCAAATAATTTCCCTTGGCATTCCATTTGCTCTGAAATGTTTTGTTCCATGTGCTTGTGTGAAAATGAAAGGAAATAATATTTTTAATAATGCAGATCAGGGGAACCATCTGCCTCATTTAAGGATGGAAGTCTGCTTTGCATCTGAGTTTTTTAACCTCTGTGGGAATGACAGCACTCTCCTGCTGGAGGGCACTAGAAAAAGCCTTCTCCATCCCCTACAGCCCTGTTCAGTGCAGGTGAAAAAGTCACGGAGAGAGGGCAGGAGAAAGGCTCCGTGCAAGGGTGAGCAGGACACTTTGCTAGAAGTCTGTGCACCAGCTTCAGTGAAAGTCCACTGATTTATAAAGAAACAAAGCCAGAGAGACAGGCTGAGGACATCTTGCCCTAGGAAAATAAATTCCTCTGGTAGTGAAAACAAAAGGAGAATTTAAGTCAAGCTAGAAAGCACCCTGAGACTTGCTAAGGCTGAGTCAATATGCTAACTTTGAAACTTCACAGCAGGGCATGTATTGTAGTAGTATGTGTGTCTAGTTCAAAGAAAGTCAAATCCAAATTCAGGGTGGCCAAACAGGCACTTAACATTTGCCCCACACCATAGTTGTCTGCCTGCCTTAAACACTCAGTCACAAGTTATTTCTTTGGGAAAATGAATCCTGCTGAAAATCAATATTAAAAAGACACGGGAGAGGCAATGTCTGGGGAATGTGGAAACACGGCACGTGCAGCCCTGATCCCATCCATGGAAGTGATCTCGGGAGACCAGAACGTCAGGCAAGCTGCCAAAAGCTCCCTGCAAAGCCTGGATTTCCCTGGCAATTTTAGTCACAGCTCTGCCACTTGAGTTACTGTGACCTCAGTCCTCAGCAGTAGCCACACAGTTTGGACATTACGGTTTTCACTGATGGAAGGAAAAATAAGGAAAAAATTAAGAATGCTCATTATGCCAAACACCAGAAAGTGCCTGCGGGTTTTTGGTTCTGTTTTTTATCTTGGTTCTTCTACAGCCCTCGTGTGAGAGTCTGACCTCACTGATTTGCAATTGTCTCAAAGGAGCAATTTTAAAGTGAATAGCCCTGGCTAGGGTGGAGAACCTGGCCTGCCAAAGCTGAGAGGGGGTGACACCTCGGGAACTCCTGTGTGATCCCTCCAGACACGACTGAGCCACCTTGATTGTGCTTGCTAAGTACCTGGCTAAGGGGGCTGGAACAGAGCAGGGAGTAGCACCTGGAAGAAGATCAGAACTGATGACTGGGTGGAGACTCTGCCCTTTTCTTGAGGGCCAGCCTGCAACGCTGGGACACCCCTGGATCTTCTAAATTAAATGCTGGGGCTGTTTGGTCACCTCTTGACCCACCGCCATCTCTCATCGGACCCTGCCCAGGATCAGCGCCATCTTGAAGAAACTCGCTGGACAGCTGGTGTAAACCCTCCTGGTGACTCTCTCTTTCTCTCTCTTTCTTACCCTTTTTTCTCCATTTTTCTCTGTTTCTGCCCACTTTTTTACCACTTTTGTCTCTCTCTCTTAGATCTTCTTTTCCTCCCCCCCTCTTCTGCCTGGCTCTATATTTTTGCCTGTGTCAATTGTCAAATAAAATCTGCCTGCACCCGACCCTTCTACAGTTGGACTTTGTTTTGCGTGTCCAAAACAAAAATAAATTTTAATGTTACCTCGGACTGTAACACCTCGGTAGCCACTTTTTTCACTGTCCAAGACACACACTTTTCAATGCAGGGACAGACCTTGGTTTTTCTGATCATATTACAAGTTATGTGCTGTTCTCTAACAGGGAAGGTTGCTCTTAAGACCTGAGTATCCCCAGAGTGATCACAGCTAATAGTCAGTGATCCTGACTGCCAGAAATTTAAGGCCAGCCCTCAAAAAATCTTAAAATTCATCTTCTAGACTCACAGCATTAAAAAACAAACAAACAAAAAAAAAACACGTTTTCATTAAGAAGTAGTTTTTAACATCCACGATGATGAAAGAAAACCTGTAAATGTAACGATGTTGTATGCCAAGAAGCCATTCCTCCATCCAAAGGCAAGGAAACAATTCCAAGCTGTGTTTTTAAATGCGGACAGCACTCACCGAGTAATGACATCGACCATACTTGTAGCAGAGACCACAGCATCACATCCTGCAGTTCCTCTCAGCAGCCAGTGAGACAGAGCCCTTGTCTCTTTCTGACCAGTCAAACCTCTCTCAGGGGGAAAGTTGTCTCAAGTCCCAAAGCAAACATGCAAAGCTCAGGAAAATCACGAACTGAGGATTATTTTTTTTCATTCTTCTCCTGCATAAGCATTCATTTCAGAAGCTCTGCTGCTATTTCCACACTGTCTGCACCAGTAGCTGAAGATAACCTTTTGATAACATTTGCAACTCACACACTGATGTACCATCTATCTCTCATTGTATCTCCCACTGCATGCTTTGCTATTCACAGCCATTACTCAGATTATGCTGCCTTGTTTTACCTGGCAACACAAACAAACTGAAGAAATAAGAAATGCAGATTTCAGAGAGATGTTTTGAAACTCATGTCAGCCTCCGCTGGGCAGTTTCCCCCATGTCAGATGTGCCTACCATGAAGTGCTTTATGGCACTTTGCAGTATATAAAGGTGCAGCAGAAAACTGTGAGCACTGCCTTTATTCTCAGTTGTTACTGTCCCTTCAGTAGTGAGAATTTGGAGGACTCGTCCAGTCAATTCCTGATGAGCTCACAGTTTTACAATTGTTTATCTCAGCCACAAAATAGCACAAAATT
The DNA here is from genome assembly GCF_003957555.1 of Calypte anna. Taxonomy (NCBI): domain Eukaryota; kingdom Metazoa; phylum Chordata; class Aves; order Apodiformes; family Trochilidae; genus Calypte; species Calypte anna. Next base: position 31,607,205 of record NC_044253.1, read on the forward strand.
TTAAGCTGCTATTGTTTTGTAGGATAGGAAATGCATTTTCTGATATTTTTTTCATAATGTGCTGTCAAAAGCCTATCTTTCCAGGACATTGGCATGTGAGTGATAATTTTGTGGTCCAGTACTTTTCCTGAAAAATTATATGGAAAAGTTCCTTTTTTTATTAATAAAAAGGTATCAGAAAACCACTGTCTACAATTCTTCTCTACATGGTCAACAAGCAAGATTGTTCTGACATCTAGGGAGGCAGTCTTTAAACTCCTATCACTGGAAGTGAAGTAAGAAGAGTAAAAAGTTATTATTTCATATGCATGGATTTAAAAATTACCTGAATTTAGAAGTAGCATAGTATTAAATATATAATCATTAACCCATATCAAACAGTGTACATCTTAATGAAAAGATGTGAATGAAACCCCATTCAATCAGTCCATGTTTCACAGAAAGTTCAGTTTGCTCCATAAGATGGGCTCCTCTTGAAGCATTTTGAATGAAATTCAAACCAGTGTTCCAAAAGCCTCAGGAGTGAAGGCTATCAAATACCAGAATTCTCTGGTCATCTACACATCCAAACTAAATGGAACACCCTTTTTTACACTCTAAGGCATCTGTAATGTGGTTAGATCAAAGCAGTCAGTGTTCTCAGCTTCCTACCTTCTCATTTTTTTCTGGCTCTTAGGAGGGTTTGAAAAGCCCCAGTTCAGCAATGTGCTTTAGAGGAATACCCAAACTCTTTCCAAACACCATGTCTCACAACCCAGGATCCATCTTTTGACACCTTCCAAAACACATCAATCTGAAACAAATCGTATCACAAACTCATCCATGGGATCTTTGCTGAAAAGTGTCAGGATGGACACCTGGACCAGATTGGATGCAGGCATCTGTATCTCATCTGTGTCTCAGTCTGTACCTCCTTAAGTGAAGCAGACAAACCCCATGGATGATGTGATTGCTGAGCTGTGCTTCTGGGGGTGAATGCAGCTTCTACAAGGCTGAGCAGCAACCTCATCCAGGCCACAAAACAGGCTGGAGGCAAAGATGTAGCTAAGGAAAACAGCTTGGATGCCTCCTTTAGTTTCATTCCACCAAAGCTGCAGGATATTTTTGAAGTGTCCTGTTGTTTGGGATTGACAGGTATAACAGCAGCAAAACTGTCAAAGGGAACTGTGGCTACTCCATTTCCTCTGTTTCCCAGGAACCTCCTGCCCTGGCATCAGAAGAGGAAAATGGGCAAAAAGAAGGGCTCTCACCACCTCCCTCTTTTTCAGATTGTGTTCCATACAGAAACCCCATCTGAATAAACATCACAGCATTGGATGAACTAATACTAATGCTTATTTACTACATTCATGTCTCCTGTCCCTCTTTGATAGGTCCATAAACCTGATAATCAATACTCTCATTAAATAACTGTGCATCTGACCCAAATACAATACACAAATAAAATATAAAAGCAATATAATCTAATCATAATATAATTCTGATAGATGATGAAGATCTAAGGCTGTAAACTTATTCCACTCCCCTCCATCTCCTAGAATTGTACATATTGATATCCATTAGCCCTCAGAACATTACCAGACAAGAGCAGAGTATAAAGTTGTACAACAAAAACCCCAGCATCTTGCTTAATACTTCCAGTGAAAATCATTGGTGGGAGATAATGAAATTTATAACTGTAGTGTGAATTTACAGACCTGGATATGTTTTTGTAGAAAATTATAGCTACAGATGAAAAGATAAATCTCTTTCTCTATCCCAAACCAAAAGCACTGCCAGTTTTATTCCCACAGGATCGATACCAATCACCCACTGTAGCCAACCAGGAACAGCTGATAACAATCAGGAGGCACTAGATCCAATTCTGCTGTAGTGACAGGGCTAGTAAGTCAATAACTTCAAAAGGCAGCTTTAAAAAAAATAATCTAATTTTTAGAGAGTCATATAATAGGAAACAATTTGTAAGTCAAGATTTTAAGCAGATATAAAAACAGAGCATGGCCTTAGTTACCCTTTAAAAAATATTTTTACTTAGGTTTAGCTCACACAGAGGCAGGAGAGAAAACCTGTGCCTATGCCAGCACTGTCAGCTTTTTCTTGCCATTTGCTGACATCCAAAATTTCTTCCAAACGAGGAATATCCCAAAGCATTACAGTGCAAATAGGTGAAGGCAAGCATGCTTCTGCAGGTATTCCATGGACCCTCTTGGGGTAACCCTATCCTCAGATGAGCAGCTCAGAGCCCACCCTGGACAAGGTTAGTCTTAGTGATTGCCCCAGTCTTTGAGAGCCAAATTCTGGCCATGGTTTCAGGAACTTACACATCACAGGACAGTGTAAACTGGCCCTATACACAGGTAATCCTGCCAAAGAATAGTTGTTACAAAGAGGTAACACAGAAAGTAAAGGAATCTAGTTCTAGTACTTAACTAGCTGTGACATCAGAGGAAATTTAGAGCAAACTCCTTCCTGTTTTTCTCATCAGTTTTGCTCTTTGGTTATAACAGATGCAGGAGAAACTTCGTCACTTTTCTAGCAAAGGAAGGCTTCAGGACCCAAAAAGACTTTCTCTTGAAATAGATGGGTCTGTGTAAACCCTTTGACCCTTTTGCAATGGGCAGAATCTGGTTGCCCTGACTGCTGCTCTGCCTGTTTGCACTCACTGTAGGGGCTCTGGGGGTCCCCAACAGCCTCAAAGCTATAGCAAGAAATGGCCTTTGCACACCCACATCTAATATTCCTTGGCTGAAGTTTCAAGAAGTTGCAAGAAAGCATTCACTGCTGGTGCTCCTCTACTTGCCAGAACACTTTTTTTTTTTTTTAGCAGAACTTGCTGAAAATTCCTCTGTGCACTGACTCTTCTTACCAATTCAGTTTACTTGAAAGTGCTGCCTCTGTGCAGTAGCTATGATAGGATGCAAGCATGTCAGGAGGGCTGCAAGCTGTTGCAGTGCCAGACTCCTCAATGCTGAGTATTTTTGCGTGCCTCAAGAAAAAGAAAAGCTAGCAAGGAGACAGTGGAAAGCTGAGAGGTTGAAGTCAGGAGAGTGGAAGAACTACAGGAACCAGGACCCCTTAATAGATACTTAATAAATACTTACATATCTGTCTTTTACCCAGAAACCTCCTTTCATACCTTTGGATTCTACTGCTCAGAAATTCTCAAAAATAAGAAAATTATTTGAAAGGATTTTTTGAAACTACATTCTTAACCCCAACACCACTATAGGCAATGCTCAGGGTTTACTACAGTTATTCAAAATTTTCCCTATATAATGATGCCCTGGTTTGGTTATTAGCTCTGTCAAACCACCTCTTTATTCAAACTTCTCTAAGAGGTGCTGTACAAGGCAGTCTTTTTGTCAGGAGAAAGGAAGGAGATTTCCATTTTAATGGTTTAGCAGAGTGAGGGTTCTGTTTTAAGAGTTAAAACATTATTATTAAGCAGATGGTTTTTTCCCTGCAGAACCCATACCAGAGAACATGGATTTGATATCCTGCAAACAGCCATTGTGGCAGGGACACATAGCTTAACACCCACTATATTTGGTGAATATATATATATAAAGTCTTTGAAATGAAGCAGTTATTTAAGAGCAACCTAACTTCTGATTCTTGACCATCTCCAAGAATCAAAACAAATGGCTACATAAGAGATCTATGTCCAAAGGGAATTTTTAAAACAATTTAATGGTATTGGTACTGTAACATATATGATGGTTTAGCTAACCCATCTCATCATGTAGATTTGATGTACAGCTTAATCCAACAAAACCTTTGCACTCTGGGGGCACCAAAGCCAGGAACCCAGACTGTGTGTATTCCCTGAACCCATTCTCACGTTGTTGCAATGTGTAGTCACAAGCACGCAAAACAGCTCTTGCTGTACAATCAGGACAACCACATTCAGACCAAAATATTATTTCTGGGTTTATACCTGACTGCCTTCTGGATTTTGAACTATACATTGTCTTTCAGGCTTTTCTTTACAGCCCAGAGATTTTGTTTCCTTTTGTTCCCAAGCTGAGGTTTGCACAGCAATCACTTCTCTCTGAAAGCTGGGATGTAGAAAACCAAAAAAACACCTCAAACCTAGCTTCACGTGTATAAACGTACAAAACCACTCTAAAAATATATTTAGGTAAAGAAAATTATTGAAGCATCAGAATCAGAAATTTTGCCATACATGCTGCTGTAGTGAAATGAGGCAACCAGGTGCCACTAATTGCCAGGTAGTGGATCTTCTTACCTGACTCCTTGGGTTTTCTGCTAATGCTAGTTTGCGCCAGACTGGATCCCTTTCTTCTGATTCATCTGAGCACGGGCTAGATCGAGGTCTATGCCCGCATTCTCCACCAGATGTTGCAAGACGAACCTCTCTTAGGGTACAACACTCCAAGGTCCAACCAGGTGTTCCAGCAGAAACTCATGAAAAGTGCTCTGAGTCTATAGCCCTCAGGGTTGACCAGCCTGGATCAGTGCTATTGCTCCAAGAGCAACTGACCTCTCTGCTGGCTTGCTCAGGACTGAGCTGAGCCTGTGCTTCAAGCCTCACCTTTTATTGGCCCCCTAATCCTGCTCATGCACAGTTGGGGCCTGCCCTAATCAGGCACAGGTGGGCTTAACACAAGCTCATGCCCACTACCTGGCAATTAGTGGCACCTGGTTGCCTCATTTCGCTACATGCTGCAGTTTAAACTTCTCAATGTAAAATCCAGTTCAGTCAAGTTGGCAGCAGACACGAAACTTTCCTCTTAAATACTCCAAGAGTGGTAACAAAGCCCAAGGAGATGAGGCATTTCAAAAGTCCTTTCTACCCTGAGCAGTGAGATGTAAGAAACCTCAGTGTATCCCACACCAGCTCCCCACCTGCCATCACAAATTGCTCTGATGATGAAAGCAGCTTGTCCAGAACCAGTGGTGTACACACGTGGTTAGTCATATTGGTGATGAAGCAAAGCAGAATTCAAGTGTTTCTGTACAGAAGAAATATAGGCAATGAAATCAGAGATTTGATAGGTCTGGGCAGCATTACTTCCCAGTTGCACAACAAAGCAAACCATTTATGAGGCATGAAATACCTGACTGACCTTGAAGCTTGTGGCTGAGGATTTATGTACAGGGAGCAACCACAAACACCTCACCATGGCTGAATTTTATTTTGGCTCTTGGGAAACATGGCAGATCCCTCACATATGATAGCTGCTGCCTCCTTTAAACACAGCAACAGCAAACAAATCATTTCATCCGCCATGCAACTCCAGAGAGGGCAAGCACAGAAAATAGACCTCTATTTGCTTGTCAGCAATTTGCAATATCATCAGGTTTTGAACAAGTCTCCCTGTGTTGCAGCTGGTGTAGGAGAGAAGACAACTTAAAAATGGGCTGGAAACCCTGTGACAAGAATCCTGGAGGGTGCCTGACCACCCCTAGAGAATGAACCACTGCTGGCTGCAGCCACAGCTATGCAGGCACCCCAGAAATCAAACATCTGACATCCATCACTTGGTGCTGGGCAGGGTGTAGCCATTGGGTTATTTGGGAGCCTAAAGCCAGGAGTGCTCTGTCTTTGCAAAAGAGGAAAGGTATGGCCCCAACACCTCACAAGCTTTCAGGAAAATCTTTGGGAACTAAATACTATGTACAAACAAAGTGACTGCAGCATTGGGACAGAGGTAACAATAACAACACTGTGAGAGGCATCACTACTACTGTGTCCTTGATGCTGCTATCTCTTTACATGGAGGGTATTTCTGCCCCAAGAGGAGGGAATCTTCCAGGAAACACTGATGACAAAAAAACTCCCCATCCCTGCTAGCAGGGTCATCCTAGAAAGAGACAATAACCACAGCCAAATAGGTTCTCAATTGCCACAGGGAAATGTCAGGGGGAGAAAAAATAGCTGCACAAAGAAGTTGTTGAAAACCCCTTGAAGTGAAACCTCAAAAAAGAACAGAAGTTCAGAAAACAAAACCACCTGAAGACGAGTAAGGGGAAAGGCTCCTAGCAATTCCCATGCTATTGTTATTTTAACTTGTTAACTACAAACATCCCAGAGCCAGAGCTTTTTAACTATTTACTCCACCTGCAAGAAGAGTCCTTCTCTCTGGAGGTTACACAGAGCCCACCTCAGGGAGATGCAATGGGCACTGGAATAGCCCAATGAGGCAGTGCCATCTGCAGGTCTCTGGAAACATTTGAGCCTGTTTTTTTTGAAAGCCAGTAAAGCCACTGCTGCTGCAGCAGAGGAGCACTCCTTCCACAACAGAACAAGGGCTGTCCATCACACAAACCAGGCCAGAGTTCCTGAAGGAAATTAGGACAAATAATAAACGATCTTGCAGCAACAAAACCAAGAAAAAAGAGGTGTTATGACAGAAGAAGCATGAGACCTTGCAAAGCACTAAAGTGAGGGTATTGATTTAATTTTGATCTGAGATCACCTCGTAAGTCACATCATGATCATTTGGAGAAGGGAGGACATTGCACCTGGATAGGAGTAAAGGGAAAAACCATTTGAGAATTGCAGCAGCAAGGATCTGCAACAGCTTCCCAGAGAGGGTCAGAAAATCCACCTCATCTCCAGGAAAAGGAATTGCAAAACAGAGACTGTATTAACAAAAAGCTTTGAGGTAACCCAAAACATCCTGGAGTCCTCTATTCATATACATGCAGTGTTTGCATTGCAGAACAGATATGGGAGAAGACAGCATTTCCTGTAAGATGGAGACTCTCTAACCCAGCATTGAGGACAGAAGGGTCCCACCAAGATGAGTAAAATGGTGCATAGGGAAGGGAATATTTACTACTTCTCTTTTCCTGCAATAGTACAGTTTCAAAGTATTTCTTTCACACCAGGCTTTTGTACCAACTTAACTATCAATCAGTTATTCAGCTTGCAGTGTCTCTAGAGCTGAACCCCCAAAGAATGGGTTTTCTGTTCCTTTTCCAACTTAGCAGGAAATAAAAGTGGAGAAAAAGATATCTGCTTCTATGTTGCTAAGGAAAAAAAAAAAATCTCATTCTGTATTCTCCAGTCCACTGTTCTGTTCAATTTTGCATTTCAGCTTTTCGTTGCTCTTCAGGGAATGTCTGAGATTCAGAGATCTCAATAGTGAACCAGGGCAGGTAACAATTTCAGTACACAAATTCACCCAGCTGAGAGTGATGCTGAGATTGCAGATTGAGCCAGAAGGCAGGAACAATCAGTGCTCTCCAACTGCAAGGACCTGAAAAAGAACTTTGCTATTAATTGCAGCTAAGTACATTGTGCTCAGTACCACGCTGGGCTGTTCACCAGGCAGATTAATATATAGCTGATATACACTTATATAGTAACTGTACTGTACAGTTACTGTACTGGTTTTTTTCACTTTTTTTTCAAAACTACCTTTGTGCAACAGAAAGCAGTTTAGTGTTAACTGAAGAACAGGAGCTCAGATGAAAGCCAGGAATGAAACAAGTCTATTGCTGTGCTGTGAAGCAACAGCCCGCAGTATCATCAGCGTATTAATTATGGCCTGCAAAGCTCTTTGAAGTTGCAGAAAACCACTGCCTGAAAATGCTATTATTTTATTGAAATCAGCATCTGTTGTTTTCAGCATGATCTATTCATTGTCACAAAACAGCATCCGAGCATCCCTGCTGCCTGTTTATGAGAGAAACACCACCCCCACGTTAAGGTTTGTTTACTCCCAATGCCAGAGCAACTGCAGCAGCCAGAGGCCAACACCCTGCCAAAACATTTCATCCCATTCCCCTTGAATCATGCTCCGAGGTGCAAATTACAGCTCTGAGATCTTGCTTGCCCCACAAATCAGCTTGACTAAAAGCATCCTTCTGGAAGCAAATTCTGGTGTACTGGGAGCAGGAAGCTTGACACGCCTTGCTGCATATGCTTCTTGCTTATCTCCATGGACAATTAGTAGGATCTCTCTTGAGTAATGGGTTTTTGATGGGCTGGGAGGAGGATGGATGCTTGAGCACCACGCAGTTGCTGAGATTTAATTACAAGGCCAGACTGGCACTTTCACAGCACTGGCACTCAGGTGCAGGATCAGGGGCAGGAGGGAGCTGGGTGCCAGACAGCTGCCTGGGCTCCTGCTGCCTGTCCCCACCACCCCACTGAACTGTGAGCTTCCTCTTCCATCTACCAGCCCTGCTTTTCTGCACAATGAAAAGAAAACAACACACAGGACATTTGTCCCTCTGCTGACTCTTTCTGAGAGTCTGCTGAGCCATGCAAGTTCCCAGGGAGGCTGGTGGGAGCCTTCACATTCAGCATCTTTGGGAACCAGACACACACACCAGTGGGGTTCCTCCCTGCATAGTGGGGTGTGGGGCTCCTGCTGTCCCCACAGGAGCTGAGGAGCTGCAATACTCCTGGGGTAGGAGCAGCTTTGGCTGTGTCCCTCTCCAAGCCCGTGACTCCTGTGTCCTACCACCTCCTTCTTCTGTCTCAGCAGAGAACAAGGAGGTGACCTTGGCTAACAATCCCAGGGGATTCAGCCATACACAAGGAGCCTAAGCCCAAGCTTGTGCACATTCTCCCTATCCAAGCATAAATCTGACATGGAAGTGGGGGTTGTTTTCCCATGTGATTGAGAACCATCCGTAGCCCTATTTATCAGTTCTTGATTTTAATTACCTTTTCGGCAGCAAAAAGAGTACCTGCTGCCCAAGGTCACTCCAGCTCATCATCACCTGAGATGCACATGAAACATGAATGACTCAAGCCTTCTGGTGAGAGAAAAATATCCAGGCCATCCATAAGTAATGCCTGTTCACTACAGATATCAGCATGTCGGTGCTGAAGACCTCATGCCACAGAGGTCTCCGAGCAGCCAGCAAGAATGACAGACACAAAGACCCAGGCTGGAAACCAACTGTCATGGGGTGAGTAGGGTGGGCAATATAAAGTTAAAGGTACTGGAAGTTTTCTAGTGGCAAAGTTAAAGGTATTGGAAGTTTTCTAGTGGCTTTTTGTGTATTTCTTAAATGAAAAAAACCACACACAAACAAACAAAAAAGCAAAACAAAGAAAAAACCCAAACAAAACCACAAAACCCACCAACAAAACAAAAAACAAAATACCAAAAAAACAACCAAGGAATGGAAAAAGAAAGCAACACCCCAGAGCTCTGTGTGTTAATTGCAAATATTTACCAGCAGCAAGAGACATCTCCATGCTGATCATGCTAGCAATGGCCATCACATTATCATAGCAAAGCATCAGAATAATTGTTATTATTACTTTATTTAATTATGTTATTACTGCAGATGCAGAGGGAAATCTTAATACTCTACTGCCCCAAATCAGGAATTGATTTTATAATGAGACCACACATGTCCTGCTCATGTCCTGCTGTGTAAGCCTGGGGCAGGTGAGTGGGAAGGCAAAGAGGAAGAAGGCAGAACTAAATTAGAATGAGGTTATAACATATTCATTTATGTCAGAAAATAATTTTTGAACTGTAATACCTCCTCTTATTAGGAGTCCTCACTATTACTATTTCATCCAGCCTCAGGCATCCCTGCTGAAAGGGGAAATGGTGAGTGAATGAAAAAAAGGCAAAGAAACCTCACCCAACACTAGATGCAGGAGTAGGGAAAACAATGGGAAATGTCTTTGTAATCATGCACAGCAACAAAGGAACTGAAAGGAAAGTAGTCATGGCATCATGTGAACACTGAGGCACCTTATCTACTCAGTTGTGTTTCATAACCCTGCTCCATATGCACACTTCTGTCGGCTGGTGAAAGCATCATACAAGAAATGGCAGATGAAACAGTTCATTTAATAAAATTACACACCCTCCCACAGAACTGGGACTCTAAGAAACAGAAACTAGGAACCCCCCCATGTGAAACCTGTTCTTCCCATTCTGCCACATGAAATCCTGGGCACATATGTTCCTAGCACTCCCAGGCTGGCTGCTCCTGGCTGTTGTGCACACGTGTGCCCACAGGCATTAGTCAGCACAAGATGCTGTGCTGGCATCTTGCTGTGTTGGCAAGAGACAGTCTGGCATTTCCAGCCCATCAGAAACATCAGCAAAGCTGCTGCTGTGGTCAGTGGCTCACCAAAAGCCTGGTGCAGACTTGTTCACCTGGGCAGTGGTCCCATACAGTGAAAGTGTGGAAAGGCAGAAGAATCCTGGTGTATTAGGAGGGCATCACCGAGTGCCCTCCACACAGATGGCAGAAGCTGTTCACCTTATGGTACTGACTCAAGAAGCTCTGTAGTCAGTACCCTCTGTTCCTAGGTGTGTTGAGGGGGAAAAAAAAAAAAAAAAGAAAAAAATCCTAGAAATTGGCCCTGAACAAGAATAGATTAAAAAATAGACTTTGGCAGGAGTCCCATAACCAACCTACAGAGAAAAGGCTTGATTCCACCCCTTGCTTCAAGCACCATGCCATGCAGAAGAGTTGCATCCTCCCTCTTGAGCCTCCATTCCTTGACAACTCTTTGAGGCAGCAGTGCCACAAGTACCTATTACACCTGGCAGAGTGAGGCAGGAAAAAACACAGCACAAGCAATGACAACAGCCATGCAGATAAATCAAACAAAGTCCAAGAGTCATATTTAACCAAAAAAACAATGTTTTCTTCTCTTAAAGAGAGGACTGGAGATAGCAGTGACAAGCACTCTTTCTGACCACGGCACTCATACTTACCAGAGCCCTGCTGAATTCCATGTCAGACATCAGCTGTTCTCTTCCCCAGCAGCTCAATAATAATCCTAAGCAACTGGATTTAACTCTGAGTTCTCTAAGAGTAGGTCAGGCCACCTGTAACCACAGTGGTTTCCCCTACATGAAGCCACATTATTATTACACAGATGACTGAACTGGTTGGGTCACATAAAGTACCACAAACGTCTGCTCATCCCTAAAAATAGACCCATGAGCCCCATGTAAACAGTTGATTCTTTCTTAAATCAAAACTGATCTGAGCTTTTCACCTCCTCTCCCTATTGCCTCAGCAAGAGCAGACCTGAGACTGCCTAAATGCTGCAAAAACAGAGTAAGAGGAACCCTCTCCCTCAGACTTTTAAAATGACTTTCAATGATCCCCAGAGCCATCCTTCCCCTTTGCTCGTGCTCCTTGTGTCCCTCAGCTGTGTGGCAGAGCTCACAGCCAGCCTTCCCTTCCTGAAAAATCTGGAGGTGAATCTTCAGTCATGCCCCTTTCTCCAGGGCAGGAACAACTCAAGAGTCCAGTGAGGTCAATACCCACTGCTCTGAAATTATCTGTATATTTTTCAGGAAGCTCTAAATGAACGTAGTCAAAAACCTTCAAAAAGATCTTACCTTAGAAGTCTGTGTGCTGTGTGGGTTTAAAGGGAGACCAAAGCATTGTAGAAGACATCTGTGATGAAGAAGACATCTTGGCCTTCTCCCACACAGACCTACCCTTAGCACCTTGAAGTTTGCATCAGCTTTGAGGTAACATCTGCATTACAGATGCCTCCCAAGCTGCACAGCTGCCTGATGCCAGCTGGTTTGCTGCTGCCTGCTCCAGCAGTTACCAACCTTCCCACACCTTCTTCTGAGCCCCTGGGAACACCCAGGATACAATCTTGTCCTGGCAGTTGGAGAGAGGAGCTATTATTTCACAAAGGGAGCTTTATGGGATTCAATAACTCTGGTTATTTGGCCAACTCTCCTTTTTTTGTGGCTTAGTTGAGTTTGTTGATCTCATTGTATCCATAGACTAAAGCTGACATTTCCTTATCAAAATGGACTAAACACCTGCTTTATTTCAGCCCATATAAAGCTCCCAGGAAATAAAAGTGATCCAGAACAATCAGATCAGCTGTCAACTACCTTGGTTTTGGTATACCTCACCCTTCAGAATCTCTTAAGACCACATCTTCATCATCCAAGGTTTGTTTTTTTATAAAATAAATTACATATGTTGAAATGTTTGCCATACCAAACTAAAATAAAAAGTTTTAAAAAATCCAGATAGGAAATAATTAAGCAATGTGACTCATGACAGACACCAGACATGGTCCTGTCACCCTGGTTTTGCACCCTGGTAAATGCATTGCCAGCTCTAGAGACTCCCATCATCCATATTTTTGTCAGCAATATCCAGGCGGAATGGAGCATCTGCAGGTTTCAAGCTGACACTTTCAGCCAGCTCCTCCTAGCTGCATTTAATTGGATCCCAAGTTAAGTGTTGTCAGACATGGTGCATGGGAATCTGAAGGTGTGCCAACACCAAAAGCAAGATTACAAGTTTCTAAATGACTTGGAGGTGCACTTTCTATGGGCTCATTCCTACCTCGCTAAATGTTGGGAAGCCCTCTCCCCCTTCATGACAGTTTATGGGATCAAACCCTCCCTTTGCAAACCACTAACACATGTCAGTAAATTTACTTGCAGGACGAGCTCTAATAAAGCCAATGATGCACTCATATTCCCAGCAGTGCTCTCATTTGCGGGATCAGAAGCTTCAAGAGCCTTTTAATTTTATAATGAAGGGGGAAGAAAATCAAGAACAGTGATTTCCCTGGAGCTGCATGAGGGCTGGAATTTAACAGTAGAACAGAGAAAAAATAGTACAAGATGCCAGGTCAAGGCTGACCTTCATTGCTTGTCTAGCACTTGCTGAAATCACCAGGCACCCAAGAATGCAAGGAAGGGTTGAACTTTGTGCTGAGAAGCATTCATGAAAGAGGAGAAGACAACTTGTATCTTTCCACCTTTTGACCAGATGACTGAGCTCTGTCCCAAAGAAGGGTACCCAGGCCATGGTCAACACCCCTAACAGAGATAACATGCAAACCTTTCTCTTACTCTCTAGACCTCTGCCAGTTACTGCCCGTAACTCAGCAGTGCTGAAGGTTAAAGTCTCATCCCCAGAACATCCTGGATCCAGTGCAGAAGAATATACAGCAATGCCTAATTTTTCAGACACACGTAAGACTTGAAAGCTCTGCTGACCATGGCCAATTTCTGTTCAGTCCAGCCAGTCTACTCCAACAAGATAATTTGAGTTCAGCAAGACAAGTGGTGAAAAATAACTTTGCTACCTATAATCTTTGTGAAGCAACCTTTCCAGAAAGCCCTGCTTTATCTGACCCCATTGAAGAACTTTTTATTTTTGCAGGATCTGAATATCACAGGACACTCAAAAAGTAATAGAACAGTGCATGCCAGGTCCTCAACCAGTGGACATTAGCTGGGAGGGGAGGTGATCTGATTTACATCAGGAAATGTCAATCCCTGTATGCTAAAGCAATTCAGACTGTGCTCCTCCACAAGCAGATGGGCATAATTTACAGAAATTAATAAAGGTCAAGCTTAAGATAAACAAAACTGAATGCCATCAGGGTTTTCCATACCTCTTCACTTGCAAACAAGGAATCAAAATGTGTTCCAAGACCCAAATCATTCTAGCCAGCATCTGCTAATCAGAAACCCTTCAACTATTGGCAACTATTCTGCTCACAGAAAAGAGGCCACATCAATGTGTTTTGCTTTGCCTTGCTATCAGCTTTCTGCTGCTGCATTCAGAGAAGGCAGGGGAAAAAAAGGAATACAAATCCACAGCACAGCTATTGTCACTAGCAAGCTCATGGCAAAAGTCATCAGAGCTGCTTGGATTACTAAACAACTTGATCTGGCCAAGCAGCAGAGGCTATGAAACTACCCAGAGATGGGGTGGTAGCAGACACCTTCAAATGCATTACCCAATTTTCAAAGTTTGGATCCTCTTGTTGGCATAACCAACTACTTTTCTCACTGTCTTCCCATTCACGTCAGTAAATGGGACCCTTGCACTTTGGTCAAACCCCCATGGACATCCTCATAAATCCTCCAAGGCACGAGGCCATGTCAGTACCCAGTGTGAGGTGCCTGGGAAACCTCCCCTTGCATTAATATCATGGGAAACCTGGAAGCTGCAGATTTAATAAGCATCAAAACCCCACACAGATGTTAGAGGTTGTTAATCCTGGCCACATAGCAAGAGTACTCTCTGGCTCAGAGCCCTGGTACAGGCAAGTTAAGCCTCACTGCTAATACTGGTGGCCCTTGAGGTGCTGACAATATAGCCTAGAGGAAATGCAAAAAATTATGCATGGATCCTAAATCACTTAATCTACTTCAAATCCCACTTTATGATCCAACATCACCTATTTAAAAGTCATATAATTCAGTATCCAAATGAGTTATCTCTTCTGAGCCTACAGGCAGTCTGTGCCACAGTACAGGGAAGCAGCACCTGGCAGGACCAGCAGCCCCACACTGTATACACAGACAATTCAGTGGGTGCTTTCTCACCCTCAGCTAGATGGCATATACGTGTCCTACAAACTGCTTGCAGACACACTTTCTTTTTTTGTTGTGAAGTTTGTTTATTTCACCTCCACAGCGTGCAGCTAATGAGGAGGTGCCACTCCATCATTTTTACAGGCATTCTCTCGTGGGCCATTAAAATCACCCAGTGGCAGTCTCTCAGGAGCTTCCAGTTGGGTCTCAAACCACTGCAGATGTCTGAAAACATGAGACTTGATTCCAGAATAATTCATACTGGATTTACTTTATTTAAATTAAATTTACTGACTTTGATGAATTGTTGCTCCAGATCCACATGGAGCACTAAGCAAGGCTGGCTCTGTGTGGCTTTCCACATGATGGCTGACACTGAGTGAGACCACTATGAAAACATCTATTTATAAATTACTAATTTCCATAACAAGTTAAAAGGTGTTCATCTTAGCACATCCAGACTGGAAAATCATTGACTGCCTTAGCCATAACAGCAGGAGTCTCTTTCTAAGAACCACACTTTCCTTAGCACTGAAATAGCATGAGACTAGGAAAAAGCCTCCCCAGTGACAGGCTGTCTCCATTAGGAAGCATTAGACATGAGAGTGACTGAAATTAAGGATTTTTCCCCGGAAAGCTTTGGACTCTTTATGACAAACCATAACCAATGTCTGCCATCTTCTGCAGCTGCAGTGTCCCCTCAGCACTGAGGTGCTGCTGAGAAATTCTGCAGGTTGGACTGCAAAGGTCAGATGCTCTCAACCAGGATAAATCAGCCCAGTTCTGCTAAATTCCATGGAAGTTCAGGGATTTACCCACAGGTGAAAATCATGCTGGGAGAGATATTTTTATGCATTGCAAAGAGAAATGCTTAGAAAGCAGACTGTTATCTGGCTAAAAGCAAATTTCCTCCACTTGAAGTCATAGCCAGATGCCTCAGAATTTGATGGCAAAACTGACAGTGAGTGGCATGGACATGCTCTGCCCCTGGCGTGACCTGCTTGCAGAGATGAGCTTTGTTTGTGACCATCTAGTGCTGAGTGGCAGCTTGTAATTTACTTTCTCCACCAAGATTCTGGGGATGGGAGAAGAGCAGCAACAGAGCAGTAAATAGCTACACAAGCTTAGCTGACTGGTGTGCTTGAGAAGAGAGCAGATGTAGTGAAATGAGAAGAAAAAGCCTGGTTACCCCAGCCTGCCCCTGGTGCATTTGCTGAACAGAGAGGTTCCCTCCTAGCAAGCTGCCACAGGGCTTCACCCCAGTCCACAGATCCCCCTCATTTTGTGATGAGAAGGCTGAACCAGAGGATCCATCTTTGAGCTCGGGTATTTTTTTAATGCCCCAAACATTTAGCTGGCATCATTTTCAGAAGATACGACCTTTCTTGTTAAAGAATCTCACTTTAAAATTTCACTATGAAGTCTGGTATTTGGCTGGAATTTTTTTACAGCCAGCTAGAAGAACTTGATATTTTAATAGTGGGTGGCTTGGGACTTTCTGAAAAATCAGCCCTTTGAACATGCCAAGCTGAGCACCCAGAATTTAAAGCACTTAATGTATCAGCTATTTTAAAATGCTGGCCCTTGATTATGAGGGAGTACAGATATACAAGAAGAGACAGAAGCTCCTCTTGGGAATGATTTGATCTTCAGATTAAAAAGGCACAAGCCCAGCAATATTTGCTTATTTAGCTTTTAAACAAAATTTAAATAAAAAAGAAAAAGAAAAAAGAAAAAAAGGCCATGGCTAGCAAGAAACAAACTTCTCATTAGTGGGCTCTGCCAGATTCTTTATCTAAAAATAGTCTGTTCAGCAGCTTTTGAAAAAAAAAAATGTTTAATCTAGATGCCACAGTATATGCAGAAGAACAAATAGGAATATTGCATCTCTCTTCTGCAACAGCTCTATTTCACTTGCTAATTGTTGAATCTGATCCAGGTCTAAAACCAGTTAGCAATATGAGAACTAATGGGCTAAGATGAGCACAGAATATGAGGACATGAAGGGGTTTCTGCCCTCTCCTTCTTTTCTGGGAATGTCTCAATAAAAACCAGAACCAGCATCATTTGATATTAATTTATGCAGTTAAAGAGGAAATCAGGTAACAGGCACAGAAGATGACCAACACAAGAACATTAACAAGAGTCTATAGCAAAGCTTTAGCAAATCTAGGTCTTTTCCAATAAAACTCAAACAAACTTTCCTTTTTCCTTCCCAGTGCTACTCTGGTGGAGATAACACAGATCTCCCCCTACTCTGAAGTGAAGCTTGCTGCAGAAGATGGTTATTTCTGTGTTCCAGTCATTTGTAAATTACAACTTCATTTATAGGCACTGAGTTAGCACAGAGGTTGATGCTGATAAGTAAACAGAAATGCTCTTTAACTGCATCTTTCTGAAGGCATCAATATCTTGCAACATCAATTTCTCTTTCATTCAAGAAAATAGGTCATGTTTCATGCTTTGCTGACATTTCCCACCTGGCAGCTCTAATAGACAGAAAGGGGAGAGAATTTTTATTTATTGGTTGGAATGAACTTTTGCATGGGGAACTTTAAGATGTCACATAAATATTGCAGATTCCTATTGATTTGTAGAATAGGAATGATACAAAGCAAGGGAAGTCCCTTTACACCAGCAAAGCCTGTTACTGACTCTCAGCCGGATTAAAGGGGAGTCACTTAAAAGAGGAGAAGCAATTTCATTCTTTATGACCTTATTGCTAAAAACAGCTTAAAGAAATTGTCTCTTATTGTGCATCCACACCAGCTTGAATCCCTAGCAAGTATACCTGTAAGCATGCCCTCAGTATTGCTCTGTACACCCACATCTGTGGTGTGTCTGCCAGGCTCATCTTTGTGGCTCTGATGAGAAGCAGTGGATAATTCATCCTGTTGGAGTTAGGGTATTCTCCACGCTCATTTCTGATCCAATGGCCACTTCTTAACCTTTATTTTCCCATTAGCCCACTAAGCTCCTAACTGACAGTCTTCCACAGACACTTTTTGCTTTCTATCAGGTTGGGTAACAAACAAAGGACAGAATTAGTTGATAGATTAGCAGCTTTGCTAGTGGAACTTCCTAAAAGAATTGCTCTCCTGTATCCTCAGCCCACGAGGTTCCTCATAAGAAATGGCAGTTTCAGGCATAACTCAGCTGTGGCAGCATTTCCCAGCTCCACTAATTGAATTAATCTGCTGTTACAAACATCTAAGACAGCCTCACCAGAGCATTTGCATTCTCAGTAAAGCCTGTAGCATCTTCAGTTGTCTGGAGCTTATGTGATTTTCATAGGCTTCCCTTGGGGGAGTTGGATTTTCTTGCTTTATCATGAATAGGGAAAAATCTATTTTCTTTTGTCACAGCCATCGCTGTTGATGGAAGTTACAAGTAGGGGATGAGAAAGGAGAGGGAGGAAGGAGATACTTGAGAATATTAAATACTTGAGAAATATTCCCAATACATTTGTGCTATAACGGAGCTTCAGGAATACCATCTGTGTAAATGCTTTTATAACACTCTTAAAACCCCACAGATTTATCATTTTCTGCAGCAATACAGCTGTGCTAAAACTATCCCAGGTGAAACACTGTCTACAGGGGAACAAATAGAAGTGCTTTGTTGAGTGGAAAAGAATGACCAAAATGGGGCTTAAAATGCCAGCCTGATTTCTGGCCCAGCACCGAGCTGGCCCATCTCCCAGTTCTGTTCAATCTGGTTCTTTATTAGGCTGCAGATATATTGTAATTGGTAACTATACAAGATACTTTATAGTTAAATCCCTCACCCCCTGTTTTGTGTATCCTGCTGTTTCTTCTGCACCAAGGAACATCCAGGGTGGGGGTGTGGGTGCAGGGGGCACCTGAATAAGGCTGACAACAAGTTGATGGCTCAGAGGCCTGAGGTCAAATCTCTGCCCCATCCCTGACCTCCTGTCCCCTCTGTATCCTCCACTGCACACAAGGAGTTAACCCCAATGCAGCACCAGCCTCAGCTTTGGTGGGTAAGACCAGAGTAGCACAGTATAAACATCGTTTCCCTGCTAAGTTTGACAGAAAGGAAAGAAAAAAACCCAGATCTTCTCTCCCTGCATCCACAAAGATTTTACCATGGAGGATAATTTTACATTGGAAATACCAATGGAAATTGGAAGAGCTCTGGGAAGTATCATCCCTAGGAAGGGAGAGTGGGAGGCTAAAATTAATAATGCTCTTAAAATCACACAATTTAAAAAAAAAATCCCAAGTTATGCTAAAACAAATTATTAGGAAGAATATAGAGCCTTACATGTCAGCAACTCCACCATTTACATTGTAATATTCCCCTCTAGATAAGACAGACTGCAAGACTGACAGGTCAGGCAGGTCTGGGAGGACAAAGCTTCAAAACCTGTTGCTGATCCCCTCTATCTACTGGTACCTAAAGTAGAGCTGTTAGCATTCACACCTTGGGACAAAGTGTTTGCCAGTGTTTTCTTGAGGAAGAGATGCCAATGCTTAAGTGTCAACATTTGCAATGAACAAATAAATAAATAAAAAAAATAATGAAAAAAAGAATCACAAACCCCCTAAAACAAACACAAACGAACAAAATGAAAAAAAAAACCAGAACACACACACACAGAACACCCAGAATCCAACTACCAAAAAAATGTTCACCTAACCCAGCAAGCTGCATATCAAATATATTCTCAGGACACTGTCAGGATTTCATGGCCCAGGTGTACCTTTTTGCAGTGTAGGTGGTGTGGTTCAGCTAGCATTAGAGCAGAGACAGGCATGGACTTTCTGAAAGTCAGCCATCTGGGGTGATGGTATTATCTATTGAAAATACACCACAATTGCAAATTCTTGTGACTGTTTTTTGGGTGTGCTGGTGAGAGGGAGAAAATGACAGTAGGCAAGGCAATTTTGATAATTACCAATGCAGAGGACTTGCACCCCTGGTCTCTTTTCAGTAATGTAATTGATATCTTATAAATTTAAACATGACCTTCACAGGTAGCACTCCAAAAATGCCTTTCAGTCTCATTCACCTCATATACCACATTTAAATACAAACTTGCCAAAAGAATTATAATTACAATTTTGCAGTAAAGTGTTTTCCAAAATAGTCAGACTTACTATTCTGTTCTGAGGACACATGCAGAGAAATGAGCTAACTATACACGTGCCCATCCGAACGCTGACTACACGGTTTATTCATTCCCAATTGCAAAAATCATAAATAGAACAGGAAGGTGAATCAGAGGGTACAGTTTTATGGCTATAATTTTCCTTCCCTCTTAAGATCAGATGACTGAGCTGAAAGAATTGAAGCCCATCAGACACCACACTGCATGTGTGTGCTCAAAATGCTCAGCAAGTATAATACTCAATATAAGGTGAACCAAATATTTAAAGAAAGATTTTGTAGGCCCCTGTTTCTTATGCATATAGCCATTTTAAGAATCAGGTTTGAAGAACAAATCCTAGTTTAAAGAATCCCCGACTGAAGTGATTAACTGTGTAGCTTTAAAACTCTAACTCCCTAGAGCTGCTTTTGACTAGCTGGGGCATTTACCTGAACAGCTCCAGGTTCACTTTCCTCTGATTTTCCAAAAATTTGTTGAGAGCATGAGAGGAAAAAGAAAAAAAAAAAAAATCACTAGTTTTGCTCTGCCTGTTATTCACTCAAGAAATGGTACACAGCAAAATCAGATTTACCAGCAGGCTGCAATTGCCAGTTACTTGACAGGTGGGTTTATTACTAGACATGGCAATTTACAGACACAATCTGACATTTTAAAATGCCTGTTCTCATACTGCTAGTATATTTCTCACAGCAACTCACATTACATTTAGGAAACAATTCAGAAAGGTGTAAAATCAACCTGGCTCCAGCTGCTTCAATGTGCCTTAAATCAAGACTATTTCACTTTAAGCAAAGAGCCAATGAATCTGAAGAGTTGGTATTTCGAGAGGGAGCTGCTTCTATTAAACCCTGCAGAAAGGCAGGAGGGAGGCAGATCACAGGCCTTCCTTCCAGCCCTCACTCCTTCCAGCCCTCTGCCTGGAAACCAAACGCAAACCTCGGTCACCCTGAAAGTACCTGAGTGAAATCTCAGCACCAGAGCAAGAGCCCCACTGGCTGCAGCAGAGCAGGGTTTCACACCAAGCAACGTGAGCAGAGTACAAATCTAATGAAGGGATGGTGGAACCCTCCCTTCTCTCCATCCATCAGCACTCAGGCCTTAGGATAAAGCATCTATAACAAAAGAGCTGCTGCTCTCCCAGTCCTTGGGGAGCCTCCTTCCTTGGAATAACCCTGCATCACAGAAAGACTGCTCCCTGGTTTGGGGGTGCTGCAGCAGTGACACAGCACTTCCATCCCCAGCTTAAGGATTCCTGAAGCCTGTTAAGTGACACTGACCACCAGTGCCAGTGCAAATGGTTGCAGTCCTCTGGTCTTAGTGAACCCTTGCTGAGTTTAGGGAGAAAAGAAGTCATGCTTCTGGTGTAGACTGCCAAGCTGTTAGTAGACCACAGAAAGGGGGCTACTAGCCAGCTGTATGTCTTGGTGAACTGCAGGTATGAGCAAAGAACATAAATATACCTCTACCTGGGAGTGAAAAAAGGCTGGGCACTCATGATTGAGGCTTTAACTTCTTTTGCATTAGTCTGTTGTTCTATTACAAGAATTATCTGTATTGCATGCATAGGTTACTATCATACAAATATCCTATTGTATTCAGCTCACTTGTCTGTTAATTGCCTACAAAGGACTCTCAGGAACTGGTGCAAGAAGTAGCAAGCTCAGACATCTCAGTTTCATAGTTTTTGATCACCACATTATGTTGCTGTGTCCCCTCCCAAGAAAGAAGAGCAAAGAACTACATTGTCCTCCACTTGTACTCCAAAATCACATCCTCAGCTGGAGCAATGGGAAAACTCAGCTCTTCATTTGCACAGTGCCCAGCAAATTGAGGGCCTGATGCTTGGGAGGGTTTGTGTAGCACAAGGGACCACAGTTACTATCTAGCAGGTGTATTTCACTAGGAGCTTCATGAAACTCAGCATCACTTACTTTTCTTCTTGACATGAAGAAAAACCATAAAACACAAAAAGAACATCTACTGCACACAGCATGGTACCTCTGGCTGACTCTGGGTCAGGAGGACGCAGTGGAGCTCCCTGGGCTCCAGGAGTGGCTGAAGGACTCCTCCAACCCTTGAGCAATTTTACACCTGCAGTTCTGATTGTCCTGCAGGCTCTCCTCAGGCTCAAGGTGATCATACACCTCTGCTTCACTTCTGTAAAACCATGAAAGCAGTTCCCTCCTCCCATGCACTTGCTGCCTCACCTACTTTATAACAATTCCTCAGAAAAAGATCCTTTTCTGCAGCATCTGTAGCACCACTGAATCCTAGATGTGCCTATCCCTTGGATGATACTTTAAACCAAATACCAATAGAAATCTTTCATTTAAAAAATGACTGACACACACATATATCCCCCAGGTACTAAGAATGTGTCACAGTCATTCCCCCATGCTCCTCAGGCTTCCCCAGCAACTCTGGAGAAGATAAAGGACTTGGAGGAGAAGGCAACAATTGTGATTTCAATGAAAACCCTAAAATGCAAAAAATTTGCCTTTCTGCTAAATGAAAAAGAGACACATTTGCACATTTTTGTAAAAGAACATGTATGGAGATCTGCAATGCAAAAAATCCCATGTGCAAAGCCCCAGGACTGCAAATTATAAAGCACTTTTTTTGTTTCTTTCCCTTCATCCTAATAAATAAATAAATAAATAATAAAAAAAGAGGATTTGAACACAAGTTCTTTTCAGCTGGGGTCAGTGCTTAAAACCCTGCTTTCTGCCACAGACCCAAGAGTCCTCTGCAAGAGGATCCTATAAATAAATATGCTGCAAAACCCTCCAGCTTTGATAAAATAACATTTTGACTGAATTGTTATTTTACTCGCAGTGTTCTCACTAACTCCATTCCAGCTACAATTAATTTAAAAAACGTTGTATCTCCAATCCTTCCTCCTGGTTTGCAACAGTCATAAAGAATTTTTTAAAAAGACACAGCTTTTTTTTTTTTTCTCAATTCTTTTGTAAAACACTTAAATCTGCATTCTCACTTTATAGTACTGTTAGAAGCAATTTTATTAAAGTATTTATGATGATGAAGGGCATAATAGGAAAAAAAATCTCTTCTTTTTTTCCTGAATCACAATACAAGAACAGGATTTCAAGCAATTAAATTACCAGCATGCCAGTGTTGAACAAATGAAAGATGGCACTTCACACAGCACGTGGGCACCTTATGGAATTTCCTATTGCAAGACATCTAAATGTCAGACAGGGCTGAATCATAATCTAGTTGGGCAGCACAATTATGGATTATATGAATGCTACAGAAGCATGGAGATGCCATTGCTGCATCAAGATATTCCTGATAATTTTTCCTTGCCAGTGAAGGTAGAAGATGGATCTGCATCCCCCAACCATTCCTACTGCAGAAGGTCCATCATGCCATAATTAAGAAATTGTCCAGGCCCAATGTGATATTAGTTCATTCACGTGAATTTTCCTCTTTTTTTTTTTCCTTTCTAAGATGCAAAATTGGCCTTGGCTGGCCTGATTCCAGAGTTTTCAAATTTTTAGCAGATATTACTGATAACACTACTGCACTATGCACAGCAAACTGCACACAACTCACTACTAGGTGATGAGTAACAAACATGTAATCAAATCTGGAAGAGAGGGCATTCTGCAAGCCTTTAAACCTCAATACATTCCACAAACATAGAAGCAAATTCACAATCATAAATGCAAGGCATACTCTAAGGCACTGTTCCCTCAACTGTGACATGAAAGCAGATGCTCTAATTCCAGGGTTACTCCTTTGGGGCCTCAGATAAGGAAGATGAGGCCAGGCTGGTATTGGAATAAAGGATATGGAGGAAGTGGCTGCACCCCACTGAGGTACTGGGCAGGTTAGAGGCAGAAGCAGGACATAGGTGGCAAGCTGCTTCAGTGGTTAACGTGCCTGACTCTGCCTGCATGGAATCAGTGTTTCTAAACCTTTTTTTTTTTAAATTCCCAGAGTACTTTGCTTTCTCTGAAATGCAAAAATAAGAAACGATCAAGTTCATTGCCTCTTAGATGTTTGTTTCAAAAATTTACTTCCTTCTGAAATGGCAACGTGGAATGTTGGAGGCCCAAAACTTCAGAAGAGGAGCCACAGCACCATCTGGTATGTGAAATTAGCTACATCAGCACCTCTGGATGGCTGCCATCCAGAAATGAAATCCAATGAAATGAGGTCTCACCATGGTTGCTACACAGCTCTTTACATTTCCACTACTGCTGATTGCTAAGAACCCCCCTGAAGACAGAGTGACAATAGCTAAGAAAGCCCCTTTAAAATGAGGCATGTGTTTCATTCTGGAGAGGGGAACTTTATGGTATGTGTTGACTACAAAATTCATAATGACAAACACATGAAGGAAAACAGAGTAGGAGCTTTGAAAGCAGGAATCCTTCCATTTTGCTTCAATTCGATTAGTATCCATTAGAAACCAGGAGAATAAATGTAAGTAGATGAGGTGAAAATAATTGTAACCAAACAAAACATTCTTAATTTGTTTACATGAATAATATGTGTTAAGCTTCCATATCACATTAGCTTTTTTTATGAAACTGCACCCTGGAGAAAGAACATAATTAATTCCTACAGTATCCAAGCCAGTGGGCTTGCCTTTCACAGAGGAAAAAACCAAACCCAACTCACAAGCCTAGCATCACAATGTTTACATGATAATGCTTTGCTTTTGATTCTTGCCATTTTGCTTTCACTGCCTTTTTTTTTTTTTTTTTTTTGTTAACATGTATTTATGCACACTAAAAGTAATTCAGTGAAGATAACACACAGTAGGATTTGGGAGGTTGAAATCAAATAATCCAATCAGTTTTGCATTTAGTACCCAGCTAGAAAAAGGGACAAGATCTCCAACATCTTTTCTTGTTTACCTAGTGTAATTGCTTTTGAGCTTTCTTGGACATGGATTTGCTGAGAAACATTGCTTTCACTCCAGGAAGGATGGCTTTCATCCTGACACACAAAGTTCTGTGGTCAGGGACCATAAGGGAGGCATTAATCAGGTAACCTCAAAGGCCAGTGCCTCTGCTATTTCTTTCCTTGCACAAAACAGAACAAAGTTTCTGATCATCTTTAAAAATCACATGACAAACAGCTGGCAAAATAAATGCAAAACTCAAAAAAAGCTCACAAAGATCATAATAACAGTAAACATTAAAATTGAAGTGTT
Source organism: Calypte anna (assembly GCF_003957555.1). Taxonomy (NCBI): domain Eukaryota; kingdom Metazoa; phylum Chordata; class Aves; order Apodiformes; family Trochilidae; genus Calypte; species Calypte anna. The sequence goes on from NC_044253.1 coordinate 31,631,809, forward strand.
GTCAAAATATAAATTGTGAAAACCTAAAACTGAACAGGCAGCAGAAAGTAAATTATTACAAGTACCTAATTTTAAATCTACTTTTCCAGACAACAAAGAAAGAAATACTTCCACTGAACATTATGGAGGTGACAGAAGTGGCATTACTAGTGTTTGCCAACATCCACCTTCCTACTTATACTATTGCCACTGCTGGATCAGAGTGAAACTAGAACATGTCAGATGTGTTTAGTTTTTTGATGGAGGCAGCTCGGTAAACAAGAATACCAACAGTCCACACTTCCTCAGAAGTCACAAATCCTGATCCAGAGCTCCTAGAAACCTGCAGAATTCTTTTCACTGACTTCAGCAGGGCTGGACCAAATCCTTACACACACCGTGGCTCCTGAGGTTGGACATGCTTAAACCTTACCCTGTTTGCATTTTGCAACTTGCTCTGCAGGAAGATGATTTATTTATTGTCTCAAAATTCTTATTCTGTTTAATATAAGTAGTTTATTAAAAGGGGAAAGGGGGGAAGTCCCCGGTAGGCTGGTATGGCCAGGTTTGGCTCTGCAAAGCCTCTCCTCATTGTCACAATTGAGTTCTGGCAACCAATCTTACTGATGTTTGGCAGTGTAACAAGTTATCCCCTTGCCTTCAGCTACCAGGAGCTATTTCTTCATGGATTACCTCAAATGTCTACAAGATTATGGGTTTGGCTCAGGTAAAGATGCTCTATATCTACATTGTTAAAGCAAGTAAGGAGGTCCAGGGCAACATGAGTGGAAAACACAATAAAAGCATTTTTAGGGCTCTTCCATCTGGAGAACAGCTGACTGACACTGAATCACACCAGTATTTTTCAACAAAGCCACATCAGAAACTCACATATAAGCTACATCTGGCTATATTTTCCCAGAGAAATAAACCACATTTTTTCCTCAGGCTATTACCCCTCAGGGTTGTTTCCAGGGTATTCAAATTACATGAGTAATTACTTTCTTCTAAGTCTTTGCATCCTCTTCCTAATTAAAACATCTCTCAGACTTATCAAAGCAGAGATATTAGCATTCTGGGACAGCTACCTTTCATTCCTAACAACTCCCTGTGTACCCAAAAAGCAAGCCAGGGAAAGGGAAAGCAAAGGAAAAAATATTTATATAGAAAAGAAAAATAAAAGACAGGCTCCATCTGATACCCAAATCAAATCTGGTTTAGCTCACCCTATCCTTGCTGGCAACCACAGTATTTTACAGAGCTGTCACCATTTGTGAGATACTTGGCTTCAGGGAGAAAATGAAGATGAAAGAATTACTTACCACACTTCTACCAACCTTGTAAATCATTCATGTTCCTCACCCGAATCACAGCCAGCTACAGTATCTGTCACATTCTGGATTTAAGCCATGTAAGATGCAACATTTGCCAATGATCACTCAAAATACCCTATTAACCCCCTTCAAATACACACATTGTGTCTTGGCAGACAAAACAGGGGAAAAAAACATCTTATTGTGCAGTTCAGCATCTTGCTAAAGTGCTTCAGTTTTAACTGAAAGCTATACAGTCTTCTCTACAGGCAATGAGTGACTTTATTACTTTTCAAAAGCTGTATCTAGGGATAAGAAAACAATTTCCCCTGGACTTTATTAACAGCAGGTTTTAGATTCTCAAATGAAAACTGCAATAAGTGAAAACCAGGAGTAAGGAAGCTTGTAACTGTTCAGACTAACTAGCAGAAGAAGCCTTGACAAGGATACTTATGTACCAATGAGCAGTTGCCAGCTGTGCAAAATCTCATCTAAAGTTCACTGAGAATACTCCAAGTCCACCTTGTAAACTCTTGAAATTCAGTTCAGCAGAATCCAGGTGAAGTTTTATACTGTGTAACAAGCAAACCAGCACTCTGGAATATACCACACAGGCCTCAATGTTCTCCTTTAAAAAACAGCTGCATATCCTCTGACCCATGAATTTCACTCTCCAAACAAAAATCACCACTCAAATCTAATTAATACATTTTATACCTAAGTTGTTTCCACATTTGCATCCTCCTGCAGGTCAATTCTGCCCTGATGCTTTTGTGTTAGTGCTGGACACATTGCTCTTGCTAGCACGGGTCTCTCCAAGGCAGAGCAAGGCCAGCAGATACTCAGCTACCCTAAGTTTCATCCCAGCCATGGGATTACAGGGAGGATTAGTTCAAAGAAGAAATAAAGTGCTCGTTTAAAGCCATTAAAAATAGCTACTCTGCTGTCGGATTATTAATCGTCTGTCATAATATTCTTAGAAGTGATTATAAAAGGTGTATTTCTGTGCAGTCAGAACGCCCTCCTGTCAGACATGGGGATGAAGGAAGAGCCAAGAGCAGGAGCCCTGACAGCACACGGGAACACTGCCACCTCTTGCTGATCACCAGGCAGACAGCTGCCAAGCCTGCACTCAAACACCAGGTTACCCCTTTTAAACCCTAATGACAGAGATGTTCCCTAAGGTGGCTTTATCTCATGCTTTGGGTAAAAGCACATATTGCTCAGGTAGTACAGGGTCATTCATTAAGCCATGGTAACCTGCTTTTGAGCATGAGATCTGTCGGAGTCTTTCAGGCTCACAGCCTTGGTGTTTTGTTGCTGGAACACCAGAGACTTCAGCAGTTATTCCTGCTACTGGCAACACAAAAGCAGATTCAGTCCTGGGAGACCACAGAAAGATGCAGTGTGACGCTCAAGAAAGCCAAACATATTTTCTTTGAGCAGAAGCTGCTGCTAATCCTCCCTGAAAAACACAGAGCAAAAGCTGCACACCTTCAGCTGGTGGTGCTGGTCCAGAACCACCCAGTGCCAGCCCCCGTGCCCAGGTCTGCTTGAAAAATTCACCCCCAGGACAGGCAGGGCAGCAGCAGGCCCCTGCAACTTTGGGAAGAACACAAAACACAGATTTCTTGTGAAAACTCCAACATCTCACCAGCTGGAAATGAATAATTTCTTTCATGCTCTTTGCAAGTCAGTTAATAACTTTTTTTTCTCCCGATTAATACGAATATGATCATGGTAAGGGCAGGAGTACATTTTATGCCTGGTCTGGTTAATTTTCATGGTGATTTTGCAAGGCACCTGGGTCTGCTACAGAGGCATTCAGGTATCCATTACGGTTCAGCAGCACATAATGAAGGTTTAAATGAATACTGCAAAATTGGTGATTCTAGTTCAGTAGAAATACGAAAATGTGTTAATAGAACAAGTGACCTGTTCCGAATTTCTGGTTATATATGTGGTAGAAAAGGTTAAAAAAAAAAAAGAATATAAAAAAAAAACCAAAACAGGTATCTTAAAATAGGATGTCCTTGAAATAGAGAACAAAAGAAAAAAGTTCACTCACTGCACTTAACAAAAAAAAAAAGACTATAATAAACCACATGTCCCCAAAGCAAATCCAGATAAACACCACAGATTCAGCTCCTGACATTCTGGGGATTTTTAATGTACCACACCATTTATGTAGTTAAGCACAAATTAACAGGCTCCACATAGGCCTTAGTGGATGAAGTACAATAACTGCAGCATGCAGAGTGCAAGAGTCTCTGCTTTCTGCAAGAGCAGTGCTCTGATATCATCATCATCATTATTGAATGGTTTGGGTTGGAAGAGACCTTAAACATTATCAAGTTCTAAGCCCCCTGCATGGGCAGGGACACCTCCCACTAGACCAAGTTGCTCCAAACCCTATCCAATGTGGCCTTCAACATTTCCAGGGATGGGGCACTCACAGCCTATCTGGGCAACCTGGGCCAGCATCTCAGCAATTCCTAATGCCTAATCTTATATCACAGCAACTTTGCTCTCCAGAATCCCTCTGGAAAGTAGCACCTGATCAGATCAAACGCCTTTCCCACCACCTGGGGTTACCATGCTTGGGTGGGTGAAACAAGGGAGTGTTCTTGCTCAGATTCTGTGTTGCTATCATTTCACCATTTCACATTTCACTCATCCTCCCCTTGTCCCACACCACCAAGGAGCACCAGAACCTCAGCCATCCCAGGGCATTCGGTGGTGCTGTGTGGGTTCCCCACAAGCTCCACCCCAGCGTGGCCCCAGAGAGAAGCAGCCAGCACTGAGGATGCTGCAGCTCCATCCCAAGTGTTCTGTGGGGTGGTTGCTCCAGTGTGGAAGAGGAGGACTGACCCACACAAAGCACTGAGGGATCACATTAGCTGCTGTCCTGGATCATACCTCTCAGTTCAGCTTCCCCCAGTCCCCACGCTGTGATGGAAGCTGAAGCTCTGCAAGTTTGGGCAACCAGGAGATTCACTTCAAAGGTGCACTGGTGACCCCAGCTGAAATGCTCATGTAGATGTACCCAGACACACTTTCAAAGTGGAAATGAATTAGAACTGGTTGAATTAGTATCTGTGAATAATTTAGCCGATACATTTTGCATTAATTGTTGAATAATTTATCCACAAATACATTTTCTACATTATTTGACCTCTGCTGCAAAGTAATGAATACTATTTGGCAAATAATTTACTGTAAAATATTTATATGAATACATTAATTCTGAATATATTTCTCTACTACTCATTCAACTTTCTTAACCCTTCTTCTTGCTGTTTGAGTGATCTTAGCACAGACAGCTGTGAGCCATCTTCCATAAGTCATTCTTACTGTCTGGTGTGGTTCATCCTCATTCAGACATACCAGCACATAGTCCAAAATACTTCAATCTGTTCTGGGAACATTCCCTCAGGATGAAGCCTGGAGACCTCTTGAAATAAGCCCAGGGACATGCAGACATGGGTTAGTGGAAGCAGGAAGAAACAAAAATGGGAAATATTCAGTCTGAGATTTTATTGGAAGGCATCTGCAACTATTTGAAACCTCACTGAGATTTGACAAGGACTAAACACATTCCAAAGCTTTGCTGAAATCTTTTTTACCTCTGCAGTACAATGATACAACCTACTCTTTATTTAAGCACCCAGGCAACAGACTTCACACAGTTAAAACCATGGTCTTGAAGCTGGACAAAACTCATGCTGCTTTACATCTTTTTCCTTTCCTTTCCTTTCCTTTCCTTTCCTTTCCTTTCCTTTCCTTTCCTTTCCTTTCCTTTCCTTTCCTTTCCTTTCCCTTTCTCATCTGTTTTCTGGATTCCTTTTCCCCAGAATTTTTTTTTCTGAATTTTAATACTCTCATAAATCTGCATTTGTTGCAAAATTCACACCAGTGGCAAAGGCCACGAAAGAGGTGATAAATACCAGATATATAGATCCTGATACAGTTAAAAGGGACACTTTTCACTGACAATAACTTCATTTCTTACCCTTGTTCAATTTTCTTTGCTCCCAATCTGGGCTGATCTTGTTCTGATCTTGGGACAGCTAATGAGTAGGGTGTCCTTAACTCTGGTTCCTGGCTGCATCATAAAATAGTCTTTTTTATAAACCAGAAATTACTTCAGAGTCATGAGCATTTTTTTTGGCTGTGTTTGCTTTGTCTGATAGTGTTCACTCTTGCAGTTGTCATGATCATGGACAGTGTAATATCATGTAACATCTCGTTCCCTCCATACCCAGCAAATTAGCAGATCTCCTTCACCTAGTGCAAGAAAATCCTGAACTAGGACCTTCATTTAGTAAACAACCAGAATTACTCAGGCCTCACTTTTTACTGTCTAGATCTTTTTCAGCTTTGTTTTTTGAAGACACTGAGGACAGGTATACATCAGTGTTCTGAGCAGCTTCCTTCCTTCTGGGTTAGGTCAGGATGCCCTTGGTCCCAATTGGATCAATGCAGAAGGAGGCTTCACAGAACTCAGCATCTATTTCTCCTTCCCACATTTGTCTATGTCCTTCCTTGTTCTCCTGTAACTCTATCACCTGGGATGGTTTTGACAATTCTTTCCTACATGTTCAATCTGATTTAGTTTTCTCATATTTCCCTAGGGACTTGAATTGCTGTTCATGCCCCATTTAGTTTCCTTCCAGAGAAGAATATTTCTTGGTGAAAACGTAGTGTCCCCAGCCCCAGGAAAAGTAAGAGGAGTATGGAGCACTTTCAAGGCTGCTCGGTGTCTTTGGCTCTTGCTTGTTCCCTTTTATACTGCTCTTCAAGAAGGATCCCCCACTAGGCCTACAGAATTTAGATAGAGCACCTATATGATTTCCCTCATTTCATGCCTTCTTTGCACTGTCTGCTTGAAAACAGACCCTAGTCACAGCCTTTGTCCCTCAGCTGTGAGCTGACTGCAACCACAAATCTCACCTTGCAAAACCAAAAAGTAAAAAAAGAACTTAAAAAAAAAAAAAAAAACAGAAAAAAGAAAAAAAAAAAAAAAAAAAAAAAAAGAGAGAGAGGGGAAAGTCTTCAGGCAAGTAAAAAGCATCAAGCCCTACAAAAAGCAGGATGTGTTTCTTAATCACTGACTGCTACCTGCAAGAGCAGTAGCTCCTTTTCTACTCTTATGAATTACTTGGTTTATTTCTTTTTTTTCTTGACACCAAATGCTCAGTTGACAGGACAGGATTATCTTCAGGGAGACAGGCACTACCCAAAGCACTACAAGCAAATGCTTTACCCATGTGCAAAAGCACTGAGATTAGAAATGCAGGTGTTCAAAATCCCACTTGATTTTCAGAGATGTGCAGCTCACCTTCTTCTGTGCTATGGCCTTTTCCTCCTCACTTCTGCCTACTCTGCTGTGTCCTTTGCTTCAGTGATACAGCAAACACCTGAAACCCCATGTGGCAGATGGCATTAAAGAGGCTTATTTGCAAATGCTCACATTGTCCCTGGTGAAACTTCTGGATCCAAGGTAGAAAATAGGGCAGAGCCTTGTAATAAATACCAGTCATAGAATCACAGCATGGTTTGGGTTGGAAGGGGCCTTTAAAGGTCACCTTATCCTAGCCCCTAACAGTGAGCAGGGACACCTTCTACTAGATCACAGTGCTCAGATCCCCATCCAACCTGACCTTGAATGTTTCCAAGGCATGGGGCATCTACCACCCATCTGGACAACCTGTTCCAGTGTTTTACCACCCTCATGGTAAACAATTTCTTCCTTATATCTAACCTAACTCTGTCCTCTTTTAGTTTAAAACCATTGTCCCTTGTCCTATCACTACAGGTCCTGCTAAAATGTTTGTCCCCATCCTTCTTAGAAGCCCTCTGTAAGTACTGAAGGCTGCAATAAGATCTCTCTGAAGCCTTCTCTTCTTCATGCTGAACAACCCCAACTCTGTCATACTTTCTTTGCACAAAAGATGCTCTGGACCTTGGATTATCTTGGATTTTGTTACCAAACATGTAACTCTGGAGTGTTGACATTTCAGGCCTGTCCCTCCTGCTCTTCTGGGCTGCTCTGCCAGCCCCATAAACCATTGGAGAAGTATATGCTTCTCTTGAAGGATGATTTTAGAAATGTAAATGTGTGTAGGAGGATCTATGCTTCAGGCTGGCTCCTCTAAACAGAAAAACTTTTAATTTTTTTTTTTTAATATTGCCACAGGCTCCTCTTAAATTGATGAGAAATGCATTCTATTTGCCTTTACAGAAAGGCATTGTATATTACACTTAATCTGATTAGGTAGGAAAGAAGAGGCATCTGTGCTTCTAGGGGCTTAAACATGTCCTTTTAAACAGTGCATACAAAGAACACTCTTTGTATCAGCCCACTTTAATATGAGGTAAAGCAAAATTAAACAGTCATTTTGAAATACCACACAAATATAATATTATTGCAGCCCCCTCATTATGAAGACACCTTACAGAGAGCAAAAACTGCTTTCACCAAGTTGTAATTTACGGACTCTGAAAGTGTTAAAGAATTATAGCAATATAGATTTAAGATTATCCACCAAGGAAATGAGACTTGAAACCTGTATCACAATGTATTTGGTTACAATTTTATTTCTGAGGAAAATTATATTAACAAAAAAAATCACATAAATCTTTCAAATAAGGAAAGATACACTGGGGAATCCGGATGGGATTATTCTTACAAAGAATAATACCTATAGTTCACAAGATATCCAGATTGCAATATACTTTATCCAGTGCATGACTCATCAAACCTTATCATCTATAGGCCAGGAGAAATGAAGATAAGAAGCAGCAATAACAGAAGCTTTCCTTCGTAGGAAAGTGTGGCACTTGGTTCACACTAAGGTATGCACACTGGTAGAATGCATGCACACTAGGGCATGCAATCTACCAGGCCCTGCTCATTTGGTCAGATCTTGTGATCAGAGGCTTAAAGAACCAACTCCTATCTTTTAGAGAAAGATATTCATTAACTTGTTACAGAAGCATCCCACCTTTTGAAATAATGAGAATCTAGAACAGTTTAAACCTCCTCACTAGTGATTACAGAAGTTTTAATCACTTCCATTTTGAAATTCAAATTGGACGTAACACTTGAGCACCTATAATTATCTTTATGGAAGCAAAGATTTGCATTATGTTAGGGAACTTTATATATATCAGGCAGAGAAATCACAAGATTCAGGGACCAAAAACTGATTCAAAATAAGATTCACCATTACAGTGATGAAGATAATTAACTACAGGAACACAGCAATGTGATGGATTTAACTGTGCTTTAAGTGAAGATTGGATGACTTTCCCAAGGGTCTGTTGCAGCTCACACATAAAAGGGGAACAAAATAGGAGTTGCTGAGTGACATTTTTCAGTTTGAGTTACACATGAAGTCTGAACAATTTCTATGACTCCTCCTGCCTTTACTGCTAACAAAATGTGCAACTGTTACCATAAGAAGCCCTCATTTAGATGTTTTATCCTGGAATAAACTTAAAAGGAGGAAGTGATATCGTTGCAGTCGAGTACAGCAGAAAACACCAGTGTATGGCATACTGCTAGTTTTCAGATTGAGCTGTAAAAGTGGTATGTAAATATCATACTATCATTCTTGATTTATAAAGCAGCCAGTAGGACAGGAATCAAAGTAACAAAAGGTATGAGCAGTAATTGTATCACTAGGCATCCTTTATGCCTCTAATAATGAACTGGAGTTTAGTTTCTCCTGAGAGGAGAGAAAGCTGGTACTACTAGGGTTGATATTGCAGTACAAAGGACATATCTCATCTGCAGATAAAAGAAACATAAGCTCTAATTAAGACATCCTTAAAAAAAAAAAAAAAAGGCAGCTCCCAGTCTAATAGCCTGAAGGCATCTTAGCTAAAATACCTGAGAATGAAAACCGATCTCTTTAATTAATGCTGAGCTCTAATCATTAACAGCAATTACATAACAAAACCTATCTCAAGACAGGGATTCATGCACTAGGAAATTAGATACAGGAGAAAAAAAACAATACTTAAAGAGATGAACATATTAGCTTCTGGAACAGTGTCTAGTACATTTCCAGTAATGCAATGCATGATTATATCCTTCAGCTGTGACAAACCATCTGGACAGGTGATCTACATGATACTGAATTCCCAACAAGATCTGTGATGCTCATTGCTGTGGTTTGCTTCTATGCCATGATGAAGATAGAAGCTGTTATTTCCCATGCTTTTCTTATAGATGGTTTGATTTAACTGGTCACTGCATCAGCATTTTGTGAGCCATATCATGAGGAGCAGCTGCTCACAGTCTCTTCTGAAGCATCAAAGAGGAGGCATCAGAATAAGTCAAGAAGTAACAAGTTCAGAATACATGAGGGGAGATAGGTATTTCAAACGTTGCAGAAGGCTCCAGAACAGTACACAGAGGTTCCAAAAGTGACAAAATATCAACATCATGGATGAAAAAGAAAATATAATTCTTTGAAGATGGAGCTGCAAATGCCAGAAAACAACACAAACACTGAGGATGATGTAGGCAATGATTGCCTTGCTCCTGAAGTCTCACCCATTCCCATTGCCTGATGCTGGCTATGGCTGCACACAAGACCCAGAGTCCTTTCAAAGTTGTCCTTTTACTTGGAAACTTTGAGATTGGGCCTGGTTTGTGGTTTTTTTTTTCCCCCCTCTATTTTTTTTTGTCACATCCCTTTAGGATTAACTATAATGCTTTCAAACAGCTGAGTAACACAGTCTCTTGGTGGTTTTATGTAATTTCATGGCAAATGCCAAACACTGGGGTCATTTTTCTCATCAATAGCACATTCCATCTTAATTACACCTTAAGCCCTTTGCCTTCCAGTGGTGCAAAGCTGAGAGGTGCTCTTCAGACGGAAAAGGCTGCCCTTGCCTCAAGAGCTGCAGCAAGCCCTGCTCTCCTGGTCTGCCCAGGGCCATTGCAGGTAAAATGATCACATCTCTCCCTTGCACCATAACAGATTATGCATGATTACTGGGCTCCTGCAATCTTGGCTCTCTGAGCTATTCCTAAAAGAGCATGTCTATCTGCTGGTACGGCAACCTTTACTTCCAACTATCTGCAGTGCTCCCTTGCCCTCCCCTTTGCTCCCAGAACCTTTGTTCCCAGAAGCTGTTCTCTCTCCTTTAAGTCTAAGTTTAGCAGGAGAGACTGAGCCATCCAAAAGCAAACAAACCAAATGGATCCTTTTCTTGCTTGACTCAGATCTCTGCAGCGTGCAAAGCTCACCCTTCCTGCTGGCTGGTGGCCCCAGGCATCAAACTTCAGCTGTGCCTCTGAGAGATATAATATTTGATGCTATCAGGAAACTGCTGAGCTGCTGTGGCTGATACGCTTCCCACAAAGCAGCCTAATGCACCACCCTGGACTAGATCCCTCCCTCCCTCCTTCCACAGCTCTTAAAGATGTTTGCTCAGTTTAAGTCATTTGGCAAGAATTGTTTGCTCACTGTGTGAGGCAGAAGCCCTTCCTCTCCCTCCCCCTCTGGTTATATTTTCTTCACCTTCCTCACCCCCTTCCCCCTCCCCCCAAAAAAAAACCAAAAACAAAACCACACAACAAATCAGAGCAGAATTTTGCTCAGTCCATCTTCTCCCTTCTTTCTCCTTTTACCGGTTCACAGCACAGAAGCTTTCCTTTGTCAGATTTGTTGGCCTGTGACTGACAAGCAATTACAATAACTAATTTCATTTCAGGGGAAGATAATAAAACGTGATACCATAACTACCCACAGAGCCTCCAAAGTATTCATGTTCACTCTAATAACCTGGTGAAATGCTGTTAATCTTGACAGAGGCTGCCCAGCAGGTGCTGGGGAGCTGAATCTTCATATTCTTTCACTGTTTGCTGATCCTTCCATAGGGAAAGCTCCAAGCTGTTAAAATGCAATGGCCCTGCTCTGTTTTTACTTACATTTAGTTTATTAGAGGCACAATCAAATGCATAACTAATCCTGGAGCCTGCCCTCCCTTACTGAAGAGGGAAAGAAAGGGAGGCCTGACTCATTTAGGCTCCGGCAATCTCAGATGCATGGAGTGGTTTCCCCCTGGGAGACAGAGGCATTGAAGGGGAATGTGTGGCAGAGGGGGAATTCTGACTGTTTTCCAAAGCAGATGATTTTGACTAACACTTCCACCCCCTGCCCAGGGACCCCTTCATTGCTTGTTGTCTTTGGTTTCAGATATTTATCCTAAAGCCAAGGAAAATGGGGGCTGATTTGGTATTTAAGATTCAGTCTGTCTTGTCCTCTGAGGACCAGAGTGCAAATCATTTGTATATGGGTGAGGGGACAGATGCACCTTCTGCCAAAGAATCACAAGTCTCCCCCTTAGGAAAACTGCATTTACCAAAACTGCAGAAACACTAACATTAATTTTCCTAGAGATGCCACCTTGGTGTGCACATCAGCACGAGAGGAGGAGTAAGGAGATGACAGCAGGGAGAAAGGCAGCATCAGCTTCTTAGAAATGAAGGCCACTTGTGCACACCTCAGCAGGGAAATTAATTGTACTTCGTTGTGGAAGCACAGTGAGGGAACCTGAGGGGAATGAGGCCCTTGTGGCCAAGCTGCAGGTACACACAGACCCTCTGCTCCACAATTTCTCACTGGTTGTTCAGCAGGCCAGACCCTAGGCCCTTAATCTGAAGCACATCAGTGTCCCAGCAGTAAAATGGTGGTGGTCAAACCTCTTGGAAAGCCTGGCTCTTTCTTAGGATGCAAATCACCTCAGTGCACAAGTATTCTGTGGCCTCCTGAGCAAGCAGAATCCCACCCTGCCAGAGCAAAGACAAAACCAACCTCTCAGCATCCTGCCAGCACAGCAGGGGGAACAATTAAACACACACGACTTGCTGAGTCCTGAGAGCAGCTTAGAACTGGGGAACACAGTTTGAACAGTGGCCTTCATAGAGACAAACCTGACCTCACTGAATGCAGTCCTGTTCAGAAAGGGCAGCAGCAAGAGAGGCAGCAGGGTTTGCTCAGACAGGCTTCCACAGCATTGGTGGTACTTTTTTCTGTACAATTTTTAAAATTTCTGTAAATAGGAACACACCATAATGGAGGTCAGAGGGCAGAGATCTGTTCTGAAGAGGGCTAGTTCAGGGACTAGAGTGTGGGGATGCTCCATTTAAAGAGGGAAAACCAGAGGAGGTGCTCCTATCCAAGGGCAATAAAGATAAATGTCTGCTGTCAAAACTTCCATGTCTGCTTGGGAAGCAAGAGTCTAGGTACAAAATAAACTGGAGAAGCAGCATGGTCTTTTAAAATTCAAATTGTAATTATTTTTTTCCCATAAAAAGAATGGGTTTCTTTTTTTTTCCAGTTACTTCTTGAGAATTGAAAAGCTTAGAAATGCTCTGAACAAAAGAACAGAGATAACTGTGATAGGTGTCTCCAAGATAACAGGCAGCTTTCCATCCACCAGCAGGTGGCTCCCAGGCTAAAATCTATGCTATTAGCTCTGTGGAAAGGAAGCTGTTTAGGGCCCAGATCTCACTCCTTCCAAAACCAAGAGGAGGGAAAGGCATCATTTCAGTCTTCTGTTCTTCAACCAAAATGCCTGCAGACCTTGCTGAATTTCAAAGTAACTCGGTATTTCTGGTGGAGAATGCTCCTCTGAAACACACTGCATGGACCTATCAAAAAGTTAAATTCTTCTGCCCTCCAGCTGTTTCTTTACAGCTAGATGAAGCTATTGAAGAGAGGAGTAATATATAGTTTCAAGACAGCTGAACTGTTTATCTCCAAACATTTTTCAAAGCAAAACTACAAGATGTTTCTGGACTTGTCTGGAAATACATCCTTTAACATTCTTCCCTCTGTTCCAGGTGACCTACTTGAATCTGCATAGTCAAAATAGAAAAAAATAAAATTCCGTATTTCTTTAATATTGAGAACATTCAAAATAAATAATCTTGGGCTTTGTCTCCTCCAAGAAGAGAGGTGATGTAAGAGCAAGCGAAGTGCAGCTGACTTACCTGGACCCAGAAGTATGACCCAAAACCAATAAGAGAGCCTCTTACATAGAATAAAAAGGTCAAGAATATAAAGATGTGATCTCACAGGGCTACAAAGCCAAGAAAACTGTTCACTATTTAAGTAGATGATTAAAGAAAATATAATGAGAGCTAATGTGGCCTCTTCCTGGGAGTTCATAAACCCACACAAGGAATCTCCTGTAGGGGCAGTACATGCCTTACTTACATTAGGCCATTTAAAAAGCTGACCTTCCTCCCTGTTGTCTTGCCTTCACCACCTTCAGATGTAGCAGAAGGCAGATTAAATAAACCAGAACTACAACAGAATGAGAAGTTGCAGGAAAATCTCAAGCTGTAAAAGACTAAGCTATGCACAGAGCTAATCCAGGTAGATATTTGCCATGTTCTCATCAAGCTCTGAAGTCCACCAAAGCCTCATTTTATGCTCCTTCAGCAGCCTAAAGTGTTCTCTGCTGTTCTGGTACCAGTACCCCAGTGCTCTGCTAAGCCTGAGGAACAGAATTTTACCAACAAATTAAATTACTTGGGCACAATTTCACCCTAACCTGTTTCACAGCTTCCAGACAAGTGGCTTTATATTAATTTTAGTCCATTGCTCAGCTAGAGTTGGCTTTCCATGTCAATATTGACTATATGAACATGTGATCCATGGCATATGGAGCAGACGGAATCCCTCCTTTACAAAGCAAAAAAATCACTTAAGAAAAGAACCTGCAGACTCATAACCATGAATGCCAAGAGAAAGAACAGGGAAAGATCTGGATGGAGAGGCTGCAACTGCATTTTGGTTTCTAAAACAACCCACTAAGATCTGACTCAAAAACCTGAGGACAACAGGAGTCTTTGCATTGTCTATGGGATTCTTTGGATCAGAATTTGGTTTGGGAAAAAGGGGGAGAATTACAGCTATCAAGAACTTTCATTAAAGTGAAACAATAACTTGAGCACAAGAGCTACATTTAATGAAAAGACAAATTATGGTGCCCTGCTCAGGATGAACACTTATCTAGCACCATGTGTTGTGTGGGAGGCACCTCCCTTCCAGGTTGTTTAGAGCTGTTGCCTTATTCTGATTCCTGGAAAAGTTTATTTGTAGAGGAATAACATAAATTCATTAAGTGACCTCCCAGCTATACATGTGGAAAATATGCCCATCTCTTAAGTCAAAAAGCTCCTCAGATATAACTACTCAGATATCACCTCCCAGTGCTGCAAATATTAAGGTGGTGATATAGCTATATAATGATAGTGATTTTAGTCTGAATTGAGACTCCACATGGTCTGCACACATGGCTGTTTTTACACTTTCAGAGGAACACCAATATCAGAGGAACAAAGTGAGCACAGTCCTAAACAAACAGGCCAATTCCTACACTGTCAAATGAGGGTGATGGAGAGGAGTTTGTGGCTTTTGTATCAGAGACCCTGGGAAATGTCTCAGGAGTCTTTATTATCCCCATTACTCTAGGCAGCACAGATGGATCTGGGAGATGGAAGGCTATGAACAAAATTCACATAAATATTGTGGAGCTGCCCAAGGTCAAAGAATAACTCACAGCAGCCATACAGAGCCTGCTGGATTTAACATTTGTTTCTCCATCCCTCCTGTATGAAATTCCTTTAAATTGTATCTGTTCCATTTCAGCACCAGAACGCCCACATGAAAATTGACCCTCCTGGCTGGTAGTTTGACAGTCACTTAGTCTTTCTTCAGACAGTTACATCTCCAAAACAGAAAGACCAGAAGACAGCTACGTGGAGATTTCAGCCCAATAGTTTAAAGGTGATGTGTGAGATGTATGAAAATTGCATTTCAGTGGCCAGATGGAGAGACCTAGGGCTGCCTTAGGACCAGGGAGAGGCAACTTCATTTGCCAGAATTGTTTGCAGCTCTATCCTTCTGCAATAAAAAGGTGGATTTCACCCTTCAGCACCTAGAGCACAGAGAACAGCATGGTTGTCTCTCATCTACAACCTTTCGTCTGCCTGTCCTGCTTCTCACCTCATAAAGCTCTCTTCTGCTAACAACCCAGCAACGCCTGCCCCTGCATGCTGCATAGTCCCAGTGCTGGCCTATTCAGGAGTCTTCAAAACTGGACTCCAGGCTGCTGGATGGAGGTTGTGTGATCAAGAAGGAAATTATGCTCAGGACTTATCCCTGCCTTGGCCATGGAAGGTACATCCTCATGTCTGAGTAGCTCAGCACACCATACTTGGATATAAATCTGCTCCTCACCACCACCTGAGGCAACAGACTCCTGACATAAGTACCTAAGTATTGGATATATGCTAATTGATTAACTACTTAGAAGGTTTAAACACTTTTAAGGGATATATATGTGCTTTTATATATTTTTATATAAGGGATATATATGTGCTTTTATTGTCATCAAGATGCTGGTATTGTATGATGCCTGCAACCCTGCAAGTCCACATCCTCATGGGCCCAGAAATACTATTTTTTTTTTTTGCACTGATGCCTGGCACAATCAGGAGGTTTGGCCAAGTCATCCTGAAGGTTTTGATTTTTTCCACTCTGATGAATTACAGAGCTCATGTGCTATGAGGAAATCCTCCAGCTGTCCAAGCACAAAAATGGCACAGATCACAGCAGTGTAAAAAACCCAAACAGGAAAAACCCACCTTGTCCCATGCTTAAGCCACCAGCAAGCCCATCTACAAACATTCAGAGTGATTCTTTTGAATTACCAGCTGTTCCAGATGTGAATTAATGATCACAGGGCTATTTTTCTGCTAATTCCCATATTCAGATTGATTTTCCCTCCTCTTTCTTCTATCCAGTTATTCTAAAATGTTTTTCAAATACATTATTATTAATAACATTTTCTCTACAGTTGACCTCTTCTATTTTTCTACCAATTTTTTTTTCTGTTTTCTCTCCCCTGTTACATTTTATAAGGAAAGGATTTTCTTGACACCATTATCCAGAGTTAATAACTCAGAGACTTGAATTTTCTTAAGAACACTTACCTCCTCCAGGGCTGCCAGAGGCTGATTTCACTGAGGGACAGGGGCTATCCTGAATGTGAACAGACTCAGATAGTCCGTTCAGGACCATCCTTATTTTCCTGAATTTCCATGGATCCCTTCTCCAATAAGTTTCATTTCTTCTGGTACCCTGTGGCACTGGAAGGAAGAAAGCTGGTATCAGAATCATGGAAGAATCAAACAATATTACCCAGCTCCAATTCAAGCCAAGTCTTTGCCAGGCTCCTGCTCTCACTGCAGGGCAGTTACAGCTCTGCACTTTGCCCATCTATGAGTGGAATGGCAGGTTACAAACATAACTGTAAGTATCTGACATCAGTCTGAGCCAGCTTTTAGTGTCTGACACAGAAGGAACTAAAGACACATTGCTTCCATCTTCCCTCCTTGAGGTGGAAGTAACCCCATCTCCATCTCTCACCCACCCCAAGAAATGACCCCATTCCCAAACCCGGGCAATGACAAGGCTGTAACGTGTAGATTCAGCATATTTTGTAAAATATCTCAACTTACACATCAGCATAATGGTATTCCTCCTCTCAGGAGAAGCTCCTGATAGCCCAGATCAATCTTTTCACAAAGGTGAAGAGAATTTCTTTTTAGTCCCTTAACAAAATTATCTCGGTCATCAGAAGATCTGCAGTGGGAACTGGCTTCTGCTTTGCAAATTTGCAGAGTCTGCTTTTTTTTTTTTTTTATTTTCCTTGTGGGGTTTTCTTTAAACCTCACTTATATAACACTTATTTATCACAGCCACACAGGCTAATTCATGTATATGTATTTAGTATAAAAGCATTTGAATTAATGTTCCCAGCTTGTTTACTTTGAAGGACTGAATGCCCCCTCAGGAAGACATATTGATCTTAAAGGAGGCAGTTCTCTGATGAACACTGATTCCTGCAATATTTATGGCATCTGAAGCCTTTTCTCTACTCTTGATCTTTTGAAAAGAGATCCCGAAGGAGGGTGACAAAGCTCAGAGAATGAAGGAGGGAGAAGAAGCACAAGAGGGGTCCCTTTGCTCCAACTGCAACATCAAAATGTAAACAGGGAGGTGATCAAGGACTGATCTGGCTTCTAAATTAAGCATTTTAAATGTATATTAATGAATATGAGAGGAAAAAATCCATTGACCCAACTTTATAGAGAATGCTAGGATAAAAAAAAAAAATCTGCAGTTTTTCTCAGTTTTGCAGCTCAATTCCACTAATTTAGGCCATATCAACTGTGATTTTTGAGGCCAGCCAAAAGAACTGATGTCAGTGGAAACATCAGAAAGTAACCCCTTCATGTTCTAGCACTTTCTAATTACTCTATATGGCCATATTTATTGTAAAAAATAAAATACTAAATCCTTTTCTGCCTTCTTATTCAGAACTGAGTTTGCATTCCCTATGGGCTGAGAGAATGAGGAGGGGCACACTTGCTATCCATGTGCTGCCCTCCCGTCTCTATCCAAAAGGGAAATCACCTCTCTTTGCTTGGTGTTGGCTTTTGGGGCATAATGAGAAACAGAAAGGGCAAAACACAAGCAGAAGGATCCTGGGGCTAGATCCAAAGTCTGAGTCAAAATACATCACCAACACACTGTTTTGTCTGTACCCATTTACTCTCTCTAACATTCTGCTTCCTCACCATAAACTGGGGTAATTTCTCGTCCTTTCTGTCTCTGGGCTAGCTGTGAATCACGAGGTACAAGGCCAGTCTTCCAGTACATGTTTAGAGCATGCACTGCAAGCAGGGTTCTCATTCTCACCTTACGCTATTTGACTAGGGCCACAAAGATGATCAGAGGGCTGAAGGACCTCTGCTATGAAGGCTGGCTGGGAGAGTTGGTGTTCAGCCTGGAAAAGAGAAGGCTCCAGGAAGACCTTGGAGCACCTTATGGTACTCGAAGGGAGGGCATGGATTGATAGGAAAAGGGGTAAGGGCTTTAAACTGGAAGAGAGGACATTTAGGATAGATGTAAGGAAGAAATTCTTAAGAATTTCTATGTGGGTGATGAAACACTGGCCCAGATTGCCCAGGGAAGCTGCAGCTGCCCCATCCCTGGAACTGTTCAAGGATGTGTGGGATGGGGCTTGGAGCAGCCTGATCTAACGGGAGGTGCCCTGCCCATGGCAGAGGGCTGGAACTGGATGATCTTTAAGGTTTCTTCCAACCCATTCTATGATTCTATAAACAAGCCCCAGAGCAGTGGTGTCTGGGAACAGCAGACTGCATCCCTCTGGAGAGGCCACAACTCTCAGCCCAGGCAGACAAGGAGCAAAGGGCAAGGCAGAGAGAGTGAACAGCTTTGCTGCTGAGGTTGTCCCCACTATCTGGGGGGCCTGGCTCCCCACTTTTACCTTGCTTTATCATGTGCCATTTACAATCATAGGACTAACTCACCTTTTATATACAAGTTATCTTTGGATACATATATGTGTTTATACATGTTGAGACAGGACAGGGTATGCTGCAAGGTTACCAGTGTTTCCCTTCACATTCTTTTTCCACTTAGGAAATAGAGTAGAGCAGAAAAAACATCTGTTTCTCCTATTTTTAGAGAATGTGCTATGATATCCTGCAAAACAGGTAATAAGCAGAATCATTTGTCATGCTCTGTTGAATGAATGAGGTCTGTGAAGCTGCCAGCTTTGAATTCAGCCTCCCCAGTCCCTCTCCCTTTGTTGAGAATTTATTTCATCATCAAAATCCATGCTAATATCAGAAACCAGGCTGAGCCAGGGCTGGGGAAAGATGAGACCAAGGGCCAAGGTTACATTGTAAAAGATGCAGTTTTCCATCAAAGTGTTTTGTTGCACTTGGCTAAAAAGAATTTGAGGGAAGATTTGACCAAAATATACAGTGTGATGTGATGGAAAAAGCAAAGAACCAGAAGAGGGAAAAAAAACAACACAGAGAGAGAGAGAGAGAGGGAGAAATTATTTTCTAAGCATTAGCTTCAAAACAGCTGTGGAAAGTTGTCTCAGAAGTGACTTGTATTTGACTCTTCCTAGCAGGAATAGAGGATGCAGATGGGATTCCTAAACAGAACAGGAAGAGGAGGAGAGAAGTTTAGAAGATCAAGAGCAGGATAAAGAACTTGCTGATGATACATATGGTCTTGTTTATTCCTTCTCCACACAGTACTGAGGAGAAGTGGCTGCCTGCTATATTAATATGAGCCACTAAAAGAAAAATTCTCCCCATGGACTTACCCAGTGGAACTGATTGCCCCGAGAGATTTTGGTGGCCAAGAGCAAAATCTTTTTAAGAAGCTGTTACAAAACTCATTAGTCATTTCTCTGGGTGACTGGGACCCATATGCAGCCATAGCCTGTGTGTAATATATATCCTCAGCTACAAACCTCCTGGTGAGTCTTATTAAGAAAATCACTCCCATTAGGCAACCAGAGCTGACAGTTGTCTCAGCTGTCCTGCACCCACCTGAAGTTCTGCATTTCCAAAGTTCCCCCCCACATCAGCCCTGCCAAAAGGGGGCTGTAACGTGCATCCAAGTTCTCTACCTCAAAAGCTGGGCAGAGCAACACAGATCTCTGTGGACCCAGATAAAGGTTGAAAAGGAAAGACCAGAAGCTGCAGAGGCAAAGCCTGATGCCTGTCAAAGTCAGCACTGGCACTCTCCCTGATTTTGGCAGAGCTGGGATTTCTGCAGTCATTTTGTTTTGATGTCATGACGAGTGGGGGGTGTTGAGATGCGCTGTCAGGATTCCTATCTGAAAAATTAAAATAACCAAATTGAGGTTAGCTTTTTGTTTAGTTACTTGTCACAACTTGTCACCAGGGGGCCTGTTTTGGCTGTACAGAACACTTGTCTGGTTTAGTCGTATTGGAGCACCTCTATCTCAACAAAATATTTGTTTTAAAGGGAGATCAGAAACTGAACCACAGCAGACACTCAACAGGAGAGGTTGGAAAAGTAGTGTTTACCAAATAGTTCAGCACTGGAGAGATAAACGGACATTTGAGTTCATTTCACTACATAATGTTATTAGCTAGATGAAATTAGACTGTCAAATACAGCTCTGTAAAATGCAAGGGGAATGCAAGAGGGCAAGAAGGAGAATGAACACACAGGGGACAAATCACTGTCACTCACAAAGGAGTGCCTGGCAGACTAAGAATGAAGTTCACTCCTCAGGGCAATCCATCCCCAGATGCTATAAATACATTTTAATGCCCCTGTCAGCATGAGGAAAGAAAGAGCCAGCCTTCCCCAACACAGTGTGTCAGGTGTTTTCTGTCATTCAGGAAAGCTTGAAAGAGCCACATTTACATTGCAGTTTTGTCACTTCTCCCTCTAGCAGTGCTAAGGCAGGTTCTCCACTGCTTGGCTAGAGTAAGCAGAGATTCTGGAGCAAAGCCAGGGAGGCTGCAAGTGCTGCCATGGCCCACCTTGAATCACTGATGCAAACAGTGACTTTATTCCCCCCCTGGGCTGCATTGCAAAAGACAGATTGGGTCTGCACCGTCTAAGAGGCTGCTTGGCTTTACCACAGGGGAATGACATCCAGGAGGACTCTGGCCATGCTTGGGTGGTATGGGTGGGAGAGCCTCTCCCTCTGACAACCAGCCTACAGGAGACATCACTCAGGCTCACACACAGAGCTGTTGCTTCCCAGAAAAGCTTTTCCCACATGGGTGAGGTGAGATCAAACCCTAAGCCCTGACCAAAAAGCAACAGCATTACACAGTGCCCAGAGAATGGGGTTACATCCCTTCTCCTGCTAGTCCTACTGCCTTCCCTGAGTTGCATCTCAGCTACAAAGAACTTTGGGGTGAATGTTAGATAGACTGGAGCTAATCCTCTTTGCTACTGCTTTATTTTTCTTTTCAGAAGAGCCCTGCAGCACTTTCTTCAGAAATTAATGCCAGGAGGGGCCTTTTCCCTTGCTGTCAGATAGCCATGCAGCCAAACCAAAATACCATCTCCAGCAACATCAGAGCCGACGCTGGGGCTCCTGTCAGGCTCTGAAATGGAGATTGGCTCTGCTGAGGTGAGCAGCTCTTAGATACACTTCCATCACCCAAGAAGAGAGAAATGACATCTCACTTAAAAAATGTGCTTTTGGATTCCTGCTGCCTTTCACTTCTCTCTAAAACATAAGTTTGGCCTGAGCTAGACTGTGATCTCTGAGGGGGTAGGAAATCCACAGTGTTTAGCATGCAGGAATCCAAGCACAGGGACAAAACAGGATACAGCCATGAACAGGGAACCCAAATGGGAGACTCTGGAAGAGCAGCTCATCTCCAAGAGAGAGCATTTCCATGGGATGAAAAGGTTACTGCAAGGCAGCCTTCGGCCAGCTGTCCATCTCAGGAGCCAGAACAATGCAAGAACAACTCACAGAACAATGCAAGCTTCATGCTTTCCCTTTGGGCTTAAGTCAGTATTTTGTTCTCTTTGTGGCATCAGACAACAGCATGCAAGGCTTTGCTCTAACCAGAATACTGAAACAAAACCAACAAGCCTTTGAAGGTCACTGAAATCCTCACCACTGTGCTGCTATGAGTGGAGAGTGTGGCACCAGTTAGTTGGATGACAATTAGAAGGAGATAGCAAACACCACTTTCACTGCAAGAGAGATCCAGCAGCTAGCATGAGGCACAGGTTCAGAGCCACAGCCTGCTCCTTGGCAGGCAGCTGTGGCTGTGGTCCCACTAAGTCACTGCTGAGGATCATGAAACTGAGCTTGCTGCTCTTGCGTTGCCAGTTCTGCTGCTCTGCTGAAGTGAGTATCTGACCTTGGGTACACACTGGTCACACACTCACATCACCTGCATGAAGCCAACAAAACAGATGGGCAACTGCACCAGCTAGAGACCTGACCCACAGTGACGACCAGGTCTGCAGGACAGAGGCATCCTTGTGAAACAGAAAGGCTTTGTTTCTGTGATTTGCTTCGTTCTCATTTTATTTCTAAATGGCTCACATCTGCCTGCAATCACCACGGCAATAGTTCACCTACAGTAACATGACAAACTACCCCAACACATCTCGGGCAGAAATATTTCACTCAGCTCAGCAGCCCTTAAAGGGAAGTGTCTGCTGTCAGAGGCATGTGCTCCTCACCCCCTGATGCATGGCCCTGTCTGAGAGCAGCCTTTGGTTCAGCACACACCCCTGTGAGAGGGCATTTATCAGCGCTGCCGTTGCGGCAGTTCTTTAAGAACCGACGTGGGATCTTCTATTTCTGGAAGCACATGCATGCAATTTACAACCTTACAGCCAGCAGCACCACAACACAGATTACTTAATCCATCATTTCCCAGGAGGGGAAGGCTGTTGCTAAGGCAAGGGGAGGTTTCAGCTGGGTGAGACCTGGTCATTATCTATAGAAGTAACTGCTTTGGAGAGCACACTCTGCTTTCTAAACTTCAGCTGGCAGTAAAAATGCATCCCCAAAAATTGAAGCTCCCATCCTACCACACCCTTGGTAATACAGAGCTGAAGATTGCTATCAGAAGCACCAGTAATTCCACTTACAAATGGTCATGAAACATACAGAGATAAGTAGCAAGCCTCAATAGTTTGCCTTATTCTCCTGGGCATATGGACAGACCTCCGGGGACAAAGTACCCTGCCACAAGAGAGATGCTCCTGTCATCTAACACATCCCCTTTTACTGTCCTTATAATCAAGTGCATTTTTTTTTTAGGAGGTATAAAAAAGCCACCACGGATGATGCCATAACAACCTAAATAATTTCCAATTGCTTCTCTATTTGCCATGATTATTAGCAGCATAGTGAGAGGAAAAAAAATATGTTCTCTAGATATATACTCTGTCTCCTAGAGACCTGGCTACAAGGTTGTATTAAGTCTTTTACAAGAACCCAATGCTCTGGTTAGGGGTTAGGGTTAGGCTTAGGGTAATGATAAGGATTAGCATTAGTTTAGGGTTAGGTTAAGGTTTAGGGTGAGAGTTGGAGTTAGGTTTAGGGTTAAGGCTAGCTTAGTGCTAGGGTTATGGGTTAGGATTACGGTTTAGGATTAAGATTATTTCAGGGTTACGGTTAGCCCTCAAAGATTAGGGTTAGTGTTAGGGTTAGATTTAGTGTTTGGGTTAGGTTAGGGTTTAGGGTAAGGATTATGTTTAGGGTAAGAGATAGGATTAGCGTTTAGGGTTGGGGTTAGGGTTAGGGTTAGGCTTAGCCCTCAAAGATTACTAAAATCACTTACTTTTGGAGCAGGGGTGTCTTTGGCTGCCCTGGGGACCTTCCTCTCCACATCAGCCCCTTGTTCACCATGGCCTTGGGGCTGAGCTCCTCCTGCCCTCCTGCAGGAGTCACACACCATGCGGGAGTTCTCCATCCTCCTCTTCCAAAACAGGATGACCCTCCTGCCAGGTACCAAATAGACTAAGACCGTGAGGAAGAAGGTGTGGGACAGCTGCTGCCCTTGGTCTTCCACCTCTGCTGCTTTGTCCCCACAGTCCTGGGCAGGCACATCTCTTTGGGGTTTGCCTCAGCCTAGACATCACCAGTCTGCAGCACTACTACTACCTTTGTTGTGCTACTAGCGCTCATTGCCATTAGGGTGAGGCTCTGAGTCTCAAACCCACAGCCTCAGCATTGCTCGGGTTTGTCTGTATAACTGCATGCTAACTGGCTGGGCCACTCAAGCCTGCCCTAATCAGGCACAGGTGGGCTTAACACAAGCTCATGCCCACTACCTGGCAATTAGTGGCACCTGGTTGCCTCATTTCACTCCAGGGTAATAGTAAGGATTAGTTTAGTGTTAGGGTTAGGATCATGGTTTGTTTTCAGGTTAGGCTTATGGTTTTGGGTTCAGATTAGGTTAGGGTTCGGGTTAGGTTTCTGGTTAGGTTTACGGTTAGGTTTACGGTTAGGTGTGGGTTAGGGTTAGGGTTTGATTTGGTTTGGGTTAGGATTAGGGTTAGTTCAGGGTTAAGGTTAGGGTTAGCCCTCAAAGAGGGCTGATATCTAAATTGAAAGTTGAGTATCTGCTCTTTATTGGTGAAATCTTGGGGTGATTATATTTCATTTCACTGAGTCCAAGTCTTGTGATTTTTCTCTGCTATATCAAGTCTTAACCAATGACATTCCATTTTCTCCAGGAGTTTTTCTTGGGGCTTCCATGGAGAGGATGCCAATATCAGAAATGCAACTCTGTGGAATAGCTACCAGTAGAAAATGTTATGCATATTCTTACTCTGCACTTCAAAAACACTGCCCTTGCTTTCTGAGGGCTGCTTTCCAAGGACTCCCACAATCTCCTTCATCGTGTGCAAAATGATACCATCTTTATGACATCCATGGCTCTGATTTTCTAATATATAACATCTATTTTATACACAGCTGAAGAAAACTATCATGTGCACGTCTATTTTGTATACAGCTGAAGAAAACTATCATGTGCTTCTCCGTGTACGTGTAGCCACAAGGTGGAGACTTGTGCTAACTTACTCTGTACCCCCAGTACCACAGAGCACTGGGTTCAAACCAGCCACGTGAACTCTGGGGTATTAAGGGGGGTGCAGTGTGAAAAACACTTCATTGCATTTGCAGCTCAGCAGATTGCAGGAGAGATATGTAGGGTTAATCAGGTTACATGTCTTTAGAGCTTTGTCATCAATGGTGGCTCCCCAGCTCCCCCCAAGATATTATTGAAATTTAATATTAATAAAACTCTTCTTCACTGCTCAGTGGGAACACGGTCATGTGCATCAGGCCCTCAACAGTGCACACCTAGGGGTTGTGTGTGATTTTACTCTTGCACACAGTATCACTGAACTGAAAAAAGTTCACTGGGCTGCTGGAGACATAAAAGTCCAGGTTTCAGTGTGAAAATGTAAGAGTGAGGGGAGAAAGGGAGAGAAACTTTGCCTGTCCTGACTTCACCCTCATCTTTCAGCACATCAGTGCAGCGCTTCCGGGAGCCATAACAAGTGTGTTCTTGGGTATGTGTGCTTTCCAGCAGGCTTTGAAGCTCTTGTAGACAGCTCCCTCTCCTGGGATATAGCTCAGTCTCTGGGCCCTTAACACAGTCCTTTAAAGGGCTCATTCTTTTTATTCTATTTTTCTACTAGTGTTTAAGAAACCTCTGTGCAAATACTTGGTGACTGTGGGAGTGGGGGGAGGAGACTGTCTTGTTTTGCTTGTTTTAAGATGTCAGCCCTGCTTAACCTGCTTATTTGCTTCAGTGGAGGACAATGTTTGTCCCTGGATTTCCCACTCTTGAGGGCACGGTGAGGCAGCCAAATCCCTGTCCTTGCCCAAGAGCTAGCCAATGTTCCTGGGGAGCTGGCACTCCTCCTAGGGAACTGTGTCCTTGGTCGCTCCTAAGACTGGGAGTGTTGGTGGGGTTTCCCACATGAAATCAGAAAAAAAAAGGGAGCTGGGCTTCCCTAGACTGGGAGTGTCCGAGGTTTTGGGGTATTTTGTCACTTGTGCTGCAACACTGAAAGTCACTTGGCTCTGGAATTGGGTGACTAATGTGCAAAATTCACAATAAAACCACAGCATTCAGTAAGAATTGTTGACTCAACTCACAGTAATATTACAAGGGTGTAAAGCATATTACTGTGAAAAGCCAAATAATTTAATAAAACACATTAAAAGCTTTGATAACCAAAATTAACAACCAACTCTTGAAAATAAAATACAATATGTGTTAAAAATACTTACTGCAAGAACTTGCAATAAAAAAAATGACAAGATAAAACAGCAGTTATTTTTATTAGAAAATATTATTGAGTTCTTGCAAGGGCAGTGTCTAGCAGCTTCAGCTGGGGCTAAATTCAGTTACAAAGGAACACACATTACACCTCAGGGTGTATAAATTCCATATCTAGCCAATATGTCTGAAAAGAGGACCTGAACATCCTTGCTGTGGAGTGCCTGTTGTCCAGTCCTGCAGAGGACCTGCTGACCAGGGCACTTTCTGTCATGCAAGTGTAAGAGTGCCCATCAGCTGGTGCCTGGTACTGCCTTTCAGTGCTAACAGAGCTGGGCTGTTGTGTTTCAGACTGAGCTGATAGTTAATGGATGATCAAAGGCATAAAGCTGGTGGACATTAAAAGGCAAGTAATAAAATTTAAAAATACTTTATAACTTGACAATAAAAATGGGCATATAAAAGAGGTTCAGAAGAGATTGCTGCTTCCTTCTAAACCAAGTCTAGAAATTAGCAAGAATTTATCAGACAGCTTTTGGATCAGAGATGTAATAAATGCTGATGTAGTTGTTACTGTGGGTCTCTGATCTATTGTTCAGAATAGAAACCATACACTTATCTACAGTTTATCTTTCCCTTGAGGTTTGGGGGTTTTTAATTGCTTTTCTCTTTGCTTTGAAAATTAACTGATGCTATAGATAGTACCTGCTTGATACAGGTACCCCCTAATCACAGAGGTGTTATTCTGAACTCTGCAAAAATAAGCCTTTGCAACATACACTTCAGGGTGCTCATCAGCTCATGTCAGCCAGGGTCAGTGGCATCCTGGGGTCACAGAAAGTGCCCTTAAATATTCTTAACACTCTGAGGAAGTAAGGCAGAGGAGGTGAGAGGAAAGCATGCAGATGTGCAAGAAAAGAAATTTAT
Organism: Calypte anna; assembly: GCF_003957555.1. Taxonomy (NCBI): domain Eukaryota; kingdom Metazoa; phylum Chordata; class Aves; order Apodiformes; family Trochilidae; genus Calypte; species Calypte anna. The sequence continues at coordinate 31,658,716 of NC_044253.1, forward strand.
CACTTTCCCCAGCAGGTAACTTATCACATCTCTAACAGCTAACAATCTGCTTGCTGTTTTATTATGCTGCAATTCCATCTTTTGTGGGATAGGAATTAATCTCTACTGATTTTCTAAGCAATATTTTTAAACTGTTAGCTCCTCTTTCTCATTTCAGAGCCAAAGCAGATAGAAAATAGAAGTTCCAGGGTGAGATTTTTCCACAAATTCTCATCACTATAATCTCTCTGTTCTGCTCCCTAATCCATGCATGGCTGTTTCTGGTGCATGTCAGTGACTGCATGTCTGTGCAGCCCAGCAAGTGCAAGATGAGGAAAGGAAGGTGAAGAGCTATCTGGAAAGAACATGGATTTTGGCCAAGACAACTGTTTCAAATGCTACAGATTCCATAATGACTTTAAATCTTCATATGGGAAGAGTCACCCACTAATTTCAAGGGTCTGTCCAAGGTGTTTCTTGGCAGTAATGTGTGTGGGACTCCCTCCAGGTAGAAGCATCTCCTTGCCAGGAATCACACTGAGATTTCAAGGAACTGAGGTCTGATTAGACATCCAGACCTTCACTTATGAAGTCTGGCCCACTGGGACAGACCAAGGGGGTGTATTAGCTCCTGTTAACCCTTTTCTATCTCATAAAGCCCAATGCTCCAGAGAAAGGTGACATTCTTCATGTTGGCCAAGGACAGAGGAGGTGAGGAGGGAATAAAGTTACCCTGAGTCTGCTGCCAATCATCTTATATCCTGCAGTGGGAGGTCTAATTACCCATGTCATTGTCTTAGCTTGCTTCAAAAGTAGTGTTTAACAGACTATAAAAGACTATCATACAAGCTCATTAACTGGCTAGGTGGAAAAAGAAGAGGCTAATTTGGTAGACAATAATAAACAAAGCAGAAAACAACACATTGCAAACACAACCTAGAAGCAAGCAGATAAAGTCAAACGCAGTGCTGTGTTGGAAACAACTGGTTTTGGAACAAATGTTTAAACACAGATACTGAAATTTCTTTACCTTTCTCTTAAATAGGGGAAATTGCAAGAGTTTTAACACCCAAGGAACCATGAATATTTGCAATATAGATGAACAGAACTCCAGCAAGAAACCTCTGTGGGTGTCTTCATCTCGGGCAGTGTGTTTTATGGTACCTTTAAATATGAAGAGAGCAGATCCTGTACTCTCCTGACTTGCACAATCCATCAGTGTCTGCACAGCCCTGGGTCCCAGAGGGCTTCCACCACAGCTCATTTCCCATGGCACCAGTTAGCACTTCAAATGCACTGCCAAGAATGAAAAATGAAAAAACAAATTGGATTTGCCAGGGCAAAAAGGAACAGGAAAGGAGAAGGGAAAACCATTGCTGACCTTCATTCATTGCTAGGATGCTTGGTGGGGGAGAAAGCAGCCAAGATCATAGAATCACTGAACAGTTTGGGTTGGAAGGGGCTTTAAAGATCATTTTGTACCAAACCCCCTGCATGGGCAGGGACACCTCCCACTAGACCAGGTTGCTCCAAGCCCCATCCAACATGTCCTTGAGCACCTCCAGGGATGGGGCAACCACAGCTTCTCTGGGCAACCTGTTCCAGGCACTAACCACCTTCATAGTGAAGAATTTCTTCCTAATGTCTAATCTAAATCTACCCTCTTCCAGAGGGCAGATGTCTCTTTTTATTTCCTTGGGAAGACCCCAGATGTCTCTTTGTATTTCCCCAGACTTCACACTGGCTCTGATCCCCACAGCAGCATGGAGCCAGCAGCTAAGATGTGGTACCTGCAGCAAGAGGTGAGCTCAGGAAGCCACAGGGCAGCATGAGGGTTGTGAAACACAAGGAGAAGACGGGCAGATTCTCAGCAGGGCAAACCCACCTTCTCCCATTCTTTCCAAGGCTCTGTATGTGCTAGCTGACCACCCATCTTGTAATCCACAGAAACATTTACAAATGCATCAAAGAAGTCCCTTTGCTCTCTACAGCTCCTTCATCCTGCTCCATAAAGGAACATATCCATTTCCACTCCCTCTCTCCCTCCAACCTCACCTCATAAAGGGTTTTTTAAATGCATCTCCATATAAAAAAAAAAAAGCCCAGAATAACATGAAGGAAAAACCAACCCACCCATCCTCTTTGTCTCTCCTCTGCTCCGAAGAGCAATTAACTCCCATTACTCTTCAGGTGGCTCACTCAGGCACAACAGTCACCCCCAGCCTGCAGAACTGTCACCAAGCTATCACCAGCACAGTGGCTCTGAGCTGCTGTCACTGAGCCACCAGCCCTGCTTGGGATGCCTCTGTCACAGCTTTGCTACATGTTCAGTCCTGACTCTGACCCCAGAGCTGCCTGTGGGGATGGGCACGGTTTGGTTTTGGCTGCAGAGGGGAGCAAAGCACACATGGACAAGCACCCAGAACCCAGGGGGATCCATGGGCTCACCTATCTCTGGAAGCAGAAAGCCCACCACAACAAGCAGGGAAGCACAAAGGCAAGGCTGCTGCATGCCTGGCAAGGGCATCAAACATCCTTCTTCCCTCCTACTTGAATTAGCAGAGCAGTTTTCTCTCTCTTGTGTTGCAGCTTGGCTTTGGGAAACACGCTGAATTCCCTTTGACTCCTTTGGCCTTCTGAAGGGTTTCCAGAGGGCCCTGCAGCCGTGTCAGCTTTATTAGCCCCTAAAACACTGGCTGTTTCCATCTGCCATTCACATGAACACACCCCAAGGTTTTAGCAGCACATCACCATGTCTCAGTCTGCCTAGTGGGACTAAAGACAGCTTTGCAACAAAGATAGAACCCACCAGCACATCACATATGCCAGAAAATAATGAAAACTGGATCTTGATCAGACAGAAAATTACTGCAAGGAAAAAGATAGTTAAAGGTCTGGAGAAGCATCCTCAGCAGACAAATCCCAGCCAATCTATTCCCACTGCAGGCCTGAAGGGGGCTTTGCTCTGAGTGACAAACAAAAAGAACTAAAAAAAAAAGAGAAGTATTTATAAGAGGAAAGCAAAATAGCCATCTGGAGCACCAAGCCTGTCTCACCTTGTTTCTGGCAACTCCAGAAATGGTTTAGGGCTATCTTACAGTGTCAGCCTTACTCATTCATGGCCATGTTAGAGGGTCATCCCTAGAAAAGACATCCTACCTTCCCAATTCAGTCTTTATAATAAAAAATTGAAGTATATTCCCTCTGTGCTGTTCATTGGTCCCTATACATGATCCAATAAACAGCACAGTGAATACAGACATCACTTCTCTTAAACCCTTAAGATGTACCAAGCCATGTATCAAACAACAGTGACACCTTAAAATCACAAGTGACTTATGAAAGCATTGGCTTCTATTTTTGGAAGGCAATTCCTTCCCTTGAAGTATCTTGTTTAAAAAAATAACAGTTTTTCCTCTTTTCTGTTGATACTGGTGACAGAATGATTGTAAGGTCTCAATTACTCTGAATTCCATGTGCTAATCCCCTCAGAGATAAGATGGTGCAGTCACTGTGAAACCAGTCACTTAATGAGGGGACTGAAAATAGTAATCAGGCACTAGATGAAACGCCTGACCTCTGGCTGTTTGGGATTACTGACTCTAAAAGACAGGGTGAGTTATTTTTCTATTGTATCTATTAAAAAACCCATATAAGCTTTTTATCCTTACTTCAAAAATACATAAGCAATGTGCTTCACAAGACTACACGTACTGGCACAGCTGAGATCAAAACTCTGATGAGGGTGGAAGGACTTGTGAATGTAGATATGGCCAACTTACCCAGCAGAGCTGTGACTCCTGTACCCTTCCTCCTTTGAATTCCTCCCTTGCTGTCAGTTCATGTGGTGGTGGTGAGTTCCCAGACAAACGCCTGTAACTGAATGAGTGCAACATCACCACATTTTCCATGCTGGTGCTTTCCACTGATGAATTCCCTGGTGGAAACTACTGTGACCAGGGGACAACCAGTTTCTCCACAATCCCAAAAGGTCCCCACAGGCAGAGAGCACATAGTGCCTGTCAGTAAAAGAGCTGCTGCCACTGAAGGAAGGAGATAGGAACAGACTCTGACAGGGCAATGGTTACAGTCCTGCAAGACAAGAAACCTCATCCAGAAGCTTTCACAGCATGTCAGGAAGAAAGAGAGGGAAAATGTAATGAAAAGCCTAAAAACTGTTCTTCATGGTAGAAGATGCTTCTCCTGTCTCCTTACCATGAGATATGACCATAAAGGAATACAAGTAGGAAATTACATGGTCTCTAGGAGAAATCTTGATGAAAAAAGACAAGCAAAGGAGTCTCCATCTCAAGTGGAGGGGGAGTGAAGAGTGACAGGCAAAGATCTGCATTGATATTTTCACCTGTTTATGTCTACCACCATCAGTCAAGACCTTCTGGGGATGCCATTTTCTCAGGAAGACTCCACTTTTCTGACTAATGGAATAAGAGAAAGACCACACTGCAATTCCTTGCATCAGTCTCCCACAAAGCAGGCCACAGCTCCTGCACCTGAAGGGTCTGAGCAGTTTTCTTTTACAGAAGCAATAACCACCACCAGGTATATAAGCAATACATTTGAAGATATAAATAAGAACCTAAAGCAACCAGGCCAGTTTCCCCATTAAATTCATATTGCCACCATGAGGCTGAAATGAAGGCCTGGGTCTTAATGTATTGCTGACAGGAATCCATTTGCAGACGTATCAATTATTTATGATTGCAATAAATCATTTACAAAGTGCTGTAAATTCCAAACAAGGCTGAACAAACAGTAGGCTTCATCATCGCCCAATTTCTCTTACAGCCGGAGCTGGGCTGGGAAGAGGTGTCTGTCTTAAACAGGATTGATTGGAGGTATTACACTCAGGGTACTGTACTCTGAATAAGGGGTAAACTTTAGAAAATAAAGGGTAAATCAAGGTTAAACCCCATCCAGGCAGTTCCAGGGCTGTTGTGTTCACTGTTAGCAGCACCTGAAGTTGGTAATTTACAGCTAAAGCTTGAGGATGCCTGGAGGAGGTCCAGACACACCTTTTCTGCCATGGAGAACTGTGTGTACAGAAGAGGTTCTGGCACCTCTTGAGATGATTGGGAAATGCTCCACAGCATCTTCTGCTTGATCTCAGAGGGTCACTGTGCTGATCTGTGGCTATTCTGGCATCACCTGGGTAAGCACAGCCCTGACCAGTGGGATACTGTTCACCAATATCAAGTCTCAGGAATTGTCACTAAATCTTTTTAAAAACAAAAATAGGGGCAGCGCCTGTGAACAATGCCATCTGAAGGTTTCTTAAGGTGTGCATTAAGTTATCTGCTAGCCAGGAGTGAGCTTCTACTCAGTGTTAATGTGACACTCACACTGACATGCTGCAGCCAGCTAACAGCAGGTCAGATCCTGTTCCTACTATCCAAAAGCTCTTCAGCTGATGTCTGATCCACAGGTGGGATCCACTGCTGTGAGCAACTTTTGCAGTGGAAAAATCAGTCTTCTAGACTTTGGGAGCTTCTACAGCTCAGCCATTATCCTGCAAATCCCTTCCTTATAAATAAATAAATAAATAGATAAATGGCGCTGACACAAAAGAATCAGCAAAATCAGCATGGCTGTTTAAATTATTTGTTGTTTAGGATATATTTTCTCTGCCAGACTGTTCCTTCGAGCCCAATGGTTCTCTCTCCCACCCACCCCCTTTTTTTTTTTTTGCTGGGCTGAAAATCTGCTACTGTTTTCTCTGAGAGCCTGAGTGCTGCTGACTCCTTTGTCTGAGCCAGCTGCTATTAGTCATTCGGGGCTAATTTCTGCCAGATTTTTATTCACTGGAAGACCCACAGATGAATTTAAAGCTTTGCAATAAGGCACAAAGGCCTCACTGATCATTTAGCCAAACCCAGGGCTCTCTGTTACCCACCCACACTAGCCCAGAGTGTCGCCAGCAAGATGAAGGGTAATGTGACACCGTGATTCACCCGGCCTTGTGTCAGTGAGACCAGAGCACTACCTCCAGTTTTGAGTGCCCACCTGGCCCAAAAAGAAGCCACAGGCCTGATTTCTCTTCATAGAGGCATCTCTGGCAATGTAACAAAGCAGATTTGGGCAGTTTGGAAGCATTGAAAGCTGTGATCCAGTGTCATAGGACATGGCATTAACACTTAACACCACTGAGCCAGCAGTGATTTTCCCATACAGACTTACCTTGAAAACATCTCTGCTATGTTGGCAGTGCTTGGCAGAGACATGTCAATATATTCTGGACCACTGGGTACGCCATATATCATGGTTTTTTGCATCATGTTTGCAGCATCATCCAAACCCCCACAGAACATTAAAAATATAAAAGAATTTTACTTTGAAATTCATTGCTAAGTTTGCAAACTTCCTGCAGTCGCCTAATGCAGTCAATAGGTGATTCATTTTCCAGTTTTCAGGTGCATTTATCCAGTTGTGTAGTTTCCCAATTGTCCACTTGTAGGCAGTAATGGTTGTTCTGGGGGTCTGTACATGGCATGTAGCACAATATATTCCCAGCCCACAACTTACCTGTGAGGCTCAGTCCTTGAGATTTTTACAGCTAACAAGCTGCTGGGAAAGAAACACAAGGAAAAGCAATGGAAGAGCAAGCTCTCATGATGCACAAAGGCTACTGGAGATATCAACAACTGATTCCTTTTCAGTTTTCATTGTGTCACGGTTTAACACTGGCCCAGCAACTAAACCAAGTAACAGACGCTCTCTGTTAATCTCTCTCTCCTCCTTCATAAAGAAAGGAGAGAGAATAAGGGAGAGAGACTTATGGGTTGGAAACTAAACTACACAACTTTAATGAAACTGTAATGATAAATAGAAAAAAAAATAGTAAATATATACAAATATACAGGAAAATGGAAACCACATTCCTCCCCCTTTCCCCCAGTAACTCTCACGTCACCACTGAGGCTGCAGGGCAGCCCTGGGAAAGTCCAGGCTGGACTCCTGGAGTTGGCAGCAGTCGGGAACTGGAGGCAGGAACACACAGATATGGGCTGGCACAGATCAGGACCACAGGCAGATGAACGGACGGGATCCTTCCAGGATGCCGGGTGAAGGAAGGGAAGCAGGAAATCAGGAGATCTGGAAATCACGCTTGGCCCTCGTGATCCCTCAAATTTATACTGAGTATGATGTATATGGGATGGAATACTCTGTTTGGTCAATTCTGGCATCTATCTTGTCTGTTCCTCCCCAAAGGAGGGCTCAGGTGGGACCTCTTTATCCTCCTGGACGGTAAAATGTTTTCCTCAGAGCTGAGCAGTGTCCTTGGCTCTGCATACCAGTCTCTAGCAGTAACTATAAACATCAAGTGTTATCAATCCTAGAAGCACACACTGTCTGAGAAACTTGCTGTTAATTTCAGCAAGTGCAACTACTTACAAGAGACTTAGCTAAAAGTAAAAGTACAAAACACAAAATCACCTTTATCCTGGCCCAAACCAGGACACACTGCCTCATGGGAAACCTCTGCCACATCATGCTTCCAGCCAAGCTGTCAGTCCATGTTATACACTTGGTGCCCTGGCAGAGCAGGAAGCCTTGGGCCATGCATGCCATCTGATCCAAGGAGCTGCTGGCTCCTGCTTCCAGCTAACAGGAGCCACCTCTGCTCTCCTAGCATGGACAACTTGCACTGTCTGCAAGGGGGCTGGAGTTTTCCCCACAAAGGGCAACAAATGATGTTATTCCCACCAGAAAATTACAGAAGAACAATTAGCTGTCTGTCTGATTCACATGAAGGCATTTGAAAGACAGTTTGGGTCCCCCCCACTCCTTTCCTTCTGTTCTGCTTGATGTGAGAGTATGCCTTTGCATTTTGTCATCAGGTTTTCTTACTAGAATATTTCTAAGCTGTAATACTTAGTTATTTGTGAAGGGGCAAAAAATGCACAATTTTTCTTGCTTACGTAAAACCAAAATAAAGTCTAAATGCATCAGTATTCCCCTGAGACATATTTCCACAACTGAATGTCCACAACTACACACATCTGCACATGTGCATGCTCCTATGGCTGTTCTTAGAATACATCTATATCACCTTTTCTAAGCAGATACAAGGCCACCAATGCTTATCCTAAAAGCAGCCAAACGTAATTTACTTGTGGAAGAATTACATTAAAACTGTATTAACTTACTCATCACTGCCCATGGGAAGGCACCATTCTAGCTCAAAGTTTTCTGTCCCTCTTCCATTTTTCTAGCTGATTCTAGAAGTTACAGAATTAAAGCTGCACCTGCTTTGATATTTGGCTAATTATCACTGGCTTCTAGGTGACCTAAGATCACTTGGGTTGCAGAAGAAGCAGCCCTGGGAGCATTTCACCTCCTTTTGAAGCAGTCAAACTGCAGCCTAGCAATCCTGCCTACCAAACAATGTCAGACTCTCCACTTCAAATGCATTACAAGAAGCAACATATTTTTTAGAAAACATCATGAAAATATGGCCCCTGCATTAAGCTTTCTGGCACATGCCTAAACATGCAGATCATTTAGTTCCAACCCACTGCCATGGGCAGGGACACCTCCCACTAGACCAGGTTGCTCCAAACCCTATCCAATCGGGCCTTCAACATTCTCAAGGATGGGGCATCCACAGCTTCTCTGGGCAACCTGTGCCAGTGTCTCACCACCTTCATAGTGAAGAATTTCTTTCTAATATCTCATCTAAATCTCCCCTCTTTCAGTTTAAAACCACTACCCTTCATCTTAAAAGGGAACAACACATACTTATGGCAAAAGTAAGCGCATGGCCTATGCAATTATTTGCAAACAACACTCCATCAGGCAAGATTTTAGGTAAATTCCCTGTCTGTAATCCCATCTAAACACAAACCTGCTAATTTTCCACAAACTTGTTGAAATCACGTCTCTGCAAGCTTGTCAGGGTTTAACAGTGGCCCTGCAATCAAACCAAATGACATATGCTCTCTAATAACCCCCTCCCTGATAAAGAAAGGAGAGAGAATAAGGGAGAGAGACTTATGGGTTGGAAACTAAACTACACAGCTTTAATGGAACAGTAATGACAAATAGGAAAAATTACTAAATATATCCAAATATACAGGAAAATTGATACCACTTTCCTCCCCCCTTTCTCCCAACAACTCTCATGTCACCACCAAGGCTGCAGAACAGCCCTGGGAAAGTCCAGGCTGGACTCCTGGGGTCAGCAGCAGTCGGGAGCTGGAGGCAGGAACACACGGATTCAGGCTGGCATGGATCAGGACCACAGGCAGAGGAAGGGATGGAATCCTTCCAGGATGGTGAAGCAAACAGGGACAGATGAAGAAGGGGAAGCAGGAAGGGCAGGAAGGGCAGGAAGGGCAGGAAGCTGATTTGACCCTTGTCATCCCTCAAATTTATACTATGACATATATGGGATGGAATACTCTGTTTGGTCAATTCTGGCATCTAACTTGTCCATTCCTCCCCAAAGGAGGGCTGCAGGTGTGACCTCCTTACTCCTTCTGGAGGGTAAAATGTTCCTCAGAACTGAGCAGTGGCCTTGGCTCTGCACACCAGTCTCTAGCAGTAACTATATACATTGAGTGTTATCAGTCCTAGAAGCACACACTGACTGAGAAACTTTCTGTTAATTTCAGCAAGTGCAACTACTTACAAGAGACTGAGCTGAAAGCAAAAGTACAAGACAGAAAATCACCTTTATCCTGGCCCAAACCAGGACAAAGCTTTTGAAAAATGTCTGAAAATAGAGAACGGTTCTTCTATCCAACTCATTCCGTGGTAACCCCTGAAGCAGAAAGAAGTAAACCAAAGCTCTTTCCCAGAGACTGGGAATTTTCCAATTCAGGATTTTGTGGCTCCCACCCATGTTCACTAGTACAATAGTTGGGCCATGTTTGGCTCTGTGGCAAACTCAAATGCAATTAGCAGCAATGGGGAAGGAGACATAATTGTGTTTCTCTGGGGAAAGTAGTTATTAGGGGGGTATTATCTGGACAGTGGCTATATAAACTGTGGTTGAATGAGCTCCATTTACAATAAGAAAAATTGCCAGAAAGTGATCAGAACATATGGATGTGATGAAAGGCTGCACTTGAGCAACATGAAAGGCCAATAATCTGTGAGGAAGTAGCTGTTTGATAGCTTGGAATTTTAAGCAGGGATAGTGCTGAGGGAGGGATTTCAACTCTAATCAGGCAATCCGTTTCAAAATTTCCCAGTAGCCTCAAACCTTCTCTGAAATTTGGAGTAATGGGGGGAGAGAAGGCTGCTGCATCCCATGGGCCACTTTCAGACCTGATTTATACTTTCTGCATATCCAAAGTGTTTACAATAGGGCATCCCCTGCCCTTTGGTGTGTAACCTTTTCACAAAGGCAAAGTCCTGTCCTCACACGTTGCCCATTGAGAAGGTCATGCACATCTGAAGGAAAGAATGTGTCCCATTGCACCACAGTTTGTCCCATGAAGCCAATGTAAATTGTGACACCTCTGTAATCACTTGGAACAGGCCCAAGTCTCAGTCTCTTAGTATCTCTTCTACCCTTGCAGCCCACAGAGCACTGGATTAGCCTCAGTCAAATCCTTTTTTTATATCTTGCTGAGAAAGATTGTGTGAGTGACTATAGGATACACACAGGAGATTTTATCTTCAATACCTGCTTTCCTTGCACATATCCCAGCAAGGGATAATCCCAAGAACGGGATTATTCCCCAAGAAAACACTTCTTAGAAAAAGGCATATTAGTTTTTTAGTACGATCTTTGTGAATTTACAAGCATAGACTGTGACATAAACAACTTGGATCTACCAGAGGAACTTAATTCAGCTTGACAACTTTGAGACCTTAGAAGAATTCTTTTTGGGATCTTAAGTAGCTCAGTGGGCTGACTCACAAACTTGGGTTTTTGCTACCAGATCCCTCATGAACCATAAACCATCAAACCACCACAGACGTGTTCTTCATACACAAGCACAACCTTATCTAGTCAAAGAATCAGTTTCCTCTAAATTTTTGCCATAATGTATAATTCATGTAAGAACATAAAATGGCTGCACCTCCAACTGTTTTCAGCTCATCACCCTCCGGCATTGCACTTGATTGCTGTGTATTTATAATCCAGTGGATTTCTTTCTCATTAACATATTGCAAGTTCCCTTGAATATGTATAAACTTGAGTAACCATCTGATTCCAACTCATTATCTTTTCCTCACACAGGTTTTTATAGACTTCACCACAGAGAAACAAAGCTCTCCAACTTGTTCCTCCTATGAAAACTAAACTCTTGATCAGCTTTGTTTCCTTCTCCTGAGCCTCTTTCCATTCTACTGTATTCTGTGTGAGATGCAGAGGACAGAATTTAAGGTGTGGGCCAGCCAAGGATTTTTCCAGCAGCACTGAGAGGTGTCCCCTGCTGCTCCCCTAATCCCGCCAGTACTTTGGGGTTTCTGATAAGCATTGGGCAGAAATTTTCATGATATTTACCACTGGAGCCTTTATCTCTCTCCATCAGTAATGGCCAACTAAAAGACCACCATTTTACATAAAGTGTTAGGTTTATTTTTCCTTAATGGCATCATGTTACATTGTGGCTCTGATTACATTTTGCTGCTCACTCATGAATTCTCATGAAGGTGTTCACAGGCTTCCCCCTAGACAACTCTGTACCACCAGAATAGGGGCAGGTCCCTCCAAAAGAGATTTCTATCATTCCAAAACAGAGAGTTCAGATAAGATAGATATGGGAGAATTTCTTTCTCTCCACAAGATGTGTAATTTTTAGACAGCAAAAATTAGGCAAGATGAATACCAGTGTGAAACTCCAGTCCCTGAGAAAGCTCCTGTGATCTCCAGCCCCTCTGTATGACCAAAGAAGTGGGTCTGCAGTTCCTGGCAGATTAGCATTAGAATTAAGAATGGAATAGGATTCAAAAGGCACAAGCTTCAGTACTTTATGTCTAGAGATTTGCCCTTCTCCTCCCTTCTTGTCAACAGTGCTGAGAACCACAAGACACAGCACACTCTGCAGACACCTCTGCTACCTGACAACAGCTCAGTGACTATTGAACCTCCACTTTTGCACTGTGTCTCTGACTTCTGGGGGTTGTCCTGCTCTTAAATTTAAATCCTAAATCTACATCTTAAATCTAAGGTCTGACAAACCTCTGTAGATCACTAGCTGTATGTCCCCTTCCCATATCATAATGTCCACCTGCAAATTTACACACACAGCTTATAGAGGGAGATGGGGTTGTACCTGTACAAGTCTCAATTATTTGGCATGAACAGTTCAGGATCTTCCATTGCAGATGTTAACACATATGGCCACTGTCATCATGCTCATCAGACAAGCAAGACCAACTTGTTCCTAACTTCAAGCTTTTGAATACTTGCAGACCTAACCCTAATCTCCCTGCTTGTTTTTTTTCCTTCTCTGTTCAGCTGGACAAATGAACACTGCCCTCCCTGAACTAAGGAGAGAAGCAAAGATTCTTCATCAGGAAATTAATATGCTCATCTAATTTGCAGGAAAGACAGATTCACTGGGTTTCCTTTTTTTCCTCTACAGTTTTTTTTAAAAATAAAATAAAATAAAATAAAATAAAATAAAATAAAATAAAATAAAATAAAATAAAATAAAATAAAATGTAGTTGCCCTGTCATTGCATAAGGTTGTACTTATGCAGTATTTAGATAGGTAAACTCTAAGGAAAAGATGGGGTATCAATGATTCAGTAAAGTGTCTCCTTTCCTCTCACAGTTAATGGTGAGCAATATCCAGTTATGCAGTTGGCTGAAGGTTTGTTTTGGTAAGGTGACATTGAGATGGTCCAGCTGTCCTGGCTATGTATATTGCTTATTACTATCTATACTGCTTGAAGATTTGTATTTGTATCGTTTGCTAAATCCCTGGGCATGAACGGCACAACTGTTTAAAATTGTCTTTAATTTAGAAGCTTTCAAAATAGTCCCATTTTTTACAAGTGCTCTTGCAGCACTCATGCTAACAGATTTGAGGACTTTTCTGCTGCATTTGTAAAACTAAAACCACTTTAAGACACTTTTTGAAGTTTAACAAAACCAGCAATTTATTTTCAAAGTAAGAGTAGTCACATGCATTTTCTAAGATGTCGCCAAAATTAGACAAAAAAAGCCCTCACAACACAGAACCTATTGATCAGCAATTTGAATGCTTCAGAAGTGTTCTGGTAAAAGTCTGCTTAGCATAATTACCCTCTGTGCAAACTTGTTCACCACCTCAGCCAGAAATTGGATGTTGTTTATCCTGTCTGAGCAAAGGGATGTCTGGTGGTAAGGACCACATCTTTAACTAGATGACTACCTCATTGGTGCTACTTTTTTCATAGCAAAATATGCAGAACATCTACTAAGCCATTCCTGAATGCATTACATTCCCAGGATGGTTGGTAGCCATTGCTTACATCCTAAAATGTTAGGATTTACATACTCCTGCTTCTTTTCCCAAGTGCAAGCAATGAAAAGACAGTCAGTTCAGGGAGAAATGAGAGGCTACAAGTCTATTTGATCCTTTCATATCTGAGGAAATAATCCTTTGGGATCACCAGAGCCCCAAATAAGAGGATTCACCAGGCTTCAAGTCAGAAACCCCATCCCCACTATGCATATTCACAGAACAGGGCATCCCTCTTTTCCCTCTTTTTCAAGAAGGGAGGGAGATAAAGGCAAAGTTTGTAGGGGGTTAAGACTGCTAAAATGGCCTTTGCTACAAAGCATGATTTACAAAAGCATGCAACTACAAGACTTCCTCTAATGTGCATCTTTATATACCTAATTTCCTGGATATAAAAAAAAAATAAATAAATAACATGGTTCCTAGGTGACTATGGCACTGAATGCTACCTGCTTTCTGCAGCCCTTTTCCCTGTGTAGCTGTCAGAACTGCAGGACCACCATGGCCAAGAGCTGCTCCACTGCTCACAGCAGATGCCCCGGGACAGATCAGCATCCCAGGACAGGCTGGCAGAGTCCCCACTGAGGATGTGTCTTGCCTGTGGAACATTTACTACCAGAGATTAGGCATAAAAAGAAACCAGAGTGACCCTGGCTACTCAGGTTGGATTTGGAGGGTTGTCAGCTAAAGGGGTGAGGCAGAAAGAAGCACAATGAAAAAAAATAATAATTAAAAGAATCAGTAAAACCTTTTTGCTTGTAAGTAAAGCACCTTGCTGGTTGTGTGGTGGAAAGGCAATAAATAGAGAGCCAAAGACATTAAGCACTAGGGAGTTTTCACAGAGCCTTTTCTCAGATTAAACTTAATTTCTCACTAGTTTGTGATTACTTTGATTACAGGACTGTTATTGTAGCTACTGTTATGTAGCATAGCTTGAGATGTAGCACTGCCAGCACACAAGTAAAAGAATGGGACTCAAAAAGCCCAAGCTTAATGTTGGGGAAACAGTTCAGAAATATACAGGTTGTGAGCAATCCTGATTTACTTCAATTTAGGCCACATTGGGTTAATGGCTATTGAGGCCTAGTTAGAGGCTTTCTGAGAATGAGCTACTGGGAAAGAGATAACTTAATTGGCAACAGAAGAGGAAAATAATTATGTGAGAAGAAGGTTCCATGAGAATGGTATGTGTAATTGGAATTCAAAGCCACCTGCTTGATAAGATGGTGTAAACAAGGCTTCTCTATATAAAGTGAGTGCAAGTTGTTAATAACCGATTTCATACAATCATATTGATGTGCACATGGAATCCTTAAGCCTCCGCAGACTGTTTTCCCACAGCTTAAGTCTCAAATATGCAAGGAACCTGTTGCATGAGGTGGGAGGCTGTCGAGGCTTTGCCAACCTTTCCCATGTCCACCATAGGCACAGAGGGAAACCAGGGGTAGAAGAAGGGGATACCATTTGCTTGCTGGTTTGCTATCAGACCTCAGGGGCCTGAAATACTCTGAGGAGCTCTGTGGATAAGCCATGTGCATTTTCCTCACAATCACAAAACTCTGCAAATTAGCTCTATCCATCTCCTTTGAACAAGCCACAAATGACTGGACAAGGCCAGCACTGTAACAATTCAGAGTACCTGCTGCCAAGTTAGCTACACAAAATCTGGCTATAAATCTTGACCTGACATATACATACGCTATGTTTTCCAGCTTTCTGGCTTTTTATCCTTTGTTCTGTAATCCCAGAATGATTGCAATTAAGGATTACTGTCTCATCAAAGTGCCTTTCAGTGCACTAGCTTGTAAACACTTGTAATAAGTATGGCTAATAAAATAGTTTATTAGCCAGCCTTGCACAGTATTTTTACAGCCTTTTCCACTCATCATTGAGAAAAATAAATCCTTCCTGGCTGTGCTGGAGCTGGCACTGCAGCCAGCTCCCTTGGTCTCACCAGTAAAGAGATGAACAATTGAAGTCCTTATAGGAGCAGAAGTGATTTTTATTACCTGCTCCAATCCCATCTTCTGCTCTTCAGACTGACTGAGAAGAACTGCCACAAATGCTGTTTCCGAAATAGATCAGCAACAAAACTTGCTTTTGTTGCATGAAATGAGGGACAAATTCAGAATCTCAGCAGCTTGACAGTCCTTGTTTCATCTCCCAGGATCCCAAGGCAAAATTTGTTGGGGCATAAGTCTGGGGAACCGAAATCCCTGGTCAGGAGTGTGGAAGAGCTGCTTGTGAATCACTGCAGGTCACAAAGCAGAAGTGGGGTGAAGGGGAAACCTTCACTCCATAAAGTTCTCAGGAATCAATTTGTTTTGAGATGGTAGATCAGTGATGACTTGTTTGGGCTTTAAGGAAACTACATTTTGCCTTGTTAATGCAATGACCTTGGTTGTTCTCAGCCACCAGCTGGGTAACTGAGCTAAAAATAGGAACATTGTAAAAAGCTAAACCACTGATTCAAAAGACAATGTTTTACTAAGTGGGAAAACCCTGCATAGTCTCCTCTGGCACAAGATGCTCTTTTGTAGCAAAGCATTTTTTTTTCAAAGGTACTTGGTGAAGTCAATTATCATGATATATGGAGTTACTTTCCATGATAAACATAAAACCTAATGTTTGGCAGTAAAAATAAACCTCCCAAGTTTTCCTCCTTCTTCTGTCCTTTTATCTCTTTTTATTACCACGTTCAGAAGTATAAACTGGTAATTTATTGAAAAATGAATGGTAATATTTACCAAAGTGCACTATTTACTACCCGTTTTACTGTGAAGAGAGTCTGGTTTAAGAGATTCTTCCTTTATGTTTTTTAACACAAGCATAAACAAAAATGATCCTGAAAATATGACTTCTATTCTTTACTTGTTTTCTTTAATAAAGAAACACTGAAATAAACACATGGAAAGGAATAAGATTTGTTTGTGTGAATACTTCTCCCCTCACTCTCCTGATGTGGCACAGCAGCCTGGAGGAGGAACCACAGATACAGAGATGTGCCCAGGGCACCTGGGAGCCAAGCAGCAAAAAGCCTCTGCAGCTTCAGTCTGGGATCTTCACCTAGAATAACAAAAACCCCTGCGCCTCCAGGTGTGAATTTAGACTGCTGACCTTCTTCAGACAGTGAAGCCATCAAAAGGATTACCCCTCATTGGGACCCAAGCTTGGGTTTCACTTACTAGGAGGTGTACATCCACCCCGACCAGCAGATCACTCCTTCATATAATGGTGGTGTTCACTTACCCAGGGCAAGGTTTGCAGGGAAAGTGAATCATTATTAATGGCACAATTTATGTAACTGGAACAACAAAGAAAAAATCCTTCCTCATGTTATAAATCAACCCATGGGCTTAGAGGGCATGTGAGAAAAACACTGAGTACAAGCTCGGGCAATCTGGATGATCTGATGAAGCTGAACTGATGATCCAGCTTCCCCCAGATGTTTCCCTCCAGAGAAAGGTAACAAACCATGGCATCCTAGAGCAGGAGCTGCAGGTTGTAAGCCCCTCTATTTGGGATCAAAGTGATCTGTGGTGCTGCTTACTGCAAAATGATGTAAATTGATATTCTACCAGAAAACCTTCCAAAGTTCACTACAGAGCACAACCTCCTGAGGCTCTTCCTTATCCGAGCACCTATAGCCAGATCAGCTGCTCAGCTGAGCAACTGAGGCCATTCCTTGCTGGTTTATTAATGTTTTCACCTATGTAAAATAATTCAGCTGGGCTGGAAACTGTCCACAAAAATTCTATGTGGCTACACCTCTTATACTCTCATTGTTCCATTTCTACATAGCAAATCACTCCCATCTTCTATGTTCCAGGGCTGAAGAGACAGTGATAGATTTCCATGGGACAGATAATTAAATTAAATCAAATCCATTCAGCTGCAGAAGTTATCACAATTCAGAGGGAGCAAATCTGTGCTAAATTCTTGTAGTTTGTAACAAAGTGCTTAATACTCTATATAATTCTCATAATGACAAGTGTCTGAAAATTGTACAGGATTTTTCCATATGAGCAGCATCCTGCATTGAGAGAAAACATCTTATTA
Source organism: Calypte anna (assembly GCF_003957555.1). NCBI lineage: Eukaryota > Metazoa > Chordata > Aves > Apodiformes > Trochilidae > Calypte > Calypte anna. The sequence continues at coordinate 31,676,181 of NC_044253.1, forward strand.
TAAATGCATCCTCTGAAGCACTCTAACCCTCTAAAAATACAGCCTAAGAGTGAAGTCACACTGCATTAAGCACTGTAGTATTCTATTTTTTTACAGTTCTTATGCAACCCCATTCACCAGATGCCTTACACAGTGTCTCCTAAGGATTCAGGCATCCTCTAAATCATCCTCTCACCAGGGAAGAACCACATGTGAGTGGCACTGGGAGTGTATTTGGACTGGGTTCTTTGCAGAAGTGGATTTTCTACAACTGCCCATTGCTATGGGTTCTTATCAGAGATGGAAGGTCAAACGCCTCCACTGTGCATGGCAGGAAAAGGCTGCAGGATTTGTGTTTCAGAGAATGTCCCACAGAAAATCATCAGGATTTGAAGCTTGCTCTTCAGCTGAGCCCCAGGAACACTCTGCTGAGCACAGCCCTTGGCCTGCAGCTCAAGTCCAGAGTAACAGCAACTAAAGACAACTATCATTATTTACTGTAATGAATGAGTAAATATGTAACACATCCTTGCCTCTACACAGGATTAAATCTCAGATTAGCACCAGAAAGCAGTTTAGAAAATAACTCATATATGGCATGCAATCCTAATGCACAAGCCTGGAAATCTTAGTAATGTGAAAGCAGCTTTCTCCGTCTGCTTCTCTGACAAATAAAACATTTGCATTTAAACACTGGGAAAAACCATTCTGTTTTGTTAATCCTGATCTGTTAAAGAAGATATATTGAATCAACACCTGACATCTTTTTGCAGCTCCTTAGAGTGAGCAGCCTTTGAGGTGGATTTTCTCTGGCAAGGAACCTAACAGAAAGGGATTGTGGTAAATGAAGGAATCCTGCAGAAAAGCCACTCCCAATTTAAAGCAGATAATGAGCAGCAGAGCTGGTGTGGAAGCAATTAATTCTAATCACTTACGAGACAATAAAATTTAATTATGGGATCTCTGAAAACTAAAAACCCAGCAATTATTGTTAATAGGCTTTTCTTGATGGCAGATAGTGAACAGAATTTGTTGAGGCTGTTTTTCCTGCAGTTAATTTAAAAAAAAATAATCAGCTTTTAGTTAAGGGTTCCTAGGCTTACACTAATACACTAAGCAGTGATACTGGGCTATGTTTAGATCCCACAGGACAGAAACACAGTCTTTGAGGGAACTCTTGCATATGCTTTTGCATAATTGGCATTCTCTGCTGAGGTCTCAGATCTTTATTATCTCTTCAGACATACTTTCATTTCAGAACAGCTGGATGTCTCCAGCTTCATTTCAGAACATTCATGCAAGGAAGAAGAGAAACTGCAAGTGGTTGCTTTGTCATGCACCCATTTAGGTGCTGTATGAGAACTCCAGTTGGGAAGTAACACTGGTGGTAAACTAGACCAGAACACAACCAGGTGACTCCTGCTCTGAATTGATGTGGATGTGGCCCACATTTACTTTTTCCTGCACCAGAGACTGCTGGAGTTTCAAACAGAAAATGAACTACTTCTCCTCCAGATGAGCAACATAGCTCACCCAGCCTGAAAAGAGCATGAGGATGGAGAAGGACATCACTTTGGTTCAGTAGTTCTCATTTTGATGATTCACACACCTGTTTCTCTCCTAGCCAGCCACAGATCATGACTTCTCTTGCACTTGCAATAGCTTCCAGACCTTTCAAAGTCTGACAGCCTATAAGGCTATCATATCTACCATAAATTACTTGAAAGTATTTACTAACAAATGTAAGCTCTCAAGTCCAGAATTTGCCCAGTAACTTAAATATCAATCTTTTTCTCCTATGCTCTTTTCTATCTGTGCCCCTCAGGGCCTGTGCCCAAGTGCCCTCAGGAACGTGTTTTCTCTGCCTGGTTTGCACAGTGTTCAGGTGGTGAATGGCATTACTGCACATTAGTGAGGCCTGTGATAACATAAGCATACACCTCCTCCTTGCCACCATTGCAGAACTTCTTTGCTTACCTGTGCCAAGCTCTAACAGCAAGGTTTTTTTGTCCATTTGAAAACTGCACAGGAGAGACTCTCCATGAGGCACTACGGCTGAGGCATCATGCTTGGGTATCCACACGGCATCTCCAAATGAGATACAAATAATACAGCATTGCTGAGACAGGCTGGACTGCAAAACAGATAAATACCAGTACCTTTATAGATGCTGGAAGAGGACTACAAAAGAGTTCAGTGCCCATTCCAGGATACACTAAGAACTCAGACCCACTGGCAGTAAGACCCCACTATTTGCTTTCAGTTGGTCACATCAATACACTCAAAATTTGACTCAAATTTGACCAGGTCTGACCCTCAACAAAGGTCATGTTTTGACCACTTCACCTCCACCATCTCTCTCCCATGAATCATGAAAAGCAGTAAACACTTCATCCCATGTCCCTTGATGCTCAGTCAGAACATCACCCACTTTTCTAAGAGTTGTTCCAAGTGCTTCTCTCATAAGGGGATGGACTGTAAGGCCTCTCAAAGACAGTGAATAGCAGAGGGCCATTTTAAGCTATAATGAGGTCTCATCACTACAAGAGATCTTGAAGGACAAAAGCTCGGCAGCATTTCGGGATGAGGTTTAACACGGCCAAGTGCCGGGTCCTGCACTTTGGCCACAACAACCCCATGCAGCGCTACAGGCTGGGGACAGAGTGGCTGGAGAGCAGCCAGGCAGAAAAGGACCTGGGAGTCTGGATCGACAAGAAGCTGAACATGAGCCAGCAGTGTGCCCAGGTGGCTAAGAAAGCCAATGGCATCCTGGCCTGTATCCGGAACAGCATTGCCAGCAGGTCCAAGGAAGTGATTCTGCCCCTGTACTCAGCCCTCGTGAGGCCACACCTTGAGTACTGTGTCCAGTTCTGGGCCCCCCAGTTCAGGAAGGATATCGAGGTTCTGGAGCAGGTCCAAAGAAGGGCAACCAGGCTGGTGAAGGGACTCGAGCATAGGCCCTACGAGGAGAGGCTGAGAGAACTGGGGTTGTTCAGCCTAAAGAAGAGGCGGCTCAGGGGAGACCTTATCGCTCTCTACAACTACCTGAAAGGAGGGTGTAGCCAGGTGGGGGTTGGGCTCTTTTACCAAACAACTTTCAACAAGACAAGAGGGCATGGACTTAAGTTGTGCCAGGGGAAGTTTAGGTTAGATATTAGAAAGAATTTCTTTACGGAAAGAGTGATCCGTCATTGGAATGGGCTGCCCAGGGAAGTAGTGGATTCTCCATCCCTGGAGATATTTAAAAAGAGACTGGATGTGGCACTCAGTGCCATGGTCTAGCAACCGCAACGGTGGTTCAAGGGTTGGACTCGATGATCTCTGAGGTCCCTTCCAACCCAGCCAATTCTATGATTCTATGATTCTATGATTCTATGATTTAGTAATGCTCAGGAAGACAGAAAAAAAAGAGAGCAAGATTGTCTCAAGCTGGAAGAGGAAACGTTTATCTTGAAAAGGCAACTGATTCTCTATGAATAGTATCTTAGGGAATTGTGTACACCAGGGGCTAAATTCATTGTCAAATCTGCACAGCAGCATTATGCTGTCTTTGCACGAGTCTAAGCAGTTCTGAGGAGATTGGCAAAAAACATGCTTGTAGAGTTTAAGAAACTTCATGCCGTAGAGTAAAAAATTGACTTTAAATAACAAGAAACATTCCTTGGGACACGTGAATCCCAGAACTACAAACTCTTGGCACTTCTAGCAGGTCCCTGTAAAACCAGCTGCACCTGCTACTTTTAGACACTGACTTACATGAACTAGAGCATTCAGACAAGATGATGGCAATCCCAAAGCACTAGCATTATTCCCTAGATTATTCATCCTTTCCCCAAAGTACATTATCATAAAGCTTGAACATAATTTGCAAGAAATGCTTTTGTCTCTCAGTTTCATCTTTATGAACTTCCCTGAATTCAAAGAGTTTATCTCAGCTGGCATTATCAGTCTGCAGAATTCAATATATTTTAATTATGAGGATGAGTGAGAGTTTAGCCTTACTAGTTAATGAAAAAGTATCATATTCTCTATTTAATTAGGACACATTAAAAGCTTCATATTTAAATTCTCTTCAATGTAAGGTGAAACAAATGGTATAGTGTAACTAGATCATTCCCTATAAATTACATTAGGCAGTGCCAGACACTGAGATGCAGAAGAAAGTAAACCAGAGGCTTTGGGTACTATTTGGCAGCTGCCTCTAGTAGCATTGCAGATTTCATTGTCCTGCAGATGGCTATAGAAGCAGCATTCATATGCTTCATATGGCATGGCAGCACCTCCTGTCCCTGCAGAGATTACAACAGCTCTAATTATGCCTGCTGAAAGCTTCCAGGGCTGCTCAGAGTACAATCTGGTGTTATAAACACTATAAACAGATGGAGCCAGAGGTGGTCTCCCCTTTTACCACCTCATCTTGGTTATTGCAGGAGTCCACTCTCCTCCTAGGGGCTGTTTCCACCTAACTGGGAAACAGGCAGCAGGCAAGTATGGAGCCACTGGTATTGCACACACACTGCAGTCCTGAGTTCTTATACAGTGCTAACTCTCACTGCTTCTCTTGATCACTTCATTGTAAAGCTCCCAGCCAGACTCCTCAATGCCTCTGATGCAAGCACAGAGAAACAAAGCACAAATAAGCCTGTCAACCCCAAGTGCAAAATAATACACTTGGTATGTGGGGGAAGATAAAAAAAAAAGATTCCTTACAGACTGGTGGCAACACCCAGTTCAGGAAAACCAAGTGAGCTCTCAGCCAGGCAAGACCCATTCCTCTAATCACTGCCAAGAGCTCTTTCAGACCATGCAGTCTTTCCTACTTGACTACTTCCTGGCACTTTCAGAAACCTTATTTTGACTGTTTCAAATGGTCTCTGAGCAGAGAGGTTTCTTAAAGCTTCTCATTGTCCATGCAGGGGGATTAGAACCAAATGATCTTTAAGGTCCCTTCCAACCCTAGCATACTTCTTTCATCTGACTCTGTCTTAAGACCTCTACCAAGAAAACAGCAAGTGGCAGCAATAAGGTGTCTTCTTCGCTCTCTTACATTCTTTTCCTTCTGCTTTCAACATGCCAACCCATTGGTGTTTTGCTGCTAACTTCTGCAGGGGCTGCCCAAGCAATCTCCAAGTGATTTAAACAGTGATAACATGAAAAGAGTTAATGCAGAAAGGTGATCAATTGGATAAAGAGCCTGACCTCAATATTCAGCAGTGTCTCCTGAGAAATACACCTTCCAGAGGCTCCCAACACTTGGAAGATCTATGAATCCAGTGAGTGGCTCAGGAGAGTGACTACTAAGAAAAAACATTTCTGATACCAAAAATTAGGTCCCTTCATATTTCATCCTGGCTCGTGCCACCTTTTCTTGTGCTTATCTCAAAAGTTGTGCTTTGTACTGTCTCTTATACCTTCATGTGTCTCTTTATCACCCATCTTTTAAGGCAGTGAAAAAGAATGAAACTGACTGTTTGTAGATTAGCAAATTTCTTGCTCTGAAAAGAACCCTCTTTCATCAGTCATTGTCAACCCTCCCCTCAAGATTAAGAAGAAAAAGACATTTATAAGGCAGAAACAAAGATGAGCTTGGTACAAAGGATACTAATTGTAACTTTTTTTAGTTTTTTAGAGCTGCATTGATCTCAACAGCTGTAGATACTTGGAAATCTTTTCCTATAGTGTCCACACCTTCATTACACAAAGAAAAGCCCATTGAGAAACAAATTCAGACAGCATTCTGAATCTGCACAAGGTAAGCTGGGGATGATTTCCTGGCTCCTTCTGACCATGACCAACATAGGAGTTTCATCTTACAGCAGTGGAAGCAAAAAGAGTTGGGTTGTTTTTTTTTCCTTCAATAGGGGAAAGGGAAGAGACAGCAAAAGGAGATCGAGGAAAATACAGCTCAGGAGATGGGATGCTCTGTATAGAGATGGATCTGATTAAGTGGCACCTGCTTCTGAGGAGTAGGAAAGACATTGGTGTTTAGAGCCAGCAGCAAAACATTAACAGTATGGCATAATTAGAGAGTACTCAGCATATATTCAGCCCTGGTGTGTTTTTCTACTAAATTCCACTTCAATTAGATGAGAGTCTGTGGACACCAAAGAAGCTGTGGCTTAAGTACCTGCAGCTGCTGCAGTAAGGAACAACATACATATAGATACATGTATACATCAATACACATATCCATACCATTAGATACTTGGCAGGGGTGCTGTTGAAGTAAAAAGCAGTAAAAGTTTCCCCATTTTCCAAAACTGGCAGCCCCTTCTTTAAAGTTCCCATCTCTTCAGTGTTTCTTAGCCTGCTGTTCTATCATCTGGCTTCTCACTTAAAATTTACATTGGGGCACCAGGGCTTCTCTGTTCTCCTGCATACCTGCTGCTGAAGAAAAAGTGCATTTGCTTTGTCCTGCTGCATTTTTTTCCACCACCTCTTCACCTCTGAGGTCTATGGCAGCTATGCATTAAATGATGTACTCACTGTCAAACAAAACTGATGATTCCCTAACAGACTAGTGCTCATCAATGCTTAACAAAATAAAAATAAAAAAAGACATAAAAAAGAGGGCAGAATCCAGGCCGGGTAGAATTTAAGAATGAGTAGCTGTGACAGTCCAAGGCATTTATTTCTTTTACAGCTCATGAGAGAGGTGACAAAATAGAAAAGGAAGAAGAAAATACAAACATTTTAAGATGTTGCTTTGTTCACTACTAAAGGCAGAAGCAGGGAGGGAGGCTGTGAGATGATGCCAGTTGTTAATGGGATTTTTGCCACCAAAACAAATTAAAAGTCCAGGATGCATTTGGAGAGTACTGCTTCATTAACCACCATTAGTCATCCATTTCACAGCTGAATGGGTGAAGAGTTGATGGCTCTGGGATCTTCTGGACTTTTGTCCTTGGTTTTGTTTTGTTTCTTTTTTCTTCTTTAATAACTTCCATACCCTAAAAGCACAAAGCTCTCCCTGCATACAGCAGGCAGGGATGTTTTTATCACAGAAGTTAGTACTAAAGAAATGCCCATGACAAGAGCACATAGGATGTCAATCAGATCAGAAATAAAGTCCACACCTGGTTCAAAATATAGTCATGGAACTTAGCACTGACTGTTCAGAGATTTCCACGGTATCCAAAGGCATCGTAACCTCTGCCTACTCCTTAGCAGTTTTCAATAACATTTCTTATCATATTTTATATCCTTCTTGAAATAGTTTAGCATTTATTTCAAAAAGCCCAGACTATCTATCCACCCTTATTCTCTCTGTTCACTCAAGACTTTCTGAGGCCCAAGGGAACTTCAGAACTCATGCAAGCAGCAGCCTAGCTTTGCTCATCTCCTCAGCACAGCCCAAAGTGCACTACTCTCAGTGCTGCTCCCTCTGGTGCAAGCACTGCTGGGTGGTACCCAGCTCCCCCCCTGCAGATCTAGCACTAGCTGGCAGCAGTATTTTGTGGAAGAGCCTACAGGTTCTGGGGGGGTTATAAGAGGTTGGCAATGAGAAGCTAGCAGTACCCTGCATCTGGCATCTCAGGCAGACAGAGCATGGCCAAAGGAAATTGCTCCATTTTAGCTTACAATAGGAAGCATTAGAGAAGTTGTCCAATTTGGAATCTTCCTGGGTTCAGAGTGTGCATATTGCAACATGGGGGGGGGGGGGGGGCAAAAAACAGACACATATGTTCCTTAGCTGGTGAACATTTAGAATCAGGAACCAAATATGCTGCAGGATGCAGGGCCATTGGCCATGGAGCTGCTGAAATCTTCTGCTATGCAGACACTGAGTCATAATGTGCCACATGTGGCACAGTGACTGCTCCCTGGACAGCATTTGCAGAAGTTGCCAGAGCTGAAAAAGCAGCAGAGAAGGCTGAGAAAAAGCAAAGGGGTAAAGCACTGCAACAATTTAACTTCATTTTGAAATTATTCAATTTTAATGCCCTCAATCATTGGCACAAAATGTTGGACACCCACACAGAAGCCTTTGGGGAGTTCTCTGCTTTTGAAACCAAACACAAAGCTGAGAGAAAGCCTTTATGATACAGGGACAGTCACCTGAAGTCTGAATGATGAACCAGAATTTAAACAATAGTAACAACAGCCTGATGGACTGAGCAGAACTTGCAAGCAATTCCAGGACATACATAGAAACAGCCTTCCTCTCCCACTAAATCTACAGGCTGGAGATTATTCTTGGCTAGGGTTAAAAACCAAACAATAAGTAGCTGCATCATGCCTCACAGCTCTTGCAGGGAATCCTGGGGAATCCATGTTCATCTGTCTTTAAGGAGCTCCTGTCACACTCATCACAGTGACAAGTGTCCATCATATCATTGGGAGGATCAAGCAGAAGGATGTTTAACTGTTCAATAAAGTTGTAAAATCCTCAGTCAACAGCAATGGAAGGAGAGAACTACATGTCTTGCTATGGGAGTTTGAAGCCAGGTTCTGATAGACCAGCATGGGAATTATTAGGAGTATGGACCCAAGGAAGGTGTTCCTAAGGAGAAGCAGGCTTAGTTATGAGAAAAAAAAAAAAAAAAAAAAAGAACAGTCCCCATGTAGGATCACTTTATTTCTGTTCATCTCCTCTGCTATGGAGGTTTCAGGATCTACCCATCTAGGAAGTAACTCATATTTGATCCTATGTGGAAATGGGTAGAAGATGTAGAGAGGCTGGGGAGAGTATGGCTTCCCAATGAGCCATCAAAAGTATTGGCTAGAAATTAGTTTGTGTGAGTTGGAAAAACCATCAGTGAGATGCTATAAAATACATGGAAAGATGGTTAGATGGGTGATCAGAGATTCCCTCTCTTTTGTGGTGCCAGAAGCAGCAAGATTGCAGGTTGAAGGTAATTCTTCTATGCAGTGTTCCCAGTGTCAAATCGTCTGTAGTGGAAGAGACTCCTGGAGTCCAATTTCCCAGAGTATTTGACAGCTTCAGCAAAAAGCTTTGTCACCTGTCAATATAAAGCAGAGGAGGACTGAGCATTGCAAATCCTTCTACAGGAGGCAGAGTAATAAATAGAGCAGGCTCTACACTTCTACATGGTCACTCTGAATCTATTTGCAGGTCCAGTCCTTCAGTCCATCCAAATGGATACCAATTTCAAGGGAACTGTGCACAGGTGTTGGCTTCAGCCCTCTAGAGCCTGCAGGTCCATCTGGAGAGATACAGAGGAGCTGAGCTGCTTTGGCAAGACAGCTCTGTCCCTTGAGAGCTGTTTCCCTCTACAGCCCAAGCTCTTAAGAGAACACAAGGCTGTTTTCCACTCTCAAACTCAAAGATTAGAACTCTGTGATCAAAAGGCTTCAGTGAAATACATGAAGCAGGTTTGGTAATGGGGATCTCCATTCTGGTTGTCAGCATGTGTCTCACTAGAAGGCAGGGGATGGGGCTTCAATTTCCCATTCTTGCTAATCCTGCTTGGCATTATCCTGCCTACAAGTTTACAGCCTGGCACTCTCTGCTCTCCCCTCACTCCAATCACAGCAGATGATTTTGCACAGTTGGACCTCAGTTCAAGTCACTGGGTTCTATTTCAGCATCCAGGGAAATGAAGGGGAATTTGGCTGCTGTGCCATGCCAAGAGCCAGATGAGGTCCTTTTGTGAAGCCATTTACAAAGGAAGCCAAGGCAGCACGAGTCCCACTTTGCATTACCAGATATCTCTTCTCCTATCAGTATTTGAAGGGGGCTTGTGAGGAGCATAATGAGTGGCAATTGGAGACTCTGTCAGAACAGGTGGCAATTCCACCTGGATGACATTTTGGAACTGGATTGCCTCAAGGATCATTTAAGAAAGCCCAGCTACATCCTGCTTTAAGGACCGTACCGGAAAATATCCCATGAAAAAACTGTTTCCATACATAATTTAAACATGTGCCAGGCAACTCTGCACAAGAAGTTTGCTCTGAAGTGAAAATTATATAGCAACAACTTCAGCTGCAGTACAAGACTCAAGAATCTCTTATCGTTTTTGTTTTAGTTTGGTTTTTTTGTTTTGGTTTGGTTTTTTGTTTTGTTTTAGTTTGGGCACTGTTACTTTCTATAGTAGCAAAAAGAAAATCCATTCAAATAACTGCATTTCCATGATTTTCAAGCACATTATTATTTGCCAGAGATAATGAGGGTCCAAGCACTGGAAACTAAGGTCACAAGTGCTTGAAAGAACTGAAGGCTCTGAAACCTAAGAGGAGAAATAACATAGGGAGTACCTGGAAATCAGTGAGCAGAGCAATGCTGCTGTCAATAGCCATCCGCCGGATCACGTAATTATCATGGACAAACTTGCTGCTGCTGTTAGGCAAGTTAATCACCAGATCTATTTTCCCATCCCTTACCAGGCTGAGGAGGGAATGCACAAGACAGTAGCACAGTTGCTTAATGCAAATCTAAGGTGCACAGCACAGACATGCAGGAACACAGTGCTGAAAATTTTCAGTTTTGCTTTCTAAGAAAGGAAGGTTTAGGGGTTAAGGCACTCAGCTGGAACTCAGGGCTCTGTTTCTGTTACATCTATTTCTACATCTTTACATCTTATTTCCATGATGTAAAGCAATGTTCAGCCTTCATCCAGCTCAGCACAATCCTGTTAAAGGCATGACTGACTGTCATTAAGACTAAATATTCAGACCCCACATATCTTTGCATGAAAATGGACCATGGAGCAATTAATCCAAGGCATATTAAATAAGAATGTTCAATGAGATGTTCGTTAATTAAGCTGAAACCTTCCTGCTGTGACAATTCCAGAGAGAATCAGGTAAAACAAAACTTCTGGATTGAATTCTGATGTCCCATTAAATCCCTATCATTGATCTCAACATGACCAGCAATTTGGCCCTTGTATTAACTGCCCTGCATGTTAACACAAATTTAAGCAGGTGAGTGTTGCTCTTACCTCCTGACTGAAGGGAGGCTGAGATTCTGGCTCTCCTGTGATGGCCATGCCACAGGATTTGCTGGGATACCATTGGCATTGAGCCAGTCTGAGGTTGCTTCTGTGGCATAAAGCTGTTCAGGGAAGAAAATAATAAAAAAAAAGGTTACTTACTGTGCACTTCACAACACTGAAACCTTTCCTTTGACTCATGAGGATCTGACCCAACATGCAGCCTGACTGTCAGAGATGAGGGACAGGGATGGAGGACAAGCCTGTCATCATGACTGTTCCTCCATACGGAGATACTCAGAGAACAGCAGGACTTTCCCAACTTTTTTGTGTTTGACTAGCTCATGTGTGATGGCCAATGGATGGTAGTAACATATCCAGAAACAGTAAAGTTGCTAAATCCCTCTGGCTTCTAACAGGCTTAAGTTAAACCACCTTTTTTTTAATTATCATTTTGTTGTTGTTGCCTAATGCTAAGTTTCAAAAAGCAGAAATGTAAATCCAGTAGTTATAATAATGCCACTGAGGAAAATAATCCCTAAATCCTTCTTAAATAAGCTCTCCTCATCTTCTGTGGCCACGTTGTTAGTTGCCTTTCATTAGGGATATGGATGTGAAAAGATGCAGAAGTGTTACAGAAGGGATGTAAACCCTGCAAATTTCATATGTCTGCAGCTTGTGCACATCACTGAAGGTGAAGCACTTTAGAGACCTCCATATAAAAGGCTTCTTTGTCCTGCCCTCCTGTCATACAAGGCATCCTTTTGGCATTTTGATATCTTGGAGAACACAGGGGAGTTTATAATGTGACATCTTGGCTGATGGCAGAGCAAGGGTTATTCTTGCCCTCATGACTTAGTCCTTAGCCCAACTTTTAGCTGGGTGATATCTGATGACTTTATGGATCCCTCAGCTAAAAATCCCTGTTGTACTTAAAAAATGTGGGGTTTTGGTTTTGGTTTGGTTTTTTTGTCTTTTTTTTTTCCCTATCTCTACCATTCTCCATTCCTGTAAGCAAGCTAAGTACACATTTCAAATTTTGAAAACTCTAGCTCTGAATAACTGGAACCACCTACCTTGAAACCTTCCTCATGCAGTAGTTCTGCTACCCTGAGGAATCTGGAGCGGAAGGATTTCTGAAAAAGGAAATTTATTTTATACAGCATCAGAGTTTAGATCAGAAATTTAGAAACAGTGTTTTGTTGGGTAACACATGGCTCCTATCAGCTGTGCTGAGAGGCAAATACACCTTTATGTGCTGAGTGCATTTGTCTGGGTGTGCAGAGGTGTCTGTATGTGCTCACACAGTACCTTTCCAAGAAAACTGCCTGGATGCTGAAAGCCAGAATCAATCCCAGCTAAGGTGTATTTTCATTATACCACCAAGGGCAGTGTTCCTGTACTAAGCTCAGCTGCAACTACAGAAGGTTTAACACTTCAATGTTAAGTATCTGGGCATTTCTGTTCTCAAATACACAAACTAGACTCGCCTCTGCTCTTAATTAAATATCTTTACAATCATAGCCCAAACATTTTGCCTTTTCTTCTGGCATATAACATGTATGGACAGGCTTAGGGCTCCCTTTGGATGCTCTGTTTGCAAATTCACAGGAAAATGAACCTGTGCATGTGCGTGAGCTCATTTCTAACTCCCCATGGCTTATGGAATGGAAAACACAAAACCACTCAGGAGACCAGGACACCTTATTCCCATGAGGAACTGAATGGCAATGTTCTTAGAGCACCTTCTTTCAAAGACTCTCTCATAATGCATACCTAGATCCAACACAATTTAGAAGAAGTAAAGATAAGACAGCATCCTGGAGACATCTGTACTTGAGCAAGTCATTTTAGAGCAACAGGCAAGTGAAAATTCGATCCCAGTATAACTTTCTTTAGGATACTGCAGGTACAGCAATGCATAGATCAGATGCAACACATACCCATGACAGGCCAAACCTCACTTTTAACCTTAGTCTGGCTATTTGGAAGTAAGATTATTGCAAGCTCCTTTGTCCCTGCTGGAGGTAATGGTAGATTAACCTTTATGGGTGAGAGAGGAATATTCCGAAGGGTGAATGATTTCCTATGAAGAAAAGGAGTCAACGGGGGTTTTTTGAGCACTCTGTAAAGAACCTCATTCTGAAAGCCATCTCATTCTGTACAATAACTGGAAAATATAAATATACAATGTGACAGGATTGGCAGCTTCCTAGTCAGGGAGAACAGTTCTGCCTTCTGGTCAGAAGGGCTGGCTTTCACAACAATATTATAAACTTCTATCAAACATATACTGAACATTTGTGACACATAAAACAGCTTTTCCATGAAAAGAAATTACAGCTGTCAGTTTGCATCCGAGCAGCCTCAGATTTACAAGCTGGCTGAAAGAACTCATGTAAGAAACCATTAGTTACTAGAGGTGAAAAGTACAAGCAGATTTATTTAGTGGAAGATATCTATTGTAAGAGAATTTTATTCTTTATCTTTTACTGGAAAAGTTCTATTTCTTACAACCTCTGTTTCGTGTAGCATGCCTTGCCTTGCTATTTGTAAAGGGCCACATGCTCAGTTAATTCAATACAGTCACATCAGTTCTCACTAAAATCCAGTTCAAAACAAGGCCAGCTCATCTCCTGTGATTATCTTGAATTCTGTATCCAAACCCGCTGTGGAGCATGCAAAAATTCTGGTATATAAGGAACCAAGGCAGAAGGTTACCTTGAAACAACAAACTTGGAGTGTTGGGATTTAAAAATAAAATACTTCATCAATACTTTCTCTATCTCGTGGTCACCAGCACAGATGTAAGACAGATGCACTCCATCCCAGAGATATCACTGAATAGCCCAATCAGGAAAGAAAAGAAAATGAGCTTTTCAACTCCTTTTGCACAAAACATAAATTATTTAATGGCGGGCTCAGGATTTCAGCAATAGAGATCTCTCTGAATCATGAATAGAGGTCAGATTATCAGATTGCATAAACTGGCAGAGATTCATTTGTCTCACAAGAAAGCCATACTCCATTTACCCTGGCAGAGCATCAAGCCTTTAAAATCTTGGGGAACCTCAACCTGTGCAATGTCAGAGCACTTGCAACTGACGGATGGACAAACCCATTGGGCTTGAGGGGCTGCTGGCTGCTCAGCCTGCCTTGGGCTGTCCCATGGATGACAAGCAGTGCTTTCCTATGTGACTTGAGGATGATTTACTGCATTAACAACATTTCTTCCTGGTCCTAGTAGGACCACTGCTGGAACTCAACCTGGAAACACAGCAGCATGGAAGCCCCTCTGCAAGGCTGGGCTCATTAACTGGGTGCACTGGGACCTGAAGATTGCAACACAGCCATTTGACTCTTGGATTGTGATACCCCTGAATCAAACATTTGTGAAGACACAAGGATGTTTCTCTCTGCTCTTGTTATCTACATCTATTTGATTTTCACCCTCAAGAAGGCATGTCTCATCTCACCTCAACATAATTAACAGCAATATCAGAAGGGTGCAGTATATGGAATAAAATAAATATGTTCAGCCTAGACACATTTGAGAGAAGCAGAATTCACCACCTTTTCACTTCTTATTTCACTCCTCTGTAAGACCTAAAAGTCCAGTCTAAAAATCAGAGCAATAATTATGAAGCAATGAAACCCCTGAAAGCTGGGCATGTTCCGAGTTCACCATCCACTGCATTTCAAAGCAACACCTTTCTCAGAGACAACCAACTTGTCAGCTGTTCAGAATCAGCCCTGAGTGCACCAGAACAGCTCACAAAAAACATTCCACAGTTGGAAAGCCAGAGGCATCTGCCAAGGGAGGGACCTGGATCCCATCACTCCCTCACTGGAATGAAATCAAACATTTGGTGGTCACAGAGATGGCAACTGGCATCTTGTCCTTTTGAGCCTGTATTACCCTTCTGAGAATATCCTAACAATGCTACCAGTTTGAGGTACATGATCTAAAGTTTCTCATCAAAATAAGAAGAACTTTGCTTGTGTTCACAGCCCACCTTATGCCTTGATCCCTGTGCTTCTTTTTGCAGTGCAGGGGTCCCTTTTCCTCCAGCCTTTAATACTCAGGGAAGACCATTCATAGCCTACATGTCAGACCTAGGTGAGGATTTCAACCCTCCTTTCTTACAAGGCTTAATTTACCCTCAGTTTTGAAATGGACCCTGGAAAAGGAGGTAGGTGACAAACTCCAGAGTGGTGAGGAAGCAATACATCATTCTCAGCATTACCTTTACGCTTCTTGTTTTGGAGTTTAATTATATATAAATAATATGCCGAGAAGAAGAGAGACCTTTAAGTGACTGATCTGTTGTTTTCAAGTCTGTTTTGTAAAACCATAAACTGTAAACCACTCATTAAAAAAATCACAGAATCTTGTTACTCTTCAAAGGTTTGGAGGGTTGAGTTTTTGGGGTTGTTCTATCTTTTTTTCTTTCTTTTTTTTTTTTTTCTTTACAAAGAATATTTGGCTCTGTAACAGATAGTGACACAGAACCTACATAAATGCCTTCTCTGCTAAAATTACTCTTGTTGCCTGTTTGCTTTAAGACGTTACCAGGAAAATAGCAAAATTTCAAACTCTGGGTTCCCTTTTATAATTCTCTGGGCTTTACATTTCCCCTTAAGTGGCATTTTAAAATCTGCAGTGATTAGACATACGGGTACCAATGGACCAGAGTTTCATACTGAACTTCTAACTTTATCTAGGTAGCAAGCAAACACTGCTGCTAATCTCAGGTCACTAAGAGCAACACTTCCAGCTAGTGATGTGTGTATATATGTGTGTATCTAAGGACTAAACAGTGATCTGTGTTAGCAGAAGTCATGTTCCTTTCTGGCCACTTTGCACACACTTTCCTTCACATCCTCTGCTGGCATAGACAGCCCAACGCATTTTTTACACCCCTTGTCTTTTTGTCTTTCACACCCCTTTCATACCAGTTGTCTAACAGGAATATACACATGATTTAGCAATTTGACTTTTTTTTTTTTTTTTTAACATATACACACCTCAAAATTTATAAGTGTATCTGACTTCAGCAACTACTGCAGTTGGCAACAACCCTGTGATAAAGAATAATTGTTTTCTTTTCTGCATAGCTACCTTTTCATCCTGAAATGCACATCCCCCTTACTGATGCAGAAGCATGATCAGAGCACAGTTGCTCCTGTGGTAAATGCATCAGAAGCTTTCTCAAGTAAGGGCTCCTTGCAGAAGCCATTGCACTGGAGGACATCCCATAGGGACACCACTTAAACTTTTTGTCTTTCAGCACCTTTGAAGGGTGCTGACAGCAACAGACTAAACACTCAAGTCCAAGTTCTAGTCTGGTATAGACCTGCAAAATATGTATCTGAGATGCTGTCCTTAAGAAGACAGAGCTCTGGCAAGATGCGGCAACCAGAAACATTACTACACAAATGTGCTGCTGGTTTTTTCTTTATGAGCTACTTGGTCCTAGCTGATAGGAGCTGCATGGTAGGGTATTAACCACCCACCATCATCAGACAGGGAAAGGAAAGCCTGGAAAAGAGGAGGCTCAGGGGAGACCTCATCACTCTCTACAACTCCCTGAAAGGAGGCTGGATCAAGTGGGGGTTGGTCTCTTTTCCCAGGCAACTCTCAGCAAGACAAGAGGGCATGGTCTTAAATTGTGCCGGGGGAGGTTTAGGTTGGACATTAGAAAGAATTTCTTTACAGAGAGGGTGATCAGACATTGGAATGGGCTGCCCAGGGAAGTAGCGGATTCTCCATCCCTGGAGATACTTAAAAAGAGACTGGATGTGGCACTCAGTGCCATGGTCTGGGAACTGCAGCGGTAGTGGTCAAGGGTTGGACTTGATGATCTCTGAGGTCCCTTCCAACCCAGCCAATTCTATGATTCTATGATTCCATGATTCCATGAATAATGGCAGCTGTGCCCTTAGGCAGCCCAAAAATCAGGCTACAGTGTGAAGACTTTAAGCCCTCACTTCACTGCACTCAAGTGTATTCCCATCATGACTCTAAAGAAGAGGGGAATGTGACTGTGCAGGTCCCATTGACTGTCACACCAATCCATAGCCTCCCAATTCCCTAACAGTGTCACCTTTCCCACTATGACAGACAACAATGCTGTTCTGCTGGAATGAAATCTCTGCCATCTGTGTGGAAAGACTGTCTGTATGGAAACTGTCTCATTCTTTTGAGGGGCGGAGGGGAATTGATTTCAACAGGTCAAGAGGCAATGTACAGACAAGAGGAGTTCACCTGCCAGAAAAGGAAGGTAACATTGCCAAGGCTCCCATTCGGGAGCGTGCAAGGAGCAGCTCTAAGTTCTAGCTGGGACATTTCTATGAACTATGGGTTTTGTTCCCTTCAGGAAGGCAGCTCTTAACTCTCTGATCCCAGGCCTCTGCTGGCAGCAATCCCAGGAGTTTGCCCTCACAAACTTCTGCAGCTCCCAGTCAAAACTATCAGGAGCCAGACAGTGGTAAAAACAGGTGAGCTCCAGAGAACCCATTAAAGATTGCTCCATGGTGTTTGTTCCTCACTGGCTTATGGCACTTCAAGATGGACTGCAGAGAAGCACATGTAAGCCATAAGGACACATAATGAAAACAAGGCAACAGTTACTGAGTTGCTCCCTGTCAGTCCTCTCTTAGTTTTGACTTTTAGGACTCACCTGGATACTGATCAAAATTCCTTCCTTAGGAAACGTAAACCCTGTGGCAAGCATGGCCTTCTGGAAGGCAGAGGACACATCATCCCCAAAGCCAGCAACCTGGGGAAAAGGCACAAAGAAGGTGGCATGCAGGGAAAAAACAAAAACAACATTACTTTAAAAAGAAAAGGGGATGGAATTTTTAAATAGGCTCTTTTGACTTCTTCATGCAGAATCAGATGCTTTTCCTTGGAGTCAGCAGGCAGAGGAGAAAAAGAAAAATAAATCAGAAAATCATTGTGGACAAATCTCATAATTTTAATGAAGCAATAACAAAGGAATAAGCAACACTTTAGTTTCAAACAGCACACCAAGGAGTAACAACAAATGATTCTGCTGAGTTATGGGAATGCTGTACACAGCCTCTGCTCCAGATTTTGTGAGTGCACTGCAAATCTCTTCCCATTGAACAATACTTAAATACCAGGGAGTGTTCTGCATGCAGGCGTGGGGCTGTGTGTGTGCTCTGCAAACTGGGGTACAACAGCACTTGGGCTTTCATCTGCTTCTGGCATTTCTTCTAGAGATAAAGCACAGTATATAAAGAGGCTTTTCCATTAAAAGCCCGCAGGTGCACAAAATAGAAGTAAAATGTTAGTATGTACTTTAGAAAACAACAAAGAAGTCATGCTAATTCATAAAAATTTATTTTATATTAAAAAAAAACTTGGCAATCAGTAACAATCATTCAGAAGTTTTCCACCATTCAGAACTGCCTGTGGAGCTTAAATGCTTACAGACTGTTTTACAGTAAAGATTTTCTGAAAGAACTAAGCTGAGTTCCTTACCAAAATCTGGAATTCTGATGACAAAAAGAGCTTGAGCTTTTGTGGAAGTTTAAAAAGAAAAAACAAACAAACAAACTGAAAACAACAACAACAAAACAAAAAAAACCCAAAAAACCCCTCACTTTTCTAGCCAACTATACACTTGTTGAAAAACAGACAGAAACAGAAGCCATCAGAGATTTTTCTCTTTGCAATAACAAATCTACACAGACATAAAGACAGGAAAAAGGGGCTGATTGAGAATTGCTCTCCCATTTTCCTCTTATGGTCCTTCCTATCACAGAGTGAGCCCTCACATTCATGGTCTCACTGTTACCATGGTGAGCAGAAACCACTGTTTTGTGTAAGAAGAAAAAAAAAAAAAAAAAAAAGAAAAAAAAAAAAAAAAAAGAAAAAATAAAAATCCAAAAAGGGGAGGGATTAAAAAAAAACTCTTTAGAGAAAAGCTGAAACTACCCTTGACTGTTTAGTCTGTTCTTCACCATGTCTGGCTGAGGGTTTACATGTCCTGAATCTCCTAGGGTGGTGGGCAGCCCCTTCCCTTGTAGGTTTGGACCAGGGGTTCCTGCCTTGCTGGGTGAGGTTTATCATTATGGTGTAGTCAAGACAGCCAAAATACTCACAGAGACTCCTAGCACTGTCTCCTCTACTGTTGTGGGAACCACAACTTCCAACAAAACACATCTCTAGATGCTAGAGAGGTGTGACAAATTCAAACCCAAATCAAGCTCTGTGTCTTTGAGGTCTCTGAGGAATATGTGAGCATTTACTCAAATCAGGTTACTGTCCTTACTTCACTCTTAAGAAAGACCTTCATAGCTGTCACATTTTATGGCATCTGTGAATAGGGATCTTTCCAACTCATAAAAGTTAATAATTCCTCCCTTATGACTAAGGAAATCTCTAACTATATAAAGCTCAAAAAAATAATTTGTGCCCTTAGTTACATTTTTATTATTTTGGGGGCTGGGGGTGGGGGGGTCTGTGTATTCAATTTTGTTCTGAAAATAAGGAAGTCATGGAATTAATTTGGCTTTTTTCTGCCCATTAACTATTTTGAAAAAAAAAATCTGCTGCAATACTGATTTCCCACACAATATAGAAACCAAAATAAAAGTTATTCTGGAGAGGTGTAGAGTTCTTGCCATGTATCTGTAGAGAGACATTGTCAACCAGGTGCCTTGAATTGCCAAAGAGTGGGTGTGAGTCCACCTGTGCCTGGTTAGGGCAGGCCCCCTATTACCAGGGGGCCAATAAAGGTGGGACACACACCCACAGAGGGGACCTCAGCTCACTCTGGTGTGAGGCATGGAGAGGCCAGCAGCTCGTCGAGCCTCTGGAGCAAGAAAGGCTCTTCCTGCTACACTTCTACCCTGGAAGCGCTGTGTGGTGGCCGGAGTCCTGGAAGAGACCAGCAGCTCGTCGATCTTCAGGAGCAAGAATGGCTCCTCCCGCTACATGTATCAGTCATACTGAAATGGTCTTTCCTAACAAAACAGCTCATCTAGACATACCCAAGTGTGCATCAAATGAAGTAGCACAGGCTGTACACCTGCCTAGCTGTTGCAGAGCAGAGTTAAGCCTCATCTAACTGCCTCAGTATTTAACAACTTGTCAAGCAGCCTTTCCTGCCCAGAATAATAATCTTCCTATTGCAACCCTTTTCTAGAAGGAAAAGAGTGAGTAAGTTTAAAGATAGCCTGGATGTATCTATAGAAGTTATGGGCAGCTGGGAGACAACTCATAAGCAAATCTTTCTTCTAGAGGAGTCAGTATCTCTTCAGATTATGTAGATGGGGGGCTCCTATCACAGACAGAGAAACAACCTTTTGCCTTTCCAGCATGCCACGCTACACCAGAGACACATTTCAGAAGCACCTCACAGCCCTGCTGTAGAAAGAGTGGGTAAAGTTGTCCAGTGTCCCTCTCATCCTACCAACAGCCAGTCCTGCACCCACCACGTTTTCTTCACTCTTTCTCACCTTTTGCACCTTGGGTCATGTCCTGATGGTTTCCAGACAACAACAGAAATATCACCCCACATATTTGTTGCGTTTAAAAAGGAGCATGTTCCAAGACCAAATGTTTGTGACCTGGAGTCTTCACATTCCCATTCTGGCATGTGTTGATGAAAGGTTCTGAAAGCTTCAAGAACTTGTCTGTCTAGAAGCAGATGATTCATAAAATGGACTGACACACTGAGAACCTCCCAGAACCCAGGAGCTCTCTGATGAGCTAATTTCAGGCTGTCACACCAACCAGATCCAAGCAGGAAGCTGACATGCAAGTAAAGAGGGACATCCAGTGGCTGAACAAACCGGGTTTTCCAGGACAATGTTTTTTTGCAGACAAGCAAGATATTTTAAATTTTCTGGAGAAGCTACAAATGCCATCATGATTCAGGCAGTAAAGATTCATGGAGTTTAAAGGCAACTTGGCTTAAAAAACATAGAAAAGCTAAAAGATACCTCCCCAGTAGAGGCCATTTCACATCGGAGAACGGGGTCAGCATCACTCAGTCGGGACCATGAAAACATTGGGGCCTGGTGAAAGAAAGAAAGGGAGAAAGAGAATGAAAATTTAATGGATCATTTAAAAGAAAATTAAATTAAAAAATATCCAGGTGCACCTGGAAGTGACAGAAAGACACAGACATGAATTAATCCAAAAAACTCACTAGTCAAAGCTGATAAGTAAAGAAGGACTTGACAAATGAGTTCCCCCAGCATCTTGTTGACAGACTGGAACAAATAAAGACATATTGCCCCAATAAATCATCTTTCTAACTCTGGCAATCCTGCTCACCTTCTTATGGCAGCTTTCTAATCTGTGGTAGCTCACTATCACTGTAATTTTTAGGACAAACTTTAAAAAAAAAAGGCATCTAATTTGGGATACACGGAGAGACTATTTGAAGCTAGTTGGTTTTTTCTGAGAAAACTGTTCTCCAACAGAAATTTTTAATTCACAGGAATTGATCCATTCCACAAGAATACATTCTTTTGTTTTAAAACTGATGAAACTTTGTAAATTATTATCGGATTTTGCCTCCCCCAAACACACCCCCTTATTTTTTGATCTCTTGTATGAAAGTATTAAAAACTCCTGACCATCACCATTATCTGAGGACTTAAGGCACTGCTGTCTCAAATTTGACCTTAAACAAAAAAGGGAGAGAAAGAAATTGGCTGCTAAAGAGCCAATATCCACATGTGGCAAATACAGAACAAGTTTTCTGCTAAGAAATAGTTTTCTATATAGGGGCTGTCTGCATCTTAAACTGCTAATGGCATTTGCACAAAGATAGCTTCCTTGCTGCTTAAAAAAGAAACTATTTTTAAATCCAATGACATAATTCTGTTCTTGGAAGTCACTGCAGTAACACTGGAGACAATACAGCCACTGTTTCATGACACCTAACAATGACCAGCTAAAATGTGACAGCAGAAATTCACTGTGAAAGGTTTCTCAAAAATGACATGTCTTCATGACTTTTAGATAAGTCTTGCTTCTTACATAAGTAAATAGAAAATTTTTTATAGAAATATTTTTATAGGCTAACTCTAAAGTCTCAAGCTGAGATATGGCAGTCAAGGTGGATTATTTTTAATGCCCATATTGTCTTGAAAGGTAACAAATGACAAAAGCTTTCCACCACCTCCCTAACTTTTTTCTGCCAGGAACATGAAAATGCATCAGCAGGAGTAGACTGGCACTGGAAATAAATCCCATTTAAAACTTAGTCAGTCATGCTCTATCCAAGATTTAATCTTGGTCAGGTCACAATGTTTTCATCATCCTGCAAACAAACATGGCAAAACAATAGTTCAGTCACTGGGGCTAAAACACTGGGTCTCCAAATACACAAAGGAGCAGCTATGTTGTAAAGAAGAAAATCATTTCATATTCTCTTTTCAGAGCATTTAAGAACTGCTGGAAAAAAAAATCATTTCCATGCAAATATTCCTAGTAATAAAAATGTAATAAGACAGAAAATATAATGCATGAATAACAAGAACCAGGTTTAACTGGACTATTTTTCAAAGTTTAGCATTTCCAAAGCTATTAGCAGGTTTTTATATTTGACAAATCCATACACTACACAAGCAATATAAAAAGCTTTGTAGTGAAGTCTTGAATAACACAGTTGAGTTTTCTGCTCTGTAGCCAACATTCCCAGGAGAGACAAAACTCTCAACAGTTTAGCTAGCAGTGCAAAAGATAAATTTATAAATTTATAAAAATAAATAGGACTCACAAAACTAAGAAAAGTCTCAGATTAGAATTTCAAATAATGCCTATCCGTAGCAGCAAAATAAAATTTAAAGCTACTTTCAGAATGGTTGGCTTGCCAGCAACCTAAGCTGGCTTGGGCCACAGATTTGGCTTGTGCTTTAATAGATCTCAACATTTTATAAAGAGAAAGATGTAAGGTGCTTCCTGTTTCCTCAGCTCTCACTTGATATGAGAAGCTATTAAAGCTTCAAAGTTTCTCTATTCTCATTAGCCATGTATTTTCTGCACTACTGTTTTAGGTCTTTATGATTAGGATCTTCAATTATATATTTTTTCTTTTCTAAGTATTAAAAAAATATATCTCCAGTTTACTTTGGTATCTTGGGTGCTGCATGAGCTTATAAATTATGAAAAATAAAATCTTGACCCCACTGAAAACAAAGGATCCAAGACTTTCAATCCCATTTTAACTGGTGGGGCATATAAAGGGGATTCCATATATTCAACAGCCCATGTTCCAAATCCTGAAGATAAAATCTGGGGGAGACTGAAAATACAAATTCATACAAGTCCACACGTGTATTAGGTATTATGAAGTATCCTGATCTTCAGTTTTCAATTCTGCAAATGCATATTTACTATGCAGTTAATAAACATGATTTAAAGTGGGTAAGAAGAAATAAAGGGAGATAATAATCACTTTGTCAATAATCACTGGACAATTTTCCTTTGATTTTTCTTTAAAATTCCCAACAGACATTTTCTTTAAAAGTCAAAAGTTCAGCTTGGCATTCGTTTAATCACTGCATTTTTCTCTCTGGACATTAGAGGACTAATTGCCTATTACCGTACTAGGTGCTGGCTCTGTTTTAAGAGGTTTTGGTGGTTTTTTTGAAACTGTACCTTAATTCCAACATAGTTGGAGGGAATAATGGGATGTTCCAGGGTGGGGAGGGATGATTCATTAACCTCTTCTCCAATCATCACTTTTGTGGCCACATCAATGAAGTCCACACCCAGAGTCTTCGACACAAAAGGGAAGGAGCGGGAAGCTCGCAGGTTGCACTCAATCACCTGACGGAATTAAAAAGGAGAAATACCAAAGTCAGGCACCATGTGGTAAAGAAAGAGACTGATGCATTTTTCTGAAATCAGTCCTCACCTGTCTTGGCAGAGATACTCTTCAGATTGCCAAAGACACAGAAATTGTGTTTAAAACTATGAACAGCAACAAGAGATGGGGAGTGTCCAGCTAGAGACACAAGGAACCTGGTGTTCTGCAACACTGTTTTATCTCTATTGCCTGAAAACTAGAACTGAGAGGAATCCAGGGTTCACTTTGAAAAACAGATTGTACTATAGCCAAAATTAATATGGAAGAGGTATGGAAATTTATGTGCAACCTTTTAGAAGCCCATCTTGTTTTGGTTTCTTTTTCCATGGTAATGGCACTTAATGAATGACTGGGCTATGCTTATCAACCTTCCCATCTACAGGAGAACTTCACTCAGTCACCCAGGCAAGGAACAAAGAAGATCTGCATCCTGCTGGGAAGCCCACCAGAAATCAATAGCAAAAGAATTGCTGTAAGTGAGAATGAAGGGGGAGTAAATGGGGATGAAACTACTTAGTTAAGAAAGAAAACATGGGAGGGGTTAGCCAGAGCAAAGGCAACCACAGCTGAGGGAAAGCAAGGAAGGAAAAATTCCATTCTGTCTCTCTGGAGTTTCTGAATAACTACTTGTGAAACAGAAGAGAGTGAAGAAAGGGGAAGTACATTTTTCTCAACTAATGGCCCAAATGGGATCTTTCACTCATAATGCATCTCTTCTGCACCCTGTCAGGTTTTCTATCCATTCAGCATTTCCGCAGTTATACTCTGCTCATCTTTCTCTGACTTTTTTCCATTAGCACCAGAAAGCCAACTGTTACCCACAAAGGGTCAGACATCTGCTGTACTTCTGTTACTGATAGCTACTAGAACCACACTATTTAGATAATCATCTTAATGGATTATATTAAAGGCTTAAACACTGAAATTGTCTCGCTTTCTTCCAGTGACTTGGAAAGCTTATTTTAATGGTCATAATTGCTGAAGATGAGAGAGGATATCAGAGATCTAAAAGCAATGATACTCAGTTCATAGGCTGAGGCGTAGATCCTGGTCCTGTCCATCATATTCAAAGGTGATAACTTTGGGAAGTACAACAGCTCAAAGAGAAACAAAGCTCTTGCTGACAAACAATGCAACAAGTCTCTCTTCACCCTCAATGGGAAGACAAGGGAGAGTTGTGTGTCTAGGGATGGCATGGGTGAGCCACATGTCCTCAGAAAAGGCAGGTTAGAAACCCACAGCTGCTGCTGCTGTCACAGAGTTTCCATGACAGGGGGGATCACAGGAGCCAGGCACCTAACTGCTCAGAGCAGAGCCTGACTTCCTCCAAAAGTCACAAGAGCTCTTACCAGCACATCATTGCCTCGCACCAAGAACTGGATGTTGAATGGACCAGAGATAGCAAAGGCACTTGCAATCTTTTTTGTAGTAGCCTTAACCTACAAAAATAAATAAACAAAATTTAAAATAGATTTTTAAAATAGACAGCATCTGACAAAACAAGACATCATCATGTCAATAAATCACCCCACGTGTGGATTCCTTAAATGTCACACCTCTCTGCCCAAGCACATTTTCTCTCTATGCCCTCACTTTGGCAATAGCACCACCTCTCAGAAGGAAACATGTTCATTTGCTGGGTAATCCAGAGCCCAAAGCAACATTTGAGGGCAGAAGTGAAAACAAAGCTTCATATGGGTGTGGGAGAAAGAAAGGGAAGGAGAGAGAAAGAGCATAAATACCTCCACTGTCTATATACAGAGGAGCAGTTCCTCTACTGCACACTGCAGCTTTTATCAACTTTCTTGGTGAAATAACAAATAACAATGTTTTGCCATTTGTGATTACAAACTTGATTTTACATGTGTCCCAAGAGTCTTTCACCAACAGGCCTGTCCCATCACAAATCAGTGGCAGGTGTGTCAGCAGAAATACTCCAGAACAAATTGGGAGAAAAGACAATGGCCTCATTTTCTAGGTTTGTCAAGAAGACACATGCCTTTTCAGTACAAACACTTACAAATAGCTATGCTGCAGGAGATTACTACTTTCAGAAAAAATAGTTGGAGCACAGACCATTGCATTAAAATTCCTCTTAGCTTCCAAGCAAATCCTTTTCAGGATGATATCTTGGGGAATGGCACATTTCATTTAGAAAATACATTTTGACAACTAACTCTGTATCACTAGATTTATTAATGAAAGGGGGGAAAGTCAGGTTTAGGAGAGGTTCATCCATCCTCATCCCCTTTCCAGAAAAGGCAGACTGCTAGAATGTCATACACTGATCTAATCATTTAAGGAGTGTGGTAGAAGAAGTAGTGGAAAGTGCACCGTGGCATACATATAGATGAGACACTCCTCTGCTGCTGTGGTTTCTGGTCTTAAACCAGTCAAACAAAAAAATCTAGTGTCTGAAAGTGAGTATATCTATGGCTTCAATTACTGGGATTCAGTTCAGATGATCCTGTGTGTAGATCAGCCAGTCACAGGGGGCACAGTAACACCCCACATTTGCACAACAGCCTTTAAGAAAACATCTGTGATTGAATTTCTCCTGAATTTCTCTTCTAAATTCTCCCAAAGAGAAAAACAGATTCAAAGTCTTGTTTTCTTTTCACTTTTCAGTGCAACACCTACCTTTTCCAAGGCTCCCTGGCTAATAGTTTGTGTGGGTAACATGAGGGTGGCATCTCCAGAGTGAACACCTGCATTCTCCACATGCTCTGAAATAGCATGTGAGATAACCTGCAGACAGTACCAAGAGAGCAGTCAGTCACCTCACCCTCTCTCATCAACTGTTCCATCTCCATACCCTCTGCTAAGTACCATCCAGCACACCCTCCTGAATGGAGCTGTATCCAAAAAAAAGGATACAGATGGAAGAGGAAACGAGAAACTCAAAATTTGGGGGATAATAGGCTCAAAGCAGACAGAAGGCATATATGAAAGGGGATCTCATTACTGTCTTTCATGCCATGGTGAAGCATATTGAGAACATTAAAAAACAAACACCATGGCCTGGAGGATCCTAAGGCTTCCTTCTTCTCCCTAACAAACATGGACTCAGAAGGTAAAAGGCTTTAATACTAATTAAGCTTTAAACCATCTCTCTAAGTTCTGCTTGCCACAAACACAAAAACGTTGTGGTTCACCAACAGAAGCAGCTATGGACTAACTTCATTTGTATTTACTTTTTTTTCTGTGGTGTTTCAACCATGGAAAAAAGTAATCAGAGGAACTTTAGACCTAAGGATTGAAATTAATGAATTGCCTCAAGGCACACTACCTTGATACTGAAAAAGTGATCTTGTCTGCTGGTTAAAAATGAAGGCTGAAAACAGAATACTTCTGTTAAACGACAAGTTTGGGTTTTGTTGTGTGTTTGTTTGTTGTTTTTGGGTTTTGTTTTTTTTTTTGTGAGAACTGTCTTTGATTAAAAATGTAATGCAAGGTGGAGTTGTAATAATAGGACAACTGTGGTAATATCATAAGATGTTGATACAAGTCTAAAGAAATTAATTTGTGAAGCCAGTAATTTGTGAAACCATTAAAAATTACATTCTAAAGGATTCATTCATATGGTTAAGCAAAGCTTAATAAAATAACTATTTAGATGTGTGTAATAAGTCAGGTTGAACTTTTCAAGCATGATGTTATTGAACCCAAGATTAATTAATCTTTTGTTGTTTCTATACTCTTCTCAGCACAAATCCATGCCTGTACAGTGAATCATTCAAACCACACATTTTTGCAAATCTCCCATCCAGAAAAAACATTTATTGTTGAAGAAAAGCAAAGTTCTTACACTTCCTGCCTTTGCTACAGCATCCATCTCCACTTCACGGGCATCTTCAATAAATTTAGTGAGTACCACAGGGTGATCCTGTCATCAAGACAAGACAAAAAAAGAAAGCTTTTATTTGAGAGTATTTGGGGACCACTCAATTGTTCCACTATTCATCACTGGAAAAGTTTTGGAAGCAGAATCACACAAGACCAATTAATATCCTTATTTCCACAGATAAGTGAACTTTCTGAAGAAATATGGGGGAAACTTGGAGTAATTTCCCCAAAGCCACTGATGCATTTGTTTGAGTCCTCCATGATGTCATGATGACAGAGACATTTGGGGCAAAACAAAAAGAGCTTTTAGGTGAGACCATTGTAGAGACAAGACAGTGGGATATCTGCATGGATCCAGAGACTTCTGATCCTGTGTCCTGAAGATATTTCTTTCCTTCAAGATCTCAAATTCTTCCTTCCTCTTTGTCTCCCAGTCACCCCACTGAGCACCTTATTCCCAGAGTAATTGATTCTTATCATACCTGATGACTCTGAATTGTGCCCATTTGCTTTTTAGAAATGTCATATATTTTAGGCAAGAGATGCATTCCTTTCTCATTTCCTTGCCTCATTCCCCAGGTCTCCCAAGAGAGAAGTTGCCACTAATTTTATCTGGCCAGGAACAACCTGTCCTTGGCTCTCAATACATTCACTGGTAAACAGCTTTCCTTTCCCCTTCAACCTGCTTACACTTCTGACTCTTCCCTAATGCTTTCTCCTTCCAGCCACCTGCTCCAACAAACAGTTAAAAATCTAATCCATGTTCTTCTAGGCCAGCTTTATGTCTCAACATTTTACCTGTCCCATCCACTATTAACTGCCTGTTACTTATTAGAGAAAAAAATGGAATAAATGACAGTCTGTGCATGCTGAAAAGGCTCCTCTTGAAAAAATATAAAGCAATTTCAAAAGTTACAAGAAACAATTCCTTACATTTATCAGTGCAAGGGCAAATTCACAGGCAAGGACAATGTAGCAGCCTGCACTGTTTCATACATTTAGATGTTTGTGTCCTGTAACTTTCTGTCTTGCTGCAGTTTTTCACCAGAAGATTTTATATGTACACAGAACCTTGTTTACTCCAATCTGTCTCAACTCACACAGGAAGTTTTGAACATTACTGACAATATAAATGCCATA
Organism: Calypte anna; assembly: GCF_003957555.1. Lineage (NCBI taxonomy): Eukaryota > Metazoa > Chordata > Aves > Apodiformes > Trochilidae > Calypte > Calypte anna. Next base: position 31,704,904 of record NC_044253.1, read on the forward strand.
ATGACACAACACCCTAGCAGCAAAGTTGATAAAACAACAGAACACTAGTCAGACACTTTATTTGGAGATGCTCCTTTGGATGGAGCAGAGTTAGATAAGGTTTTGTAACCAGAAAAAAATGAAGTGTGCGTCCCACAGAGACACTCATATTCAGTTACATGTTCATAAGTAATATTGCCAGCTTCTGTGGAACCAGTCACAGGCCATAAATCCCTGATGACACAAAAAAAAAAAAAAAGCTGCCTAATTTAGAAAGAAAATACAGTACTTTTGTTCTAATTTGCTTTTTTCTAGTTTAGCTTCAATAATACTATGGTTTTTGCAGAAATAAAAACATTGGGTGAAGATAAGAATTCTTCTCTTAGCAGCTTAATTACAGTAGTAAAATATTTAGCATGTAAATTTAGTGTAAGTCACAGAATCACAAAATTGTCACAGTTGGAAAGATCACATCATTCTCTCTATGTGATCTCTATGATCACAGAGCCCAACTGCTAATCCAGTAAAAGCCATTTTGTGATTTGCCTGTGTTGTTTCAAATATACAAATCTGTCAGTATATACATTGGACCAAACCTCTGCAGGATTGGAGACAAAGCACCCAAAAGCTCTTGGTATGCAACCAGTCATGTTTGCAGCAAATGTCAGTGCCTTGTTTGTGTAGCAGAACTGGACATCATAAGGATCATATGGGAAAATTCACTCTTTCCCCCAGGAATACATTACACATTGTCAAGACTTCACAACTTCAACTCCCACCAGGGCACCCTGTACCAGGAGGAGACCTCTCAGCAATAAAGACCAACACTGCCCAATTCAAGTCAATCAAGATAGGACAAGATAAGCTACCAAGGGCCACTTGCCTGGGCTTCAGCCTCCTTTAGGGCCTCCCTTACCATCATCAAGCCTTCCAGCAGCAAACATGATCTGTTCCACTGAACAGGCTTAGATTCCCCTGACAGTAGCACGTATGGTGCTTCAGTACTGTTCTGAACAGTGATTATTCAAAAGAAGGGGAAAAAGCCCTCAGAGGAAAACATCCCAAAAGGCAAGGCCAAACTCAGAGACTGATGAAAGGTCAGACTGTGAGTTCTGTATGTTCTTCATTTAACCTTGATTCTTGAACTTTCTCCTCCTCCCACATTCTCATCTCTCCAAACACCCTTTGTGTAATAACACTGATAGAAAGTATAGAAGAAATGCAAACTTTGAGTAGTTTACTATGTTCTGAAGCACTAATGACTTCAGGAAAGTGCTCAGATTTTTCTCTCCTAAATTTCAATGTACTAGACCAAATCCTTCCCTTTGCTAGAAAAGAGACACTTAATAGAACAGAGATTCCCAACTTAGCTTTTCAGAAACATTTTACATGGAAACCAAAGCCTTCCTCTTCTACCTAACATGCTCTGCTGATCAATAATCCCACTGGATTAATAGAAAAGCAGGACTGCTGGCTGCTTACTATCAGAGGAAATGGAATTCAGTACATGGAGAGTTAAATGTCATAGCAAAATCTTGCAAATGTTCCTGCACTTAAAAGGGTTAAAAAAAAAAAAAAAAACAAAAAACCAGTGGTGAAAGAGAAGATGGCAGGATGAAGGGTAGGAATGGTCTCCTACCCTTCCTAGGACAAGGTAGGTCTTGGCCTTCCATCTGTGTATACTTGATTCATCAGAAATGGATGTCTGGGTATAACAAGTAACTGCAGTATCCAATCCATCCAGGCATCCCAGTGGCATCAGTAAGGATGCCTGAACAAGCTCCCAAATCTGCCCAGTAAGGAACAAACTGAGGGGTCAAATTCTAATTTCACTGGCTCCTCTCCAAGTAAGGAAGGGAAAGGAGTGAGGAAGGTGCGATACATAAACAAAAACAAAAAGATGGAAAACACAGTAGAATTGAAAAAAAATGCAGAAAACACACAAAAAAGCAGTAGCAGAGCAAAGACTGGCACCTGAGAGACTCTGGTGGCTTCTGCTAAGAACTTCTTCATTTCCTCTTCAGTGAAAACTACATTCATTGCAGACCCACTGTGAGAATGGCAAAGAAAAGAAAACAGGTCAGCTTCCCTTGTGCCTCCAAGGGAGGTATCAGTGTCAGACACCCCAGCACTAGGTTGCCAACTACCTTTATATAATAGACAAGCCAAGTAAGCCACAGCCTCAGGCCACTTGCTCCACTCTGGACTGAAAGAAAGGCATAGCTGGTACGTGATGAACCTCCATTTGACCTCCCAGAGAGGACAGGTGTTCTCCAGAACCATAACAAAGAATCAAATCAAGAGCCATGGTTCTGTAACCTTAGTACTGCTGCCAAATGCCCTTTCTGACCCAAATCTTTAAAGCTCCCCTTGAGTCAGAGGGGATGGAGTCAGTCAGGCAGCCTCAGAAAGGACCCAGACTTTCAGCACAAGTGCAGGGGATTTGTGAGCTCAGGAGTGAAAAAGGACTTTGCTCACATTTGCCCAATTGCTTATCAGTGAGAGATAATGCAGAATGTAGAGGCCACTGGTGATGGTGCACAGTGTAAATGCAGATGAAAATGCATTGCTCTGCACTGGGCATTTTGCTGTGCCCATCCCAAACATCTCAGCCCTTAATGGGGGGAGCACAGCAGATACAGATACTTGTATGCCATAGCTACTTGGAAATGTAGCTGTTAATATTATCAGATGGGGGTTGAGGAAAAGACAGGTCCAGAGTCAGTGATTCACATCTCTTTTAAAGATAAAAAAAGATGGTACTTTGGTAACTCCCACCACTGATGTTCACCTTCCTCTGGCTCTGGTGGACAAGCCCACAAAGGCTGTGGAAAAAGAGCAGAGGAAGCATCTATTGCACAAAAAGAGTCATTTTAACTAATATAAATAGACAAAAGTCCCTAAGTGATTATACAGACTGGACTACCTGTTCATCTGATGTAAATCAATGCAGTTCAGTTGGACCCATGCTCAGTGATGTGAGCTGGTGCATACAGCATGTAACTAGTGAGGATTTGCATTTAGTTTTCCAAGGCAACTGGCAAATATTAAAGGCTATATCTGATCAAAGGATGGAAAAGTCTAGCTGCAGATCTGCTGCTATTCTGCAAATAGAGGTCAGACAGTGTGCTGCACTAGGGCTTTGCACTTTCTGTTTCCTCAAGTTTACAGTCTCCAATTTCATCTTTCTCCCTAAAGTCCCCCCAAGCTGTCCAAACACTCTTTAGCAAACTCTTACAATGGAAAGGACCTGTGCTGAATTTAATATGGATAGAACCAACAGGCTAAAAGAAGTGGTCCCTAAAACTCTGGAGAATTAGATCACGAGAAGTTTCTAATTTATCCTTCTGATCCGAGTGCTGGTTTGTAACTTCTTCACAAACCCACCACAAGCTTCAGAAACTGGATAGAGAAAGTCACATTCAACAGTCTGGATATTTGCTCGAGGGCTGAAAACACAAGAAATAATTTTCCTTTTCTTCTTTAAGTAAAAAAGATGGGTTTTTCTCTCCTAAAAATGAATACTGTGCCTTTTCATGTAGATATGTCTCTTTTTTCATATGAAAAGGATCCTGTCTCCAATTTATTTTCACTTGTAAATTGTTCCCAACAAACTGCCTCCCTGTGCCTACTCATCCAGCTGTGAAGAAATGCCTTGCAGAGAAGAATGATCATTCTGAACATTTAAGTTTGCTCTGTGTATGTGATGGAGTAACTTCTTCAAAAAAGCCTAACTCCTGGAAATGCCTGGCTCTGCACAAAGTCTACTGAAAGAGAAGCAGCTGCCACAGCATAGGGACATAAAACATGCCTGTAAGCAGAGAAGCTTAGCAAATAAGCTGAATTCAAATGATGTGCTGTCATTTTCTGAAAACAGATGCCAACCCCAATAAATTGTCTCAGCATGTTCCCTTCTGGTTTTCCTGGTGGCAAACAATCTCCTGACTTTATTGTACAAGTAGTAGCCTAAGAAACCTTAAGGAATATCACAGATGGTTCGTGGATTTGGCCTTGAGATATGAAAAAGGTAATGCAGCTAAACAGATTCTTATGATTATGTTCTACCTTTGCTCTGTGCCTGATGGACATAAGGGATCCATTGGGCTCCTTTATTGGTTTGAGCAGTGGCCACACCTGCTGAGACAGGCAGCTTTATGCCACATGCACCTAGCATGGTGTTTTCCACACATCCCCTGAAATTATTCTACCTTGTCTCAAAGAGGCTTTTGTAGTTCAGATGTTCAGTGTTATGAGTTCTAGTGGTAAAGCCTTACCTCAGAACATAGGAAGGCCTCAGCAAGCATGGGTAACCCACAGAGCTTGCAAATTCAACTGCATCTCTCTAAAAGAAAGGGAGGAAAAACATGCTGCGAACAAGAAAATATTTTAAAGTCATCCCAAAATTTCAGTTCTAATTGCATTTGCACTTTACTATCCATTATGATTGGGAGGGGAGGAAGGAAGTGGAGGACTACAGCCTGGGCTGGGCTGAATGTAATATTGCTTTTCAGAGCTGTCACCTTCAGACCTTCCTGCCCATACAGCTTCATCAGGGAAAAAACACACCAAACACACCTCTATTCCTTTACAATCTCCACCTGCTAGAAGAGTTTTCAAGACCAGAAGAATAAACTACAGTAGCTTGAGAGTGGTGCTAACTTTTGATGGGTATACATGAAGAACAACTGAGGGAACTGGGGTTCTTAAGTCTGGAGGAGGCTGAGGGTAGACTTTCTTTCCCTCTACAACTACTTGAAAGGAGGTTGTAGCAAGGTGGGGTTATTCTTTTCTCCCTAGTAACAAGTGACAGAACAAGAGGAAACAGCCTCAAGTTGTGCAAAGGGAAGTTTAGTTTGTATATTAGAAGAAATTTCTTCACTGGTTTTTAAGCACTGGAACATGCTGAGCCCAGGAAATGGTTCAATCACCATCCCTGGAGGCATTTGAAAGACATGTAGGTGTGGAGCTGAGGGACACGGTTTAGCACCAGACTCAGTAGAGTTATGTTAATGATTGGACTCAGTGATTTAAAAGGTCTTTTCCAAGCAAAACTGTTCAATAATTCTTGTTGTGTAAAGGTGACCTCTCCTGGCTTCCATCCCATTCTAAGGATGCTATTGGTTCAAGACTGCTCTTCAACACTGCGAGCAGAAAACTCAACTGCCTTTGGAATATTGAATTGCATCAGCAAGATAGTCCCTCTTGAGAAAATGTTTGTAACAACCCCCAGCTGCTTCATCATCCCCCAGAGGCACATCCCAACTTACCAGTTTGCTGACTGCTTTCCAGGGAGCCTGGGCCACATGCAGCTCATCCAGAACAGCTGAGAACACAGAGCGATCTTCTGCCCGATCGATCTGCAGAGGATTTGTGCCAAGGATCTTCACTCCACTCTGGTGCAGTGGCACTGCCAGGTTATTAGGAATCTGCCCACCTACAGAAATAATGCAACCACTGCATCCCTGGTGGTAAAGAGAAATAAGCACAGTCACATCCAAGTTTGCTTAATGTTAAGAGGTGTTATGACAGCGTTAAATCACTTCTCAGGTTGCTGTGAGCAAAGGCAGATCACAATTGTGCTGATCCAGAGGCACTCAGGCTACTGAGTGTGATTCAGAGTGTGTAGCCTCACTAAAACAGCAATATCCTCCTTGATATCACTCAACAGACAGTAGTAACTTAAGGTCAAATTCCCCAAGAAACCAAAGAAGTATGCAGTGCTCACATGCCTTTTGACATCAAGCCAAGATCTTCTGCTAGAACCACAGACTGTTACCTTATTTCCATGTCATGTTCAGGTGCTTCTGCTTTCCCAGTGGGGATAAGCACTGAGCTGAAACCCCCTGCCTGGCCGTGCAGAGGAAGGCCACTGCACCATAAAAACCTCACATCCCTCAACAAAACTCAGAAATCTGCTCAGTAGGGTCAGGTCTCCCTCTCATGTTCTCCTACAGCTGTGAACATGGGGAGCATCACTTCAACAGAGACCACTTCCACCCCCTGGCTGTGACCTTTGGACCCAGTAGAATGAACAAACAAGATGTTTTAAGTCTCTTTTCTTTCTCAGTTTAGCTTTTCTGAGAAAACAGCTTCTCCCATGCTCCTGGTCAGAGACTTCCAGAGTAGAAGACATTCATGTAAACTCCTTTTTACTACAGAGTTGAAAGGCAGGAGGCTCCAGCAGAGAGGCAACTTGGGAAACAACTGAATCTTTTTTTCTGCCAGCACTGTTCTTTGCTAAGGTAACACCTTTCCTAGCCCTGGAAGCCAGTCTTCAAGGAGTGCTCCCCCCTGACCCCTTGCTGGCCCATACAAGGCAAAGCACACCCTAGTTCAACAGAGCCTATTCCATCAGTCATCTTGTGACAGTGAATAACACTTAAGCTTCTATTTAAATTCAACCTCATTATTCCTGGTTAGCTCCTCAAGCCTGGTAGCACACTCAATAACAAATACTTCAGCCAAGTGGTCATATGCAGTCATTTCTACACAGGTTATTTGCAAACACTGCAATTCCAGAAGCAGATGAGGCAGAACAGGTGACACAGCCACAGTGGCAAGTTTCACAACTATCTCTGGGCAACCACAACATTTTAAGTGAGGAAATAAGAAATGGAAAAATCACAAGAAACAAGTGAGGTTGCTTGCAATCACACATCCTCCTTCAGGTACAAATAAGGACATTTTATTTAGATGGGCAGGATGGGCTCATTGGCCTTCAGGCAGCCATCCTAGGAGAAGGACAATGCTGACTCCAAACATAATAATGGACAGTAATTAAATAATGGGGACTTCACTTCCAAATTAAAGCTGGTGAAACTTTGTCCAAAGGAGAATCAGGCCCACATTACAGCTGCAGGGAAGGGCTCTTTTGAACCAAATTTAGCCCACACAGTTTCATTTACCTCCAACAGATGAGAAACGTAAATCAAGTGATCCATGGTTTGGCCTTATCTTTTAAAGTATCAATATTCTTTTAACTAACAAGTGTGTTTTTCCTGAAGAAGGATAGACCCACTGGCCCACCTGGAAGAGGAACTTCTGAATGAGGGATTTAACAGGATTTAGAGTGGCAGATCTGTAAGCTAAGAGCAGGATGGACTAGAAGGGACTGAGAAAAAACAGATGATAAATGACAGAACAAACCCACCCAACTTTACTGCAGTTCATTTCCTACCATAATAAAAATCCACTAAAAAAGTCTGGCATTTAAGCAGCACTTGTTATCTCAATGTCTAAAGATTATTTTCTTAAAATGCTATCATTCATGCTGGAGATTTTTTTCCTTTTCACCATGTAGTCACTTATGGGATGACATGCTGCTGACAGGAAGGGAAAATGCTTCATTAGCAAAGGGTGGAGCAAGGACAGAGGCTGTTTTGTGCCCACATGGGGTTATATCATGACACCAGTGCTCACCAACTCCAACTTGGAAGAAAAATCTGTTCTTTACGGCTTCCAGACCCATAAAAAAATACAGTAGTTATCCCTAGTGTCTGGGCCCCTTACCATCCTACATGGATGAGAACCAAACAATGAATAAGCAACCCCCTTCTTGAAGCTTGGGGGAGTTCCTGTTCGACAGCAAGCAAACGTAGCTTTGGTGCCAAGGTCAGCCAACATCTTAATCTATCCTCAATGTCTTTGAAATTCCAATGTCTCATCCAACAGCTTCTCTTCAGCTGATATTTATTTCTTTCTCTAAAACAATTCTAGTCACTGAGCCTCTAAAATACAAATACTGCCTATATCAAACAGGGGATGGCATTAGGGACAGTCCAACCCCAAGGAGAAAGAGGAGCTGACTTATGTGGTCTACCTGGACTTCAGCAAAGCGTTTGACACCGTCTCCCACAGCATTCTCCTGAAAAAGCTGTCAGCCCACAGCTTGGACAGGGGCACTCTGTGCTGGGTTAGGAACTGGCTGGAGGGCCGGGCCCAGAGAGTGGTGCTGAACGGGGCTGCATCAAAATGGCGGCCGGTCACTAGTGGTGTCCCCCAGGGATCAGTGTTGGGCCCAGTTCTGTTCAATATCTTCATTGATGATTTAGATGAGGGGATTGAGTCCATCATCAGCAAATTTGCAGGTGACACTAAGCTGGCGGGAGTGTGGATCAGCCAGAAGGCAGGAGGGACTCTGCAGAGGGACCTGGACAGACTGGAGAGTTGGGCTGATTCCAACGGGATGAGGTTCAACAAGGCCAAGTGCCGGGTCCTGCACTTTGGCCACAACAACCCCATGGGGAGATCCAGGCTGGGCACAGAGTGGTTGGAGAGCAGCCAGACTGAGAGGGACCTGGGAGTCTGGATTGCCAGGAAGCTGAACATGAGCCAGCAGTGTGCCCAGGTGGCCAAGAAGGCCAATGGCATCCTGGCCTGGATCCGGAACAGCGTGGCCAGCAGGTCCAGGGAAGTGATTTTGCCCCTGTACTCAGCCCTGGTGAGGCCACACCTCGAGTACTCTGTCCAGTTCTGGGCTCGTTTAGGAAGGAGATTGAGGTCCTGAAGCAGGTCCAAAGGAGGGCAACTGGGCTGGCGAAGGGAGTCGAGCACAGGTCCTATGAGGAGAGGCTGAGGGAGCTGGGGCTGTTCAGCCTGGAGAAGAGGAGGCTCAGGGGAGACCTCATCACTCTCTACAACTCCCTGAAAGGAGGTTGGAGCCAGGGGGGGGGTTGGGCTCTTTTCCCCGACAACTTTAAACAAGACAAGAGGGCACGGTCTCAAGTTGTGCCAGGGGAGGTTTAGGTTGGATATTAGAAAGAAGTGGAAGACACACAGAAAGAATTACTTTTCCTTTTATAACAAAAATCACTCGTTTTATTACTACCTTGCTTTTATGTCATTAGTAATAGAGTCGGGTTTTCTTCTTCCTTGAGTTTGAAAATAAATTAGACCATTAAAATTATACCTAAGAGCCTCCTTTAGTTTTATGAATTGTTTCAGAATGATCCCAGAAACTGAAAAGGAATCAGAAGAGGCCATCAAGCACATAGATATTAAAAGAAAAAGGGAAAATCTTCGTTGTCAATAAAGTCTGAGGGACTTTATTGACTGGTAATTGTCAAAAAGTCAATAAATCTCAGGGAAAGAATTTTTAATTTATTTCTTTTTAAATTACTGTCCTCATAGACTATAACCTAATTTTGCACCTTCACAGTAAACTAAACTTCCCTCCAAAGCACAGATCTGTTGTGCAGAGCTGGGTCTCTGTTGAGTCAGAGCAGCTGTGAATGGTGACTGAAAAGGAGAAGTAAAGGGGACACAGGGGGGAGGAAGATGAGGGGCAACTGAGAACACCCCTGGGATAGGAGTGTGCCAAGCTGTGAGCAGCTCTTGGTGGGCAGGTTCCAACTCCCATGGCCTCTTTGGAAACCTTGTCTGCAATCTAGCCTAATTAGTCTAATCTTCACTTTAAATGCTCTTTTTTTCACTCAGACTGAGTGTTCTAAAATACCTGAATATTTACTATTCCTCTCAGGATTTATTGGACAACACAACCCTAAGTTTGGATGTTTAGGCTTAGACAATGATGGCTTAAACACCTCCAGAGCAAACATCAAATTGGTTGTTTTCACACCCAAGTCAGAGTAGCAGAATACTCTGACACCTCCTGGCATATTTCTTCTCCCCCGTTTTACTCCCAGCACCTCAGATCCAGTTGCCTCCTCCTTCCTTGCCCACTTCTTCCCTCACAGTCACCTTGTGGCTGACTTCACAACAGGACAGGTTAAAAACATTCCCAGAAGCATGAGCACAGTCCAGCTGATGAACAAGACCAGCTGAGCTGAGGAAGCTGCCAAGAGAATGTCCTTCCCCTTCAGCTCTGGGTACCACAGGATGCTTCTGTCAGACCCTGAGATCTGTAACACCTCCTATCAAACTCACCGAACCCTGATGTGACAAGCAGGACAATGCAATTCCTTTCAGCTATTTTTCTTACCCAACTTGCTAATTACTAGCACTACTTGTTTAAATGAGTAGCTGCTCCCTCATCACCTATCTCTATCTTTTCTTTGATTCTGCAGTAATTAGATGATGTGTTTCATCAGCACTATTTATCTGACAAGTTGTCACACCAGATCTCTCCATGACCTAAGTTCAGAAGTTCAGTGTTGATGAAGTAAACAAGAACTCCTTGTTTATAGAGCTGAGCCCCACAGATAATCCCAAAGCATTTAAAAATCAGTCTTTTATACTCCAGAGAGGCACCAGAATCTTTTGACTTGTCCTAAATCTAATGCTTTCTGGTAACAGTCTCTGTTTTTATGTAAATTTTAAGAAGAGGTAAAACAACATGTAAGAATAGGATAGTATGAAGATGCAATTGTAAAATGAAGAGAGACTGGGATTAAAGTTCTGATATGCTTTTGTTTGGTTCCAAATTTGGAAATGTTCAAAATGTAGTCAGGTTATAAAACCATTTTAGCAAGTTGTACCCAGTCAAAAAGGAGGTGAGCTCAAATTGTCCCACAGAGAAAAAAGAGCCAAGAAAAATCATAAAATATTTACATAACCCAGGTGCTGAAGCAAAGTTGCGTCAGCAAGTTACAGGACAAAATCACACTGAATTTCAAGGGAGATGAAGTTCTTGTAAGCATCTTTGAAAGCCTCAGACACAAATCCAAAGATGATTGTGTTACCAGTTGAAAGGTAACATTTTCCACATTGAGTCCAACTGTTTCTGTTACATAAATCCATCTGGAACTTCTCTCCAAATTTTAGTATCAGCATTTCTGAGCACTTGAAAACTCCTAACAGACAAATGTGATGTCTGGATCAGGATCTGGAACATGTTTTGGTTTGATGGCAATTACAATGCCCCTTCCTGCCTGCATGCTGAACCATATTAACAGAATTACCTCTGTATCACAAAGCCAAGACTGCAAACTCTTGAGCAGGCATTAGCATTACACTCATAACTTGTTCTACTGCTTCAGGGCAAAGTACTTGTGCTCAAAGTCAAGGGTATGCTTAAGTGCTAAAGCTCAGCATCACAAGGGCAGAACAATTTGTGCGATAAATGGCTGTGCAGCAAATTAAATCTGCTTGTAAATATTGCACAATATGGCATCTTGCAAAATAATTTAATATTTATTTGGCATTCATTATTGAGCAGTCTGCTAGGAACATCAATGATGTGTAAAATGCAACATCGGGATCCAAACCAAACAGCTTTTGCTAGCGAGCTCTCTCACTTCACCCCCAGCTGCTCTGCCAAAGCAAGCTAGTAACATGAACTGAATTTTGAAAAGTTTGGTCTGCTTCATGGCTTTTTGTTGCTGCTTCTGCTGTTCTTTACCTCATATTGGTAGATGTCCAGGATCCTTTCCAACGACAGCTCCTCAAAGTACAGTCTGTCACACTCATCAAAATCTGTGCTCACCGTCTCCGGGTTGCAATTCACGACGACGGTCTTGTTGCCAAGCTGACGCAGCGTGCGGATGCTGGAGACAGCACACCAATCAAACTCCACACTGCTGCCTACCAGGAGACAGAAAAGTGGACAAGGAAAGGAAGGATGCAGAGAAAAAAATGTAAACAGACCTTCTCAGCACTCAAGCTTTAAAAAAGAATTAAAAAACCCAACCAAACAACCAACCAAAACAAAACAAACTGGCATTGCCCCTGTCAGCTCAGAGCAAGAAACCTAATTGTCCTCCCATGGAAACTGACCACCTGCAAACGTGAGCTTTTCAGCACAACAGCTTCATAGCCCAGATGCTCTGGAATGACAGGCCTCTGACATCTGTCACTCTGCACACATAAACACTCATGTCTTCTTCACTCTTGCTGCCCAGGCAACTACGGCTGCCTCCCAGCCAACATGCTGTGAGATGAACTTAAGAGGCAGAAGCCTAGAGGTGAACAAACTGAGCGCCTTTTATTATGAGACAGTGCTGTTTACTTGAGGAAACAGGAAGAATTTGTGTAGATGTGGTTTAAAAAAAAAACCAACAGAAGACTGAAACATTTTTTACCTTTCAGAAGAGCAGAGTGTGGCTAACCTACCAAGCAAAAAATTACAACTTAGTGGCTTTGACCTTCCTGTGCACTGAGTCAGATAAGGCAGATTTGTAGAACAACACTTTGAACCTCTCTGTGTCCTTTTATCTTGGTTTAAAGGCTACAATGACTATGGCAACACTACAGGGCAAGCTCATCCTACTGTCCTGAACCCTTGGTCCCCACTATGGCCACCTCCAGAGGGAAGAGGCACAGAGGAGTCCCCAGGCCCTCGGGTGAGCACCAGGACCTGGTGCTTGGTCTTGGGGCAAGCTGCAGGGCTTGGGACCAGGGCAAAGCTGCAGGCTTCAGGCAATGCTGAAGTCCAGACTTGTACTAACAGCTGCTCTGTCATAAATTTCTACACTTAAACAAGTAAATGAGGTACTATAAACAGAGAATGATGCATATTAAAAAAACATGATTAAATAGTTATGCTTACAGTCTACGAGAAAACCTTGGGCTCACCACGATGTGTTCACAGTCACTGTATGATCATTAACCACTGATAAAATTATTTTTATATATAATTGTCTGACAAGATACACTGGAGATTCAGGGTGTGCTTAATTGTTGCCTTCACCACCAAGTCACAAACAGATGGCAGTCACAGGTCACTCACTGATGGGCATTCAAATTGCCTCCCCGCTTCTGTCAAACCTCAAAATATGCCTAAATCTCAGCTGAAAAGCCACAGAAAAGAGACAGAAATAAAATCTGAAACTGGGTATCTCGCAAGGCCACTTGTATTCCACTTCCATGATTCGGGTATTCTTGCACACAAGAAACCTCAATTTGGGGACACAATGGTCACCTGGAGACACCATCTGACTGCTTGAGCTACAACCTGGTAACACATCTGAACACTTGTGAGTATAACACACCCACACCCAGTAACATTTAAGTTCAAACAGTGGAAAAAGGGAAGACAGCAAATAAGTAGTAATACTAGTAATACTCTTGTAACCCAGCAAGACACTGCTCCTCAGACCATAATTACTACACTGTGGAAAAACACCAGGAGAACAGATGGAGCTATGTGAGATAGAACTACACAAACAGACTGTTTGATCCTGCAAGGAATGCAATGGTGTGACCAGTACATGGCCTGGGAATAACTGGAGTTTGGCTCCTAGAGAATGTTATGAGCTTGCTACCAGGTGCAAGCTGGGGAAATGGTTAGGTAAGATTTTTGTGTTAGTGCATGCTTACATAACAATGTGTATTATTTTGACTATACTGCTGAACTGTACTGCATTTTTGAGAACATAGTAAACAAAACTGTAAATCAATCAATAGATACCAGGTGACTATATATGTGAAGAGAACCATACAAGAAACAATTCTGATTCTGCTAGAGCACAGCAGCAGGGTCCTTCCAACACTACACCACTACAAGGCATGCTTTTGAATGCACTTTCAGGTCCCAGTCATGTTAAATCTACAGATTTACAGAGCACTCTGCTGGTTCACACAGTGGCTGGAATAGCTTGTTTATATTGCTTTCAGGGCTGAGTTTCGTACAAAAAACCAAAAAAAAACAAAACAAAACAAAAAAAAAATGGCCCTCCCAGGATAGGAGGTACCATCCTGGCAGCAAGTGAAGAGAGAAACATCACATTGAATATGGATGCAATGATGCCCTCCTGGAGCACAGGTCTTTATGTGTGCATGAAGGGTGCATCAAAGCAACCTCTGAAGTTCAAGGGTGTGTCACTGTATGGATTCACTTCGTGTTTCTATTTGGTGTAACATGAAAATTTTTTAAAAATCCCACATTCATTTGAATAGTTTTTGTTTTTCATGCCAGAATACAGCATGACTTTTGAAATGACCTCACACTTCCCCCCAAATAATTTTATTTCTTTGCAAAAGTGAACACATATTATTTCCCTATAGTACATTTCAAAATATTTCCAAATAAAATTCATAAAGCTGGTGCTTTGTTTGGTTTTTTTTTATCTAAAACTCCGTTTTCACAAAGGAAAATAAAACTCTTATTTAAAAAAATAAAATAAAATAAATTAACGTTAGACATTTAACTTCCATCCAAATCATTTAGCCCTGCCTGACTTGTTGGCTTGTTCCTGTTTTGCAAATATAAATCCACAGGGAACACTGAGTTGATTCCACTGAATTATGACTATGATTCTAAAAGCATAGACAAAAAGTATAAAGCTTATTTGCCTTCAAAGGATAACAAAAGAAAAAAAACAACTTGGCCATTCAAATTAGAAAAAAAGTCTTTCAGGTGTGCAAGTAATGGTTTCCTCTAGCAACATTTATTTAGTTGCAACCTCTGCCAAAGACTGTCTTAATCTAATCAAAGCTACTGAACAGATAAGAGTGACATCAGCCCTGTATGGCTGATCTAAACAATTAGGAGTTTTAGGTGTGCTAAGCAAAATATACTCACACACATTCAATCAGATTATTAAACAACACTGCCATCCTTTTTATGTTCATTTTTTGGAACTATGCTACACAGTACATTGAATGGCAGAAACATTCACAAAAAAAAAAAAAAGCATAATTGTGGACTGTTCCTCCTGATTTCATTCTTTTTTAATGTTTCTACTGCAAACTAAGATCAAAAAGACACATCCTACAAATAGCAGCAGGAGTGGAGCATGTGACCTGTCCATCTGAGCAAAAGAAACAGACTGGTAAAAATATTTCTGAATAACAAGCATTTTTTTTCCCTTGTCAATAATTGCAAGTTATTTGGAAGGATCCAAGAAAAGAATTTAAAAAAAAAAGGGAAAGTCATCCTATACAGAATCCAGCAGTCTGTCTAACCAATCCTCATAGCTATGAGGAAACTCTTAGGCTGTGTGATCATCTGAGAGGCTGAAAAAACAGACAGAATTGTGTGCACAAAAGCAACTGAATATATAAAAGTATTTTCATAGTCACCTACACCCACAGTAGTAACGTGTATAGTACATAACAATATTGTCATGAGCTGGCAGGCAACATGTAACACAGGTATGGAAGCAATAAACTTCTACAGAGGGTAACAGGTTCCCAAGACTTTGGGAACAGCCTTCCCAAGATTAAAAAAGTTCCCTAAAACTTTGTGGAAATCACAACTAAGTGGCAAGAAGAAAGTAATAAAATCCTTTTGTTTTTTCTGGGGTGTGAAATGAAGTCTCTGAGCAAGTGTAAAAGGCAAACCTTGTGTTCGGAATTGATGTCCTGTGCACTGTGCTCTGGAGGGTTTTGTCACCATATAAGAAGGGGAACAAACGAAGCACAAGAATATCCAAAGAAAGCTCAAGGGTGCAAGGAGAACAGAGGAGTTGTAAGAAAGATTTACCTATGTGATAGGGTCCACAGCCCAACACCATCACTCCACAGTCATAAAATTTTACATCATGTTCCTGAGAAGGGAGAGAGAAAAGTCATTAGGATCTGTACTCCACAGCACCTACTTCCATGATTTTCAGAATAAAATCTCTGGTGCTCAGCCCATACTCAACAAGCTGATATTTTAGGGCTCAAGTCTGATCTTGTTTACTGTGCTGTAACTCAAATGCAACTCTATCGGAATGAGTGGTGCTGCATCCAAAGCAGAGACACAGCAGCTCTGATTCAGTTGTTGGAGCAGCCTGAGGAGCTGCTAAGTTTCATATAAAGTTGAATCTTAGGCTGAGAGGAGTGAAACATGACTTCTGCATTCCCAGCACCTGACCTGTGCACAGAGGACACAAGAACAGGTGATACAGAACAGGATCACAACAACACAGGGGCATTGACACTAAATGCACTGGATCAGTGTTTCAGTGAGAGAAAATTCCAGGCTTGCTTTAAGGGGATTATACATAACACCATCCAAAATAATAGCTACAGAAACAAAACCATCCTCACAGCATAGGGAAAAGAGTTCAAACTAGACAGCAATGAGACTGTTGTTTCCAAATGTGCCTACCTGCCCATTGTATGTGATGTAGAGGTAATTAGTTACTGCTGGGTATTCTGCTGCCAGGGTGTCAATCTGTATGGGGAAGAAGGAGAGGGATTGTAACTTAGCCATGCCCATGTTTTGGGGGTTTTCTTTACCCTCTTTCCTTTTCTATACCTATTTCTGTTGTATTATTTTCCCATCATGTCTTTCCTCAAACAGAGGTTATCTGAGCTGTCACATACTGGCAATGCAGCACATGCCTGGCCTTCTCTCCCAGACCTCACAGTTCAGTTGATGGGAGAGCCTAACATCTCTTTCTAAACTGCAATTTTCTCTCTTCTTTGCATTGGTAAAACACCTTTGTAGCCCAGGAACTTTCCCCATTCACCCCTTCTCATTCTCTAGTTAGTTTAGTATCATTAATTACACAGATCTCCATTGCTCCAGATCTCCTGTCTTCTTCAGCTGGGACATCTGGGATCTTCACACTATAACCTTGACCCTGTCTTATTCCCACACAGAATACAAACATCCACAAAATACAGCTTTGAGACCATGCCAAGGAGCAGCCAGCTGTGCAGGTACTATGTATTATTGTTACAATACAACTTGTGTTTTGGCAATTAAATAGTACACAAAGCAAGAGTGATTTTCAACCACCTTGTATATGTAGTTCTCAACAATTTCTTATGTAATTAATCACTAGAGAGCCCAGAAGAATAATTTGCATATTAGGCTATTCTCAAACTATTTATGTCAACTACTTATTGCATGCTATACAGGGTACCTAGTCCATCTAGGTCACCAGCAATTGCTGAAGTTCCCTCAAAGAACAGCTGAAACATTTCTACACAGAACAATGAACAGGAAACAATAGTAAAGAAGCCCAAACATAATTTTTTACATGCTAGATGACTTAAAAATCTCTCCAATCTTCAAGCATTTTCAGGAATCCTCACTGGCTGTCCAAATCCTTGTGAATAACAAAGAACGTGACCTTATGCCAGGAGCACTATGTAAGTGTCTGCTGCTCATTGCTGTTGCTAATTCTGCAGCTTGCACTTCATGGCTCAAGAAGAACCATATGCTTCAAAGCCACAACTGCAGGAATAAATAGAATGACCTTATTAAGGGTACCCTGGCACACAGATCGATCCAGCACTGCAGTACCATATGCAACTGGAAGAACACAGTGCAAGATCAGGCACGTTTCTGTGGGCCAGGTGAGGATGTAGAAGGAAAACAGCAGCTGGGGAACAGAAGGAGATTTGGCACCTGGAATTGGGCCTGGGGGCACAGCTGGGCTCTTTCAGAAAAATTCAGTAGTTTGGGTTGGGCGTTTTTTCCCCCCTTTAAGGACAAAAATCCAGCTGCTGGCAGTTTAATACCAGCATACCTTAAATGCAGCAGCAGAACACCTAGCAAAGCACTCCTGACACTGCTATGAATACTAGATGAGCTCATTACACTCGTGCTATCACAGTGAATAACAAATGAACCCATAACAATAGCACACTTCAAATAAAGTATTATCCTGTAAAAAGTTAGCACCAAGAGAAAAGATACATTACATTCTTCATGGTCACACATGAAGAATTCTAAGCCTTCCCCCTCAGCCACACAGAACATGAACAAGAATATTTGGAATCTCTCTTTGGAGAGGTTCATGCCTTTACATTGATGTGCAAGAAATAACAGCCCTGTGGGTGAAATTTTTCTCCTCTAAAGCCAATGTCAAAACTCCCACAGATGTTAACAGAGCCAGGGGTTCCACTTCGTTTGCCTCCACTGCTTCTAAGGCCATGGAGGTCTCCTGCTCCTTGTGGTCCTGGAAGCCTCCTCCATGAGGAGGGATATTTCTCACGTACCTGTTTCACCCAGGGCACTATATTCTTCCTCAGTCTCAGCTGATGGCACTGGACTTCAGTCAGCCCCAGGCATTTCCCAATCTGTTTGTCTGAGAACCCGATCTGTTTGGCTCTCCTCAGTGTCTCTTCTGGAACTGTTTCACTGGGATTCAATAAGAAAAACACCTCTGCATGAGGCTATACAGGAATACTCAGAAGAGATATGAGTGCTTGTGGCATTCATACTGCACAGAGTTGCTTGAGGATCATGCACATAAAGGCAAGAAAAGGAAGAAAAATCAGCTAAGCTATACAATCCTCACATATAAAAGATCTTGTTGGCACTGGATGTCTTCCACAAATACCCATAAGGTAAATTCCATAGGCTAATATTTTTTCAGTTCCATTCAGCCTCACAGAGATGCATTCAGCTTCCTTTATCAGCTCAGCATTGGGCAGAGGCAGGGCAGGGATTGGAATCAGAATCAGGGGAGCTTCCAGCAGGTTCTCACAGGAGTCACCCTTGTGGCCCCTCTGCTTCCAAAATACTTCTGCACTAGCACAAGACAACCATTACAGCCTCCATGGAGAATCTGCAGTGATCATTTTCTTTGATTCAGTACCCATACATCTCCATGACCAAGCTTTAGCTCAGTCTCTCCTACATTCCTCCTCCCAGACTAAATTTTAAAATACAGGCCTCACCAGGCTGGGCTGGCTCACTACTTACCTGTGTGCTCACAGCTCCTGCCTCTGATTCCTTCTGCCCACTCCACACACAGACATGAAACTCCCGAAGCTATGGAATGAACCATTCAGAGGCATAACTGTCCCCTGACCCTGCTGGGCTGGAGGACAATTTGCCTCATAACACTACAATTCGTCTCAAACAAGCCCTTCTTTCTGTTGTTAAGGATGCTCTGCCTACCTCCAGAAATGGCCAGTCTTTAAAAAAGCATCTGATTTCAGACATGTACAGTAGAAATGACCTTCAAAGGCTCACACACAAGGTAGGTTTTTTCTTCTGACAGTCCCAAGTATATATTTTTTTCATATTATTTGTGCTGCTATTTGCATTACAAAAGGGGGGAGAGGGAGATAGATAGGGTAAAGCAAGGGCACCTTTTTTGCTTTCTTATTTGCAGTCAGGGTCTCTCAATACTTCCATTGTTCTTATTCTCCTGGTTTTGCTTTTCAGGAAGTTTTACTGTTTACTTCAAAAGCATTGCTGTCCCTGGCTGTCTCTGCAGCTCAACAGTTTCTTGCCCATTTTGTTTTGATTTTCTCACCTTCAGTATTCCCCACCCCCCATTATCTTCATTTAGCTTTAACTCCAACTATAGCTCTTATAGTTTCTGCCTCTGTTTAGAAGCTACCTTTTCTAAGCTTAGCTTTTGCAAAAACATTAAAAAAGCTTATGTATTTTTACCAGCACTTCTGCTTTTCATCTTCATTGCCAAGAGCATCCTTGCCTGCCCAATAAATCAATATTTTATGAGCAAGCAAGCTCTGAATCAGGAAAAAGGAAATTATTAACAAACAAGCAATTTTCCTAAATCAGAGCTTTTGAATTGTGTCCTTTGCTTGATGGTATTTTTAAATAAATAGACTTATGTTATTTGTGTGGGAGAAGAGGGGCAAGGCTGCTTTATTGGAATGTGTCAGGAAGCTGAAGCATGAAAAAGTCATTGGATTGGATTTTCCACTGTGGCTTGGGCACAGAGCAGCTCTGCTGCCCTTGGTGAAGTCAGGCCAGCATCCAACAGGTGAGTCACAAAAGTGACAAAGCAGCTGTTCTAAAAGCAGAACTGGGGACCAGAAATTTTGGGGTTCAGATCCCTGGGTAGAGGGGATTTCCTCTACAAATTCCACAGTGCCATTTCTCCTTCTCCTGCAATATAAGAACTGAGTCCTCCAGGTGCCCACGACAGCAGAGCAGCCAGATAGTGAGGATTTGCAGCAAGGAAACACTCACTGTAACTTTTGTCTCCTGCACTGTGTCTGCTCTCAGAGCAGGAGTACCACCTACACCTGCTCTACAACCTTCCACCACATCACCCTTCTTACTCCAACAGATCTGCTCCTTGCTAGTGTCAGTCAGGCTGAGCTTCCCAGGTTTTAGATTTAGTTCCCATGCACTAAATGCCACCACCACAAAACTCTGTGACTCCTCAGCCATTTCTACTTTCTGGTTTCATCTCAGCTTGGAGGCAGGACTTGCATAAAATGTGAATAAGAGAACTGAAAGCATGGGTGGGTGTTTTATAGGAGGAAACATAGGAAACAAAATCTGCCAGTTCTCTAGTAAAAGCAATACTAGCCATCACACAGCTATTAGAAAGAACACAGCCGCGTTAGATTTCTCTCCTAGAGTCTGCATGCCCCAAGTATGAGTGAGCAGACCTGATGACCCCAAGAAAATGAGCCTCTTTCAGTGCAGCTTACTCCCTTGCTCTCCCTCCCTTCTGCCTCAGAAACACAGGATGATGGCTGTCATTTGATTACTGACAGAGAAAGAAAATTGCCTTCATTTGCAGCTTGTTTCAATTTAGTTTTTTTTGTATCTCATTATAACAGTATCACTCATTGTCATTCCCCCAGCAGGGTGGGTAGAAGAGAAGCCACGATTATTTAGTGACATGATTCATTTGCCTTGGGCAAGCAGCTTAAATTAGGTTAAGACACTTACTAATCCATGCAAAAAGGTAATCAGTTTTGTACAAGACAACCAGTGTGCAAGAGATTCAGAGAGGAGCAAAAGGGGAAATGAAACCGCATTTTTTCCTCTGCTACTCCCAAAGTGTAATAAAAAAAGGTAAGAGATGTAGGTTTCAAAGTGGCTTATAAAAAAAGATGCAGTGGGAATGTCTATTCAAGCAGCACCTAGACAGGAAGGGTTTTCTCATTCCTCATTGCCATGGAGGCAGCTTCATGTGGAGGTAACACACCAGCTCACCACAAGGCAGGAGAGGTTAGGATGGGCAACGCAGCCCTGGGGATGTTGCAGTTTGCCATTGAATATTGTCACAGAAAATGGGCAACAGCCAAACACTTAGCAATGCTGCTCTCTGAACACTTGAAACTAGAATCTGCAATGAGATAAGAAATTGAAAAAAGCCTTTGAGGCAGGTCCCAGGGATTTGGAGACAACCAGAAGAAGGGGAATGCAGAGTAAGTCAGCAGAATCATTCCACTGTGTAACAGGAACTGCATTGGAGAGCTGCAGATTCTCAGCACTGCTGTGGAAATCAAGCTGCCTGCCTGCCCCTACTGGACATGCACCTTCATACATGGATAACTTCCATTTACTAATCAGGGTAAGTTTCAGAATTAATATCTCAGCTTTCATGAAAAGAATATAAAGAAACATGCAAACAGTGTGGTAGAGTGGTGTTTATTTTACAGATAGTGAAACTGAGAGGGTGCAGAGGTGATGATATTTAAGGGTGATGCAGGGTGGTGATATTTAAGATCCAGAATTCCCACTACCTTTACTCAAAGAAAGACCTTCAGACTTGCTGGAGACACTAAAGCCAGTAAGTGCAGAAGCAGGCTGGCCTCTTTGAACACTTCTAAGAGCTCACCAGAAATCCAACAATAAACACAGAAAAGAAATCTCACTTCTAGCTATTCCCAAACACATTACCCAGTCCCTACATCACTGCCTCACACTTTCCCCTGGAGCATCAAATACAGAGCAAAAAGTCTTCCAAAGATTAAACTCCTTCACTGGTTCATAATCAATCCTGAAACAAGGGCAGCATTGAGTGACCACAATTACAGACTTCTATAAATGCTCCTTTTTCCTAACACTCACCTTTGCAAAATGACAGGCAGAAATTTTAGAGCTTCAAAACAAGATGATTAGACTTTTGAAGACTGCCATAATTTAGTGGCTGGTCACTTCCTCAGAAAGCAAAAGTCCCCTGCACATTTTTTAGTTTATAAACAACACAAGCCTTTCCCAAACCTTGCTTATGCCTCTGTTTCAGTTTTCATTGTTGATTTGTTGCTTTTTGCTTAAAATTATAGCCTGTCATCTTTGAAGCTCCATACATTCACTTCTTCAATAATAAACACTAAATGGAAATGGAATAAATTCCCCTTAATGAGGAAATTTTCACCTGGCAGAGAGGACCTGGGGAAATCTACTAAATGACTGGAGGAATGCTGGCAGCATTGCAATTATGAGAAGAGGCTGCTCGTTTCAGTACAGTCCTCTCTTACACTTGACTGGCTTTCATCTGATCCACCAGTTTAGGAGAAATGCTAAATAAATGTGCAGGCAGAAAGCCCCAGCTTGATTTGGGACAAAGCATTCTTTTTCTTGTCTCCCAAATCAGTCCCTGCTTCATGTTAGGTATCTGGTGGGGTTTATGCCCATTCACATAGGATTTATTCACATGTTAATGGGTCTCAATCAAAAGGTTCAGGAATATTTTGTGAACAGAGGGCCAAAGCCTGAGCTGAGAGCAGCTGGGACACAGTGCATGAGATAACTTTTGTCCTGTAATGTCACAGCCTCACCTCTGCAGATCACCTCTGGTTTGTCTCAACAGCTATTCCTGTGGTTGAATACTCACAGAGGAGCTGCAAAGATAAATATGCCAGCTAAGCCCAACAGCCTTGAAGTCAGCTCCCTCTAAATCTGGAGGGGGTGAATTTAAGCCCAGACTACAGTTTAGCTAAGACAAGCAAAGTGGACTGAAAGCAAGAAGTGCTGGAGCCAAAATGCCCTAATGCCTAGCCCTGAGAGAGCTCTTCATTTCCCAGTAGTCATAGACCTGGGGGGCTCCAAAACCCTATTTGATTTCAGGCTGCCCTATGTACAACAACATATTCTTTCTCTTTTCCACATTGTCCTGCTCTGCTTCAAGGCTCCTAGTGACTTCCTTGATTGCTCCTGACGTTTTACAAGATTTTGAACATGCTACAATTAAAATAATGAGATCGGTGTATAAATGCTCTCCCTGCTTCTCATCTCCAGGAGACAGATTGTTACCATTTTTCCCCTCCTGAGATGACTGACAAAAAGCTGTCAAAAGAACGTTTAGGGAAGCAGAAGCTGTAAACCAACAAATCTCACTCACTGAAGAACTATCACTCCAGTGCTCTGCATCTTTAACATTCAGATCCCAGGGCTAATAAATCTTTCTGTGGACATCTTGATTCAAGGAACAGGAACCTCGTATCGCTCCCTAAGACCTAGATGACTCACATCTAGGTTTAACTGATGCACTGAAGCAGTTCACACCAAAGCACAGCCAGGAAAGGGTCATAAATACTTCTTCAAAGTCTATTTTTAGCTACTGGTAGAGGAGAGCTTTGAGGTCTTTGCTGGGATGCCATGGTAAAACCCCCTCTGCTGCTGGTAATTTACATATTGGTTACAGAGATTCCCCAATGGCTTTTAAAGGACAATGTCTGTGTATCATCAACAGCAAGGCAAAAATGCATATTGAGTTTTTACAACAGCACAGATGCTTTGAAAGAAAATACAGCTGTGAAATTATTACCAATGGCTCTATAAGACAAATAATAGAAAAGTATCTTATGTCAGATCCACACAAAGCACAGACAACAGTGCTGAACAGCTGCTTACATTATATTCTCCTCATATACAGAGTTCCTAATTTGTTCCTGAGTCTTCCCTGCCCCAGAGTTCACAGAGAAGACCAAAGTAATCTCCCCAGTTAGTTAAAAGTGAGTACTACAAATATGTCCCTGATAGCTCCTCAAACAATATAAATCAGTGTAGCCTTATTTAGCATCACTGGACCTGCTGCTTTACACTATACCAGATCTGATTCCTGCTCTCTGACCTGTCCCCAAATCACACAAGTCAGCAGAAACACAGCTTGTGAGACAAGCAAGGTGTTGCAACAACCACCGTGGAAGAGTACAGGTTATTGATGGCCTGTCTGACCCTTCCTCCCTGCATTCTCTCCTGGGTCACCTGCTGGAGCCAGGTTTAATTCCAGCACCTGTATTTCTGTGAGTACTCCACCACAGTCATGTTTTGAAATCAAGTCATGCTTCCAGCAAGCAGCTTTCAAAGCACACCTTTCACAGACCCAAGGACATGAGCTTCAAAAAGGAATTCACAATAAACAACTTCTTCCATGGGTCACTGGGTAGATTCACCTGGCTACAAATGCTCAGCTGAAGTCATTCTGCACCCTCCCTTTTTTTTTTCTGCTTACCCCTCTATTAACCCATGTCTCTTTAGGACTGGTAAGAGCAATACTCAGGACTGCATTTACCCCTTTCAATAAAGTCTCAGGCCAGGAGATGTTTTCACTCAGTGCCCACAGAGCAAGGACACATTCTCCTCCACAACAAAGCTCTGAAGTAAGAAGTTATTAAAACATGATTGGTGCCATCAAACTTTAGAAGGCCGAGTTTAGTTCACTGCTCTGCCAGACTGCCTTTGAGACTTTGGGCAAGCTTACCATCTCCAAACTTTGCTCCTCAACTGTGAAATGGGGGATTATCACACTCCTCATTTCTCGCTTGGATGCTACTTTATAGTCTTTTATCAATCTTGAAAAATTCCTCTTTGGGCAATACACTCACACTTCTGCCTGTTGCAAGATGGCTCAATCTCCCCTGGGTCTTACTCAGATCTTCCCGAGCAGTGAGCTTGACCCCATTATCCCACCCTTTCCCCCATTCCCATAGGCTCCCAAGTAACAATAAACACAGTTACAGGTCCAGTTGCTATGGAGATGTCCTTCTGATTTTGAACAAGGTTTTCATCCCCACATCACTTGGGTGTAAGGGATGATTTCATCACAGCTGCCTACCTCTTTACCTATAATTAATGGTATTTGTTGTACATTCTTCTTGCACAAAGCCACAGTTCTCAGGGATCACACAATCACACTAAGGGATCACACAATCAGGAACAGATGAAAATAACCAAACACAAATTACTGCAGACTGTCAAAGTACAGATGCAAGTTACAAAGGAGCTTTTCCCTTGCACCTAGGCCACCAGTGTCTTGAGCTGAACATGCTCAAGACACTGGTACTTCCAAGTTTGGGATTCAGCTGTGCTCTTGGAGATGATGCTGCCAGTGTTACTGGACCCTACTGCAAATCACTTGCTCTGCTCTGGGTCCATAATCCTGACATGAAAGTCATATCTTAGACCTCACTGTCTCAGACAGCTGACATGGTCTGTTCAAATTTTCAATTCCTTCATGAGCTGTCAGTCTGATCCACAGCCACTGGGGTCACGCCAGAGCCCTTCTCCTCCATTTTCTCCCACAGGACAGGCGAGACCAAATCTAAGGAAAGAATTTCCTGATAACAGCACTACCACTGTATTATAACACTATTATACCACTATATTATACCATTGTATTATTACCACTACCACTATAATATTGCACTACCACTGCTTCAGACACCATCACCTATTCCTGGACTGACAGCACGGGATGGTGCTTGTTCTTTCCATTTGTGGACGTACATGTGGGTTTGTCTGTGTGTGCATGGTAAGGGGAGGTTATAGTTACAAAGAAATTACTGAAAGTATGAAGATAATCAGTTAAAAACCAAGGAAAAAAACCCACAAGATAAGTTTACATGCAAGATGAAAAATACGTAGGTCACAGAAGAAACAGCAGTGGCATTTGACATGCAAGGGATATTACTGGATATTCTGGAAAGTACCCTCAAAATGGCTTTCTTTTCCCAATTCAACTCAGGCCATTTTCTTTCCTGCAGCCAAATCACATAACCTGAAACAACTTTTTTCTCCATCTTAGAGGGCCCAGAGGCAGAATCAAATGGAAACATTGCTGCAGCATGACAAAAGCTATACTGTCTCACCAACACCAGGTTCAGTCTTCTTTGGAAATATGTTTGGTGGAACAAATGTAAATGGGGCAGAAGGTGCCCTTCCTAGTCTCTACTGTATTTAAATGGCTGACCATGCCTGTACAGACACATTTGTCTGAGAACAGCCAAGCATTCAGAGCCCAGAAAGGTTTTGTACCTCCATAGCATTATCCTGTACAATGCTGCATAAACTCGTGAGGCCTTCTGCTCACCTTTGAATCACTTCACGTGGCAAGGATGCAAAGCAGCAGGGAGTGCGTGAATGCTGCTTGTTGAACTCCTCACAAAGGCCTCCACCTGCCTCTGAATCCCCTTCCCCATCTGTCTGCCATACCCACTTGCTCTGCCTCTGAATTTCCTCTTGGCAGAGACCAGTTCCTTGTCACCAGCCTCTACAACAGCCCTGCAGGGCCCAAATCAAGACTCTTGGCAGCGACATTACTCCAAACTGCATCCAAAACCTCACTGCAAAGAACCCCGAAACCAATCCAGAGACAAAAAGGAAGGGATGGATCCAACCAAGCAGAGAGTGAGCTTGTAACAAGCAATAGCACCTGGGAACAGGACAACTTCTGGTTCTGGTAACTGTATTTCAACAAGAGAAAGATTTAAAGTAATGAGGGTGTCACAGCTCATTCTTTTCCATTGGAAATAATCCTGTAAAACAGGTAAAACTCATGCCAGGCATGCTGGGGACTGGAAACAGCTGGCTGCAGGAAGAGCACATGTGTGCCAAGTCTCATTTGCATCACTCAATTAGCTTTCCTTCAGCTGTTGCAGAGATGTGTTTCCTGATGTGGATCACAAGACCAGACTCTTGGTTCAGGTCAGAAGTATTTTTCCCTGGCTGTTTGCCTTTCTTTCAATGTGCCTCAAACACACTGCAGCCGGACTGTCTGTCCCCTCCCTCCAGTGCAGGCTGGGAGGTAAGGGAGTTCCCTGGGAAAAGCCTGAGTGAGAGGGAGGGGTGGAAATCTGCACTGAGAAGTAAATGAGACTAAGTCAATTTATGCCACCAGTAACATGAGTTGAATTGCATGACTCCGTTTGCAAGAGACACAGCCTTGGTTGTGGACGATACAAATGCAAGGTGGGATACTGCCAAAGGGCTCTCTGTATCAGGTCACCCACTGAGCCTGCTGACATGTCACTAGATGGATGAAAACTGCGTGGGATGGTACCAGGTACTGCTCACATTACTAGGAGCATTATCACCTGACACCCACTGCAGAAAAGGGGAAAGTGGCCTGAGCAATAGAGGACAGCTCAGCACCATCAGCCTCTGTGAAGTCACAGTGGATTTATACCAGCTGAGGATGGGACCAACCTTCTGTGCATCATTCTAGAGTTTGCCACCCCAACAGCCAGAAAATCAAACTGATTCTGGATGTGTTGCTTTTCTTCCTCAGGAGCTGCACATATGTATTTAAGGCCCTCAAGACACATGCAACATGCCACAGATGTTAGAGAGCAAAAAACAGTGAAGCCAAACAATAAATTTCTGTAGATAATCAAGCTGCTGCTTCTCTTCGACACCTCCCTCCGCATTTATTTTTGTTTAGCTCCAGATTCAGCTTCTTCCGGGGGACAAGAGAGAGAAAGAGCTGCTCAATTAAAGCCGTGCAGCTGGTCAAAGCAGCAGAAATCACAGCAGAGGAACGGAACCAGTTCCGCAGTGGTGTCCTGGCTACGGTGCGCTCCCAGTGCCATCATGTGGTGAAACGTGGCTAACACACCGGGTACCCGAAGCCCAAAAGATGCTCACCATTCGGTCAACTTAGCCAGGAGGTTCTCCCAAGCTCGTAAACCACAAAGGGAAAGCTTAACTCAGCATCTGGAACTGAAATACAGCCCAGCGCTTTCATTTACTGCGATCTTTCCTGCTTAGTTTGATACGGTCATTTTTCTTAAAAAAAGAAGATTTATATTTACATATATCTGGAATTATGGGTGTTTGAAAGTGCTGTACAAAGGCAACACACACTGCTTGATCACAGCAAGGCAGAAAAGCTTAAAAAATCAATTGCCAAGGCCAGAAAAAAATGCAGTGCATCTGACCCTCAGGTGCAGTAAACCAGGACAAGTCCTATGCTTAAAGGCGAAGTCTGTCTGTCCCAGGTAGATGAGCACAGCCTGCTGCTACTCATTGCAGGCCCTCCACATTCCCAGCCTTAGTCTCAGAGATACAGTGAGGATTTTCCAAAATAAACCAGGACTTCCACAGTCCCTGACAGCAGCATTTAAAGAAGGTATTTTAGCAAAAAAAGAATGTTTTCAGGAATTTCTTCTGTCCAGACAAGGCAGTGAACTGTGTTTTAAGACAACACTGCTTACTCCAATAAACTCCCCAGCACTGACTGACTCTGGTTTCATGAAACCAAACCTTGAGTACTATGTTCTGGGGTCCCCAACATAAGGAGCACCTAGAGCTGTTGCAGTGAATCCTGAGGAGGGCCACAAAATAATCAGGGGGATGGAGCACCTCTGCTAGAGTGCCAGGCTGAGAGAGTGTGTTGTTCAGCCTGGAGAAAAGAAGGTTCCAGGGAGAGTGGGAGAGGAGAGAGAGACTTAGGTTACACATTAGGAAGAAATTATTTAGTGTGTGGGTGGTGAGACATTGGCACAAGTTATCCAGAGAAGTTGTGGCTTCTCCATCCCTGGAAGTGTTCAAATCCAGGCTGGATGGGGCTGGAGAAGCCTGGTCTAGTGAGAGGGGTCCCTGCCCATGCCAGGGGTCTTGGAACTAAATGATCTTTATGGTCCTTTCCAATCCAAACCATTCTGTGATTCTATTACTGCATCTGTGCTTGGGCTTACCAAAGGTTTCCCAGTAGAAGGATCCTCAGAAGGGCAGTTATATCCTAGGACAAAGCTGTTGTTTTTTCCTACCTGTTGTGTTCCTTAAGGATCCTCCTCATGTTCACAATGTTGCACATCTTATACAGGAACCATTTGTCAATGGCTGTGAATTTGTGAATGACATCCACAGGCACTTTGTTCTCCAAGGCCTGCCAAAAACAGGACAGCACCAAACAGCCTCTTTAAAACATGCTTCACAAATACAGAGTTAGTCTGCAAAGAGGTAGCAGCAACTACATAGAATGGAGGCACAAAAAGTACTGTAGTCTAAGCTGGAAAAATCAAAGGTTCCTCTACCCCAGGACACTGTGATCCACAACAAAAAATGTGCCACTCAGGGAGCGTGGGGAAGCACCAGCCACTTTTCTGCACACACCTTGGTACCAAAAGCTGGATTCAGTTTGAGCAAGAGAGAGATAATTTGCTTTTTCACAAAGCCAGCAGCCAAACTTCAACTGATGGCAACAGGGCTTGGTGGCCCCTTGGTGGCCTTCACTATCTACAGCAAGGCACACTCAGCCTGCAGTGCTGACTCCTCCATCTGCACCCCTTACCACTCAAGTTGCCTAAATCTAGACCCACTGCTAGCTTCCTAGCTGCAAATCTTAAACAGCAAGGTCCAGCTTCTAAGATGGGGAGGAACATTTTACTTTGGAGCATTCATCTTGATTTACCCCTGAAACACAAGGCTGAATCACACATACAGCCTTGAAGTACTCCTGAAGCAAGTTAAAGTGCAGTCCTGGGTCACACATTGCAGCTGCAGCATAATTCATTCTTCTCTCATCTAAAGTTAATGTCAAGATCATTCAATTTCTGGATTATTTTGCTGGAGCTATTTACTTATTACTACTATTCTGTTTTGATCAAACTATTAGCAACCACAGGGTAAAAAGGAACCCTGCAGAGTTATTATTCAAACAACATTTTACAGGATACTGCAATATGAAAAAAAGATATTTTGGATGAATATGCTAGAGAGCCATTGCAGCTTTATTTTCTTTCACTGATACTTCTTAGGTCTCACCAGTGGTGTGCAGTTACAAGTCTCTTGATAAAAAAAGTATAATCAACCATAATGATAATATCAGATCAGTGTCTTGGCTGAGCTTAAGCAATCAGGCTCATTAACTTGCTACCATGTTTAATTGTTTTCTTGCAGGGCAGCATCCATGGAACAAGTCCAGAGTAATGCCCCTGAAGATAACTCCAGCATTAATCCAGAAACAAGTTTGGCCCCCTGCACCCCAGTTATTCTCCTGAGTCATCAAGCTGTGAAAATAAGGTTGTACCATCAGTGGGAGCTTCAGTGCTGTGATGTGGAGACTTTATGGCAACTGAAGTGCACAGGTGTCACCATTTGAACAGGAGGAACTAAAGAAGGAGGGCTTTTCAGACTCTGAGAGAGGCAGAATGCACAGGGAGGGATCAATTCCCTCCCATTTCCTGCCATACTCTATAAAAGGTCAGAAACCCAGCAGCTCCTCCCTCTTTCTGCTCCTGCTTTGTGCTGCCTGTGCAGTTGTTCATTACCACCAGCTTGCCACGCACTATCAGGTTGTGTGTATATATATATATATTTGTATCATTTTGTTACTTTACCCTTTATGTTATTATCTTTCCCTTTTGTTAGTAAAATCTGTATCTGTTGCAAGACGAACCTCTCTTAGGGCACGGCGCTCCTAGGTCCAGCCAGGTGTTCCAGCAGAAACTCACAAACAGTGCTCTGAGTCTATAGCCCTCAGGGTTGACTAGCCTGGGTCGGTGCTACTGCTCTAGATTCCACCAACCTCTCTGCTGGCTTGCTCAGGAGTGAGCTGAGCCTGTGCTTCAAGCCTCACCTTTTATTGGCCCCCTAATCCTGCTCATGGGCAGTGAGGGCCCGCCCTAATCAGGCACAGGTGGGCTTAACACAAGCTCATGCCCACTACCTGGCAATTAGTGGCACCTGGTTGCCTTATTTCACTACATGTATCCAATTGTTTCCAGTTTCCAACTTAAAACCAGTCTTTATTCCCCTTTTATCATCCCTTTGTGTGTGTGTGGGGGGGGAATACAGAGGAATTCTGTCCTAGGTTTGTAGTCCACCCAAACTGCTAAGCCATGACAACAGGTCGGACCAGTGCTGTGCTCCAAGAAAGTATTACCTGCATGGACAAAGGTTGGGTGAATGCTCTCTCATTAGGCACTGACAGCACTTTCCACTTTTTCTGAAGGATTTCCAGGCAGCTTGCCTGTGTTTCCCTCTCACAATTTTTCTCTTGCCCCAAGAGGTAATAAGCTGCTGGACTTGAATATCCTGCATGCTCACAAGCGGCAAACCCCAAATGCACATTTTGTCTCCTTTAGAGTAAGCAGTAACTCACACAGCAAACCTTGGCACCCACCAGCCACTGCTCTTCCAATCCCCTGCAAAGAGAATCCCAGGGCTATCACAGTGATCCCTGAGCACTGGCAGTGACAAGGCTGGGCTTCTCACACATTTCTGGGTAAAATATAGGGTGTGAGGCAATGGGTAAAAAGTTCCTCCCATTCTGATTCCTTAGTGCCTGGAAGGTGAGGTCACACTGCCACGAGTGGGACAGGAGCAAATCTGTCTTCTGCCCATCTGATTTCACAGAACAAGTACAGAGTTGCTTATCTTGAGGATCACCAACCTTCAGCCAATGGTCCCCAGGCCACATGTACACACACAGGTAGTATGACCACATACACTTAATCAGCTTAGGACCCTTTATATAAAAGCTCTAGGGATCTTCTAAGGAAACTGAAAAAACACTAATTACTTCCCCTCCTCAATCAGAGGAGAGGCAGAGAAAACAACCATCTTCCTCTCTGTGGCAGAAATCTGGAGGCTGGGAAAGAATGAGTTTGCAGACAGGTCTTGCCCCCAAGATCACCCCAAGACCACCACACTACAGGGGCAAACGAGTTTTCCAGGCAGGAAAGCCCTGCAGGAATTGATCAGGGGCCCTAGACTATCCTCCCATGGCCCTATTCTATTCAAATCTCCACAAAGGAGTTCAGCCTTAACACACCACTGGAAAGAGGGAAGGGAGCTGCAGCAGGACAGTATGAGTCTAGAGCCCTACCCCCCTCCAAGTGCACCCCATCCAGTAGATGATGGCCTCATGCTGGGAAGCCAAGGGGTTTATAGGGCTGCCTTCACAACAGGAGCCAGAAAGCAGGCTTTGTTTCCAGACCAAGCAAAAGAGGGCAGCTCAGGTGCCTGTGTTGGCACCCTGGTTCCTTCAGTCTTGCCCCTGCTCCTCACCAAAGGAAGCATTTAGTTGCTGCTGGACAGGAGCACAAATGCAAACAAACACATCTGTAGTGTGGAAAATTGGAGACCTGGGCTCTGGTGTGAAACAGAGCATTGATCAAATCCACAGCAACAGTTTTCTGAGAGCACTTGTACACAACCTTGAGAGCACCCAGAAAAGATCTGATGCAACCTAAGCAGCCCTGCTCATTAGGCAGCTCCACCTTTGCAGTACTCAGTCACTCTGACCAAGGGACAGGTCTCATCTATTTCATTCTCTCTCCTTGTGCTTTCTTTCACGTTACAACAGGGAGTCCCATTACAATAGCAGTAACTCTGAAGGGCAGCTGAACTCCCCTCCCTTTCACTCGAGCAGTTACTCTTTTTATCATCCAGATGACAAAGAAAAGAGAAAAAGTAAAAAGCCTTGGAGAGCTGACTAGTGGGGTTTGGAAGGGGGGAGGAGAAGACATACAAAGCAGATCCATCTTGTTCCAAACAAAGCTAATGGCTAATGGGAACTAACTGTTTGCTTTTAAATGCCAGCATGCTGGAAAGGGATTTCCAGACAGGCAGCCCCAGCTGCGAGAAGTATCTCTTACTGATATTGCTTGCCTCAGTTATTAACAGAGATGAATTAGTGCACTGTGTCAGGCAGAGGCTGCTCTGTAGAGGGAGGGATTAAGACTTTGATCTTGCTTTTTTTGACAACTCCTCGTGAAAATGCCACCAGCTGGAAACACCCAGAGTGCTTAGTGGGACCCAAACTCACCTTCATCTCCCCAGATCCCGTGTGTTAACATGGAGCTAAGATTAACCTTTCAAAAAAGCTCTCTGAGCCAGTCAAACAGACAAGAAGCAAGATTTTTCTCTCAGTTACAAGGAAAAGCTCTTATAAAGACCAAGCACAGCTGCTGAAGGATGTTCTACACTTACAAATACACACATTTTCACTGCTTGAATAGCAAGAGTCAACACCTGGACAAGCCACACATTTATAGAACATCCTGTGCTTTTCATTTAGGCCATTTATAAGAGGAGCAGCTACATGAAAACCTTTTTACAAATACAGCACAGCCTCAGGTCCTCACACTTATGTGGAGGATGTAATGAGATATATCTACAAATGAGCACAAAGGGCTTAAAGATTCCACCACACAGAGTCAGGAACAAAAAAATAGTAACTGGCTATACCCTGCCTGAAAGATTTACAATCTTAGAAAAAGCTCAACAAGTAAGTATGAGCTATAACAGACAGCTTCTCCCTCCTCTTCATTGAGAGTATGGACAGAGGGACAAGTTAGCTGCAGCAAAACCAAAGTGTAAAAATGCACTTACCTTATAAAGTAACTAACTCTTCATCTACCATGTGATATACACAAATACCATGGACCAGAAGGAAGAAATAATTTCACACCCTATTGTAAGCTCCCCTTACAATAACACCACCACCACCCTCTCATTACCCAGACACCTGGAAAGATGAAGTGATTTGCCTGGTGTGACGGGAGAGGGGTTAATGGTAGGGGAAACTGAGCCTATTTCAAAGAATAGGGGATTCCCTGTATGCTAAATATGTGTTCTAAAGTATTTTTTTTTAGTTTCAAGCCCACACTAATGCAACAATTGCAAAATGACAGTGGTCTCACAGACTGCAGTTTGCTATTCTTTATCATCATTTCTCATAAGGATCTTCATTTTTTCCTTCCTTCCTATAAATTAATGGTAACCAGCAAAACTGGACAACTTTGACTCTTAAACTGGTGCAAATCAGAGCTGAACATTCCCCAATATTCAGCAAACAAGATGACCAGCCCAGTAGCTATAGTTCAAGGGACATAGATCAAGAGCTTTCTGTCTTTTGTTACCTTGGCTATTGCATATATCCGAGTGCTGGATGGCTCAGAAAGTTCCTTCTGGAGATCTATGATGGCTGGCCAGGATTTATTCATGGGCAGATGTGAAGTGAGGCCATCTACAGAGGGGTGGCACATTCTCAGGGCTTTTTGGAAGCTCTCTTCAAAAGTGCGCCCAATAGCCATGACCTGTAACAGAGAGCACTCCCACATCAGCCACAGTGATCATAAAGGAAGCCTCTGCTCTCCTCTATAAACCACTCTGAAGCATTTCAGGAGAGGGAGGCATTTTGTAGCAGCATGGGTGTAGTAATATAGAAGGATATTTCTGTTTAACAAGCTGTTAGAGATAGAAATTTGCAGTGGGAATTTTAAGGTTCAGAAGAAATCTGCTTCTCTTCCTTTAAATTACATTTAACAATGACTCTCCCCTGTGAGGGTTCTCTGAAAGGATTACTCCTCTTTGGCCTAGCAGCACTGGGGCTTCGCTCCTTCAATCTTGATATCATGTTTAATAAGAAAACAAGCCTTTCTCTGTGGAAATCTGTGAGGTAGCAAAGCCCTTTCTCAAATTTCTACATTTTTATTTCCCAGTGCAGTACAACTCTAAGTATAAAAATCTTCTCAAATATAACGTTGAAAAATGTCAAAAGAAAAAAATAACATTGTTTTCTCTTTTCTCACAGCTCTGGGCCCACTGCCCAGCACAACAGAGCTCAGGAAAAACCAGGCCAGACAAGACTGTTCAATTAATAAAAATGCAGTAGATGCTGCAGTCCACCTTCAAGTTCAGGCCTAGGGAGAGGACTTCCATACTAATGGAGAAACAGGGGCAAGAAGATCTTTGCCTCAAAGACATGCTCTCCTAGCACTACCTTCTTCATTTCTGGCAAGGGGATTCCTACTCCCAGATCCTGCAGACTTATATTTCCTCTTAAGCTTCTCCATCCCTGTTTCAGTTTCCCCCTCAGCAGTCACAGACTCAAGTGATTGGAGCACTGAACCTTTCTATATCTCTCTGCTCTCTTTACCCAGTATCCCACCTGGAGAAGGACAGGGGATGAACCTGTTCTGCTTTTGTGATATGCAGTCACTGGAAGGACTCAATACTTCCTCCATGCAAATGTGCATGGCCCAAAAGTGTTCACAGCTGATGGTTTGTATTTAGAAATCCCAGCTCCACAGAACATTAAAAAAAACAAACTACATTGCTATTAAAAACCAAAAATGCTGTTGGAAAAATTAAGTTCTAATTAATTCTTCCAGCTGTGACAAAGGCTTGTTGTCTACGCAAGGTAGAATTGATATTAGGAATGTCTCGTGTGTCAAAATAATTTAATAAAATAGCTATTTGAAAAGCATTAGGAAACAAAGACAGCTTAAACCCACACAATTATTTTGCTTTGGTAGCTGATACGTAATTAACTAATTAAATGGGTAATTTACCCATTTTGCTTCACTTCTCTCTTAAAACATGATCTGAAAATGCTGTTATTGTCTCAGACACCTTAAAATCAGGGTTTCACAGTCACACTGTCATGCTCCAGGTATCAGAAACTTAATCAGTAAGAGGAGTCAAAACTTCAGAGCGAGATTACAGATTGTGTTTGGATTCAAGACAAGAAGTAGACTGAGATATGGCATATGGTTATAACAGAGAGGACTAATAACTACAGCAGCAACCAAGAGCTGTGGCTCATCAGCATCACTGAAAATCTTAACAGACTCAAGCTCGTGAAGTTCTGCTCTAATTAGCCACGACTACAGAACCCCAAACAAAAAAATAACTCAGAGTTCTGTAATGAGTATTAAGAACAAAATCCACCTTGATGCAAACTTCTCTTCCCTTAGGAGTCAAACCATTTATGAAACTACACTCCAATATCCAAGACTACAGAGTCCTAACTCACTTCAATTAATTATAGCACTGGATAAAAACGATTTGAGCTAAATAAGCCTCTTTAAAAGCCTTTAGGTCCCTGAAGATAGATATTCAGAGGGCTTCCAAGAATGAGAAATGACTTTCTCAAGAGAAGGGATAAAAGGGAATGAGAGAGTCTGCACTGACCTCTCCCACACTCTTCATGGAGCTTCCAATCCGGCTGGAAGTGTGCTGAAAACGATCCAAGTCCCAGCGGGGTATCTTGGTAACAACGTAATCCAGGCTGGGCTCAAAGCAGGCAGAGGTTTTTCCTGTCACCACGTTCTTGATTTCTGGCAAGGTGATCCCCAAGGCAATTTTGGCAGCAATGAATGCTAATGGATACCTGCCACAGAGAAGTAGGGCACAGCAGAGTGGGATGCACTTTGCTTTTGCAAATCCCAGGAGTGGATTGAATTAAACAAATGTGATATTTTTCCCTCCTCAACACATTGGAAGGTTAATGTGTTCAAGCATAGCAGGGCCCATCCAGCTTCCTACCTTAACACATCGTAGAGCTACCTACCCAGACCTTGAACTTGCTTTATTACCTGCAAGGCCACCATTTTTGGCATCTGTGGGACCCACAGGGAGACCACATAAACAGATATGTTTTGCTGCAAGACTGCCATCCTAAAAGAAAACAACCCACTGTCCAGCATCATGGCTTATCTCCAGCCTGCTATGGCACTTCAACAACCACAGAAGTTGTTGAGAACTGAAAATTAGAGATTAATTTGTGCTTCTCCACAGCATCTGCAAAGTGCAATTAAGAAGCTGATTTTTAAACAGCCTGCTCTGACCATCCTTGTCTTGATTAGTTTATGATTAGCCAACAAAACAAAGGCAGCTAGCAATACCATTTGCATCAGTCTGACAGGCAGCTCATTAATAACCCTGTCCTCTGGGTCCCAGAGATGATTTGCAGCCAGCATAGGGATACAGTGGAACTGATTTGTAAGAACAGCTATTAAGCCCCCACACATGCACCTCCTGGGAGTTTTTCCACTTGTAGTAAGAACATCAGCAGGCTGGAATGGACCTGGGAGGCTCACTAACCCCTTCTTCCACCTCCCAGCAGGACCCATTCTCCAAGGGTCAATCCTAGCAGATGCTGACATGAACTGCTCTTAAAAGCTTCCCAAGCAGAAATCTGCATCTGACTGACCTGGCTGCTCCAGAGTTCTCCCAAATAGCTCACTTCAGCCATCCTTGCTGCAAATTAAGCTTGTGCCTCCTTATCTTAACTGCATGGAAAGCAGATGCAGAAAATCTTCCAGCTGTCAGTTACATATTTAAACAACACAGTGATCTAAGTCACCTGTCATAATTCTCTTTTTCTGTTCTTCTTCCCTTAGTTTTTTTTTGTTTATTTGTCTGCCCTTTAACTTTTTGTCTGTTTATAAAATCTTACCCTGTTGCCTTGGAGGCCAAAGCTGAACTTCTAGAGAGTCTGGCATTAACTTCAATGATGTAGTAGTCCAGGGAAGTTGGATGCAGAGCAAACTGGATATTACACTCTCCCACGATGCCCAGATGTCTGACAACTTTGATGGCACGATCCCTCAGCATCTGAAATTCCTCATTAGTGAGTGTCTGGCTTGGAGCCACCACAAAAGAATCTCCTGTTTGTCACAAGGTAGCAGAGAAGGCAAATGAGAAGTAGCTCAGTGGCAGTAAATTCTAGCCACAGAGGTCACTGTCTTTGCTAACTCATTGCTAGTAATGAAGTTACCACAGACATTCAAACCTGTGAAAAAGGTGATGAAAAGCACAGGTAGTTAGTAGCCCAGAGCTCAAGTTGCTGATGAATCTTATGGAAAACTGAATCATAGGGGTAGGTTTAGCCTAACAATATTTGTTTCACACCCTAGCTGACTGCAGCCAAGGCCTGAAGCATATTTCTAGAACCCACTTCATCAGTCACAAAACTAAGTCAATAACAGCAGGCAGAAGGGCCCTGCATAAAAAAAGTAATGAGCCACCCTGTGCCCAAGCCTACCTGTGTGGACTCCCATAGCATCAATGTTTTCCATATTGCAGATAGCAATACAGTTATCAGCAGCATCTCTCACAACTTCATATTCTATCTCCTTCCAGCCAACAACTGACTTTTCCACAAGTATTTGTTTAGTCATTGCAAATGCCTGGGAATACAGCAGAGGAAATGAAAAGTAAAAAAGAAAACCTTATTAGAGCATGTTCCATATTCAAGACTTAAATATGTGGGGCTTATCAGACATCCCAGACATACATGAGAGGGCATGGTCTTAAATTGTGCCGGGGGAAGTTCAGATTGGATATTAGAAAGAATTTTTTCACAGAAAGGGTGATCAGACATTGGAACAGGCTGCCTGGGGAGGTGGTGGACTCTTCATCCCTGGAGACATTTAAAAAGCAACTCGATATGGCACTCAGTGCCATAGTCTAGTGACTGTGGCGGTAGTTGATCAAGGGTTGGACTCGATGATCTCTGAGGTCCCTTCCAACCCAGCCTATTCTATGATTCTATACATGAAAATTGAAAAATGAAGATAAGGCAAAGTCCACAGCACTGATGACAAACACTTGTTATTTCTATCTTTTTTAAAAAAAAAAAAAGAAACAAACTTTGCATTAGCTTCAGGAGAAAGGCACAGGAAACATTTATGTGATCTGATGGGGAAACAAGGCAGGGCATATGATCTTGTGATGGCATATCAATAACAAATAGATAGAAAAAAACACCCAGTGCTTCAATCATGCAACAGGCACGTGTTTCTGTTTGTGTATGTGGGCAGCCCCATGCACATCAACAGGAGCACTCTGCAGAAAGCTAAATGACTGTGATAGGGAGTGTGGTTGTCAGCAAACACCATGTAATTAATAGCACTAATAATGTTGCTTATCATTGCCATACTAACTGGAAGCAAGATTTTTGATTTATTCTTAAACAAATTTTGAAAGTACTCCTTGGCATAAGAGATAAAAAAGCAAAACCAGTTTGTTGGTAAATAAGAATTATCTAAGTGAATAAATGGCCTCAATATTAGCAGATAAAAAAACATTAATCAATTCTCTACTTAAAACCCTAGAAAATAGTGGGTACACAATCATCTCATCCTTTAGCAAAGCTTCTTGTTTTAATGATGCCCATGAATTTGTCCTCAGTATGGCCCCCTCTGTATTTAGCTCAAGTTGCTACATAAATGTTGCCCTTAGCTCAGCTGCCAAATGTACACACACCTAAAAGAGAAGAAATAGTTTAAGGGGTGGCATTTCACACCCAGCCTAAGCAGGCACTGAATTTGTGGTGATGTAGCAGGAACACTTAACCACACTTGTAAACTGCCCCTATGTTCCTATTGCCTTCCCTCACTCGAAATGAGTAAGCTCAGGAGGTGTGAACTGAAGGCCAGATCCCTTGAGCTACCTGTGCTATGGAACACCCATAGGTGTTCAGTTATCTGAATTATATTCAATTCAGAGTTCAGTGCCTGAAAATCCAGCTCACAGAATTAATACAGATCATCTTCACAACTGAAAAGGATAGTTTCTGCTGGGCTGTGGAAATAAACTTCGGATGCTCAGCTAATTCAGCATGACCCAAATGGATTTTCCACTATAAATTTTGAAATATTGATATTAAAATAGGAAGTGCTACTGATTCTCTTGAGAGGCAGGAGGCTTTGCAGAGGGATATAGATAGATTGGAGCATGGGGCTATGATTAATGAGATTAAAGTTAACAAGTCAGAATTCTGGATTCTATACCTAGGATGGAATAATGCTGAGCACAAGTATAAATTGAGAGAGGACTGGTTGAAGAGCAGCCATGCAGGAAGGGACGTGGGGGTACTGCTCAGCATCACTAGGCTCAGTGTGAGTCAGCCACAAGCCCTGGAAGCCAAGAGGGCAAACTCTACCCTGGGAAGTATCAGACACAGCAGCACCAGACAGTCAAAAATGGTGATTATCCTGCTGTGTTGAGGGCTGCTGCAGCCTCACCACAAGCACTCTGTGCAGTTCTGGGCCCCACAGCTTCAGTAGGATGTGAAGGTCCTTGAACACGTCCCAGAGGAAGGCACACAGCTCATGAAAGGGCTAGCAGGAATGTCCTATGAGGCACAAATAGGGACTTTGGGTTTCGCTAGTCTGGGGAAAAGTTGGCTGAGGGGACTTCGTTGGTCTCTAGAGCTTCCTGAGGAAGCAAAGTGAAGAGGGAGCTGCTGATCCATTGACAGAACACATGAGAATGGTTCAAAGCTGTGCCAGGGGAGGTTTAAACTGGACATTAGGAATAATTTCCTTATCAAGAGAGTGGTCAAACACTGGAACAGGCTTCCCAGGGAGGCAGCCAATGCCACAGGTCTGTCAGTGTTTAAGCAGCATTTGGACAATGCCCTTAACACCGTGCTTTAACTTTTGGTCAGTTCTGCACTGGTCAGGCAGTTGGACTGAGTAATTGCTGTAGGTCTTTCCAGCTCAAATGGTCAGTTTTATTCTAGCCTATTCTGTTGTACTCCATTGAAAATGCTGGAGCTCTTTTAGTGTAATATTTGAGAAAATGAAAACATTTACTCAGAAAGTAAAATGGAATCAGGCTTTTGGTAGGAAAAAAAAAGGAAGTTTCAGAAATATGAAAAACTTACTAAAAAATATTCAACTGCCCTACCCGAAATTTGTACAGACAATAAGATATTTATAAAGAGCAGGCTGCTTTACAGATTTCAGTGAAAAATAGAGGTTCAAAAGCACTTTTCTAAAAAAAAACCAAGAAATGCTAATCAAAACTATGTTCTACTGAAAAATGTTCTGCAATAAACCTTTCAGGCAGCTGCACTGCTGAGGCTTCTGGGTGAATTTCTGTTTTCTCTAAACACAGACCATGCATGAGACTGGGTCAGTGAAGTGTTTCCAGCCTCAGTCACCAGTCCATACAATGGGGTGAATGAAACCACTGTGGCCTCCTGCATCTGTCAGTCCTGTCCATCAGCATCCCTGCAAGTGACACTGCCTGGGCATACATTTGTTTCCACTAAGCACAGTACTAGATCCAAAATCTGTTTGCATGACAGCAATGTGAAGGAATACAAAATGTCCTTTTCACATACAGTTTACTGGCATCAGCAGTACTTCTTTCTAGAGATGCACGAAACATTCAGGGGTTCAGGAAAAAAGGAAAAGACAAAACTGAGAATTTGAGACCAACAGATAGAGGTTTATTTCCTAAAATTTTGCTTTTTTTGCCAAGGAAATAAGATTCTGTTTTGTTTTTCCCAATTATCTGTTTGCTTTCCAGAGCAAATGAACAAAAAAACCCCTCAAAAAATGAAAAAAACAAACCAACAACAATGCCAGATTTCCTACAGAAACAGAGCTGTCTCTTCATAGCCAGAGACAGCTGGACGTCAATTCATGAAGAATCATCCCGTTCAATCTCTAAATGAGCTTTTGACCTAGCAAAAATACCATCTTTAAATGGAAACCCAGCAGAGACTCAAGCCTTCCAGCTCTTCTGTCCCTGATACTACATCACCACTTGGCATCTGAAATGTTTCAACATCCTTGATGTCTTTCATGTGCCATTTACACGTGAATGCAGGTGAATATAATCTACTATGTTTCTTTTCAGATGTGAATGGCTGAAAAACTTGCTCAAATTGTCTCTCATTAATTTAAGAGATCTGTCATTTAACCATTGTAAGCATTTTCATTTCACAAGCCAGCAGGAATTATGAAAAGAGGGCACTGGATGGAACCAGCATGATGTTTTACAGATAAGATAAAAGGCACTGTGTGTACAATTTCCACTCAGTGTCCACGACTATCTGAAGAACTTCTCAGAGAACCAGATGTTTAGTTCTATTCACAGAGTTTGCAATTGCAGACATACCTTTGTACCAAGGTCCAGCAAACTTTCCTCATCAGGGCATATGCCTGACCCCAGACCACCAAGGGCATAAGCAGAACGTATCATGACTGGGTAGTTAATCTTTTCAGCTGCCTTCAGAGCATCTTCAATCTTAAAAGAGAGGGGGATACATTTCAGAGATATTATAACAAGATGAATAAAACCTTACTCATAACTCATAACTTCATAATTCATACTCTTTAATTCTGTTACATGATTAACTGGGAATCCTACCAGTAAGCTGCCTGAAGATAAAATTGAAAGAATAAGCATTGTCTTTGTGACATTGCTTTGTTCTACCAAACAGCAGACAACTGGAACACAGGCTCAAGGAGGTAACTTATGTTTTTATTTATGGACATCCTTGATGACTTTCTGTGGACAATGTCCTTACATGGTCCACCTTCATAGACTTCAGCATGAAATAACCCCTTCAAAAAGCTTGTACAAGTTTTTTTACTAAAAAAAAAAAAAAAAGTAGCCAATGACACCTTATGTATTTTTGTGCTGCAGCACAGAAGTCACCCCAGCCTAATTTACTTTTCTTGTTAGTGGGTAAATTAGCATGTTTTTCAAGTGTTTAATTGCATTTTCACTCATTTTAAATCGTGGTGAACCAGCATTAATCTCTGCAGAGTGCTGATGAAAGTGTACAAACTACAGTATCCACAGTTTTATTGAACTTTCACTCAACAAAACTAGAAATATTTTTTTAACAATGCAAATGAGCAACAGCAATAGTAACCACATCTTCAAAACTGTCTGATTTACCGATTCCACTGCAAAGCTTGGAGCAATCTTTTCATTTAGCTCAGTCAGCTTATCAGAAAAGAGCTTTCTATCCTCTGTAGCCATGATGGATTCAACTGATGTACCTAGGACCTTCACACCATACTCCTGTAGGACTCCTTGCTTGAAGAGTTCAACTCCTGCAGAGTAAACAAAATTATGGTTTTGAGGACTGACGGTAGATAAGAAGAAAGTATTCAAGATACTAGCTGACAATCTGTCTGGTCTCATCAATATCTAGTTTTATTATTCTTTATCAGTATTTGAACTCAGAAACATAACATGAAAGTTTCTGTCCTAAAATCTATGATACCTGGGACTATTTGTAAAGTTACTTCTTGGCCATCATCTGCAAAATACTGTTGTAAGAAGTTAAATGAAGCTAAATTGTCCTTCCTGATCTCTGCTTTAAGGTGGTATGGATATCCTCAATTCAACTATGCTAACTAAGACTTAAGACCCAAAGCAGGATATATGAATTATTTCTAAGCACCAAACCCAGCAATTAGATGCTACATTCACAGCTTAGCAATTACTCAGTCCCCCATGGTCAGTGTGTCTACCAGCATCTCTTAGTAACCTTTATGGTACTGACCACAGTTGAGAGCAGTTTGGCCACCCATGCCCAGAATTAATCCATCAGGACGCTCCGCTTTGATGACCTCTGTGACAAACTGTGGAGTGATGGGGAGGAAGTAGACAGCATCAGCCTGCTTTAAACCACTCTCGTTGGTCTGCACTGAAGCAATATTGGGGTTCATGAGGACAGTTTTCACATTTTCTTCCTGAAAAATGAAAATTTGAATAGGATGCATATGTGGAAAAAAAAGAGCTAACAGCAGCAGCAGCAAGGAGAGATGGGGTTCAATAACCAAT
Source organism: Calypte anna (assembly GCF_003957555.1). Lineage (NCBI taxonomy): Eukaryota > Metazoa > Chordata > Aves > Apodiformes > Trochilidae > Calypte > Calypte anna. The sequence continues at coordinate 31,747,943 of NC_044253.1, forward strand.
TTATCAACAGCAGAACTTAGAAAGCCTGGTTCCTTATACAGATCCCATTAGGGATTTCTAGTATCTTGTTCCAGGCGGAATTAACACCCGTTCTTTACTTTTGTGCCTCTGCCTGTCTGTGAATTTTGAGGGAATAGAGATTCCCATCAGATTCAGAAATTTGGCTGCAATTTTTTAACACATGTAGGAGTTACACAGGTGAGATAGGTACAAACTCCAGCATAATTATGTTTCTCTTTTGTTGGAAGTCAGACTAAAAGGGACAAAGCAAAAATATGTTCTTCAAAACCCAGTCTTTTCCTGCCAAGCAGTAGGTCTTTTATCATGGCTATCAAGGTAATTCTCAGATTTTTGTACTGACTAGTAACAGCTCGAGAATAATTTTTTTTGCTTTGAATTCCATTCAGATATTTTAATTTTGCTGGTATTATCACTTCAAAAATCTTTTCCCATAACTTTCTTATTCGATATTGCACATACTAAATGACAAAATCTGCCTCTATATGCATGACAGATATTAACCAAAACAGTGTGTTTTCTGTTTCACACATGAAAAATTGAGATAGCAATAATAAAATTTATCTGTTTCCTGCTATACCAATGGAAGTTTCACCACTGGTTTGGCTACAGAGAGAAATTCACCACAGTTTGCTCACTACAAGAAAAATTTGAGTCAGAGCTGGGCAGATCAACTCTCCTCACTCTTAAAATATTAGTGCATAATGAGGAAGATAACCAAGTTTTGCCAATAATGATGAGACCAGAATGTGGCCAAGCTTAAAAAACCACAAGAAGATAAAGAATGCATTCCTGCTCTGTAGTGCATTTGACAGGAACTCATTCTAATTTCCATCAACTTCTTGTAAGGCAATAAACTTATACAAACAAATAGAACATTTGGAAACAATGCTGGTTATAGATGCAAAATACATTTTAAGAGAAAGATTTGCTATACAGAAGTACAGAGGTTAAGACTCCATTATGGGTCTCATTAAATACAGAAACTGTGATGTGATTTAAAAAGAAAAAACAAACAAAAACAAAAAAACAGTAAAAAGAAACAGGAAGAAGGTTGTTAGACTAAGCCATCCATTCCTTGAGCAATGGAAGCATTGCTAGGACCAGTATAGAAATGGCTATTTTTTCTCCAATTCACAATAAGCATTAAAATGCCATAGAGTTCTTATGTGTTTGTGTAGAAATTGTGATTTCTTGACCCATTGGTTTTGGGGAAAAAATATACAGTTCATGTGGAGCAGTGGGATTCTAACTCAGACCTCTGACTGTTCATTTCAGGTACTGGATAACATTTCTTCTTCCTTTGATAACTTAAAATAGTGCCTGAAAGACTGGCTGTCAATTTCTGCTGACCTTTATTCCCCATAAAAAGTTGGATTGTTTCACAGAAGCAGAGTTCCCTTGGAAATTTTTGGAACAAGGAAGGGAAAGAAGAGATAAAATCCTTATGGAAAATATTTTACTTTTAGACAAATCACCCCAAACTGGGTAGTTTTCATTAAGGCCCTGAGAGATAATGGGTAGATTTCTGACCAAAACATTCTAATAAAACATTCTTCTCTAATAAGTGTATTCAGAAATTCATAGCTGTAATTTTCCTGTAATGAAGGGGAGGAAGGAGAGTTGTATCACTTTCTGCCATACTGGAATATCTATATATCTGAGCCCTTCCTTTCCATCTTATCTAGGGCAAGGTGTCTTAAGTACAAGCTAGCAGTGATGAGGAAGTAATTAATGAGAGAATTAATGCTCACTGTGCTGAGAGACACATTTTACTGATATCACATCCTCTGGTCCAATTGTTCAGGATGTTGGGTTTTAAACCACTTGCTGTTTGCCCTAATAACCCTTTCCATCAACTTTTGTCTTTTACATTTTTATAAGCACATAGCACCCCTTCTGATCTGAGATCTTCATTATAACTTAATTAAAACAGTGAATTAATATTACTCCAGGAGGGCTCCATTCCTCTTTTTGTGTAACATCTGTATTTAGATAATTCAGAAGAATCCCCACAGCAAATAATGCAGGTGACCACAAGCCAATCTCTATTGTCTTGTTTCAGGTCTTGTTCTTCAGGGGATGTTCCTGTCTTTGATCAACACTCTTGTATATACAAATTCACTGACTGCCTAAGTCCCAGATCCACAGAGTTTCACTCATTAAAAGAGGTACCCATTTAACTGCATGGGACTAAATTTTATCACAGCACCTTCTCATAATAGCAGAATTAACCACAACATCCATCAGTGAGAATCAGTGTTGATTATTTATAAGAAAAAAATTGAAGAAGTCAAAAAGGGAAAAAAAATCTCTCATCTCTTGTTAATTGTCCATGTTCTCTCCTACACTCTGCAGTTTTGCTCTGGCAGCCACTGACCAACCACCTTCCCTCTTGCATGCAATTGTAAATCACTGCCAGAGGCAAGGTCAGGGAGTGTAAGCACTGCTGCTGGAATGGCTGCACAGCCCGTAGATCAGAGCAGCTGGCTGGTGGCCATGGGAAAGGACACTATAGGAGGTCAAGCTAGGGAGATTTATCATTAAAAAACCCACTTTGTTCCACAAACCAGAGCTGAGTTTGAAGGACAAAAGAGAAAATCAGGGAGAGCTATCTCCTTTCCAACTCATTATCTGCACTCACCACTCTGGGGTTCTTTTCTTGAACCAGTTTGAACTAGTAGCCAGCAGCAGCAATGCAGCACACAAACAATGCATATACAATACCAGAGCTGTTGTAAGGCCAAGGCCAACCCAGAGCAAACACAGATTATATTTAAGGTTACTGTAATTGATTTTTTCCTTCCTTGACTCCAGGGTCAGTTCTCCTGATGCCAGAACAGCCTCAGAGCTGCTCACAATCATCACCTCAAGTGAAGCAGCTGCTTCATCTGCTCTGAATCTGCTAGACCTGTTCTTCTCCTTCTTCACATGAACTAAGGGGCCCAGGTAACTGTTACACTACCAGTAATAACCCCATCACAGGATTACCACTATGCTTCAGCACCTTCTCCTAGAATAAGTTTTTCCTTTAGCACCCTTTCTAGGTGCTTTGCACTTGTGCAGCATGAACAGGCCAGAGCAAATCAGATCCCAAACCCCACCATGTGAGTGCTCTATGCAGGATGCTTCAGCACAAGCACCATTTTACAAACATGCACTTCTCAGTCACACAGAAAAGTGCACATGTATTTTTCTTTGCTTCAGAACAATATCAAGCTTTCCAGTCTTCAGAAATGGAATATTAGAAACTGGATAACAAGTTTACTGGACAATGTTCATGCAAAGGAATGACTTTTCATCCAATCCTTTCAAAATTATAACTCTATTCAGGAACCAAAACTTGGCATATATGTACTTTAAAAAGTTCATCCCATTTAAAATAAATATCATTCAGAAAACCTGCTTTGATAAGGGATTCAAAATCTTTTACATAAGTCTCAACAGCACACAACCATTCAGCTGTTGGTTTTATTTGCCTGCCTTGCTGTATAATGGTGTACCACAAAAGTTTCAGTAATTTCAGCTAAAGTGTAGCTTGCCATACTCCTCCTCTTTATTTCCATTCAATATGACAAGCCCAGAGTGACCAGACATCACAGGTAACAAACTGCTTGAAGACTGCAATGGAAATCTTCAGAGTGTCTCTCTTTGGAAGATAATTCTGAGTGGTTAACTCACATCACTAAACCAATGAATTCACAAACTAAAAATGCCTACATTTCCCTACTGCCATTTATTCACACCAGCTTCCCTATCCAAGTGATACCCTGGCTGGATGATCATAGCTGTGAGAAGAGAAAATAAATGACATTAGGTTAGTATTTGCAGAGTATCCTCTCACCTTCATGGCTTTCACAGCTTGGGATCCAGAGTAATCAAATTCCCCTGCCTGACCAATTGACAGACCTCCAGACCCTAGAATCAGAACCTTGGAGACCTAGAGGTGTCAAACAGCATAAAAAATATCAGTCCCATGATAGTTTGGATGAAATAACAGACTGTGCACTGATCAGCTTCAAATTAGAAAATGTATGTTCTAAAAGAGAAGAAAAGTCACCTCCAAAACCACTGCAATTTTATTTCTAAGAATATTTCTCCTGGGTTTCTCTAATATATCTCTAGTTTGAGAAACACATGACTTATGCACAGGATATACAATGAACCTGTTAATCATATCAAGTGCTTATAGACAACCATGCTTTACTTTGGCTGCCCAGAAAGTCCAGCTGCCTTCTAAGATAGCATAAGCCTAGCTCACACTAGGAAATTCAGACTTATTTGCTAAGCAACAGAGCATCAACCTTATGCTAGTAGCTCTAAGTCTCAGTCATATTATCCCAGGGCACCTCATATACTGCTATGAGAGTGCTTTTTTAGGGAGAACTGCAAAGAAAAAATATATGAAACATGAGATCTTAAAACTTTCTCAAAGAAAAGGGAGTTTATAACACAAGAGATATGTGATGACTGTGAGACAGGCAGCTGACAGGCCTTTCATAAGGGAAGCTTCTATGATTCCATGGTCAGCTTTTCTGTCATTTTTTACCATGGGTTAGGTGGGAATTGACTGGCCCTGACCTTGCTGGCAGCATTCAGAACCAGTACCTTAACACCGACGTCCATCTTGGAAGTTGTTGCTCCAGCCTTGGGCAGGACAGAGGAAATGGTAGTGCCTTTCTCTCCCTTTATCAGTGAAATAAATGAATCAAACAGGAACTAGGAAAAACAAAAAAACAAACAAACAAAAAACAAAAAATCAAAACCATGTATTTAATCTCCAAAGTGGAATTAAATAAATACAAAGCAAAGAAGGAAAAAGCAGGCCTTTTGTGAGCTCAGGCTAGCAGCTCGGCTTTACTGACTTCAGAAAGCAGATTTACACCACCAGGGAAGAGGGAATTACTATTTAAAATTTATTTAACAACTTTGACAGATCTGACAAAGCTGCATTCAAGAAAGTGAGGTCATTATCAGGAAGAAAACACATTATCAATGTCTGTGTGCTTTGCTTGTATACGGCTGGGAGTGCAATGAATGAGTGTGTATTATGTGCTAAAATACAGAAGACCATACACTTAACTAGCACAAGAGAATCATCTGGAATGGAGCCTGCCACAAACCTAAGGCGTCAACAGGTGTATCTAAACTTCAGTTGTGCAAAGTCAGTATTGTCCTTCCAGAAGAGATCCTGTGAGAAAAGTTTTCTCCAGCCAGGTCAGGCAGGAGAGGCCCCGTGACCACTTCTGGCAGGCAGGCAGCTGCAGAGAGTGGGACAGGCTCCTCACCTCACCCCACACCTGCAGAGCCTCTACCCACACAGTCACTGAAGATGGGTGCAGCTAATCACCTGTGGAAGGAGGATGGAGGGGTCCTCTAACCCCACAGGTTAGGCACTGTGTTATCAAAGCCATCCCAGCATTAAGAACGCACAGACTTCCTCTCCCAAGAAATACTAAGTAGTTGATTTATGTTCAGACATGCCTCCTCTGCCTTCCACATCCCCTGTTGCTGCTTGGTCATACTCTGTGACAACACAAGCAGTTGTTATAGAATTTGTGTGCAGTCACAGATGGGGGATTAAAATTTCATTTCACTTAGGAGAACCAGAGTGAAGAAATGTGAATCCATTTACATAACTCTGCAGTAATTATAAAATTTGAAAGTGGAACTAAAATATATCAGAAAGTTAATGATTTTATTATAAAGCATCTGGCTGCTATTTTTTTCTGTTAAGAAAAATCCTTTCCCTTTTGCAATCACCCCAGATACAAGAGATTTGAGCCTGATCCTGCAAAGGCTTAAGCACTTCAGTAACTTCTAAAACACAAATAATCCCACCAGGACTCAAAGCATACAGATCATATGAATGGAACCATTGATCCAAAGGACACAGTAGTCAATAGATGCCTTGCTCTGATTGTACTTAGGTGTGGATGAAGAAACAAGCCTATGCATGACTGGGCCCTCTGGTAGGATCCTGACATTTCCAAACCCCAAATTTTAGGCCCATCACCAAGATAAAGACTTGTCACTGTAGCTGATACAGATCTGCACTCCCTAGGCTATCTGAAAGCAAGCTCAAATCAACTCTTATACAGTACCTCTGTGTCTCTTGGCCCAGGATTTGCATCTGGGTAGAACTGGGCTGTGAAAATTGGTCTGGTCTCATGCATGATTCCCTGCAGGAATAAAAACCATTATGAGTTTCTAGCCTAGGGGTAAAGTATGTCATTGGTCTGTCACATCTTCCCTGAATGCTCATGTTATTACTAGTTACATACAAACCTCCTTTAAAATTATTCTCACAATGGCTTGTCAGGATTTGGAAACCCATGTTGGTCAGTCTTGTCCAGCTGTGGTGGGTCAGGTCAGCCACAAGAAAGGGCTTTTTCTCTTTCAAACAGAAGAATGCAACAGACTACACAACTCTGCTCCTGTTTGTGCATCTCACACTAAAAATCATTGCTCCTTGTCCCTCTCCATTTGTGAAGGTTTAGGAGACTGATGCTGCGTTGGGGTTGACAGAAATTATCTTCTAGCTCACATAAAAGAATGTCAAGGTCCTAGATCCAGAAGACTCATGTCCAACCTTATCATCTGCTTTATGCAAAAGCACTATCACACTTGTCTCCAGTGTTCAGCTAAAGCAAACATGAAGGACCCAGGGATTAAAGGGTCCAGTTTGTCAACACAGCTAAAACAATCTAATTTCAAAAAGCTGCAAATCTCTTGTATTAATATTTTGTTTGGTAACATTCATCTCTGTTTAGAGAGAGATAAAGAAGAATAAAGAAAAGGATAAAGAAAACAGTGCAACTGACAAACATCAAGCTTACTCTAAAACCATCAGCTGGAAATTACTGTTCCTCAATCCTACAATATATAGCCAGAAAATGGCAGAACAGCACTGTTCAACCTGCCAGGATTGATGTGGAGCATTTAAACAAAACAACAGAGAGGTATATTCCCATGGGGCAAACGGCTTTTGAAAATACCTTTTTTTTTCAATTATTTTTTCTGATAAATAACAAACTTCACTGACTTGTACAACACTGGGTCTAATGGACAAGACTTAAAGCAGACAATTACAAAGCCTGAGATTTGTCTAAACATCTGTCTGACATTGTCAAAACTGAGCTATGGGATATTGTTTTCCTTAAGCTTTTTCCTGTTCAGCTGTGAACCTGCAGAGGTCCAGGCATTTTAATTTTTTTTTTTCCCCTACAAAGACATCACCTGACATGAGACCTCTACCTTAGATCCTGTAAATTGTTCTCTAGAAATAAGAAGTCAGTCTTTCCCTCTCATTACTTTAGTCTTTGGAACTCTATTTACAACAGCATAACAAATTAGACTGCAACAATATTCCATTTCCACACTGGGCAATACAGAACCAACACCAAGTGACTCAGGTTATTGCAATTGAGGCACAAGCCTAAGATAAAGGTAGCCAAGTGAGCACCACTTAGGGAAACCACAGAAGTTAATAAAGGCAGCTGCTGTTCAAGGGAAATCATAAGGTCATTGCTGCAATCCTGCCCTTTGGGCTAGTATGAAGAACAGTGACAATGCTTCATCCCTTTTGGGGCCATAAGGTAGGGCTCTCAAGTAAAGTAGATGGTCAGATCATCAAGTTTAATCCCGACAAGAGGTGAAATTAGGTGAGATGGAGCCCTCACTCAGAAGTTGCTACGTGCAGGTTTCTGGAAAGCATGAGCTCACCTCATTCGTTTGATCATTGGCATTCACAAAGAGAGGTTTCCAGCTGGGTGGGAGGGTAGAGCTGTCAATGGCATAGCCATGGTTCTGAGCAGTGATGACAGCCTGTCCATTCACTGCATTCAGAACTGGTTGGTTCTGTCCTCTGAAAGACAAAGGATCAGAGAACAGGGGACAGAAGTGTCCAAAGGCCACAGTCAGGAAGAGCTGATAACTGTGGGGCTATATATACATAGTACCTGTATGTACAATCTCAAAGTAAACAAATGGATAAATCCTAGGAGAAACTTTGCTATCCTTCAGTTTGATGAGGATCAACTATATGACATACACTCAAATCACCCTCAAAAAAAGGAATGCATGAGATAACAGTTTAAATGAAAGGCAAGGAGAATGGCTGGAATGAAGCAGTAATATCACTGCCTTGCCACAAAGGCAGTTCAGAAGCAAAGCACTGCTGCTCTGTGGTGTTTTGCAGTGCTGAGCTGGTCTGTCTGGGCCTTGGGGAGCAGAGGAGCTGCCACACCTGTTGGCCATCTGCATCTTGTAGGAAGTAGCTCCAGCTGCAATTCCAGTGATGAGATTCCCCATGCTAATTCCAAACAAAGGCTCTGGGCGATTGCTCTCCAGGACCTAAAATTAAAAGATTTTCAAGAGGTACTGGAGTGTCTTTGTTCAGTAATTCCATCATAAACCATGCTAGTTCCCTCACAGCAGTCACAGACTTGGGGAAAAACTGAATGCAAGGGTGACAGCAGCACACAAAGGGAAGTTTCCTCCTTTCCTCTGCTTCAGAGGGAAGCCTCAGAGCACAGCTTTATGTTCCTGTCTCCTTGGAGGGAATGAGCAATGGCACTCTGCATTTCAGCCATTTAGTGGATGGCACTACTTCAAACAGGAGCACTGCAAAATCAGAGGTGCTTTTTTCATAAGGTCACAGAGGTGCTAAAAGAACACAGGGTACTTTAAAGGCACTGGTAAGGTAACTGTGGTAATCATGTTCCCTATGTAATGTTCACCAAGGTCTGTATAGCCTTATTGTAAGTACTGGTCTACAGAATACTCCCAGTGGACCAAGATGAGGAATATGTTAGGCAGATGAAATGACTGAACATTTGGTCTGTAATGTTAGTACCACCTATTTGATTTCAGGCATTTTTAAAAAAGACAAATAAATGAGAATAATTTGCCTATGGCTATTACACTGTACCTTTCTGACATTCTGAATCACCTCCTGGGCTTTCATGGGATCCCCTGGACCTCCAGAAATTATGAGCCCATCATACTCCATGCTGGTAAAATCATAGTCCCATGGAACCAAATGCACTTCTGCACCTCGCTGGGAAAAAAAAATAACAAAAAAACAAAAATCAAACCACCAACAAGAGAACAAGACATGAGGGGAGAAGGGGAACAAATGCATTTGTGTCAGGAGGTTGTTCCTATGCTCCCATATTGTAGAGGCTGAGTTTGGTTTTCAGTCCTCCCTTTGCCAGGGACAATAACAAGGTATCTCTCCACTATCTACTCAGATTATTTTCACAAAACTGGTTGTCTTATTCTCTTCAAGCCACCTCAGTGTGGTGTTTAGTTTGTTTAGTTTGTGTTAGTGTGGTGTTAGCCAAGTTTGTCTAAATGTTTTTCAAGGCATTCTTCTCATACCTGAGAGGTTGCAGCAAAAGTCCCCTTCCTTACCCCCTCTAGACAGTTTACCATGTTCAGAAAACACCTCCAATCCATAAAAATCATCCCAGAAAATGTGCCTCATTTTAGAAGGGAAACTGTTGGAGAATGGGTGTGTCCAGCAGGAAGGTGAGTGAATACAGGCAAGGCTTTACATAAGCAAAACAAGAGAGGAAGGACACAAAGCACTGACCTACCTTAACCAGCAGACGGATAACATTGTGCTTCAAACCACAGTCAACTGCTACGACTTTAATTGGATTCCCTCTGCCATAAACCTTGACTTCCTATAAAAAGACAGACCATGCTGTAAATGCCAGGTCACCCTCTGCCCCTAAAACATAAAGAGGAACAGAATACCTTCTCACCAACATACAGCAACTGGTACTAAACAATCAATTTACATGGAAATTTCCAGAATTACTGAAGACATAAATGCTTCCTTCATTTTTCTGTAAAAGTAGAATTTATAATGCTCTTTTATATACTGCTGATTACAGCAGCAATAGTAATCCCTAAGAAAGCACTTGTTTCCAGAGCTAGACAAGCTTTTTTCCTGTGTTTCGCCTCATTAGCAGTGAAGCCACAAAGCAGTTCTCAGAGATGATTGCAGTCCAAGAGGAATGCCAGACACAGTTTTCCTGCTGATGCCAGTGGAATGAGGCTACCTCACACCAGCCACAGGTCAGTCACATTAAACACCACCCTGACACTCCAGACATGGGAAGAGCAAAGCAAAGCACAGCTGGAGATGTCCTGGGACTGACCTCCAGTGCAGCACAGCAGCACAGATCAGGCCAAGCATTCCACTGAGCGTGACCAAACCTCACATGGACCTGACAGTTTTAAATACCAGACAACACTTCACTCCCATCAGCTGTTCCCTAACCCATTCTGCAAAGTAAATTGTCACCAGTCTCAAATCTGGGCCATGATGCTTTGTACAACCACTTATCTGTTGCTCTCAACCTGCATGGGAGACAGTGAAGTCAAACTGCCAGATGCTGCATGGGCCTTGATACTGCATTGTGCAAACACATCACTGGAGAGCTGTGTCACTGATGCAAGCTTATTTATGGACCACTGATTTCTGAAGCTTGATGAACTATTTCACTTGTTACATAATTGCAGTTAGCACCAGACTGCGATGTTTTTCTTCAGTAAGCACATAAGGCAACCTTCTTCCTTCTGAAAACAAACTCTGTGCTTATCTTCAATCACGGTCAGCTTCTGAAAGCTGATACTGGCAAGTACACTTTGTCCAAAGTGACTTCTTGCTTCTGCAATAAACCACTGGAAAAAAAGATCTGGGGGCTGTTTGTTTGTTTTTCTTTCTTCTTTTTAAACTGAGTAACTACCTTTTGATCAGCTTCTCTGGCATTCATATTTCACAGCTGGGCCCCTTTATGAAAAGATGCTGAAGTCCATGCCCAATATGCTGGTACTAGGTGGATGAGCTGAATCTTTTCACACAAAGATGACAACCAACTACAAGGAAAAATATTCCACCTACAGGGAACTCAAGATGAAGTTTATAAGCAGAATATGACAAGTCCTCCCTTTGTGCTATCCTAAATCAGTTCCTCTTTTCACTTTTATCTTCTCAAAGATCAAGATGAAGAGACTTTTAGGATGCAAAAGCATGTCCTGTGGGAGGAAAACTCTAATCAGCATCAGGATTACTGCTATGTCAGGAGAAAGGGTGGAAGAGATGAGGTACAAGGAGCTACCCCCCTTCACTACCAGGTTACCAGCTGAAATCCATTAACCACCAATGCTCCCTAAACCACCTTGAAGGACAGGACTTGGCCCAGAGCCAGCAGCGTTACCACCACTGTTGCACTCCTGCTGTGCAATGCTTAAAGTAGATTTTTCTATCAGAATGTACCCCACAATCCATTTTTGAGAATGAGCAGAATGGAAATCATATTGAAACTAGGTCTTATCATCAAGGCTTCTGATATGAAGCTCTGCTTGACAGGAAATATGATAATATCTTCACACTCACCAATGCACAAGTGGATTGTACTTTCACAGCCCATTGTGAAACTACATCATTGCATAGGACTTGTGTGGGTCTTCTACCTGCCCTTCAAAGCTTCTGGGAAGTGGGTTTCAAAAATTTCAAGAAGATTAAGGTGACCAGTTCTCATAGCAACTACCTTAGTTTCATGTGCCAGAGTGCCTTAAGAAAACTCACCCTCCTTTTTAAAAGGGCTTTTGGAAACCCCTTGATTCCTCACAACATCTGTACTTCAAAACAGAGTACGTGGGGCTGTATTTGTGGATAAGAAGTGACATTTTACCTTCAAGTGATTAAATGCCTCTTGTCTGCTTCAGAACCCTGACCATCACATGCACCAAAACACATCTGCAGGAAAAGTTCCTGAAAAAATCTGGCAGTTTCCTACATTTCCTGCTATGTATAGGCATTATTAACAAGCAGAGTCTATACCACTAGTGCCTAAGGAAAGCAGGGGGGAAAAATAAAAATGAAAAATAAATCACTCCTAAAGGCACAACTGATACTCAGGTTCCTGATCTTACTGTATCCTGATTTACATGAAAACAGATGTTACAGATTATCATGTCCAGCAATTACCAACATTCAACATCTTTCTTCATTTCTAGTTTTATTTGTGATGTTGCTTTTTAAGCCTATAAGATGAAGCTATAAACATAATGAGACCACCAAAGCTCTATTAATCTTATTATATCTCCCTTTTAGAAGCCATTTGCAGCATTTTTATAGTAATTCAGTCTTAAAAATTGCAGAGTTTAGCATCAGCAACCGTACCTATTTCTGAGTTACTGCTCAAAATGCCTCCACCTCCATCTTGCAATCATAGATCACAACCTCAGTAAGCAATTCCCATCCTTCTGTGTAACAACAAGGTCCCAACTCAAAGATTGGAAGCACTCCCATGAGTTGGTGAGATTTGCAAGGCAGCCCATGTATTCCAGTGGCATCCTGGGTAACCAGTTACTACTGTAAACCTCAGTTCTTGCTTCAGTTGATGGGATTAAGCACTCAAGGCACTCGTTATCCCAAAATTGAATCCCCAGTGGGTCCATGATTTAAGACATTAGTCCTTGCATTGGAAAAAGAGTTACTGGGTTTAGTATGGGCCTGGTCTGATACATCCTCATGATCTATAACATTCTTCTCAGCTTGCAGTTAAACACAGTTTGCATGCCCAGCTAACAGAGTACAAACCTAACTGCTGTACACAGGCAGACAGAGCAACTAATGGCACTAACATTAGATCCAGGGGATTCCTAACTTGATCTAGAAATATCTTCTTGAATCACCTTAACAGTTATGCCTGAACACAGATTGTTACAGGGAACTTTCCTGACATTTATTTAATGAAAAGCAACTATGGCTTTTATTAATTCTTCTGTTTGAAAACCTCCACCACATACTGGATATAACTGTACTCCAAATACTTCTCTTTCCTTTGTAACACAAAGCCTTCTGATCAGAATACTGTTCAGACTAATCTAGCAACACAGAGCTCGTTTTACATCTTTAACACTGCACCTAAGGAGCTATTGGGATTCTATGTAAATGGTCCTGAGACAACACTCCTTCAAAAGTCTGGAAAGAGATATGGTTTAGAAAAGGTCTCCCAATTCCTTAGAAAGACTGGATGATTCCCAGAGCAAAACGGGAGCAGTTACTACCTGGACAGCAGAGCCCTGGGAGTACAGAAGGACTTCTCACCTTTGTTGAAACTTCAGCAATTAAGTTTTCTTTATTTGGGTCTGCAAACTCCACGGGTTGACCTTCAAATTCAATCTTTCCAAGTAACGTGCCCTGTGGAAATGCACCAGTAAAGAACAAAACATGAGCAAAGGAGAAGTTGTGAACACTGGGACAAGGTGCTGACAGGCACAGCAACTGGAACAGCTGTTCAGAGATTGTTTCTTGGCAGCTTATAACCATCTCTAGTATCTTCAGAAGCTCATGAGCCTACCTCAGTATCAAAAATCTGTTTAAAATCCTTCATTCAGGGCAAAGGCACTGTCAGCAGTAAAATTTGTTAACAGGCAGTTTGGAAAGCTGTCCAGTGACAGTAAAATGGGTTGCCTTCCAAGAGGATCAGAATGTTCATCCCTAAATAAATGTTAAGTAGATCTGGGAGCAATCTACAAAGCCATTTGAAGCTTTTTTGTTTTGGAAACCCACTGAGGTCTTCAGCCACTTCCTGTGGATAGCTGTGAGGCAGTAGAGCTGAAGTAAGGCAAAGCTATGTAGGGGGCAGGACAAGAAAACTACTTCTTTCTGAATAAGCTGTTAAAAAGATAATCACTGGCAGTGAGCTCTACTCTTTATTGCTGTTACCACCTCCCAGAAGCTAAGACACTCTTGCTCTGCCAACAGCATATTCTTCTCCACCTTCTGGTCATTAAAGTTCTCAGTGGAAAAATCCCTGGTTTGGCTTTGCCCCAGTCCTAGAATAAGCAGGATTAAACCAGTGTTAGCCTCTTCTAATCAAGGGGAAAGGGTGTACAATACAGAACTTCTCAAGAATGGAAGGGGAAATTACAGCAGAGGATGTCAATGGTTTGTTGTAACTTTTAACTCAGAGCACTTTCATGAGAAAGCTTGTTAAACACAGCTCACCCTGTGGATATCAGGCCAGCATGCACACCAGGATTGCTCACAGGGTTTGGCAATACTTCCAAGAGATGCCTCTATGGTTGGCCACACCTGAAGTATCCTTGCCATTTTCACAGGACAACAAAGAGCCAGCATCACACATTGCCACGTGCACTGCTAAGGCTATGTTTTTAAAACAGTTTTGTTCTTAAAGGTAGCTGACATCCTATCTCCTCTGGAGTAGCACCTTACATCAAATGCTACTCCAGGCTACTTAGCATGGAGCAGAGCTGAAAAGGTCAGTATCATCTTAAACGAGACAAGACCTTGGCACCACAGAAACTGCTCAGTGCCACCATGCAGTGAGTTCCATAAACACTGATGCCAAAACCTGAAAGCCACTGCTTATAAACTGGAGCCCTGTGTCTTACCTTGCTCCCAGATAATACAGACAAATGCATTTACCATCAGAGTCCAACTTAACAAGTCATTCATCAGTTCTGCATTTATCCTAATGAAGCCCTTCTCTCACTCCCAACTTATAGACACAGACTGAAATACTACATTGTTATGTACATATTTCTGAGAAGACTGGGAGAAAAGGCTACCTTATGTATTATTTGAAAAGCCATCAACCAACTGGCTTTCAGAGTGGCAGTTTAATGGGCATGACTACTTACATTGGTAAGTTACAGGATAAACACTGAAAGTGTACTTCCTTTGGATGAAAGGAATGCTGAGGCATTAAACAGTATATCTCAACAAAGAAGAGGTAATGCCATTTTCTGTCATATTAAACTGCACTTGTCTGCTGTCCTTAAGAGCAGGACAACATCCTATCATCCCTTAAGGATTAATTTCTACAAATATTCCTCTACTCAAGCTGAGTCATTCATATTTTGCTCTGTGGGATGAAAGGGGATGTGGAGTTGGACTGCAAATTGATCACCTAAAGAAAAGAGCAGATTCAAATAATCCATTACAAAAGAAGAGCCTCCAAGGCACATTTACATTCAGACTGGCTTTGATCACTGTTTTAGCTAGTGTGAAATATAGTTTAACATTAACCTCTATTCATAGTAACATAGTCCCGCTCATGTCCTTCAGTTGTCAGCTCTTGGAAACCAGAGAAAAGTAATAACTATCAAAAATAATAACAGGCTGCAGCCAAAGAAAATGAGTTAAGAATGCAACTTAGGTTATTGTAGGCATTCCTTTGTCCCTGAGGAACGGGGGAATTTCCACTGACCAAAGGTGGTGCAGTGTGTGAACTAACATCCACAACACCTCACAACAGTCAGTTCTTGCTCTGACTGTTACTATCTGAGGCAACATGTTGTATCTGACACAGACACCTGAGGCTTCTAATTTACATCAGCTTGTGCCAGTTCCTGCAGGGAGAAGAGGAAAACCAGAGCAGAGCCAAGGAGACGCATCAGAGCATTGTCTTGGCTGTCCAGAAGACACAAAACCTTTGGAAGAGCACAGGGACCTGAGCAGCAGCTGGGGTCAAAACTGCTAAACAGCAGCATTGCTACCCCAGGTTTGCTGCACTGTTAGAAAATGGGTCCAGCAATAGCAAGGTTCATGTAAGGGCATCAGGGGAAGCAGATCATACCTTGTCACGAATCAATTTGGACAGCATTCTTGTATCAATCCCATACAGTGCAGGCACCTGAAGAAAACACAAGAGAAGCCTAAGCTGCAGAACAAGCAACTAAGGCAGATGAAAACAGCAGTCAGATCACTTTGCTGAGAAGAATATGTTCTTGTTTAAGAAGCTCTGGCTCTCAGCAGCACTAAGGCTGCGTCACCTCCAGTTCTTTACTTGTGTTCCCTGTTCTCACTCATAAATAATTTAGCTCTTCAAATCTAGTTTCTGCATTAAAATGCAGAAAATAAAAAGCTCACGTGACAAATAGTTGTCTCATTACTGAGCCCCATTTTGTTTCACTTATGAGCACCTTAACCTCCCAGCTGTTAAAAGCCAGTTGTAACCTACCAACACATCCTTGACTCCCATGACTTGAAGTCAGTGGGGTTCTGGCAGACAACATCTATTTATGTTATGAATGAGTCAACCACTAGGAGCAGCACTACAGAAATCTCATACAAGAGGACAGTATGTAGTCTAATGAGTATTGTTTTTATGGAGAACCAAACATCCCCATTTAATGAACATTCCTTCTGGACACTGAAAATATCACTGCATGCTGAAAAAGAGAAATGGATGAAGAATCATATAACTAAGGAACATGAAATGAGCCCAGTACAGACTAGCAAAGACATCTGAGGAGCAGAGTGGCTACCAGCTCAAAGCCAACAGTTCTTTGCTCTGTTCCGATACGTTTTGGTTTGTTCTCATAACTTGGTTGCCCCTGGATTGCTCACCTTTTCTTCCTGCAGCCAGTCTCCCATGCTCTTAGCAGCCTGCCAGTGGCTGTACTCATTGCTGTAATCCAGCACCAGCAAACCTGAAACCTGTAGGGAGAAGAAACATCATTTTGCACTGAAGGATCACTCTGTACTTGTCCCATATCTTCTGAGCTTTTACTACTCATCCACTGCAAACCATATCACAGATAGGACACAAGGGTAGGCAGCCATGGCATGGCTGCTCTTAGATAAGGAAAAGATAGCAAAAACAAGCCTTTACAGAAGGTGTGCACAACACAGGTACCTGGGAAAGAGGCAGAGACTCCAGTGCTCTGCCATAACTGTACCTGGGCCATTTTACTTCGGAAATTCACAGAATTATGTGGCTTCCAGGAAACCAAAACTGAAAATTGTACAGAACTGGGGAAACACTTCTCATTAGAAAGAAAGTGGAAATTCAAGACAAGAAAAAATGTTTTATTTTGATTTTTTTTTTTTAAGAAACCTTTCCACTTTTAAGTGGCGTTTAATTTCAAGTCAACTCCATTTTCTGGTGGAGTCAGACAGCTTATAAAGGAGTCATTTCACCCCAGGACAGATAAAGCAGTTCACTAGTTTTGCAATTACATGGTTATGTTTCATTTTGCAGGACTGCCACCACTGGATGGACACAACCCTGCTCCTGGCCAATATTCCCTGTCACCACATTGTAAACACTGCCTCCTGTACTCATGTGTGTAGCCTTTTCCACACAGCTGTCACCTCCTTTTTTGTACAAGGAGGTACAGGCACACAGAGGAAAGTTTCAGAACACAGAAACTCCTGATTCTCACTGGTGTTTGATCTGTATGTGCCAGCCAGACCTGAGCACACAGATAAATATGAGGTAGAAGGGACTGTGGAAAAACAGCCATTCAGGACAGCAGTTCACAAAAACTGTGGCATGTCTGTCACTGATGGGAAACAGAGCACTTGCAGACAGCATGAGGCGAGGTACAGAAAGCAAGATGAATTATGTCTGACCACCATTCCTCCAAAGAATAATATCTAGGAGAAGAAAAAAAAGACTGAGTAATATTGATTCGTTTTAACTTCTTCGAGGGTGCCAGTAAATTCTTCTGCACACACAAACAGGCACACAGGCTGCTAGCACCACCTCTTGGTCAGCTCTGCAAGTCCCACTGTTACCTGTATCCTGTCAGACTCCAGAAACCTCCTGAGGTCAAATTCATCCAAAGCAGCCGTGTCAGGCACTCCACCATTCCCAACTATGGGGTTTGCCAGTGTCAGAATCTGTCCTTTGTAGCTGGGATCTGTTAAGGTCTCGGTGTATCTAGATGAAGAAGAAATAGAAGAAAAGTACATTGGTCTGGAGTAGAAGAGAAAAAGAGCCAGTGAAACCAAGACAGACCCAAATTCCCATGTGACAAAAAGACATTTCTGTGAAAGCATTCTCATTACAAAAGCAAACACATCTGTAAATCTGCTCTGACTTTATCCTCCATGATCAAACATTTGACTCTGAGAACAAGGAGAGCTTTGGATTCTCATGTTTCATTTCAGACAAGCACAGGAGCTACAAGTAAAGTCAGACAGCATGTGATTTAACACAAAGTAAACAACTACACAGAGTGCAGAGTGATCACAGAACTGCAATAGGTACATGCCATATAGCTAGGCCCTCAGATAACAGCTTGGGCTTGGTCATTCCCTAGGAACCTCTTGTGGGCAGTGCTTGGCCATTGCTGTGTCCTTCCCTTCATCTGGATGAACAACTTGCCCCTCTCAGCAACAACTGGGAAGCTGACTGACAACAGAGCTGTTTGCCCAGACTTGGTCCCTTCCCCAGTCTGTAGCTTGCAAGTGTTGAGATGTTCAGGGCTTTAAATGCTCAGCAAGGACAGATCTAAAAGCACAATGGAACATTTGTCTGCAGTGGAGGATCAAACCTAGGATTTTGCAAAGTATCAGCTCTGGATCCAGTAGATCCAGTCTCACTTTCAACTCCAAAACAGAGGACAGGGTTAACATCATCAACACACCCGTGATCCTATTCTTCAGCTTCAAATTAACAATCAGACCTTCACTTCCTCCCTTATACTGTAGCACACTGTTGCAGCAATCCATTAACAATTGCTGTCTTTCAGCTCACAAGCAGCTGTAATTTAGCAACAGGTGAAATTATCCAAATGCAAATATTTAGCCAAATGCATAATAACACTTCAGGATGAACCTTCCCTACAGAAAATACCATTTATGATTGTTGTTACTGTTTAAACAACACATAATGGGCAACTCCAGCCATCTACCAGATACCAGCAAGTCACAAGAGACATTTTTATGGAACATCAGACTTACTGGCAAAAGATTAATGATCCAGCGTTGGGAAACTCTTGACAAACCCCAGCATGGCTGTAGGCAGATACAGGCAATGCAGCACACCAGCTAGCTCTGAGACATGTTTAATGAAATATTTTTCAGGTAAGCCTCTCCTGCTGCTCTACCCTGTACTCCTTGCTGCAGGGAAACAACCACACTAAGTGCAGGGTGTATCACAGAGCTGCAAGGAGCACATGGCATGGGCACATTTGGTGCTGCTCTTTCCTTCTGAGCCACTTGGTTATGCTTCCAAAAGACTCTTTGTTAATGACAATGCTAATGTAATTAACCTTTCCATGTTATTTGTAATCAGCAAACAAGGACAGAGAGCCATTGGGTTTGGCCAGGGTACAAAGGCACAGCCCTGCACTGGGACACAGTGCCCTTTAAACAGGCACAAAGCCTTGTGGAGGTCAGAGAAGCAGATGGGAACATGAGCTCCAGAGATGCTGGAAGGTCCAATCCTTTCTGTGCCTGCCCAAAGGGCTGCTTGATTTCAGTAAGTTACTGTCAGTCAGGTCTCTCACTAGAGTATCTATCATAGGAAACACACACAGACTTACTGGAGGCAAATGCCTTTACTGAGCTGTTTCAAACACAGGAAAAATTTATGGATTGTAATTCTTTTTTAATTGGAAATCTCCTTTCTTTCTTTTTGTTCCTATACCAAAGATGGCTGCAACAATAGGATTTTTTTTTTTTTAAGCAAATGTCTTGAAATGTTAATCTTCATGCTTTTCTAATGAAAATTCAACATTCCACCACCAAAACAGTGCTCTTTGCCCTCTATTCCAGACTAACATCACAACATTTCAGCCAGCTTTAGCTACCTCAAGCCTGAAAGCTGTACAGACATAAAGTGCTTTGACGTGAATCAGAACGTGGGAGTCTAGATGAGGAGGTAAGGTGCAGAGCAGCAGATTAATCATCCCAGCACAGAGCCTGTGCTGACCTCACTCAGTGTCTAGAAACATCCACAGCACAGAAAGCAGTGTTTTGGGGCTTAACAGCAGCACTGGCTAAATGACCCCGGTGATAGCCTCTTACTCCAACCTCTTACTGTGTCAATGAAGTATCTTGCTCAGCTTCTTGCTGTGTCAGTGAAAAGAGGTACCTGAGTTCCTCTGGATACAAAAGGTCTTGATCTCTGTGTTCAGGAGCACTAGGCAGAGCTACTAAGTGTTTCTCTCACTGGACAACAATCCCTGAACTGGTAGCAAATTCACTTTTACTATGTGCAACAACACTGCAAAATCTTATCTTCCTTTTCTCCAAATTAATCAATCAAGATCATGTTCCTGGAGAGTGCCCTGAAGATAAAACCTTACATTTTGAACATTCCCTCCATGCCCATATGCTCCCCAGCACAGAAGAGATCTCTCTTCCACAGGCATCCTCTCCAGATCACTGGAAGAAGAGCAAGCACAGCTTCTGCTGCCACAGCAACATGTGGAGAGGAAATTAATCCATCAGGTCCTCCTTGACTTTTGTGATGTGACAAGATTTATTGCCCATAATCTGTGACTGAGAAATCTGGTGCCCTCCATCATTCTGATCTATATTAAACAGTTGCTTGTTGGCAGGTATATTAACGCAGCCAGTAATTAGTGCTGTCAAAATACATAAATAATTGCCTCCTAATGCAAAACTTTGCAAACAGATTCCCCTCCACAGCAATTTAACATTCTCTCCAATGAGATAATTTAAAAACTCATCCTGTGAATACTGGTTTCTTCAAAGGAGAGCAGAATTTGGGGGATGTGAGGCAGCTGGGTAGAGACAGCTATGAATGACTGCAGGAAAATCTCAAGCACCAACAACCTCAGAGCTGTCTTATCTCCCCAGAGACATGTCCTTCTCCTAACCAGAAGCCTTTTTCTTCTGGGCAGATTTCCTCTGGTCAAGCACTTCCATTAAAGCATGAGCACCATTTTGCTGCTATCCCCAGCCAGCCACTGGCTTCTGCCACTCAAGAGGACAGCAAATCATGCTACCTTAAGGCAAGAATCTGATTTACCCTTTAGTTGGAAAGGACACAGAGTTTAAATTCACCATTAACTGTGGCATAAGGCAACAAATATCATGAGATGAGTTATAGGTGACCGAATTTGGAACCTCGGGTTTTTAAAAGTTTTGCACTCTGAAGCCAGGTTCCATTACCCAGAAAGCTGTAGATGCTTCAAAACTCTGTATTTGATCAGGGCACTGGAGGGAGAACAAAGACAGCTTCTCTGCTCTGGCTCAGCAATGGCTGCAATTCAGTGGGAAGTGATCAGATCCCTACATGCCTCACTATCATGGTTATTTATATCTGTCTTTAAAGTTGCTCATCACCACAAATACTGTGGCCCAAAAGGACTGTCTGAAGTATCTTCATTAGCTTTCTTTCTCTCTGTAACCCCAGTTACTAAAGTGTTTTCTTATACAGAACACTACATGGTTGGATCAGGACTACATGAGCTGGGAAAAAGCAGTTTTTATACTTTAACAAGCTCCCAGAGAGGTTTTGGTGCTTGTATCTCATTTGCTTTTGCCTTACCCAGGAAGACCAGTGTTGAATACGACTTCCCCTGCTGTGGAGGATGGATAGCCAAAAGAATAACCCTTCATCTTCGTCCCATCTTCCAGCACCAAGTTTGCTGTCTGGGCCTAGAGAAAGGCACATAAAGAGACTCAGAAGGAAAAGGCTTGATGTTCATACAGGTAACACCTAGGACACCTGCCTTTCTCACCTCATGTTGTTAGTATTCCTGCCCCTCTCCCATTCCCAGATGCCAAGATACTCTATTATTAATGTCTTGATCTTCTTACTTCTAAGTAACCATTGTACTGCAAAACAGCTGCCAAACCTCACCACAAGGAGACCATATGCTGCTACTACTGTGGGATCACCCTTCCATATCTATTTATTTCTTCCCTCCCTTATATCTTATATAACATTGATATGTTAACATTGATAACATTTTAGGGAAAGGATTGCTTCTCTTCTCAATGACTGCTCAAGGCTTGCTGCTGAGGATGCTGGCTCTCCCTCATCCAGCTGTGACCTTTGATAGGTGCTGAACTTCTGCTGCAACCATACAGCCAAGCTGCTAAAAATAAGTGTATGCTTAATTGGACTAATGTTAGGTGGCACAATTCAAAATACCAATCCATTCTGCTGTAGGACAGAAGAAGAGATGAACTAGTGTATCAGACAGGCACTCCTGGTCTTAGTCACCTCAGGGGGATGCACAAATTTTCATGGAAGAAGTAGATATGGAACAAGCAGCTTAGAGGAAAAATTCTCATGAAACTGCACCTCTTTCAGACAATATTTAGCAGAACTGAGTCCCACAAAAACCTTGGGATCCTTTAAAGGCTTAATCACTCTTCTACAGCTGAGGAAAATGGGACACAGAGAGCAAGTTCTGCAGAAGTCATTAATAAGGTCAGTGGCACAGCTGGGCATTTGCACATGCCACACTAAACACACACTCTTCTGCCTCATTTGGAAACTAAACCTTTTTGCCATCCAGGAACTGGATAACAAATCACCTGGGAACTCCATCTTCTACAAAAACATAAGTCTATGCACAGCAGAAATGACAGAATGAGCTGGGAGATTCCCTCAAGCAGTAGGATCACCAGTGACGTGCAGGGAAAAAGAGCGAGTAAGCAAAGTTGAAGACAGATTTGCTAACAAATTTCTGGGCCTGAAAGAATTTGGGTGATAAACGTTTTGGGCCCTGAAGAACTACTGCCTTGGGAGTGCAAACACAGCTGCCCCCTGGGCATGAGCTGCAATCAGTGCAAAAACCCCAATGGTCTGCACCACAGGAGATGTGTCAAGCTCCTCTACCAGACAGCAGCTCTCACCATGATTTAACTTCATATTGGGTTTTTTTTACAGAACAATTCCTCTTACTGGTATTTTTTAAAGAAGAATCAAGATCAATTTTCTGTAGAAAGAAGCAGGAGAGCCACTTTCCATTAGCTATAAATCAGATGAACAACCCCAGCAAGGAGAAATTTCATTCCCAGCATTGAACATTTTGTAACAATTATGGCAAATGTTCATCTAGAGCTCCTCTGCAGTTACAAATACTGCACAGATCAATTACTAATGTAGTGCAAAATATACTAAAAATACAACCAATGTGAAGTAATTGAATTTTGTGCATCTGGGATGCTTTTAGCCTTGCATTTTTTCCTCATTAATGTCAAACATCCATTCTCAGAAGGTTTAGCCATCATTTTCTGAACTTTCCAATGCTACTGGATGGAATAGTCAGCAACATCAAATTCCCCCCCCCCCTCCCCAGCTATAAATATAGGATTTTTAATAGCTAAATTCCCCAGATAAAACCTACAGTTTGGTCAACTCCCTAATCTCACTAAGCCTGTTATTACAGCTGCCACATAGTCAAGGCATTGCAGAGCACAGGGGTTGCCTGGGTGCCTCAGACTGGGCTTTGGACTTTGTTCCCTTTCTAGTACAGGGATTTTTAGCTCTGCCCTTTCTGAAGTCTGCTGAAAAGTGAGCCCACATTGCTGACATGGGGGACAGGCTGCAGGAACCAGTCCCTCTCAGCCTTGGTGAGAGATGGATCCCTGTCCCCAGCAGATTGTGTGTTTCTGTACACTCAAGTATCAACTCCAGTTCAAGCCTACTTGTTCCTACCCCTCTTTAGAACAAGTTGGGGTAATTGCCTGAATTGCAGTCCCAACTGCAAACACAGCCTAGGACTCTCCTCAAGGAAACAAAGTCCACAACAATGGAATGACCAGAAAAGTTAAGATCCATCTGACTCCTGGGGGACAAAATCCACAGCAACCACTGTGACCTTTAGAGCTTCATTCACCCTATTGTACTGGAGAGGAACCCACATGTCTTTCCTCCTACCACAGACCTCCTGCCCTTCTGCTCACCAGAGCAGCACAGAAATTATTTTGCTGAACAGAAGCCTCAGTAGTACTATCAGAGCCCCTACACATGCAGAAGAATATCCCTGAGCAACCATAACCTGCCTGCTAGTTCAGCTGCAGCAAGGGATAGATGCTCAAATGTTTCCCTCCCTTACTTGATTTATTATTCTTAATTAAGTGCTTGCATTGCTTGTTGATCAACCTAGAAGCAATTATTCTTGCTTGTGTTTCCAGCGGAGGTGTTACCATATCCCTAAGCTGCCAGCCTACCCTGTCTTTCAGTTTTGTTTTTAATGTGAAAAGTGATTTACAGGCTATAAAGAAAGCCAGTTGGCTCAATCAGAGGTTAGCTGGGAGAGATTTTCACTCCCCCAAAAAACCTAAACAAAACAAAACAAGCAAGAAATCAACAAACTCTCCAGAGTTTCCTTTTATCTCCACTCTTCTCAAAAGCACCCCATGTAGTCTTGGATAAATCTCTGTTTTAGTCTCAACTAAAATACTTCTTCCACACAGAACCCCAGTGTGAGAGACACCACTTGCACACTGATTTCACCTCCACAGACATAAACAGCTTTACCTTTAGCAGAGCTCCCTGTGCTCCAGAGAGTCTGCTGTGCTCCTGAAGAGCTTTGAGGATGGAGATGACTAACAGGGTCATACTGTTTCTGCAGTATTGCTAGATCTTCTGCATTTTGTCAAAACAATTTCCAGAGTTAATTAGCTCAGGTCCCTCTTCACTAAGCATTTCTGACATGAAGTAAACAAAGCACCGTTCTCTTAAAAAAACCAAAAAAAATAACAAAAAACCCCACAAACTAAACAAGGAAATTAAAAAATGGACTAATTTAGTTCCAGTTAGTTCCCTGTTCTTGCAGCCCTTCACTTCAAAAGATGGATGATAAAGATCTGCAAAATCTCAAAAGATCTACAGAACAATTTTTTTTTTAAAGCATGTCTCCTACAAACCCCTGTACTGGAAAGTGAACAGGTACTTTTCCTCTTTTCTATTTGCCTCACACACAAGTTTAGCACATTTGGTTCTGGCTAAAATTAAGAGAAGAAGAAAGGGTAGGAATAAAAAAAAAAAATATCAAAAGCCAGTTCAATGTCTTGCCAAAGATGATTCACACTCAGGTTAAACGTAGGGAGTAGCTTTGGATTAGTTCTTTTACCATACAAGCAAAGCAAAGCAATGCCAGAAGCAAAACACAAGTACCATGGTGGAAAAGTCACAGCTCAACAACACCTTAACTCTTTTAAAGGATGCTCACAACAATGCCACATATCTATGTGGGACAGGAGTTAGAGGAGGAGAGAAACCAAGACAAATCAGGCATCCAGCAGAAGTCAAGGAGTATCTGAGGATATGAGCACTCCTCTTCTCCCCTGCAGGAATATCTCACCGAATTCCCCTCATCTCTAGGGACACAGGACCAGTTTTACCTCCCCTTCACTTTCCCATCCAGGGAGTGAGCAATGGAGTAGCTGTGACTGATCTTTCACCTTCTCATACCTCTCTCCACTTGCCATGTAGTTATTTTCTCAGTTACCTTCCACCTGCCTCAAAATGTATTTGAAGAGCCCTTTTATACCAAGATGAAATAAGTTTCTAAAGCCAGTGCCCCCAAATTTTCCTTCCCTCCCTCTCATTTCAAACTATATTTTCAGTTTGCTCCTGGTGGTTTTTATAGCTCTCCCAGTCCTCTCCTTACTGTGCCAGCTATACTATTACAAACCACCTATTTATTGCTTGTACTGCTCTTTACATCCCTTTTTAACTACATTGGCCTCAGATGAGCATTAAATGATACGAGCTTCGAGCTGCAGTTTCTCTGCCCATTCCTGAATTATAAAGAAGCTTGATTACCCTGAAACCAATGATGCCAAGCACCCCTACAGAGAGCCCACAGGTGTCTTCAATCTACTCTCTGCATTTCTTTCACACATGGATGCTCTGTCTCTCTTTTAGAACTGAAGGATGGGATTCAAGAAGGAAATATGGATCTGTGAGTCCCCAGCTCACCGACAATGGTGTTTCCCTACAAATACTGAGATTAACTGGATAGTAAACAGCCTAGGGAGAAAAATTATTAGTCACTCTACTAAAACTACCACTTCTCCCTTATGATCCCTAATCCTTCACTTAGCTTACACATAGGTTAGAAACATGTTTTCATTGTATTTTGTTATGCTCCCTAAAATAGCCCACCGAGAAAAAGCAATAAAGAGCAACTCAACGCTCATTTAAGGCTGCAGTAATGGGAGGATGGGATCATTACCTATACTGTCATTAGCCCACACACCTTAATTACTTTGCATTTCACACTTTCTCCAATCTTCTTATAAATATCCATTACCTCTAATGATGGCTGGAACACCAAACTCAGCCATAAGTCATGGCTTGGTCACTTGTCTGACAAACACAATCAAATTCCACACTCTGATGCAAACCTATGCAATAGTTTGGCTCATTTTGATCACTTATCCTTAAATTTTCCATCAGGACTGCTGCTTTACTGCTTGTGTATCAGAGTTTCTTCCACTTCTGGTCCTGTACTTGTCATGGAAAAAGCTTTTATTTAAGACTGTCACTCTCTTAAAGCAAATGCCCCAGGCCAAGAAAGGTTCAAGCTTTTGTATTCCAGGCTTTGAATGCAAACAGAATCATGTCACCCCCAGCGAAGGTGACATTAAGAACCTGAGCTGAGATCAAGAGCCACAGGCTCCTAAACTACACTAGATGTCAGCCTTCTTACTACTCTCCATGAGTGCAGGTATGCGCTCTGACAGCAGGGACTCCTGCAAGCATTGAACTCAAGTAATCAAGTCTGAAAAGGAAACATCTTTCCCCAGTGTCACTGCCGAGGCAGAAGATGTCACATAATATGACAGAAAGAAACTCCTGGGATTGACTGGCTAGCACCACACCTTGTGGTGAGCCAGCTCATCTCAGTGCACATGGAAATGCTCCGTGAGTTTCAGCATTTCAGATGTACAGTCAGTCTTGGCTACCCTGCAATAGGTCCTGTCATTCACCCTGAGACAGAAAGAGGGCCCCACTCATGCTGACCCACTGCAGGTGTATTTGCAGTTGCTGGGAGAGAGGCTGAAATAGCTCCCAAGGGCTTCACTTGGCTTTGCTTTCTTATCAACCTGATCATTCTCATTGCCTTCACCATCAGTGTAATTTGCTTTAACCAATCACTCTATGGCTTTACAAACACAGAATTAGGTAGATGCTGGAACAGTTGGTACTGCAACTCCACCAGAGTAGGGCAGTTTTCCATGAGCATGAAACTTCTTAATTGCATTCCTCAGCATTATGAGATATGACCTTGTACGTCTGTCACTCTGCAGTCCTTGAACAAGTAACAAAAAATGTTTCTAAGACAGTCAACCTATCATTTAAGATGCCAAATCCAAACTTCATGTGCTAATCCATCAGTACAAGAATGCATCAGATCCAGCTTACTGCAGATGCCTACCAGCATTATCCTGGGATGTATAAAGAAAGATGGTGTCTTATCAAAAGCTGAATCAGCAACCCTGACCATAGGCTACAAAGCTTTACCAGTGGAAAATGCTTTTTCCTGGAGCAGACTAAAAACCACAGAATAAAGAATCTTTGAAACTCACTTCTCTGTGCATCACAAGCCTTCAGCTGGGTATTCTAGAGGGCATGGCAGAAATAACTGAGCCAGCTCCAAAAAAACAAGAGATGTATCAGAGGCAAGATAGTCAAGTAAGGATGGTGTTCAGAAGAACTCTTCAGACCAGCTTTGTTGGCTTGACAGTTTCTAAAGCCCTTGTGAATCTGAGTGAATTCCTGCATGAAATCCTGTTGTACAATCCATAGCAGCATCATACTGATGCTACAGGCTATCACGAACCATGAGCCAAGCAGACAGGTCTGAATCCTGGGCTCCTATCCCCTACATAAAGACATTTGTCAACAGCACCTCTAAGTGCATTCACAGGTTCCACTCATCCAGCAATACTGGCAATAAAACTGTCTCAATTTTTTCCTGTCCTGCTTCACTTTGAAACACATAGCCCAGAGAAAAGTGATTGTCCAAACTGCGTCACAATTAGCTTTTTCACAGCAAGAGACACTTTGTAACCCAGTGCTGAAATTTCAAAATGGAACAATAGAAGCTGGCACTTGCCCTGAAAGATGTGAGAGACAGCACTGCCCCACCTGAGGGCTCTGACATAGTTTTCATATGTGGTCAGTGTCAGTTCCACACAGCTTCACCATCCAGAGGAATAACCAAGGAACTTGCTCCTCATGTCAAAGCCCTAATTCGTCTTCAAATGGTGCAGCAGTGGAAATTGGTAACTATGATGGCTTTCTCATTCACAAGTAGGACTCCTGTTGTCATCCCTGGGAGGAATAACTTCCTCCTAAGCCAGATCTGATTGCAGAGTCAGGATCCATCTGCTGGGAGGAAGATTACTGTGCTGTTTTTTAAGACAGTGAACAAGGTAACAGTTCATGCCTGCTGTGCACTCTCTGCCAGGGGAAGACAGGTCCATTAGCAAGAACAGTAGTCACAACTCTGGCTCTTTTTAAGAGTAGGTGAGACAAACTTAAACAAAGAACCTCAATGCTGAAGGAAAGGCTTAATATAGGGATGTGTTCTTCTGCATCCAGCTTTTCTCTGCAGCCAATTTTAGTTTTTAAAGTAATGGCTCTGCTGCCAGGAGCTTAGAGGACTTCTGAAAAATCTGTGGCAGTGTAACAGGTAAGAGAAACCCCAGTCCTCAGAGGACAGAAAGTATACTGATCAACCCTCTACTCCACCCTACCAGGTAAGGCAGCACCCACTGCATCCCCTCAGCCTCTAAGAGTTCTTCCCCAGCACTTGCTGAAACATCACTCCCTCATCTGCTCAGTCTCTTACATTTTTGATTTAACAGGATACACATGCAAGAGGATCTTCCTAGTGCATGGAGAAAAAACACTGCCAATGTTCCAGAAGTCATACAGCAAGTCCCATTTCACCTCTATGCCACACCTGCCTGAGTTACACCAGCAAGGCTGGTCAAGCACAGCTCTGGTAATAAAGAACAGAAGAAAGCTGGGGAAGTAAACTAAGGGTTTCCAGCCTCAGTAAATCAAGAGCTGATACACTGATATGTTCACCCAGAGCTATATACCTCTCCAGTCAATCTCAGAGCCACCAGTTTCCAATACATTGAAAATGGATCCTTTATGGATCCAATGGGATTAATCACAATGTGTAAGTGATTAATTTTTTTTTTAAATATCTAGCTGATTCATACTCATATGGACTGAAAATTCTACTCTGTTAGCTATCAGTCCTACAGGAAGGTGGGGTGTTTCTAAAGAAAATACCATATAATAATTAACTGCAACCCTGAACTTCCACCTTTTGGTGCAATTTACCCTCTAATTTCCATTCCAGACTAGACAAAACATTGTTTGCTCAGATAATACAACCATTTTATGTGTCTAGGTAAGCCCTGTTATCTGCAGCAAGCTATCTCTCAGTATGTCAAAGACATCTATTAAACTGCAGTAGCTCTGTTACTGTTACCTTGATGCTCAACAGCCTGGTACCGGTCCTTGAGAAACTCCAGTGATCAGCAGACACATTGCAAAACTCCAATCTGCCTTTCAGAGCCTTCACCACTTTGCAAGCTGTCAAAATTCTTGTCATCTTGAAAGCCGCCGATGGGTAACTAAAGTTTAAAGAAAATAAGAGGAAAGAAAAATCCACTTGTATGTATTTCTTCAAGGTTTGGTGCAGATAATGTGCTCACACAGATCACAGGGGAAGAGAACAGAGAGACAGCGGCTGTGCAGGACTGACTGTACAGCTCTGCCCTACACCTTCCCATTTATTCTACCATGAAAAGTCTCTGGTGCAGCCCCACCTCCTCCTGCCCCTCCTCGGAAGGGCTGAAACACTCTTGCAACACTTTTCTTCAGGTTGGTCCCAGAACACTCTTATGGAGGTTGCATCACAGGCCAAACATCAGCTCTGCCTGTGGGAACAGAGCAAATCCTGCTGGAGAAACCATAGCCCCAGGAAGTGATCTGGGGCTGGAATGTTAGCTAGAGGAACAGCCTGGGCCTGCTACAAGCATGCTTGTACTAAGCAAATTGGGGAGACCAATTCTGTGGAAAATATTAAACTTCCTATTCTGTATTTGGAAAGTGCACAGTCACCAGAAACTCTAGCACAGCTCCCAAAGTGCTGCCCCTCCTCAAAATATGAAAAGGACACCACCAGGAAAAATACATGGCTTCAAGAGAAATACATATTTTGGTAAAATTTAAAATAGACAAAATCTGAAATAAGATGAAACATTCCATGTGCCATCTCCTAACTGACTACAGACCTTTGTGACTATCACATATTTTCTATAACCCTACATTAGTCTTCAAAAAGAATCATGTTCCTCATTAGCCAGATATGAAAATGCCTAATGAAGACAAAAGCTATGGGACCCATTTTTATTCTTCAAGAACTAAAATGGTGAGGCATCTTTTGAAATCTGGGTGATCAAAGTTTAAATTAGCTTAGAGTAAGGGAAAAAAACCAGAGAGAGAGATACAGATTTACTTATTTATTGCAGCTGAACACATACTCGTCAAATCACTGACAGTAATAATTAGGGCTTCTTTGCATACAGTGGTTTGAGATTAGGCTAAATTGATGCCACATAAAAATATTTCCTGTGCAGCTCATTATAGCACCATGTTTAACTGTCATGCATAAAATTAAAGACAGAAAAGAGAGGTCAATGGGTTTGGGCACCCTCTGTGGTGTCAAGAGCTTATTGGAGACTTGGTTGATAAACACAGGGGAAAGGCCTGAATCCAGATGACTGAAAGAGACAGACAAAGAAGGCAGAAGCCAGACTGGGTGTAGAGGAGCTCAGTGCTTTAAGACGATCTCTAGAAGTGTGCAGACCTGAGAGAAGCAAGCCAATGATGTTCCCTGGTAACTTGAGTGTGGTTTGGGAAAGACATAACCACTTTTCCTACAGTAAGATACCTGACAATCATTCTGATACATAGAAGGAGCTTGAGGGACATGGATTTCACTGTTTGCAAAGAAACAAAAAAATACAGGGAACCAGGAAATGGTTTTGTTAGTGATTCCTCTGTTTGCTTGGCTCTGGGCCATAGTGATCCAGACTGGAGATACACATAGGAAAGGAGACATACATAAAGCAAAGGCACATTTACAATTGAACAGATCACAAAGACCCATACCAGAAAGGTCATCTTAATATATAAGAACATGGACTCACACAGGCCAGAACATGGATTCACACAGGCCAGCTTTCTTCCAAAGCCACATTCCACATTATCTTAGCATTTGTAAGGTTAAAAGCACCAGCCTTTGCTATACTGAGGGGCATATTCTGCACACCATTGTACTCTCTACCAACATTTAGGAAGTTACTATAGGCCCTGGGTATACCCATGTTTCAACTAGAACCAGCCCACACTGGCAGTTTCAGCACCCTGACTGCTAATTCCTTAATGCACCCTTCCAAAACCTGAGTTTCAGCCTGGCTGCACAACGAGGCAGATGGATCCAGACCAAAACATCTTTCATTTCACCACAAAGTCATTCATGAACACAGGGAGTCAGGAGTGAGCCAAAAAAAGGACTACAAGCTCTTGGCAGTGCAGCATCTTTTACCAGGTGAAAACAGCTGCAGAACCCCATCATGAACTGGATTCAGTGTGTCAGGGATCTGTAGTACAGATCTAATATGCTAGCTGTATATTAAGGGTGAAATGCTATATGGGGAAAAAAAGGCAAAAACCTACTTTCCTTTCATCATCTCCACAGTAAGGTTGACCCCTTGACTATTCCTATAGATTTGACCCTGATGTCTGCCCTTTTTATCATCCAAGTTTTATTATCAAAATCAAAATCAATTAAACCCACCTCACACCTTCAGAGATTAGGCATGTTATTAATTCAGTGCAGGAAAACATCTTCCTTTTCAAAGCCTCCACCATGATGGAGGAACTTCCCTGTGCCAAAAAACAGGAAAAAACATCCAAGCTGTTTGTCTCACTGCCAATGTGCTAAAAGGAGGTGATGAACTGTTGACTCTTCAAGGCTAGAAAATCCTGAGAAAAGCCTTGGTTCAGCAAAGAATATCAATGTACAAAGAATCTTTCTGTGGTTTGGACAGATCTTAAGTATGTGCTTAACATAAAGACCCAGAGAGACAGAATGACTAAGAAACAGGGAATCAATAAGGAAAAAACCAACCACAGACAAGTTGGAAAACGAGAGAGCAGAGACCAATGGTTTTATGGAGATGGAACTACACTCCTTGAGCATAAAACATGGAGAGCAAAGTGCTCATTAAAATGTGGAGCCTTTTCATACTGTTTAAAAATGAAAACCATCAGAAAATAAATTTATCACATATTCCCACTGTACCATAAAGAAAATCAAACAAAATCAGTGGTCTGTGGCTTTGTAAATCTCCAGGGTCAAGATACTCAAAGAAAGCTAAGTGCCTGCATTTTCAGAGGCTCAAAACAAACTGCTTCAAAACATAACTGAAGAAGCTCAGAACACTTGTGGCCCAGCTTAGGTGCCCCCAGGACTGGCATCCCAAAATGGAAGCTCCCAAAGCCACTTGTCACAGCTGGGAAGCTCTGCTCTAAGTAACCAAGCTATGCAAGATGTTTCATTTTCAAGTTCTCTGTAAAAAGCCCTAGATATTTTGGTTCCTACTTGAAAGATAAGAGATCAGGGTCAATTTGTGGGCACTTTGGTCCAGATCCATGTCAGTGCAAGTCCCAGGTAACTGCCTCCAGCTCAGTGGAGCTCCACTGGCATAAGTCTCCCCTGGACTGGGATAAGCATAACAAGCAGCCTACATGAATTGCTTGGACTCTCCTTGTAGCTGAGATCAGAGAGGTTTTTTCCCCAGGTGTACTTCAGATGCTTTTGGAGATCTCTCCTGCCATCTGTCAGGTTGTGTCTGATTTCTGACCCTCCTGTCTTGCCCCAAGTAAAACACATGCCAAAAACAGAATGGAAAAATAGAATAGTTGAAGGTATCAGCAAAACTGAAATTCTCTGCTGCAACAGTAAAGAAGAAAAATACTTTTCTCCATCCCTACAGCTAGAAGAGAAACCCTCAAAGTGATCTGGAAGCCTTGTCTCCCATTCCAAGGCAAGCTCAACTTGCTTCCCAAGGAACTTATAGGAAGAGTTTTGAAAGTGTCTAAAAAAATATTTGCCATACATTTCCTAATCAGGTGTTGGTTTATCAAGTAAAATCACTGCAGTGAATACAACAGCAAGTTTGAGCTAGTTCACAGCATACTGCTAATAACTCTAGTAAACCCCATGACCTCAGAGACCATAATTTACTTTTTTTTTTTCCTTCAGTATGTAGTGGGGGATAAACTCAAGTTATTTTGTTCACATGCAGATGAACTAACACCATTCAGGCATCCCCTACCAGCTGATATTCCTGAATTGCTGCAGGAGAGACAGCAAGCTCAGTTACATTTTCATATCTGCTGCTTTGAGCCCATCTCAAATGAAATGAAGCATTTCAGGTGAAATCCACAATGTTTTGAAAACACAGTAATTGTGATGCAAAATGCAACAAGCTAAGAATTTCAAAACAACGTTTTCACCTGAGTATATGAAAGAAACTGAAAGGAATAAGAATCAAGTACAAGCCTTCTACCTTCTGCTATTTAAGCCTCAGCCAGAACATTGTTTTTTTTCACACAGTTTCATATATTCATTCAGGAGTTCTGGACAACTAGAAATACTGGCTGTGTCCACTCTGCCTGCACAGATTGACACTCTAGAATTCCCTCATGGAAACTGAAGTTTCATCAAATCTCCTGTGTGTGTGTGTAGCTCAGCAGCACACCTGCTTGGAAGACAAGTCTGGCAGTGCCCTGCAGTTGAGAATTCCCATCACATGGACTGTACTGTATATCCTCAGGAATATGACTGGGAAAGTTCATGAAACCTGGCAGAACATACACTCAGGTTAGTATGAAGGGATTTGGGGGAATAGCTAATCCATTCTGCAACATCTGCAAGGATCTGACAGCTTCTACCAACTGGTACTTTGACAGAAGTATACTGTATATATACATCCACACACATTTATGTAAAGAAAGATCCACATTTGGCAATAGCAATTCCTTTTCCCTTTCAGTCTCAGATTTTGACTCAACAGCAGACATCTGAGCCTGTACTCTCTCTTATTTTTTCAGAATTCCTTCACGTGGCACATGGATAACCCCTTTCTTCACTTGCCTAACTTACTGACAAGCCAAATAAATCTCATTCAAAATCCACCTGCTTGATTCCTCAGAGATGGAGATTTGGTTGCTATCCAAAAAGCCACATATTACTGATTGTTGACTTTTCTTTTACTTACTGTTCTATCATAGACCTGATTATATTTGGGTAAAACTCCAAGCTTTCATTCCAGTTCATTCCAAGCTCTCATCCTCCTATTCCAGTTTCTGTAAAGCATAGAATGGATGTGAAACCGGCCCATATAAACTAGCCTTCAACTTAAACTTCCTTCTACCCTGAGCTTCCCAAAGAATACCCGATTGCTTTTAAACTAATAAAAGAAAGGAATCACTGAATATAAATTTAGATTTATTTTTTTTTAGATGGAAACAATTCCAAGTGATAAGGAAAGAACAGGAACAAAAAATGGATTTCTAGCTGCACCACTTTCCTTACAGGTGTGCTCTTGCTTGCAGTTTGTTTTCCATCCATCTCAGTGCCTTCCTGAGATGCAAACTGCCCAGTCATCTCTTGTCCTTAGCTTTTTCTGCCCAAAGACCTGGCTTTTTGCTTTCTGCTCCCTTCCGTGCTTTGTCTGAATGAGTAACATTCTGCCAGCTCCTTGATGTGATGCTCCTGTCAGAAAAAAAAAAAAAAAAAAAAAGGAAAAAAAAAAAAGAAAAACCAGCTGTTGACTAACAGTTAAGTAAAAATTGCCAGGGAGAACATCTGGGAGAAAAACCTAACTCATAGCCATCATAATGATGGCAAGGTCATACAGGATCAGTTACATGATCAGATGTTTAATTTTTGGGGGTGCCTTTTTATATCTTCACACGAACAGTTTTATTTGTTTCCAGACAAAGCTGTAAAGATTTTATTGAGAGCTGTAATTGGATTCTCAAAGTGTGCCTGAGAAGCACAATTAATTTCTGTATTTACACCTTCTTCCTGTGTTTTCATATGCTTTTCTACTTGATTCTTTTTCCTGCAAGGGCAGATTCTGACTGTCATCTCTGGGAACTAGCACCTTTCACTAGGAATGGCAAGAACACTACCAAGCCTTAGCTATTTTCTGCAGAAGGAAATAATATGGAAAAAAAAAAAGGTAAGAAATATGTTTTTAACAGCACAATGAAATCTTATTCCAAGAATCCCAGCCCTGCAATACTCACTCACAGAAATCATGCATGTCTGGGGGAAGGAGAACTCACAGATCTGAGCCCTGAGCCAGCATAAGTTAATGGTAAACATAATCTGCAAGTGTTCTTTAAATAATATGTGCAACCTGAGGTTGGTGAAGGCTTGAGGTACAGTGCTAAATTCAGCCTATTCTCCTCATGGGTCTTTGACTGACAAAAGACCATTCTGAAGAAAACATGGGTACATATGCACATGTGGATGAAAAACACAGTAACTATTACTTGAAACATCTTCCTAATTCTGATTGCATGTCACTTTTTGTTTTAAATGGTTACTTTAAAAATTGGTTTTATTAAATACTGCAAGTAGTTATTTGAACTACTGCAGAACCTTTTGTTTTAAGAGAAACATATTTTTCTCCTTTTAAATTAAAATTTTCCTTCTTTTTTTTTTTGCTTGTTTTCAAAACACAAATCCAAAAGCAAATTTCCTTTAAAAAATAAATTAAGGTTTTCATTTTGGTATTTTAATTGAAATGTCAAAAAGCATCAAAATCAAAACTGAGATGCAGTTTCACTTTTCTTCAAAAACATTAGTTCAGTCTAGCTGGCAGCTAGTAGTAATTTAGTTCTGCAAGGAAAATACTTGGCTGTGGAAACAGACTCTCATGTCCAATGCACAGTTTTATAAAAGGAAGGAAACATGCCTTAAAAGAACCTAAGTATCCTGGGGCAGTAGCAAGTACCAAAGGGATTTGTGAAACTAAATTGTTAATGATCAATCAGCAGCCCCATGACTGCTTCAGTTACCATCTTCTATGAGAGTTTTAAAAGCTAATAAAGACTTCTCATTTTGTAAAAAGAGAAAATACTGTAAAAAAATAATTGAAATATCAAACCAAATCAGTTTGAAAGATACCTTTAAAATAAATTTTTAAAAAGGCAAATTTGTTGTTAATTTTGAATAGCCTACTCAGCACCTCCCTTCTTTTTCAAAATTTATATATATATATATATAAAACACACATTTATATGTATATGTATTTATCTACTGCCTGACAAGAAGACTGTTAAATATCTAGTCCCAGGTTTGAGAAAATCCACTTTTAAGGAGATTAAACTTTTCTTAAAGGCTTGAGCAGCCAGGAGTACACTCATCTGCTGTGTGGGATATCAAGCCCATGCTTTGCCCATACTTGACAAAGATAAGGCTCTTATCTTCAGCAAGAGAAGAAGAATCAATGTCCTGAAAATGGGGCAAATTCCATTGCCCCTGGGATTAGCAGCTCTTCTTAGATCAGCTGACTTGGAAGAAATAGAGAAAACCCATGCAATGTCTGAAGGAGACTGACATTATTCCAAAAGGCCAATTCCAGAAAACCCTTAGTTAGCTAAAAATGGGTGTCACCAGAAAGTGCTGCCCAAGGAAGAACCATGACCATACAAAGTGCAGCTTGTTCCCAGTGCCACGACTCAGCACCACACCTCAGACACAATTGTTATTTTCATGTTGATGCAACCCAAGGAAACTGACCCCAGGAGTCTTAAAGCCACCTGATAGGAGTCTGCAACATCTGACTTCAGTCCAGAGCTGAAGTCTAGTGATGTTTGGAGGCAGCAAGATCTCTCATTCCCCAGCATTTTCTAAAAAGACATTTTTACAGAAGGGGTCAGGATTAGAAATCATCCATTTTCCCCGTGTTTCCAGGAGCTCATACAATCCAGTGGCTTGTTCCTGGGGATCACCCAAAAGGCCAGGCTGGCTTTACAAAATAAAAACAAATCAAAAGGGTTGCCCAAACACCATGCTACACAGTCTTTACACAGTTTAAAAATAACATGACCTTACAATAAGAGATTAGCTACATTTGCTCAAGATCCATGTTACTCTTGCTTCCTTCTGTGGCAGTCCTACAGTGGGTGAATATTTGATGGGTTATCATACCCAAACAAAATTGACTTGCCCTTGATTATATTATAAACAATTAGGCTTCTATCTAGAATGAAGGCTACAGCATAAACTGTCCCTGAACTGCTAATTCATGCATATAAACCAGTGCATGTGCATTCACACAGGCACATACTGTGTTCACTGGACAGTTCTGACATTTTTCTTTAGCTTTAGAAAAGATAGTCCTTTTCCCCCAGTTAAATACAGATTCACTAAAATCAAAACTTCTATAACCAAATTCTTTTCATGGACATTTTTACCTGGGACAGATCGTTCCATCCAACATTTTTGGCAGACATCTACAGAAGATCTTGGCCAGACCATCACACAACACTGTGTCATCTTTCATGTCAGATCTATGACTAGGGACACCCAAAAAGGAAGTAAGGAACTGAGTAGAGAGAAAGCATCTACCACAACGGATAAGCACCAGCTCAGAAGAGTTTATATAAAGATACATAGATACAGTCCTCACAGCTAGGCCTTCTGAAATATGATTCACAATAACTGGACTACTGGACTACTAAAAAAAACCCAACAAACCAACAAACAAAAAAACCCCAAATAAACCAGACCATTGTTGCCACCATGTTACTGGATCAGACCTAAAGGAAGGCCCACTTTGAGGAAAAAAGCAGCTCCACTGAGATGTTGGAACACATGAAAAGTCCTGATGATTAACTTATGAGCTAGCACCTTGAGTAGTTAGGTGAAGTATCATCTCCCAGTCTGATTCAACCAAGTTTGTCCTGATCAGGAAATACTCTATGAATAATATGCTCTAACATCTACAACAGATATCACATTCAATAACAGGACACGTGGGAATGGCTCAAAGCTGCATCAGGGGAAGTTCAGACTGGACATAAAGAAGCTTTTTTTTTTTTTTAATCCAGAGGGTGCTGAAACACTGGCACAGACTTCCTAGACAGGTGGTTGATGCACCAAGCCTGCCAGTGTTCAAGAGGCATTTGGCCAGTTCCCTCAATACTATGCTTTAACTTTTGGTCAGCCTTGAAGTGGTTAAGCAGTTGGACTGCATGATAGTTGAAGGTCCCTTCCAACTGAAATATTCTATATGAGAAGAAAGAGCAAGTTTCTGACAGAAAGCTTTTTCCCTAACTTCAAGAAAATAAAAGCGAATTAATCTTCCCTTTGATATAAATATATAGTTATGTAAATATATTACTCTTTGAAAAGGAAATACACAACATTTCTTTCCAGTCTAGATTCTTACCCTTTAGCACTGCTAGATGTTCCTGGTTTTGCTGGGAGAGGGAGTTAGCATTTCATAGGAGTTACTTAACTTGTCCTTGGCCTCTGACCATATATACTACAGCATCCCTGATCAGTCAGCATTTTCCTTGTTGCTTCATGCCTGATGCTCCAGATTGGAAGGATTTGCAAAATTTGTTTGTCTTTTTTGTTGTTGTTGTTGTTTTTTTAAAATCTTCTTCCTGTAGTTACCTTGAGAAAAAAACAAAACAAAACAAAAATCCAGAAAGATAAAAAGTTTTGGCTGTTGTACACTGGGCTCTGCATTGAAGCCCTTGCTTTAGCTTACAAATAGATATGCATTAGGCAGATACATGCCTAAGGATGGAGATCTCTCTTTTAATAGCTCAGCAAATTCTTGCTATAGGGATCTACAGTGTCATTTAGCTGGGATGAGGCAGAAGGGACATGATTTTGATTGACTGAAAAACATTTTTAGAGCAGGAGAGTGAAGAGGTTTGAAGAGGTAACTGATGCCATCAGGAAAGTGTTCATAACTTAAACCCCAGAACTCCAATACTGTATATTCAGTTGGTATTTTTATAATAGCAAGGAAACCTTATGAGTTAATTATAAGACTACATCACGCTCCATGGAGATGAGAAATCCTTGATAAAGTTTTACACCCAGTAAAACTTTTTACAGTCCTTACACAAGCATTTTTCTTAGCAAAACCCCCAGAAATAGGCTCCTCTCCACAAAAAATCAGTTGGCTTATAGAAGGTCTATGCTTTTGAGTGGAGGCTTTTATTGCACACCTTAAAAGAGGGCACACAACCCCAGCAGGCATGTGAGTGGGCCCAGGGCTGTAGGCTTTGGGTGTAGTTAGGCTGCCCTTTCCCTGGATATATTCTGTATTGTAATGTCCCCATCACTCATTTCACACTGACACCCACCAGTGTTCATCAGGGTTTAAATTAACCACACCATAGAAAGATAGCACTATATATCCAAAGGCAGCATGATCCTAGTTCTTCATGGATTTGAAGAAGGCAGGAACTTCAATACTGAACCATTTCATCTCATTCAGCTTCAGGAAAGACAAAAAAGATGATCACTGATGAAAGTTAAGGAGCTCCAGTTCACCCTGATAATAAAACAAAATCAATTATATATATTTATTTCCACTTCCTGTGGTCTCCATCATTTTACAATCCATGACAGCCAAACCAATCATAAGCTACTCCATCCAGTACAGTGAAACTGCATTAACCTGATAAAAATCTACAAGAGCCAAGTTTTCATTCAACTGCGAAGTTTTCATTTCAGTAGTCTGATCACTAGGTCTCAACAACAGCATGTGCTTTGGAGATGAGAGCAACAATGAGCTGGCTTATATAGGCCACATGATTAAGAAGAGCTTCAGGTTGTCATTTCTGACTTGAGGGAGGAAATAAGGCTTGAAAAATACAGACCCTTAAAATCAGGAGCACTTAAATAGCAGGTATCCATACAGTGAGGCATCCAACATCACTGTCTGTTAACTATCAACCATGGTAAATTGTCCTGTTGTCTGTGAAACTCTGGTTCAAGCTTAGCCTAGGGTTGTTCAAATATGCTATAAAAATACACTCAAACGCTGTTTTGTCTGAACTTCCTAGCTCTGCATCCACTCCTTGTAACACTCAAACAGCTGCCCAGAAATCAGATGCATCCCCTAGTACACAGGAGTCTCTCAGGCTACAGAATTGGGACCACCAAAGCAGATACAAAAAAGCTGAAGCAAGACAGGAGGTGAACATTTGAAGTGCTAATATCTGAAGTGTCATAGTATATCTGGTGCAGACATGAGCTCCCTAAACCAGATTCCTAGTGACAAGAAAGCTTACCAAGAGACAACTTTATAAAGAAGCACTGCTGAATTCTTCCACTCAATGCAGATGGGCCACAGGTAACCAGGATACAACTGTCTGAGCTTCACACAGTCTGCTCTGAGCAGCAAGAAGTCACAGGAACAGAAAGCAGTATTTGAACTAAGCACACAGTATTTACAAATGATGTAGAGGATAGAATGTTGTGAGGGGCACCCTATGCAAGAGAGGGTTTTAGGCAAGTGCTACCTCTTTCCTGTGCCAGTCAGGGAGTCAGCCACTCACTCCTGTAATCACATTTATTTTAACTTTTCCAGACAACCTAATTCTCTCTCCCCTTCTGCCACTGGCAATTCCCCTTCAGCCGCAGCATGCTTGGGAGTGTGCTTTGAAGAATTTGGAAGGTCATTTTGGGCAGCATGGGTCTGATTTCCAGCATCAACAGCAGAAGGAATTGGTCTCAAGCCATGACTTTGGAATAGCCTCATTTTTTTTATTCTGCTGATTCACATGAAGCTTGAAACCTTTACCCATACAAATTTCTGGCTATGCTCTTGCCCTCCTTTTCTCCTGACCCTTACCAAGCCACCTCATCCTGGCAAAATACTTTCATTTCATAAGAACTCTGACCCAAATACATTTACCTGTGCAATCCAGCAAGTTCAATAGCATTGGTGGTATGTGGTGAATGCTTCCAGCTTCCTGTTTACCACCATCCTCTCATTATAAGTTTCCTACAACAGATGGACTGTAAATTTATAGAAACAACAAGATTCAGTATCTGGGTGGGAGAGGCAGAAAGGGCTGATGCTTCAGTGGCAAAACCCTAGAGGGGGGAAAAACAATCCAGAAGAATTTGGAGGAAATATGGAGACCTGTGTTAAAGTACCAGCCCAGTATCAGCTATGAATATAGCTGCACCTAGGGCAATGCAGGCTGCATGTTGTTGACAATTCTGCCTTTTTTCCAGGGAAATGTGTTTCATAAGATGCAGCTAAAGACATAATAAATCTGTGTTTCGAGCTACTATGTTCCTTCTGGACAGCACCCATTTTGATAACATCAGCCACAGTGCTTTCTAGTAAAGATCCCTAACAGCATTTCCATTCATCCTGCCAGTCAGCTAATATAGACTCTGCAAATTTGCAGGGGAATTGAGATGAATTTCATCCTTTCATTGCTTGCATCTCTCTAGAAGTCATGATGCAACACTTTTTAAGGCTTTTCCAAAGGGCAAATAAATAATAACTAAAATCATTTGAGCAAAAGTAAGGAATGAGAAATTCTTTACATTTTGACAGTCACCAGCTTCCAAGCTCACCACATAGGAAATGCTATTCTGCTATGCACATTCTTCTGCCACGCTCCACATGCCTAAAATAATCCATATGGGACACTTCCATCATATTGCTCCAAGGATGAAGAACATATAGGCACTAAAGCTACATCTGTGTCATTTGGAGTAAGTCTACACAGTCCCTCACAGGCAAATCTCTGGTTGTTTTGCCTGTGTTCATAATCCACCAAGGATAAAGACAAGCCCAGAATAGAAACTCATCAACTTCATGGCTTAAGCACAGCACTGCTGTTGCCAAATGAAGGAATTTCTGGTTTCATACCTGGTTTTTTTTTCTCTCCTGCCTCTCAGATAGGACTTCCTGCAATGGCCCTAGCAATGTATCTTTAATCATTCAAATTTGAAAAAACTAGCAACTAATCTAGCCAAGAGATTATAGGATAATCTGCAGAATGGCAGACATTTTAAGAGGCAAACATCTTCAGTTGTGAAAACTCTTTGAAAGGGAAAATTAGAAAATGAGAAATTAGAAAGGAGTTAATTGCAGAAAGAATCCTAGAGGAAGAATATTTTGAGTATAACATGCACACCTGAACTCTAAGCAATTAATCCCTTTTCCTTTCATCTGCATCATCAGAGAAGTCACCAGAAAGTGAACTGAGATGAAACATTATTCTTTCAGGTTAGGAATACATGAGGTTAAGAAGGTAGTCAGGAAACTGCCCCCTTGCTTTGAACAACATTATGAGTTTGCAAAATATTTTCAATCCTTAAAGGCTAAGCCCTTCTGAAAACAAAAACATGGTAAAATATATAAAAAACAAGGAGAGTAAGAAACTCTCTGGCACACAGCAAGCTCTGTTCCCCTGTTCCAGGCAGTGACCCATCACAAGATGTCAGTCTCTGGAGAAGAAAGCATGGCACTGTCTCCTGGCCCTGCTTGCACAGCTTGTGGCTGAGTGACTGGCAGCTGTGCTGGCCCTGTGCCAGTCCTCCCTCCCAAAGCCTCAGCACAGAAGCTTGCTTTTTATTTAAAAAAAGAAAAGTATGAAGAGCTAGGGACACATCTGAGGCATGAAATAATGTTCTGATTCCCAAGCCTGCATTTCTGCAGTGATTTACTCAGGGGCAGCTCTTTCCCTGGGGACAGCATGGTCCAGCCTCAGCAGAGCTGTATCAGGGTCACCTGGAAAAAGCCCTTCTGATCTATTTTTTTGTGTGTGTGCACTGCATAAACCTCAGGACTGCACATCACAGCACCAAGCCCAGCACCACAGCTGAGGAAGAGCTTCACCACACCTGCCTGTTGAGATACCCACAAAGATTCTTTGCTACCTTTTCTAGCATGCTTATGTTAAGGACCAATTAATGCTCCAGTCTCAGTTCAGTCATAAAACTGTCACTACAATTAAACGTGTCACAAAGGATGATCTGATTGCCTCCATCCTCTACATTCAAGGTAACTCCAAGCCCAGTTTCACTTCACAGAGCGCCCAGCTGCAGTCAGGGCATACCAGACACTGGAAGTCTTTGCAAAGAGCCATTCTGAACACCTGAACCATGACAGGGTTCAGCAGAAGTTCACAGCTTATTAGCCTCCTGAGTATTCATCAGGATACAGAAATCTATAGGAAATGAGGTTGATTAGGTAGCATTATGCATTTATAGGAGGCAGGATTTAAAGTAGGCCTGTCTCAGGGCTTTTGGGTACTGAAACTTAATTTCAGCTATTACTGGCAGAGGGACTGTGTCAGGTGATGCTAATGAATCCCTGCCTCCTGCAGAGGTGTGACTCACCCACCCCACCTGCAGGGAACTGTGAGGCTCTGTAAGCTTCAGGAAGACTTCTAGGATATTGGTTGTGAGGAAATATTTTGGGCTGAAATTAAGCCAAAAGTTAAAAGTCTGAAAATGCTGTCTGCAGCATTCATGAAATGGAGTAACCATTGCCCAGTTTCCCTGAGAGACAAGAAGCTCTGCAGGAGTCCTTTCTCAAAACCCAGCCACCACCATCCTCTTCAGTGATGGGAAGAGCCACAGAAGCATAAAATCAGCAACAAGCCTAGCAGGGACAGGTGACAGGAAGCAAGGTGCGTGGTCTTGATGGGGACTCCAGAAGGAGTGATCTTCAGAGAGCCAGAGAGAGTGATGGGTGCTCTGAGGAACAGCAGATACTTGAAACCTACCAGAGAGGCAAACCTGGGAGATGGTGCCACATATTTACTGACCAAAATAAATTCAGACAAGTCTGTTTCCACAAAGGTGGATGCGCAAAAGGAATATCAAGATACAGATGCCAAATAATTGCTGGATCAGAACAGACGTTGCAATGCTGCCTGGGTGTCCCAATTGCCAGTGGTATGGGCTCTCAAGAAGGTCCTTTAAAAACATATCAACAGTTTTCCCCCCCAAAAAAGCCCTTGCTTACTTTGAGCCATAGCAGATTCTGTTATAAGGAAGGAGTAAAATGGTATTTTCATAGGTTACAAAATGAAAAGCCAGGATCCTTTCAGTGCCCTTCAGTGTCCTTAGATCAGCTGTAAAGACTGATTTTATTGCTCACTGTAATGAAGATCCACGTCACTGCCACCCCAGACTGTTCATGTAGTCAAGCAAACAAGTCAGCAGTCACACTTGTGCACTGTTCATCCTGTAGACATGCAAAGGTGAGCAGTCAGGATAAGCAATCAGCCATACACACATTGTGTTTTCCTTGGCAGTCATGTCCAACCCTCATACTGAACTTTAGAGACAGCATCAAGGGTGCAAGTGCCCTGTGCAGAACTGTTGTAGTCACTACAGTAAAGTAAAAGAAATCTGACTTCAGGATCAGCCTGCTCAGAGATCAAAGTGTATCGTCTCAGCAAACCCTACTGTCCTACAGATGACCTCATCACCAAAAAGAGTTGCTCCAG
Source organism: Calypte anna (assembly GCF_003957555.1). Classification (NCBI taxonomy): domain Eukaryota; kingdom Metazoa; phylum Chordata; class Aves; order Apodiformes; family Trochilidae; genus Calypte; species Calypte anna. The sequence goes on from NC_044253.1 coordinate 31,792,315, forward strand.
ACAGTTCTCAGCAGTTTAGTGTCTTTCTTTGCTCCTGCCCACAAGTAGCCCTTACTGCTCTCCTCCTCTCAATCAGGGCTGCTCTCCATCTCTCTCTTATATTTGCTACAAAAAGACAAATTCCCACTGCACTTGGAATCGGTACCTCATGGTCCACCAAGAGGGGAAAACAGCAAAAAACCCTCACAGAGGTGCGTTTCTCCAAAGAGCCCTGGCCTGATGCACAGAACCAGTGACTTCTGCGCATCATTTGGAAGAGCAAAGAGCCACAGAGGCTGCAGCGAGTAGTGCAGAGCAGAGCAGGAGCTGAGCAGAGCTGCTCTCCCGGGGTGCCGGCCAGGCCAAGGCTTCTCCGGCTTCTTGCTCGTGGGACAGGGGCATCTAGTGGCTGAGCCCCAGAAGAGCAGGGGGAGGCCACTGACACAGGTTGCAGCTCCGCTGCGAGAGGGATGTTGGGAGCCTACGAGAGGTGTGGTTGCTCCTGACACGGAAAGAGATCATTATTAGGAAGTTTTTTGGTTATTAACTCTACTCAGGTTTACATGCCACAAAGCAAAACATAAACACCTCGAATCAGCACATCAGCTCAGGCGAAATCCTCCGAAAGTGGCTTTGATGTCAGATGCTGAGGGAACAGTGCTGCAGCAAACCTGTGCAGGATGTTCCCCAGCTCCTAACTCCCAGAAGTCGATGGATCTGGCACTTCCTGTTCACAAGCACAGTGGCAGCTTTTACAAAACAATCCTCTCACAACTTAACTATATGAAGTATGTCCTTCACCTGTGAATGCTGATCCTCTCATTTCAGTTCATGTCTGCTAGCTCAGGAGGCGTGTGCCACCTTCCCCTGTTCACATTCATGACACTGCTCAAGACTTGACAGACATCTCTCTGCTTCAACCCTCTTTAGATACCTCTTTCCCAGCCTGGCTACTTAGTCCTTGCACATAAGCTATTTCACATAGTTTATAAGCTTTTTCTTCTAGTTCTTTAACTTGTACCCCTTCTAGTTCTGCAATTCTGTTTGAGATGAGATGGGAACTATATAGAGTATTTGAGGTGCAGGTGAGCCATGGACATACATAACAGCATTTCCAGGTTTATGCTTTTTCCCCTTCCTAGTAACAACTGACTTCCTTTTCCTGCTAGCAAGCAGTGAGCTGGCATTTTCAGAGAACCACCTCTAGACCTTTGAGATCTCTTTTATGAACGGGAATTGCTATCTCTAAGCCCACCCCTGTGTGGGTACATAGAGTCAGTACTGGTTTTTTACTGAATATTTTGCTTAACATCTGGACACAATAAACTCAGACATGATACAAGCAAGGTGTGCCCCAGATAAACTATCAATATCACTGACTAGTTTAGTTCAGCTTCTGAAACCAATACTCAGGACTTTGATCTCTTCGTAGAAGTTGCTAAAAGAAAAATAATTAATGACATCTGCAATCATGCTTACTGCAAACTGGAAAAAAGAAGCCAATAAAAGTAGCTTTTTCCCCCCTTCTGGATATCCTTCAAAATGAAAAATTTTAACATTGTAATAACAAGATCTAACACTTGCTTTACCTTCCAAAAAAAGTATACTTACCTTCAGAATAGCACAACGATCTTCAGTCTCTCAATATATGTTTGAGTGTTTATTGGGATCAAATACTGTGAGCTGTGGTTCTAATATTAAAGAATGATAAAGTTTCTATAATTACCACTAGTTTATATATAACATTCCAGTTGAAACAACATCTGATATTCAAAACTGATTTTTAAAAGAGGAAACATACATCTTTGATCTTTCCTATGTCTTAGGACACTTTGGACATCAATCCTAAACATGAAGTATCTTTAGTCATGCTGTCGCTGAATAAGTCATGTGTAAGAGAGGTTAATAAATACAGCTGAGAAGCTTCTTGCTTTTATTCGGTACTGTCTGAAGCTTGAACATAAAGAAGCCAACACAAAAATAAAAACAAAACAAAACAGAGATGAGGAGATAAATGCCACAATTTGCATTACAGTTCTTAACTGTCCACAAGATTTTGTATTGCAGTAGTTCTGTGTACATGCCAAGACTCCTCTGGGGTGATTTTCCAGCAAGGCCATGAAGGACACCTTATCTTTCCTCCCTGCACCCCCTCACATACAGCATGTAGATGCAAAGGAAAGACAAGAAACTTTCACAGTTGTTATTATATGTGATTACCATGCCAAGCCCATCTGGTCCACAGCGTGGAGGCCACTGACTGAAATCAAACACACCCTGAGAGGTGGCTATGCAGAAGGGTAGATGCCAAACCACCATTTTGGAGAGACCACTTGCAAATCCACATCTACACTGCCCGACTTTGGCATCCACCAACTGGAAACGAGCAGCAGGGGAGATCACACAACTGAGAGGTGTCTACAGCCAGCAAAGGGGCATTACCTCAGGAGGAAGCATCTCCTCTCAGTAAGAGGTGTTTCAGGAAGTCCTCAGGCAGGATGCCAAGTGGTCTGCAGGCATCTGTAACATCTGACAGAGATCTAAGATTCACATCATAACTGGAATGAGGAGCAAGCAGACACCCAGGCAGTCTAAGGTTTTCTTAAGGGGGGACTGTGACACACCTATTTTACCTGTGTAACTACAGATACACAGACAAGTAACCACCAACATCCAGGATCCTTATCTGCTAAAATTTGGCAAGGATTTGTCTTTTAGACAATGCTGTGCAGCAGAAAATATTACATGCCATTTTTTTTTTACTGGTAGAAAGATTTTAGGACAACTTTTCAACCACTTATTGTGAGTCACTTCTGAAAATGAGATTCTAGGGCTAACTTTGTGATGACACTGCCAGGAAGGCTACTGGAGCCTGTTCTTTTACCATTCTCTCTGCCTAGTCTGGCAGCTGCTTCTGCACAAAATTAGTCTCTAGATGTATTTTGGACAGATATGCTTTCATTGCTTTTTTCAGTGAAGGAAGAAAAAAAAAAAAAAAAAAGGAAAAAGGAAATGACCTCAAATTGTGCTGGGAAGATGTACATTGAATATTGGGAACATTTGCTTTACTGGAAAATTTGCTTTACAGGCACTGGGACAGGCTGCCCAGGGCAGTGGTGGAGTCACTATCCCTGGAGGTGTTTAAGCAATGTGTAGATGTGGTGTAGAGCGAGACAGTTTAGGGGTGGACTTGGCAGTGCTGGGTTAACTGTTGGACTTGATGACCTTAAAGGCCTTTTCCAACCAAAATGATTCTATGATTCTACAAATCCAGCACAACCCGTTTCAGACAGAGCAAACAAACCATCCTTCCATCTCAAAACATCTCAGAGTGATAGGGATTGCAATTAGAACATGGGGGAAGCTTCCCACTCAGGCTCATTTCCTTCTTTTGTTCCATATTCTGCATGGGCAGATTACTAAGGACAAATCGTAATCCACTTGCCTGGGCTCTGGGTGACAGTCACAGTGAGATACTCTGGAGGTATCCTGGGCAGCAACAGGTCCCTCGAAGCCCAAGTGCTTGCAACTATTTAGAAAATAACATACTGGAACATAAACTCTTGGCAGAGTGAGGAGAGAGGAGAATAGACAGGATAATTTGAAAGAAGCATCTTTGCCTTGAAGTGATCTGGAAAAAAATATGAGAGGGATCAAAGATAAAATAAAGACTGAAGCTGAAATGGTGTGCCTTGTGCTGAAGTTAATACTGAACTGGGCCTCAGGGAAGGAGGGCAGCTAATATTGTTTTGATCTGCAGGTCAAAGGGAAAACCATAATATGGGGGCAGCAAATTTGGCTGTGAGTAGAAGACCCCAGAAGCTTTTGCTGATGCGAGAGCTGCCTTCCTGAATACTAAAGCTTCACAGTCCATCTCCCTGCCTTGAATGCAAGGCAGTGTTGACAAGACTGAAATTCACTAAACAAGGAACAGCTGAAAAAGGAACCCGAAAGCTTACAACTGGGATTCCCTCTTTTCTCTTGTTTCTCACCATCTCCTGCAATCATTCTCTTTCTTTTATTTGAGTTCTGATTGTACAAATTGTAACTAACAATGGACAAAAAACCAGAATCCCATGTATAATAAAATTGTTCCAAGCATCAATGCAACAACCTAATATATTCCTATCGTGCTCTCAATCACCAACAAATGTAAATTCTTCAGAGCAGCAATTTCAGCTAAGTCCACCCAGACAGATTCAGCTCTACAAGCAGCAGCACCATTGCATTTATTCCTCTACAAACCACGAGCACAGCTTAGCCCAGTGAAGGCTTTCCCATAACCAAAGGCACGTGGCACACAGGTACATAGCCACAGAACTGCAGGCACCAGTTGCCACCAACCAGATTTTCATTTGGAATGAAAAACAGGGGGACAAGTTATACTGCTCAGGGCTACACATCGCAAGGACCTACCCTACAGTCATGAGGAAGACATGGCTCCTCTGGCACAGGTAGGACACCACACTTTGGTAGGAGATAGCAAGGGAAAGCCCCTGTCACCTGTCCAGTTCTGGCCCCAACCTGGGTGCGGTACTGCTGGAGGGGAGCAGTACCAACACCTTCCTTGGACTGACTCTCCACACCTGCTGGGCACTGCACCTATAGGACAACCAACCCCACAGTGCTGAACAAATGGTGCCCCTCCTCTCTAGACCCCATAACCACCAGGACCAGCTGTGAGGGGCCCCAAACCCCACAGGGCCTGCCAAGTCCCGTAAGGACAGCTGAACTGAACTGCATATGGCCCCCAAAACCCTACAGGGAAGGTCACATGGGACCCCTAAACCTCACAGACACCACAGAGCCAACTTGCAAGGGACCCTAAACCCCACAGGGCTCCCTTAAACCCACGGGACCAGACAGAAGGGGTCCCTAAACTCCACAGGGCTCCCTAAACCCCACATGGTCAGCAACCAAGGCCCTAAAACCCTACTGAGCTTTCTAAACCCCACAGGGAAAGCCACATGGGACTACTCAAACCTCACAGGGTCACTGCAATGGGCCCCTAGCCCCATGGGTATAAGGATCAGACACAAGGGACTTAACCCCACGGGACCAGGCACAAGGGACTCCCTGAGCCCCACATGATCAGGTGCTGTGTGCCCCAAAACCTCACAGGGCTCCCCAAGCCACAGGGTCAGCAACCAGGGGACCCCATGGCCCCCAGCATGCATGGCCCCCTAAACTCCACATACTCAGAGGAAAAAAAAGGAGAGGGAGAGGGAAGGGAAAAGGGAAAAGGGAAAAGGGAAAAGGGAAAAGGGAAAAGGGACCTCTAAACCCCACACGACTCCTTAAACCCCATAGGGTCAGCAAAATAAAGTAAAATAAAAGGGCCTCTAAACCCCACAGGGCCAGCAGAAAAGAGCCTCTGAACCCCCACAGGGAGAGCCTCAAGGGAGCTTTCACTCCCTCAGGGCTTCTTCAACCCCCTCGGAGGTCTCCGCTACCGCAGCGGCAGAGCTGAGGGAATTACCCCGGCCCCTCGCTGCCTTCCGGGGCGGAGCGGGGGCGGATCGTGGCGGAGCCAAGTGAAGCGGGGACGGCGGCAACCATGATGGCGCAGCGGGCGATACCTAACCCTTACGCGGACTACGACAAGTCCTTGGCTACCAGCTACTTCGATGCCTCCGGAAGGGTGAGTTGGGGTCGGGGTGAGGCGACCGGGGCGGGAGAGAGCCCTTCCCGGGGGCGGCTGCAGGGCCTTCTCCCGCCCCGGCCCTGAAGCCGAGCAGCCAGGAGCCCAGCCTGGTCCTGAGGTAGCCAAAGCAGAGACCTGTCGGGTTAAAAAGAAACCCACCCATTTCCCAGGTTGTGCCCCCTCTGGGTACCCCAAGCTTACCAAGATCCTATCTGCCTGCCGGTTTCCTTCAGTCCTAGTGGGGTACTATATTTGTGTGTGGTTTTTTATTCTCTCCACAGCTGACCCCCGAATTCACACAGCGGCTGAATAACAAAATCAGGGAGCTGCTGCAGCACATGGAGAGGGGCCTCAAGTCTGCCGACCCTCAGGACTGCACCACTTACACAGGCTGGGCAGGTAGGATGGGTGTCCCGTTGGATCAGAGGGAGCAGGAGCTCTCCAAAGCAGACTTCTAGGTCAGGCCAAGGCAGTCCCTGCACATTTTTGGCTGATTGAATGATGACAGTAGATCCATGGCAACAACGCTGCTTCTTCTGCATGTTTTAATCCATTAAAACAAATGGCTCTCTTTCATAGGACTCCCTGGTTTTGGAGAAGGCTTCAAGCTGCAGAAGGATAACTCTAACATTACAGGGAGTTGAGTATTCTCTTGGTTAATGGTGCCCAAAATCTGCAGCAGAGAAAGCCACCACCTGCTTGAGAGCAAACATGGGAGACTTCAGAGGGATTGGCACTAAATCTGGCAATGGTGGGGATGCTGATAAGTAAAAAAGTGCTCCATGAAGTAGGCAGATGTACATGGTAGGTCATTTACCTGCAATCAGTCCTTGCATGTTGCAGCAATGAGCTTATGGCCTGAGATAATCTTTTCTGTTTGGGCTGAATTCTATTTTATGACAGTGTCTGATTGGCAGGCTTCTTCATTCCTGTTCCCCAGGTAGTGTCCCTCCATTTAGCCAGGGCTAGTTCTGCTCCAATACCTGCTGGGAGGAGCAGAAGTGCAAATGTGAGTATCACGAAGGATGGTAGGCTTCCCTGCACTCACTCTTGTGTGCAAAGCTTCCAGGAGCTGTCTTTTTCCTGTTCTGCAATTTCAGTGTGGTCTTCCTTCTTTAGGAGTGTGACCTGCCTTCCCCTCCCTATTTCTGCCCACTGGAGCCAGGGAGAACTCACCCTTCTTTACTGCCTCATCCTTGGCTACTGCCATGTGCTTTGTCAGCAATCCCACCCTCTGCTGTGTGCCAGGCTGTTGAAAGGGAGCCTGGGGTAGCTGCAGTTAATACCATGCTTGCTGCAAGATTTTTGCTGCTTCTTTGCTGTTGTTTTATGGCAATAGACTGCAATACTAAATGGCAACTGTCTGCCTTACAGCCTGGGTGTGGCTGGTGAGTTCTTGGATGCTGTGGAACTTGATGCCAAGTATTTTTGCTTGGGAGAATGGTGTTCATTGCCTTGGTGCTAAACCAATGTTGCAGCTTGATGACAGCAATGCCAGACATGCCTGCTTAAACATTTTAGTAAGGTAGACAGGCACTGAGAGCACTCCAGAGCAGTTCTTAAGAAATACTAAGATGGCAGTATTAAATTCCAGCATGGGAGAACATTGATTTCATCAGTTGCTGCCTGGCAGCACTCTGCTGCCCCTGTGAATTTATTCATTTTTGATCCCTGCTGGCTGATTTCACCTTGGAAAACAGGTTCAGTCTTCTAGTCTGTGTCACCCAGCTCTGAGGCCTCCTCAGGTGAAAAGCACTGTGTAAGCAAGGATGGTTTTTATCATGAGGGTGCTACTTGGCATGACTCCTCTGGCCAGAATAATTCAGGAGATAAAGCAGTAGGACACTTGACTGGTATTAGAAGTGCTCTGAAAGTCTGCAGGGAGCAGGTAAACACCTTTCCCCAGGGACCATGCTCTCTTCCTTAGGGTGACCTTAAGAAGCTTCGTGCTGGAAATTGGCTGCAGTGATGAAACAGTGGTTGAGAGCTCTGGCAGGACTTCAGCTCATTTTTATTTGGTAGGAAGGTTCTCTTTTCCTCCCAGGGATAATTTCTCATTGGGCACACAATCTTCTTACCTCGGCTAATAGAATTAGAAAAAAACCCACAGATAGATTTGCTGCAGGTCACAGCCAGTGAAATGAAGTTCCCAGATATTAAACTGCATCTTTGTCACCCTCCCTTCTTTTCTAACCCTACCTATATTAATTTATGCAGTGTTGGTTTCCAGAGACAACATTAATTGGGCCAAGACAGCAGCTTTTTTCCTGTAATTGCTTATGTAGAAAAGGCTTGTTGAGTATCTTCTCATGTAAATCATTGCCCAGCAGTCTGAAATCAACTTGCACTCTTGTGGCCGCTAATCAGAGAGGTCTGAAATGTGGCTCTCTTAGTGCAAGCTCTACATGAAATGTAACATACTTGAGTGTACCACATTACACCCAGTAATACACAGCATATGCTGGCATTTTACTTTGGTCCCTGTTTCATTCCCAACACACTTGACAGAGCCCTGTTTACCCCAGCCTGCATTTGTGCCAGCGAAGCTCTGACTTCTTGGCACATGGAGTTGGAGCAGAGGGAGGGAAGGACTTAGATTTTCAGCTCATAGGCAGTGAAAACACACTTTCAGTCAAGATTATCTATTGAATGGCTGAATGCCCTCAAAACACATTTTAGTCAGCAGTTTCATTCAGTTCCCCATAGAGATCAGGGCCCCGTAGGCAACACCTGGTACGTGCCTGGGTATAGACCAGACTCAGCTGTTGTGTTCTGTCTTTTAATCAGTTTAGCTATAGACTGCTGGAAGAGCTTTTGTGGTCTTAATCTGTTTCACTGGTATCAAAGTGTTGACTGAGGGAAGGGAAACTGCTGCAAGCTAATTCTGAATGGGAAGCTGTTCAAATCCTGGCAAAAGTACAGCTGCCTCATACATTTTCAAATGGATTAGGATGAGGAATGTACATGTGTGATGGCATTTCTCACAGGCACAAGAGGCCTTGCTCCAAAGACTGCCTCAACTGGGAGCACAGACAGTGAGAAAGGAGTGGAAGGAGACTGACTTCACTCCTGTCCCCTCTTAGCTGACTGCAGAAGTTTGGAAGCTCCTAAGTCTGGTGCCATCTGGACTATAGTGTCCTTCCAAGATGATGAGTTGGTCTGCCACCCAAAATGGTACGAAAGGGAGAGATTCCCCTTCCTCCACAATATGGCAGTGCCTTTGGCATTTTCTTTCTGTGTGCAAGCATTCCCTTCTCTAGCAAGGTCACAGTTGTGTCCAGAGCTCAAGGGCCTCTGAAACAGACTGGTGAGCCCAGCTGACCTGCCTCACAGCTTTTGGCTCTTGGTGAGTAGAGATGAGCAAGGCTGAGTTGCCTTTTGAAAGGACTCTTTAAAGGACATGCCAAGATGAAAGAAAAGGCATTTAAAATGGATAGAAATTCTGACTATACCAGTTCAGGAAAGCTTTTGGAAAAGCACCTTGTCATTCACTGTAGTGCAGTATCTTAGTTGTAATCTCAGAACTCACAGAACTTGGATCTACTTAAAGAGTTCTGTTCAGAAAAACAGAGATCTTCAGGTAATCTCTACAGAATAAGAGGCAGTGAGGCTGCATTTGATGAAAGAGAACAGGGTGCCTTGTATCACCCACATAAACCACATTGGGTAGGTTTTGTGAAACCTCCGTTCTTGGACATAGTGTTTGACTGGACAAGGTTCAGAGCAGTGGGATATAAATTTGAAGCTGAACCTTCAGATCAGTTGGATCACATCACCTCCATGGATCCCTTCTAACATAACCTGTAGTAGGATTCTGTGATAATGAAATGGGTAGTTCTGTTTTGGGCTGGGATGCATTTGAGGGGGAGAGGAGGGCTAAAAGTTCTATAAAAGAAGGTTTGTTTTCCAGGTTTTAAGGCTGGAGAAGCTGAGGCATCTTGAGAAGTGCCCCATGTCTTACAGTACAGTAGGAAGGCAAGCTGTAGTAAAATGCACCTGTGGCTCTGCAGACAGTTCTGAGCATGTAGTGACCAAGCATCTCAGGCATTAACACTCCAGTGTGTTGGCTTCCTGCACATTAGAGATGGCAGTTTCAGTCATTGGAGCTCTTCTAAAGAATGTGCTGTCAGTAACATGTGTTCACTGTCACCCTGCACCATCAAGTGATGTCTGATGCATTCTCCATCGCATGTTTCTATGCAGCAGGTCTTACACTGTAAGGAGCAAAAAACTTTGAAGCCTGGAGAAATTTCAAATAAGGCCTAGTAGCAAACCATAACCAGAACAAAGCCCAGACAGCTTTGGCAGTAGCAGACCCCAGGCAAACCACTGCCTGTCAGTTCTACTGGAAACAATTGGGAGTCTCACAGGTCATAAAAATAGGTCACATTTCCAGCTGGGACACTGAACGTGGACCTCCAGGGCACACAGAATTGGAGCAGATCAACTGCTTCTCTAGCCCCACTTGACTGATGATGATGTGTGTGCAGCACCTGCAGCATGCCAAACAAACACCCTGTCAGCCAACAAACCCACCTGGTCAGTTGGGGTGAGGAAGGTGTCATTGGAGAGGGGGTGAGATAGAGCTGTGGAATAGCTTCTGACAAGTTCACCAGGTGGGAACTCTTGTCTCCAAACAGCACTGCCTCTGAAATATGCTTCATGCATCTTGGCACACAGGTCAATATAGGATATTTCCCACCCAGGTGACTGCATTTTGTATCCTTCTCCATCTGTAAATATTGCCTCTACATGCATAGCCCTGCCCTTCTCTGCTGGCCTTCCAAACTTTTGGGCTCACAGGGCAAACAGTGAGCTCAAGGCAGCACTCATTGTGCCCTTCTGATCAGCTTGGCAGTATGAATTCCTTGAGGAAGGAGTTAAGAAAATTATTTAACACTCAGTTTGTAAGGCCTTTGGGTTTTAAAGACAAAATTAATTATTTCTTAATCATTAATCATTCTTTATTTGTTTTGGGTTTTTTGAGGAAGGAAGGTGAGAAATATTTTAAAAGAGGAGAGGTAAAGAAGCCAGAGGAAAACAATGGTGAGACATTTACTTTCTCAGAATTCACTCCCAGCAGTGGTCTTAGCATGGCAGTTACACAGATAATTAAGGTGATATGATGGCAGTGGAAATACATGCTACTTACAATGCAAAAGTTTTTATATTAAAGTAGGCAGTCAAGAGTGCAAGTTGTGCTCAGGCAGCTGTCAGGCCTATTAAAGGTGTGCTAGGTGCTAAATAAATCAAGAAGAGTCACTTGACATTTGCTGGCTGGAAAAGGAGGGTTCCCCTTTAAAAGAAGGCTTCACAGTCACATCCTTATAGACTTGAGTGATGGCACTGTACATCTGAGCTCTCTCTGGAAATACTAGCACTGAACTGCTTAGAGGACAAGGTTATTAGCTTCAGCAGGAAATGGAAATTTGCCCTTAGTATACATGTGGAATTGAATTGTCTATAGCACAAAGCTTTGGAGATTACCCTTGCAAAATGAGAAAATTATCTAAATTTAAAATTGTCCTGAATGCCACAGAAAGTAATTTTGCAGCATGCTTGCCCTCCATCACCTTACACATCAAAATCTGCAGAGATTGGCTCTATTTATACTCAATTGCAGGACCAGAGTCATCTTAGAAATAGTTACTGATGAGGGGAGAAATAAGCTTTTTTGAAACTGATGTTGGCCAGTGGCTTTCCTCAGTGTGTGCTTAAGGATGCCTTCCAGATCAGCAGGATGGTTCAAATGTGGCAGACCTTTCAGACACAGGAGGTTTTCTTCTCAGTTACCTACTAAAAGCTTCAAGGGCTGGATGAAGACAGAGCAGACAGAGGCAAAGGACAGCAACTGATGGGACTTCTCAGTGGCAGTGTTGTTTCAGTAGCTGGCCAGCCCATTAAAACACCCAGGGATGACCATGCAGCTTTTTCCAGCATTTTGTTGCTCATGTTTCAGACAAGGACTGATCTCATGAAGTGGTGCAGAGGAGAGTTGAGCAGCCCCTTTCTTTTTTAGGAGGCATCAGTCCTTGGTGCAGGGTTTGAGACCTGCAGGAGGAGATGATGTGCAGGGAACTAAGAACTTTGGTGCTTTCCAGTGGGAGGGAAGGAAAAACAACCCAAACACCAAGTAGATTGTCTTAAAGGTGCTGCTTCTCAGTGCTGATGACATGTCACTTTTTTTGAAAATCCAATCCAGCCAAGTGACCCAGCCCTTTCCCTCCTGGCATGGGAAGAAATAATTGAGATAAGGTAGCAACTCAGCACAGCTCTGCCACAAGTTTCATCTTGCCCAAAGATGATTATTTTTTTTTCTCCACTCTTTAGCAACAGTCCCAGGTACCACTGGCAGATTTAGGTGCATTTGTTAGGTCTCATCTTTTGCTCCTTGCTACTAAAATTGTATGTAACCTGTGTATCAGCTCTGCTGCCCTGCAGGACCTCCTGGGTCAGACACTTGTCTTAACCTGCACTCTGCTCCTGAGTGGCATCAAATACAAGATCACAAAGTAGGAAAAGGAGTTGTGGATGCTGTAGCTTTTGGTTATACCCCTGGATGTGTGTGAAAAGCCTGTCTAGGAACCTTATGCCCTGGATGAGGCTGAGGGCAAGGCCTTCAGGTTTGTTAAAACAGCTGGGGGCACATAGGGGGAGGAATCAACTTTTCTGGTGGGTGCAACCTTTACATTCCTTTCGCAGGCATCGCTTTGCTGTATTTGCACCTGTTTGATGTATATGGAGACCCAGCCTACCTTCAGGTGGCCCACGAGTACATGAAGAAGAGCCTGAGCTGTCTGACCAGACGATCTGTCACTTTCTTGTGTGGAGATGCTGGGCCCCTGGCAGTGGCTGCTGTCATCTACCACAAACTGCAGAACCAGAAGCAGTCAGAAGACTGCATCACTCGGTAAAACACTCGGTTATGTCTTTCAACTGATGTTCCTCTGGCTCATAGAACTGGTCTGGGCTTGCAGCAGGCACTCTCTGCCAAGCCTGAATAGATTTTGTTGCAGTCTCACCTGAAAGCTAACCCAGTAACTTAGCAAGGCAGCACAAACTTGTTCTGCCCTGGGGAAAGAGCTAGGTCAAGGACAAACATGCCTGCCTAGAAGCCTGTAGGCTGGGGAGCAGGGACATTGCTCAGCTGGTATTGCCATCTTAAAAATAATTCTGATAAAGAAGAAAAAAATTCCAAAAGAAAAATCCACACAGAAGTTTTGGTATTTTATTAGAATCCTTAAATTTAACTTTACAGGGTTTTTGTATGAAAAGAAGAAATGTGACAGGGTTATTAGATTTATTTTATCACTTGCTTCCATTTGCTGTCTGTTAGTTGATTTTGAGCTAAATCTAAGATTAGACAGCATCCCTTTCATCTGCTGAATGCAGATGCTTTTGATTCATTTCTTTCTATTTCCTGCCTTTCCTCAACTGTTTTCAAATGTATTTTTGTTGAGTACTTAAGAAAAGGACAAGCAACCAGTTCTACAGTCAGCTCAGCATGTGGTGTGACAGGAAAAAAGTTAAGGAGATGCAGTTGCAAGGTTTTCTTGCTTAAGGGAGGTCAGTTCTGAGAAGGTGAGACACAGCGCTGTAAAAAGTTTCCATTTACAGGTTGTCAGCACAAAAACAAGACAAACCCCCTGACGCTTCAATAAAATACTGAGTGTCCTTAAACAGCAGTGAGTAACTGATACATAATAGCAATTAAAAAAGCCATGGGTGGAAAACGCAGATGCCTGTGTGGAGTAGACACCGAATTCCCATTCCCTTAACTAGGAATAGCTTCTGCTTTATGTGGATGCTATCAGTCTGAGGACAGAACAAAGAAAGGAGTTCCTGAAATAATTTGTGGTTTAGGTTTTGCTTAATACTATGTCAAAGTGGTGAATCTCACTACAATTAATATATTTTCTAACAAAAAGGGAACTAATCTGTCAAACATTACTGGCCAGGTATGGTCAATGCATAAGCCCCATTGTGAAAAATCCCTAATTCATGTTTTCTTGCTGTAGCTCTCCCTCCCCATATCCCTGCTGTTCTGCCTATGGTTTTGTGGCAGAGTGGAAACTCATGATTAATTCTGCACTGCCATCTAATGGCATAATAAAGGCAGAGCCTTGGAAATTGGTTTCTTTATACCTCTGTGAGGAGGAAAGAAGAAAAATGGGGCTTTCTCAAAGGAACAGCTATACTGTCCTTACTGTGCCACCAATTCCCAGAGCAGTTAGCCTGATCATGCTCCCTTTAAAAAGAGAGTATTTGAGAAATAGCTCCCTTAATCAAAACTCTTAAGTAGGTTTTTAGTACACTGTTTAGTTACAGAACAGTTGCCAAGCTATGCAGTGCAAGTGCACAGAAATTGCACTTTATTACAGCTGTGTAAAAGGAGGGCCTCTCCATTTTGTTCTCTGTCTTTAAAGCACCTTGTCTTTACAGAGCTCAAGGAGAGAAGCCATCAGTCAGGTTTTACCTGCAGTGGAAGAGACAGATGCTTGCTTTTTCTTAGCTCCTTGCTCTTGCCTAAATGACTTCATGATGAACAAATGTGCTTTTATGCTCTGGAGAGACTAATATTTCAGGGCAGCCTATTTTCCAAGAACTGGTGAAAATCTGAGCTGTGTTCCAGGACTCCTCTTTTCCCTGCCATCTCCCACCCATTTAGAAGGTTAAAGGTTTGAGTGATGGTTTTAGAGCCAGTGCCATACAAAAAAACCCATCTTGCCCTACAGCTGCCTCACTTTCCCTCTGTCCAGAAACTACTGGGTTTTAACAGTTGAGAAAACAGGCTGATGGTGAGCAGGAATGGCTGTTCCTTTCAGGGACCTGGGTTTACCCCCTCTCACCTCAGAAGTGCATTCTGCATGCAGTCAGTCCAGCAGCATCCCGGGCATCTCTTACTGCATGCATGCCATGCAGCCCTGGCCCACATTTCAAAAAGACAGAAAATGCTGGCAGGCTTCCTCCCCTGATTATCCTGGCTGGGAAAGCAGTTAGAAGTAGTAATGCATAAGGAGCAGAACTGGGAGCTCCATCTGCTCCAGATTTCCCCTCAAATTATTTCACATCCAGACATTAGAAGATCCCTGCTATGGATATTATTGTCCATCCATCCATTCCTTCTATTGCATCTAACATCTCAGAGCTGAACACCATCACCTGCCAGCATCTCTTCTGGCCAGTCTGCTGCTGGGCAGAGTCTGTTTTTCAAAACACAGTTTTCACCTTGGAAACTTCCTCTTCCTCAGCCTGCCTTGGACTGAGGGGACAGGGGGCATGAAGAGACAGTAAGGCTTTCAGCAGCTGGGAGAGGGAGCCTGCTTACACCTGGACTTGGGTGTAAAGTCTGTATATTGGTTTTAACCTGCAAAATTCGGACATTTGGTGGCTGCTACTTTCCTTTGCAACACATTGTTGTGCCCAGGAGCAAAGTCTGCCAAGGCACCTTTTCTGCTCCCCACACTGCTGTGACAGGGGAGCCCTGCACACACTGCTCTCCCTTTCACAGCCACAGCAGAAGGCAGCTGAGGAAACTGCCCTGAAGCTTCTTGTTCTGTTTTTTCAAAAGTGATAGCATTTTTCAGATTTCTATCTCAGGGGAGAACAGAAAAATAAAGCCAAAACCAGTTGTATCCCTGCCTGCTGCTCTGACAGGGAAGGACAGGCAGCCTTGCTGGAAGCATCGTAAGAGGCAAAACAAAAATTTGCAAGAGTGAGTTGGGCTACAAAGCATTAGTGTGAAGAGCTGAAGGGGTATCACCAACTTTGCAATGTGATGATAGGAAACTGGAGAATACCTGTCTCCAGCAGACCTTTCACTCAGCACTTGTAGGCTAAACCTTGGTGCAAGCCAGGCAGTCCACAGGGGGGTTTGCCCACAGCACTCACAGTCTGCTGAGCTGTCCTGACACCAGCTCATCTCTTCCTAGAGAAGATTTCTTAACATGTGCTGCAGAGGCTTGATGTTAAATAACATTTTCAGCTGCTTCTCCCCGCCTTTCACCTAGATTTTTAGCTCATGGTGGCACTGGCAGTGTGGTTCTGGCCACTTGAAGGCATGGAGAGAAATGGCTTTTCTATCAGGACTTCTGAGCACAAGGGGCAAGAATTTTCCAGATACCATCAGCAATAGTTTGATTCTTTAGCATTCCCTGAGCAGCCAAATTAAACAGATACCAATTTAATTTGAAAATAGTAATTTTTGGCAGAGGGTCTGCCTTGCCAACAGCATCACAGGGAGTTAATGGTGGGCAGCCTATCCTGAGCAGTCAGCAACTTTATGCTGTTTCCCATAGCCCAGATTTCCTCAGAAGCAGCCTTCCCAGAACTGGCACTCTGAAAACCAAGCACATAATACAACTGCACTGGAAAGACCTGAGCAGAGTAAAGCAAGAAGAAAGCAAAGGGGAATGAGGGATGCTGCCCCTTGCATAGCTGGAAGGCTCAGACCTAGGGACTGAGCCACAATCTACCAGGGCACAGGCAGGATGAAAGAACAAACCATGGGTTTCAGTTCCAGTCTCACTGCTTGCTTACACATTGCTTTGCTATCTTCAGTGTTCTCTTATCTCTCCCATGTGAATTTGTCTTTGTAGTTTGCTCCATCTGCACAAGCTTGGCTCACGAGTGCCAGATGAACTGCTCTATGGGCGCATGGGCTACCTCTATGCACTGATGTTTGTGAACAAGCACTTTGGAGAAGAAAAGATCCCTCAAAGTCACATTCAACAGGTACTGTGGGTTCTGCTGATTTGTTAGCTCTCTCTTCCTCCACAGCTCATCTTTGGGCAGGTAAAAAATCATTGCTAGACATAGACAACTCTGGCAACAAGGGAGAAACCACCTCATGGTATCTCTGCTCTTCTTCCAAAGGGTAAAATCACGCGACCCCCCACCATCCATATAAGTCCACAAGCAGTACTGAACTGGCATAAATTTCACTCCCTCACCCACGCTCTTCCCTCTGCTTGGGCAGAAAAACAACCTGGTTTTGTTCTGTGCCAGGATACTCACCACACTGTGTCCATTACTTCAATCTGTTGCCATCCACAGGTCTGTGAAGCTGTTTTAGCCTCAGGAGAGAGCTTGGCTAAAAAGAGGAACTTTACAGCAAAAAGCCCACTGATGTATGAGTGGTACCAGGAGTATTATGTTGGGGCAGCCCATGGTTTGGCTGGGATTTACTACTACCTCATGCAGGTAAGAGGCAGTGGAGGGGACAAATGGGTCTGTGCTTTCCCTCTGCCCCGTCTTGTTTTAATGGCTTATGAAGTGTGTCCTTAGACAGTTTCTCTCTTTATCTCTGGGCACCTGAAACTATTCCTACTCATCTTCAGGAAAAGAAGCAGCAAGCCTTCTTGCTTAGAGGGCCAGGTGATACACTAGAGCCGGCCCTTCCTCTTGAGGATACAAATGTACAACTGGAAATAAGTTTCTCTGCCAAAGGGCTGAGCAGCCTTGGGCCAAGGGGGTATTTGTGATGTGTGAAAGCCTGGACCAAAGAAAATACTTGATTTACAGGGAATATGGCCACAGTTAACTTTGTTTCTGTTAGGGCAGATCTTGGGCCTCTCAGGGAGAGCCAGAATGATAATTCTCTCTGATTTAACTTTCTTTCTTTCCTACTTAGTCTAGTCTTGGAGTGAGCCAAGTAAAACTGCACAACACAGTCAAACCCAGCGTGGACTATGTCTGCCAGCTCAAGTTCCCATCTGGCAATTACCCTCCATGCATTGATGACAACCGAGACCTGCTTGTCCACTGGTGCCATGGGGCACCAGGTGTTATCTACATGCTTATCCAGGCCTACAAGGTACCAGAAATCTTGTAAACACCCTTTGGGGACCCCTAAATGTGTAACTTCATCACAAAGAAGGCTCCATTGAGACTCTCCCTGCCTTGGAGTAAGATGGGTTCTTACAATGAAATCACCCCAGAGGGACCACTGAACAACACAGGAATTAATCTTTTACAAAATTACCTTTTCAAATACCCATCAGCTATGCGGGGTGTCCTGTTGCAGGTGACTGATGGTGACAACTAGTTGCATGTGAAGTAATGGTCATACAGCCCCATTCATTCTATAAAAACCATCCTCCTTTAAAGTAGACAGCAAAGTCACAGCATTAAGGCTTCAGTAGGAGGGAAACTGATTAATCCAAGCTTCCCCACTTGCACAGGGATGCTCTTTGTGTGGAGGAAATTGCCTCAGCAAGAGGAAATATTTCTTGTCTCTGCAGGTTTTTGGGGAGCAGCACTACCTAAATGATGCCCTGCAGTGTGCAGAAGTGATCTGGCAGCACGGGTTGCTGAAGAAAGGCTACGGGTTATGCCATGGGACAGCTGGCAATGCTTACAGCTTCCTAGCACTGTACAACCTCACTCAGAACATGAAATACCTGTACAGGGCTTGCAAGGTGAGAGCTGAATAAGGAAGGCAGAGGCAATTACTCAGTTCTGACTATTATATCACTCCCTTTGCCTTTCAAACCTAATTTCTGGTGCAGCAGCTCCACCAGAATAGTCCTTCAGCAGCATAGTCACTGACAGCTTGTGCAGAAAGAATATCCTGCAGGAGCCTTGCTCTGACAGGGATAATGTGAGGATGAGTGTGGTATTTTTTTCACTTTTTTTCCTCTTTTCTCAGTTTGCAGAGTGGTGCTTAAGCTATGGTCAACATGGATGCCGCACTCCAGACACTCCATTCTCTCTCTTTGAAGGTAACCTCCATCTCCCTGCTTATGTTTTGCTCCTGGATCTGAGCCAGTCCACCACCAAGGAGAATAAAATACATGCTCCACTGAAGTCTTTGTCAAAATCAGTGTAGAGAATGGGAAGGAAATTGTTTTCATTGTTTTTGTCCTTTCCCAGAAGCAATCTCTGTGTAGCACAGGCTAACTCCTGCCCTCTTGGGCCACCCACATGGATTCTGCACACAGATCTCTAGGGGAATGCTTTAGTGGGTAATGGCCAAAGTCTGCCTTATGATAGACTGCCTGGCTTCTCAGTTGGTCTCTGTTCTCTGCATTTTTAAGGACTGAAGTCCTCCCTGGGCTTTCCAGTTCCATTTCAAAGGTGAGTGAGGAACAAATGGCTTTTGTAGGCCTGGTTGGCTTCTTTGTGGCTTCTGCTAACTAACAGCTTCCCCAAAATCTGCCATCAGCAGGTATTACTGAAGGAGCCAGTTCCTCAGGTCACCTAAATCTCCCTGGCTTTGCTGTAGGCCAAGGAACAAGAGCAATTACTTCAGTGAGGACCTGGGGCAGCAGTGTCACAGGATCCAAGTTTAGCAAAGATTCTTAGATTGTTAAACCTGCAGACAGGTAAAGCAGAAGGGAGGGAGTTAGAGGGGGAATGACCCATCATGATTTCCTAGAGGCTTTTCAAAAATTGATAAGCTTCAAAATACTTTCCCAAGTGAAATACCTAAGTTGCTTGGGATACCTGAGTTCAGGCCTTGGAAATTCTTCAGGTCCTTCTAAAAATGTTTTCCTTTCTTCTGTCTTTGTGGCTCATTCACACCCTGGGTAGTTGATAAAAGGGAATGTCTCTGAAGCATATTGTGTTTTCTCATACTCAGGAATGGCTGGAACAATTTACTTTCTTGCTGACCTGCTGGTGCCAACCAAGGCCAAGTTCCCTGCGTTTGAACTCTAATTCTGAGTTTGGATATTTCCTGCCTGAATCCGTGCACTCAGTAAAGCAGCCCAAAGCTGCCTTCTCCTTCCTCCTGACTCACCGCTGTTCACCTCACTGAATGTAAATCCATCATCCTCCTGAGGGCATGCTGAGTTCTTTAATATTTCCACTCATCTCATTGCATTGTTTTGATTTAAAAGACAGGATGCAGATTTTGCTGGTGTCTCTTAACAAGACAGGGCTGCAGAGGGAAAATGTACAGTATTTTGTGAGCTATAAAAATGGGATAAAAGCTTTCTATTGAATGTCACTGGCCTTTTTTTTTTTTTTTCCTGACAAATACTTGCAGGTGTTTAATTGTCTTTGGAAAACAAAACATTAAAAACTGAGGCTACTGCCCTGCAAGTTGCTTTGAAATCTTTTCTTTCTGAGCACGCAGGGAGTAGGCAGTTCAGCAGCTGGGCTGCTCCATCTAAAGTGAGCATGTGGAGTCTTCATATATGTTTTTTTTAATGTCCCAGTGAAAATGGCACGGCTGGAACTGACATGCCAAAGCCTTGTTCTTGATTTCCTCCTGCCTGCTTTAAAGGCAAAGGCTATGTGTAGATATTTTGTGCAATTTTTTTCCAGTGACAGACAAATAATCCGCTCACTTTTGTGCTTATTTGCCATCTTATGCTTAACCTTGCAAAAGTCCATTGCTCATTTGATGGAAAACTTAAGTCTCAGACTGAGTTAAGCTTGCTTGCTCATGTGGTCTCTTCTGCTCAGTTTTGAAATTTTATTTTGCAGACTTTATTTAAAACTATATATGAATTATTATAGGTGTTAGGTGGTGCTGGGCCTACTAGCAGCAGCATGGGAAAAGAAATTTATTCCACTCAGCTCTGTCAGTGTTTAACCTATTACCTGTATACATTTTGTTTACATGCTTTGTTTTATAAGCTTTCTTGAATCTCCATAATTTGAGTCACTTATTTGCCTTGTTACTGTTTATTGTAGTTGGATTTGCAACCATGTATCTACCCAACTGGAAAATCTGCCCTAGGTTAAATAGTTTTGACCTGTCAAGCAGATTAGATACTTGCAAGTGGTAAATCTGCTTTTCCATCCTTACCTGATGCAACCCTAATTTAAGGACCTGACCCTGCAAACCACTTACTTAGCACTGAGAACAAACTAAACACTGACCACAGTGAAGGTTACTGATGCATCCTTACCATCTGGGGCTGTATGAGGGCAGCTTCTCAGCCTGCATGAGAACGGATGGGAGTTTTGATCTTCCAAGGGCCCAGTTGCTAAGAGCAGGTGGGTAGCTGCTCCTGCACCAGCCATAGTGAAGCAGGAGAACCAAACCTGGCACACCAACCCAGCAAGCTCTCATGTGCCTGAACACAAGGCAGCCTTGCACAGCACAAAGGCATGGGCTGCTCCTGCAAAGAGCAGAAACCATTCCTGGAAGGTTGCCTGCTTTCTCAGAGCCCAGCCTCCTCCTGCCATCACACCATCCTGGAAGTTCATGAAGGGACAGCCCAAAGCACAGAGAAGCTCATGTGCTTCAGGCTGAGCATCCCTGTCAGAAGCCTCAAGCCTGGTGTTTGTCATTCCTTAACATTCACAGGGTATAAACAGCACAGGGAGGTGACTGAAAAGGAGAAAGCACAGCCATGACAGCAGAATTTGACTGATCAAACAGTTTTGAGGTGGGATCCTGTAGGATGTGAGGTTACCTCCCAGCATTGGCTGGTGAGATGGCAGTGGGAGGATGCTGCTCTGAGCCTGAGCTTCTGGCACTGCTTCTGTAAAAGAGATGGTTCTTGGAGCCTGGTGTCATGGCAGCACCATATCCCAGGGTTCATACATGGATCTGAGGATCATCGGGGGCTTGTGTACAACTGCTCTGTGGAGCACTGTTTAATAAAAATACTGAAATGAGCAAGTGTTGGGTTATTTTTACCCCTTGCTTTGTGACCAGGATTCATGTCTGAGGGATACCAACTACAGCCGCTCTGGTGGCTCCTGGGGGCTCATTGGCCTCCCAGCCACCCTGTTATGAGTAATGCACGTTTTTCCCAGTCTCCAGTCCATTGAGACCAGTCCCATTCTTTCCTTTACAGGCTTTGCTTTTCTTCCAGGACATCCTTTTGCAGCAACATCTCCATCTAAGGCCACATGCTCCCTGCTTTGGCTTCCCTTGGAGACCACAGTCCTGCAAGTTAGTCTTAATTGCACCAAAATATGCCAAAGTGCAGTGCTGGCCACCAAAAAGAGGATGTGAATCCTCCCCAAAAGTCAGCCTTCTGCCCAGTGGAAGGAGGAACAGGCTGCCTCAGGGGGGCTGGGCCTGTCCAGCACCAGTGGCTTTAAGACCAGACCCCAGGAATGGTGTGGGTGAAGGTGATTCTGCACTCCAACACAAGCATAAAGAGAGGTTGCCTGAGGTCCTTTTCAGCCTGGTTTCCTACAGTTCCCTTTTCTATTAAGATACATGTTGAAGCTCTTCAGGAAGGAGGTGCAGCAGTCAGGGTGGGAAAGGAGCACAGTGCAGTTCTCTGGTTGTTCTTTCTCACACGGGTGTGGATCTGCCTGTGCTGCCTGCTCCCACCTGTCCTTGTGCCAGGCAGGGGAAAGGAAGACAAAGGAAGACAAAGCCAAAACCACGAGACTGCTCCTGCTTCAACAAGCTGCCTGAGAGGGACTTCATCAGAAGTGTAGACATCTAACACTTGGTTCTTGGTGATGGTTATGTTTGTCCATGCCACCAAGTGCCTTATAATCCAAAAAAATGGGTAAAAAATACATTTTGAATGCAGTGCCATCTGGCTCGGTTTGTGTTCACTTCTTGTGTATACCAGCATGATCAATAAGATGGAAAATGTCCCAAATACTGTTAACCAAACATCATCTGTAGGTGTGCATCTCCCACAAGAGCTTGCTGTGCTTTCACCTCTCAAGCTGGCAGCAGCCTCAGACACAAGAGAGGTGACACAGGGACAGTGTGGAGGCTATTGCTGCCTCTGCCCAATTTACTTCATTCCCCGTTCTTGCATATTAACTTTTCAAATGCCCAGCACTGATGCAGAATCTGTAGCTATTTCCATGTTGCCAAACATATTCCCCCCACCCCAAGAAGTCCTCAGCCCAGGTAACACTAGCAGTCAGACACACAGCTCATTTGATAAATCACTTTATGATTTATCTCCCAATGAGACCACAAGTCTTGCTCTGGGCCAGCAAGGTCCCAGAACATAACACTTGATTTGGGAAAAACAACACAGGTTCTTCACATGTTTCTGCCCAGAATCCTGAGCCAAAAGTGAGCTCTTTGGCCAAAGTGTCCCCTGCATCCCTTTAGAGGATGAAAGGGGAAGACCAGGAAATTTGAACCCCAAGCATTACAACTCATAATAAAGTCTAAGACAAAATCCAACAGAGCAGGAGGCAACATCTGCTGAAAATAAGCACCCGGGAAAACACCTGGAGCCCAGCTGGGCTTGACCCTGGCAGGGTTACAGGGCTGGGGACAGTATTTGCTGAGGTGGAGGTGGCCTCAGGAAGGGGCTGTGCACCCCAGCAGGTGGCAATGCAGCCCCACAGCAGCCTCCTACAACAGCTGAATGTAGGAGTCAGGAGGAGTGTAATTAACTTTGAACAGCTGATCAAATTTCAGGCTTAGCTTATAAACCTGCTTGTGCCTGACCCTAACAGCAAGTCTTGGTATACTAATTAAAGGATCTCGGCAAATTCTGACAGGTAGTTTGTGGTTGGTTCGCAATTCAGGATGTCCTTCATCAAACATCTCCTTACTACAAGCTGGGAAAAGGAACCCCACCACTCTCCCTTTTGCACAAACATATTTACACCCCTGCTGGACCCCTCATCTTTGCCAAAGATTACAGAATATTATTTCATACCAAAAGGGATTCAGAGAGCTCCTTCTGGAGAAAAGAACAGGGATGTTGCTGCCACAAAAGTGATATTGTTTGGCTTAAGTGATGCTGTGCAAGCCCAGAGAGACCAGGGGCTCGTTGTGCCAATGGCTGTGCTGGCACTACTATGAAAGTGGTGTTTGGTGTCTGGGTACAAGCACTGCTCACCATGCTGGTACCACAACTGACCTTTGGAAACAGAAGATGAGCATGAAGAGCTCTGCCTGCCTGGGCGAGTGTAATGCGTGGCTGCTCTAAGGCCCAAAGAGGACCATCACATCTTTGCATCCTGCAGGATTTTAGCTGTTTCATAATTGAGACAACTCCATCAGAAGCTGTTGGGAAAAGCAGAGCAAACCAGCTCCCAATACACCTGCTGATTTTAGACAGAGCCTGCTTTTGCCTCTCCCACAGATCTCTGTATTCCCAAGTGTTGCTCAAGCCAGCTTTCATATCCAGGTATGGTGGTCCCTGCTGTTTTCTCCTGCAGCAGAGCTCCCTCAAGACAATTCTGTGTTACCTCTCTCCCACTCATTTCTGTCTCCATGCTGTCACTACTGGGGAAGAAGCTTGGTGCCTTTTTATTTTGGATCATTCAATGAACCCAGGTCACAGCATCACAGCAAGGGGAAGGCAAAATACAAAATGGGAGGAAAGCAACACCAGCTTAGCACAAGGAAACCCAGGCCTGTCCTGCTGCTGATGGGGAAAAAGCATTTGAGCACAGCTGAGGCGCAACCAAGAATATCCTCATCTGTATATTTGAGCAATTTAGGTGCTAGAAGTTGACAGAAAGGGGAGAAAAGGAATAAGTCCTTTATCATGTAGCCCTCAACTCAGTAAGAACCATTTTGTTTTGCCACTCCTTGTGCTGGACAGCACAACTTGCAGCCACTTCTCACCCTCAGATGCCATGCTTTCCCTATTTGTGCCCCTGAGTGTGAAAGACAGCAAATTTGGTCAAAAAAGATAAAATAGTTACTGAAATGAATGGCCACACAGCTCTGCTGCTTTTACAGTGAGGAAGACAGCCAGGGATGGAGAAGGCACAGAGATGGCACTAAAAAAACCTTGAAAGCCTTAAGAAGGGAAGAAAGAGCATGGCTGTGGGGAGCCATTTAACTCCCCACGGCTCCCCATGGCTGGGGAATTTCTCTCTGGCAGGACACACGTCAGGCGGCCCTCAGGCAACGCTCGTTTTGCAGCCGCTGCAGTTTGGTGCAGCATTTGCAGTGATCTCAGGGGGTAATTTAATCCACTGGTAGCACTTCACCCTCCATAAATCCTATTGGAGCCAGGCCCACTATTTATAGTGACACCGTAGTATGCAGCTGCATACAGGGCAGGAGCAAACGTTCTGCATAGCGGCTGTCAGCTCTAATCAGATTAATTGAGGAGTTGGTCATATTTCCACCATTTGGCTGAGTTTTATTATAGCTGCCCTTCCTTGAGCAGACCCCTCAGCAGGGAAGGGGAGAGACCACAGCAGTTCCAAACAGCTTCCCTTCAGAGCAGACTCAAAGCAGCCCTAAGTCGCAGGGGTTTCCCCCAGAAGGTTCTCGGAGGTGTTTTGTAGCACTTTGCTGTGCCACTGATGTGCTCCTCCTCCTCCTTACTGACACTCCAAGTGGTGTGTAGGAAGGGATGGATCAGATTTTACAAGTGGCTGAAAAAACAGCAGAGAGAGGTCAGAAGACAAACTCTCTTAAGAGACTCCAAGAGGGTCACCATAAAACACAAACTTTGGATGACAGCTTATCCTACATCCAGGGTACCCTCATGAGGAACTCATAGCTCACTTATCACCATGGGAAAGGGGACAAAGGCCCCTTGGGTGGCATCTACAGGGGATTGCAGCTGGGTGAAAACAACACCAGGATACACAGTACAGGAGTCCCCAGAATAGGGCTCTCCACCCAATGGGACCACAAGGCTTAATATTCACAAACGTGACGAATTCATCCGCAAGAAGCTGGGCTCCAGACCAAAAGTGGAAAGTTGCCAGTGGAAATATTAAGAAACCCCTGGTGGTTTATCACCACAGAGGATAAACTCCAAAGTGTTTATACCACCCAAAGCTGGGAAATATATCCTGCTCCAGCAGGGCTGCCCCCATGCTTTACATGCAGATGGAGAAGACCGACCCTAACGTAGGGATCTCAAATGAGTACAAATGGGCTTATGAGCACACAGACCCCTTTTAAAACAGGACAATCATCATCCATTATTTTTTGCCCTCTCTTCTGTTACCTTCACAGTACCAAGAGTTCCAATTCCCTGGATATCATCAGCATTAATCTTATTCATTCACTCCAATAACCACTTAGCCTTTCACTCAATAGTCTACGCATTCAAGAGTTGAATTACTGCCTTGTAAATCTGAGGAGCAATGATATTAGCACTTACTTCCCATATCCCTGATTTGTGACAGACAATATCAGCCGATGGGAAATAGAGAGACATTCTCTGTAGCATGAGAAAAATGGCCCAATATCCTTTCCTTGCTTTTCTCACTGGAAGATTTAATTGTGACATGTGCTTTATAATAATATGGCCTGATCTGGGACTCTTCCTAGCTTCAACCTTCACAAAACCTATAGTAACATGATCACCTTCCTACACTTTTCTCCTTCTTTCTACTTAGGCTGAAATAGTCCAAAAGAGTCAGAAATATCATTAGGAGAATACAGAAATGCAGACAAGCAAAGCAAATCCTTAAGCTTCACCTTCTTAAAAACCAGGCCAAGAAGAGTAAATCATATTACTCAGGGTACTGAAGTTGCAGCCAAACTATTTGGTTAGCAAATGGATGAGATATACCTGAACAAAAGCCAGTAATGATCCATGTACAGCTTGGATCTTCCTTAGATAAAATTGAGAATAAATTCTTCAGTTAATGCTACTATTTGGAAAAACAAAACCCCACTGCATTATGAGCCTCAACACATTTTCTGCTGTGAAAGGTTAATGAAGACTGAGCCAAGCCCTTACTAAGTTCAGCTGATGGAAGTTTCACATGCCAGGCTGCCACCACCTCTGACCTAAGTAGGAGACAGAGCATCTGCACTGGGCAGATTTGTTTTCAAGTGTGCTTCAAAAATTACCTCCTCTGCCTGATCAGCTCAGCACGGTGTCTTCACACCACTTTTGAAGGCAGCTTTGGGAGATCCACTGGAAAACTGGGAGAAAGCCTCCATCTACTCGAGACCATCAAAAGGTTGGACTCAAAATTACAGGCTCTACATGATTCCCCAACAATTCTCTAAACATCATAATTTCATGAAAAGGAAAAACTTAGAGAACAGGGGCTGGAGGTGATGTTTGAAGGCAAGACAGTTCATTTCAGTGATGTGCCTTGCCTTGGACTGGGACTCAACAGACAAAATCTCCTTCCTTTGCCTGCAGCTGCCAAGTGGGGCTGCTCCCACCAGTCATTTGGCTGCTCTCAGCTTTTTCTCTCCCTCATTTTGCTCATTTTTCAGCACCTCTGAGATAAGAGTTTCTCATTATTTCTTGGTGTAGCACATCACATGGGGACTCCAATTAGAGCATGGAAGCTGGAGACACTTCCTATTGCATTTGCCATGCTGTAAATATAGTAACACTTTTACAGTACTGTCAAAATGTTGAGGGAGAAATCAGAACCTAAAAAAGCAAATGTATAGCTATAGAACTGTAAGCAATGTAAAATTACTACTATGACTTCCAAGTCTTGTAATAGAATACCTAGGGGGGGAAAAGTCTTAGAAAAATGCTTCATTTCTCAGATGAAAGAACATCTGAATCATTAATCCTCTGATTAACCCATTACCATGATGCTTTGCCAATAATTATGGGCAAAAAATTATTCCCTGTACTTCACATTCAGGAGGAATGGCAATGTGATGAGCCTTGACTGGATTCAGGGCAGTCTGGAAGAAAGCAGCATCCCACATCTCCCAGATACCTGCCAATCCTCTTCCTATTGCAAAGCTCCCCTTCTCCCTGCCTCTGGCCAGGCCTATCAGGCCAGCTAGAGGGGGGGAAAGATGAGCAGCCAACCCCACAGTTCTCAGCCAGCATTGCCCAACTCTGGAAGCTTGCAGTAGACATATTCTGTGGAGGTAGGTCACAGGAAATTAGACTGGAGTGGAGTATTATTTATCACCATGTGGATCCCAGCCCTGTCCTTTACCCATCTGCAAGCCCACCCTGTAAAGTACCTTGAGGAATACAACAGCAAGGAAACTGTCACCAGTCTTTGAGAGGAGCACAAAAGTTTGAGATGCTTTATTTAACCACTCCAAAGGTCATTTACCTGCACAGAAACAGAGTTATAATGAAGTGCTCTATGTCTGCTGGTGACAACTGTCAGAGAGAGAGCTATTAAAATCCATCAGGATCTCTTGGCTCTCTACTCCACAGGCCAGGTGCTCCAAGAGCCCTGCTAGCTGTTGAGCATATTTCCTTCAGCTCCATCTAAATCACTGGACATAACCTTTATGTATGATACAGAGCTGGGAGCCTTGCATGGGCACAAATGTAGGAGAGAAAGAAAAGGCAACATAGAAAAACCCAGCTGGTAGTTCACAAGGCCTATGGGAAGGTGAAAAACTTGGTCCTTCAGGAACATGCAGAAAGTGGGAACAAGTGCTTTGAAAAAAGAAAAGAAGCTTAAAAAAAAATTAAAAAGAATACTAGGAATCTCTTCTGACCCTGAGAGCAGGAGCTGGAAAACACATTGATTTGTGATCTTCTTAAAGTGATAACAAAATTCCCTAGACCTTTGTTTTGAGCTCTTTGTCTGTGGGAATTCAGGCCCCACGATGTGGCCACCACAGACTCATCCCACTCTCAGAGCTCAGAAAGAAAAGATGTGCCAGACCCCTGCTGAACTGTTCTCATTAATTCAGCATCCCAGCATTTGCAGGGGATAACAGTTCAATGGTCTGGCTACCAAAATCTTGTTTGTACATATTTTCCTTGCTCTCCCTATACCTTGAACCCACTTACCAGGCTTTCTGGTTGTATTTATGTCTTTGCTTTTATCCTCCTCATACCACTGTTTCCCACTGGGTTCTTTTTCTCCTTAATTTGAACCCTAATCAGCACACTACATGAACCCACAGCATACTGCACATTCCTGGGGCCCCAGAGACATCATGAGAAGCAGGCTTAGCTATCACTTACTCTTTAAAAACCCATCTGCAGTAATGGATTTTCAAAGTAAATTTTGTTGAGATACCTTCAAGTTGGGTATTGGTGGGGGTTTCTTTTTTGGGAGGGCGGTTGTTTTGGTGTTTTTGTTGTGGGGCTTGCGGGGTTTTTTTGCCTTTTTGTTGACAAGGAGTTTTCCTTACTTTTTGAAAACCCAAAAATGGTCTCTG
Organism: Calypte anna; assembly: GCF_003957555.1. Taxonomy (NCBI): domain Eukaryota; kingdom Metazoa; phylum Chordata; class Aves; order Apodiformes; family Trochilidae; genus Calypte; species Calypte anna. Next base: position 31,820,874 of record NC_044253.1, read on the forward strand.
AAAATCACTTGTGACTCCTGAAAGCCAATACATAACAATTACCACCCTCATTACTGAGCAAAGGATGACAGGGAAAGTGGGTCTGCAGCAGTGCATGGAGGGTAAAAGCAACCCTCAGCTGCTAAAGCTGCCAACACCACGTTCCTCCTGGCAGATGTCACCTTATCCCAAGCACTGCCACTGCCACTCTCTGCTGGACTCTTTTCTTCACCTGTCTAATCCTGGGCTGCAGATGGAGCAAACAAACAGATCCTCTCTTCCCAGGGACCAGACAGCCCACAGGAGTGAGTGTTCACAACCCTGCCCTGGGGTTTTGTGTTTCTCCTTCTGGTTGAAGGTCAGGACTGTGGGACTGAACACAGTTGTCAGGTTAATTAGGAATTAGGGAACATCAGTTTTCAACTCTGCTGGGAAGAAAGTAGATCTGCCAAATTAGATGTGCTGGGAGAGAAGGCAATGTGCTTTTTCAGCCTTCACCACCCTTAGGTAGAGAAGCAAATGTTCTGCCCAGGATTAGCAGCATGCTGGTATTAAACATTGCAGCCCACAGCAGACTGAGAGACTTGATTATGGTTCTTTAAATGCTGTAAACACTATAAAAACACTATAAAAAAATCCTTGTAGAAAGCGAAGCTTTCAGAAGGGGAGATGAAAAATTGCCTCCATAATGGCAACAAAAGGGAATGGTAAGAAGTTAAAAAAAGAAAAAGCAGTGCAAAGAGAAGATGGCAGGGATGGTATCCACATGGGAACCTTTCTTGGGGGCATCTCTACCCTGATGCTCTAAAGGATCATAAGCCTCATCCAATTTTAAGAGTGATTGTGAATGTCAATCAAATTCAGATCATAAAACAAAAGCAGGAGAAAGATACTCCCAGCTCCAAAAGCAGAAGGCACAAAAATGACATTCCAGCCCCAAACCTCACAGGCTGGTAACTACAGCATTATTAAATGTACAGCAGCCCCCCCTCCAAACTATCTGATAAAAGCTGTGCTAAACTGACACTCAGCTTGGGAAGAGGAAGAAAGGAGGCACTAGCAGGAGCACAAAACACTACTGGAGTTCTGCTCTCTTGGGACAGTAAAGGTACCAGAGATGATGGCTGAAATAGGAGGTAAATACCAGAAACCAGTGTTTCATTTCTACATGGGAGATGAAAAGCATGTCTGAATTTTGTAAAAAAATCTAAATATGTTTTAAAAATAAGATTTAAAAAGTAAAACAAAATAAGGCTGTTTTCATGAGTACATAAAAAACTGGTGCAAAATTTACACTTGAAGTTCTAAATCGTTTCCAGTTTCTGTCTTATATTCTGTCTTATGTTCTTATGTCTTAATGTCTAATATTCTTTAGCAAAAGTCTTCACCCAATCTATGTACTTTTCAAAAGTTTTTCAAAATATTTGCTTAAACCTAGTGATGAACTTGTTCTTGCAGAAGTTTTGTGCCAGCATCACATTCTGAGTTAGACAATCCAGACAGTAAATAAAAATGCTGTGTGGTCTACTTGTTAATCAAGACCATCTGGATTTTAAGTTGTGAGTAGTTACATTTACCCACCTTTGACAAACTCAGAAACTAGAATTCATTTTCCAGAGTCTACGGGGAAAATGTTTTGAATGTGACCACTGCAAAACCAAAAGGGTGGCACAACTCATTTAAAGAAGTCATGAGTCTGGAGTTTGTGTCAGGCTACTCTTGCATGGCAGCATCCCCTTTCAGGATCCAATCTTCCACCTATTTCAGAGACCACAGAACTACAGGAGTGAAGGCTGCTACTACACAGCTACTACTGCTGTGCAGTAGGTGTGACTACACTCTCAAACTGTCCTTGCTGCAAACACTCATCCAAATCAGATCTGGTACTCTGCATATGCACTTGCTGTTCCCACTCCTATGATCCAATATTTCTCAAGGAGAAAGGCAGAAACAACCTTAATATGCCAAAAGGGTTAAAAGCACACCTGTGTATACACACAGCAACCCACAGCCAACTGCTGTAATTCTATCAGCTGAACAGAGTTGCCTGGGAGAGATGAGTTTCAGACAGAGGCATTTAATAAAAATAACAGGCATTTCTGACCTACCTTTGATGGTAACAGTCTCCAACCCCCATGTCAGCCATGTCATCAGCCTCTTGCTGGCAGCTCCCGAGGCATCTCGTGTTGCAGGCACTGCCATGGCTCACACAGCGAGCACGGCTCCCCAGATGTGGGGGCCAAACAAAATATCACGTCCCACAGAGTGGGTACATTGCTGTGTCCCACAGAGTGGGTACAGGTAGGGTTCCCCAGAGTGGGGATCAACCTTTTTAAACCTTTTTTGGGGTCAATCTTTTTTAACAACCTATTCGACGAGATTAAGTTTGGGAATTCTCTGCGCGGTACTCAGGAGTAAGGTTATTACCCAGGAGGTTTGTGTGAAAACACAACTTTATGTAAAAGTAAGATTATAAAGCATGTGAGATTACAACTAGCAGGATTATAAATGATGGTGCTTTCAAAGCAATGGATTACAATTTAGTAAAACTTAGGGAAGTTGTCAAAAGAACAGGTTACCACTAACAAAACTTAACAAAGTTAGAAACTGTGTTACCCTCATCTTCTGAGATAACGTTAGAAACAGAGACACAGAGAGAGAGAGGAAGAGACAGGTAAAGATAAAGATAAGATAAAGATAAGGAAGAGATAGAGAAGATATCACCACCCTTGGATCCAGTGATGATCTCAGTAGGAAGTTTGGGTCCTTGAATGGTGGACGCGCATCCCGAATTTCAAGTGTGCCTCTTTTATGCCACCTGACCCCACCTTTTTGGGGGGGGCTTTGGCATATCTTGCAAAGCCAGGTGTTCACTTGGACCCCTCCAGATAGGATGGCACAGCAATAACCCTTATTTCTGCACATGGGCCCTCTCCAGTGGCCTTACCTGAGGCACACACAAGATGTCACTCTGCCTCTGCAGGGTGCAGGGTGCCTGCCCCTGTCCTTTATCAAACAAGGACAGTGTCCTGCCTGTCAGGGTGGCCATCAGACAGAGCTCCCCTTGCAAGGCCAGTGTTCAGCTTATCGGGATGGCCACTAAAGAAGGGGCTGCTCTTGTGGGAATAGGGCCCTGTTTATCAGGGTGGTTACCCAAATGAGGGTCTCTCCTTGAGAGAACAGAATACAGATGGGTTATCAAATGAGGCCTCCACTCAAGCACAGTGCCCACTCTGTCAGGGTGGCTGTTTTGAGACAAATATTCTTCTCAGGTTTCTACACTGACTTTGACAGAAGTTTAACAAGCAGAAGAAAAACCTTCACGACTGGCAGAAGGGGCTGAAACTGAAGCCTTGCTCCTATCACACTCCGTAAGTGGACCACTTGAGTCCTGATTACATGCATCCTGCATAAAATAGCAACTTTAAACCTAATTGTTAAAAGACCTGAGGGGGAAGGCAGGGGCAGCTTGCAGCAGCTGCCAAACACTGGGCACAGAAAAATTTTAGAGGGGGCTTAAGGTTGTCAGTAACTCCCTATGGCCAGAGTCCCCCCATGGGCTCCTGATTCAGCTCTTGTGCCCCAACATCTCACCTAACCCTATGGGATTTCCAGGTTCTGGATCCAGCAGCACCTTCTGTGAGAGTCACTGTATACCTCCTGATAACACCCTCTGATCTCATAGGTCACACGAGAAGCAAAACGACATTCATGAGCATCACCGTATCCCTTTGCCTCCCTACAGCTAAATAAGGGGCACAGCAGCAGGGAGCTATTTAAAGAAAGCCAGCATAACCAGCAGACCTTGGAGGAGAGACCTTTCATGTGCATACACCACTGCTCCCCCCCAAAAAAGAGCACCTCCAATGGGAGGATTTGGCAGCACTTTACCAAGTGTTGTTTTCACACACAGAGGAAACACAGAGGTGTGACAAGCACAAACACAGAAGGCCAAGCTGCACAACAGTTTTCAACAGCTTGGCCAGGTTTATCCAGTGTATCCCTGGCAGCAGTGAGACTTTCATGTCACCTGTAAGAAGCACCTGGCAGCTCACTGTGTGTTCTGCCCCCTTGAACTGCAGCACAACTGGTTGCTGAGTCTCCCCTCTCCCACTAAAAGCTTTAAGGGACCCACATCATCTTCTCGTGACATTTCTAAAAAGAAAGCACCCATCAATGCTATGGAAGAGCCCAAGTCCATAGACAACATGGAGCTGAGCACCATGATGGTTAGAAAGCTGGGCCAAAGGTACAGTGTCAGTCACAGGGGATGCTACTGCTGGGCTGCCATAAGGAACACTCCGCCACCAGACACTGGAGCCTCAAACCCCCAACCTCCAGAGCAAAGTTTCAGCTCCATTTTTCCACGTCAGTTCTCTACAGACAGACACATTTTACACATGCTCAGAAACACCCTCCTAATGATTAATGAGAAAGGAAGAACTCATCAGATATTTAGGCTCATCTGTGTCCACTCAGACAATCACAGTACAGATTATATTTGAGATATTTGTGTACATCTCTTTCAGAGCTTAAAAAGCCTTGACAATACTATTTAGATCCTTAAAACAGTTTTCTGAGATATACACAGCACAACTGGTCACACAGGAGTGTAGTTATAGCCCTCTCTCCCTGAAGAATTAATGATTCAAAATGCACAAGTATTACCTGAAACCTACAGTATCCATAAATCCACATACTTACATATGGACATAGAAACAGCTGAAAAATTTTAGTTCCTACAACACTGTTCTCAATGGGCTGTCTTAAGTTTTTCATGTGACTGAGCTACATACTAAAGTTCTAACACAACAGCAAGACTCATGCATGCAATTAGAAACCGGGGTGTTCTGGTGGATCAAACACATGGACATTTAGTAATATTTAAGCAAATGCAGACCACACAATTGGCAGAGACAGGTTTCAATGACAAGGGCAGAGAATGTATGATCACTCGATGATGCTCACAGCTCAGAGCTTCAGGCCTTGAGGGTTAACCATACCTCCAGTCATTGAGAAGAAGTCTTACTGATAGCCAAACAGAAAAAAGAAGTCTAGATTGTGACAGCAGCAGATTTCTTAAGAACAGATAAGATCATTAAGTTTTGAGAGGTTTCAAGCTAAGACCATCCCTAATAGAAATCAGCAAAACTTAACCCCTATCACATTAAACCTGGTGATTTTTCTTTGGCCTTTAGATCCTGGTCTAACTAAGACCTTCTGGAGCAGTTTATGTCAAAAATAAGAGGGCAGAAAAAAGTGAAAGAAAAGAATTTGATGACCCATAAGTCACAATGAAACCTTCCAGGCAATGCAGGTATGTGGGACTGTGCCATGTACTTTGTTATGGTTTAATTTAGTGTTCTTTGCAAGTCTGAAGTCACTCCACCTCCAGCAGATTAAATGGGACCCCAGGAAGACACAGTTCTTTTTAACTGGGCAGTAATTTAACTCCTTTGCTCCACACTCCAGGGTACAGAGCAGAAGGGAAAGGCAAGGAATCTCTGCAGCTCACTGACAGGCTGGGGGGCCCTGAAGCTGCAAAAATCCCAGTTGCCCAAAGAGGCACCAAGGGGATTTTATCCCATGTAGTGTGAGAGAGTGTGCAGAGATTAACATTTTATGCAGTGCCTAATGTCTGGTTTTAACATTACACAGTACCCCTCTCCAGGCCCATCAGCTAGAGCTCTCCTTGGTAAAGAACCCTTCCTGGTGGGATCCAATAGGCATACTCTGCCTTAACCACAGCCCTTGCCAAAGGATCTGGGGAATGGGAACAAGGTGCAGCCCTGCTCAAATGTATTTTGGTCACATTTAACCAGGCACTTGAATTTCAGAGCCTGGTTACTCAATGATCTATAAGCTGATGCTCATGCAGAGGAAACGGAGGTGCCAAAATAATGATCTATAAGCTTTACAGGACAGTGGAAAGCAAACTGCAAAGAGCATTTGGGTAACACTATTTCTTCCTCCTCAGGGAACGACAGTGGGGGGGGGGGAAGGGGGGAAGGGGGTGAGCTGCCTGAGTGTGAGCTGAAGACAGCCCCCAAGAAAGAGCTGAGAACATGCATGCCTGCACAGAGCTACTCCCCCATCATCACCTCTCCCAGGGCAAGGCAGGGGGGTGACGAAGATGCTCCTGGGCTCTCCAAAAATGCCTTGTATGTCTCCCTGCTGGTTGCTGGGGGACACTGACATCGTCTGGGACAGAATTAGAAACCCTGGAGCAGGAGGGCAGTGAGGCACAAGTGCTAAGTCAGCTGTGGGCTATATGCAGCACACCAGTTGGTGCCTTCTTTACCCTTCTTCAGATGCTCATTCCTCTGCCTGCTCCCTCAGCATGGATTGACTTCAAGCTAAACTTCCTGGAGGCTGCTGCACGGTCCTCACTGCATTCAGGCTACCAGCACCTTACACAGCACTAGAAGGAACCAAGAGGCAAATCCTGCCTCCAAAATGCACCCATCACCTCCTTGAGCCAACAGAGCCCTTCATTTGTGCACACAATGCCACCTTTGTGCCCTTAGACAATGCTCTCTCCAGCATTCATCCATGTACACTTGCATTTTTTCCTGCTGACATTGCAGCCACTCAGCCTTCAGAAGAACATAGTAAATATTTAAAAGCAACAGGTGTCAGATGAGTTGATCACAGGCAAAAGAACCTGACAGACAGCTGAAATCATAGAAGATAAGTGGGCATGGCACAGGAGAAAGGTTCCAACAAGAGATTGTAATAGGTTGACTGTCCTTAGGTATGTGCAAACACTGTCTATATTCTCAGAGCTACACACCTGCTCTGAAAGCCGTCTTATCAGATCCTTCTGAAGTGACCACTAACACTTCCCCTGGTGCTTGACCTGGTGTCCTATGATGAACACACCATCAATTTCACAAAACAAAGCAAGGAAACCACCTTGCAGTGGCCCTTTTGATCATAGAATAGTAGAATATAAATTAGTATGATCTTGTCCAAAAACATTTCTTCTTCTGTGGCCTCCTAAAGCAGCCCTCTGGCTGAGCAGTGTAAAGCTTTCCAGAAGGAAACCATTGGCCTAAGTTCCTCTGAGCAAAATTACCCTGGAAGAAGTGTGTTTTACCTTCTCACTCCTGTGTAACACTTGCAGACATACTGTGTCTAGCAGATGTCCTTGGGCAGTCATTACAGCACATGTGGCTTGGTGGACATATCAAAAGTGTAAAAGGAAAATAAAGTCCCCAAGAGGATAGTGAAAAAACAAGTACCTTGGGTTTAAGTTACTGGGAAAATGGGAAGTTAATTGCATTTTCATGCATTTTAGAGAGCAAAAGGCAAAGCACTCAGAGGAAGATAATTGTGAAACAGAGTAGAACAGCAGTGCTCACACTTTCTTCTAATCACTCCTGAAATTCTCCCCTGAAATATGGGAGATCTGGTCACCCACTTCTCTGCATGGACTTAAACCATTGCCTCCCTACTCCTGGAGGAGGGCCCGACTCCCTGGGCTATAGGAAACTCAAGACAGAGGAATTCCATTGAATCTGGACCAGGAAGGCAGAGATTTCAGAGTAATTGCACAGGGAATGCAGCCCAGCACAGCAACTCTCCCTTCACCTCAGGTGCCACCGCTGTGTCACCGCTGTGTCACTTTAGCCTGAAAAAAGGAAGAGACTTCTCTCTGGATGGAAGGCACACTTCCATTCAATTACTTCAACTAAATGCATAAAATGTTTTGTGTCAGCCAGAACTGCATCCTCATCAGTTAAACTATGATGTTAAACTAAACCAGCCAAGCCTTGAGCAGCTGCCCCCTGTTCGAATGGGCAGGACTCACAGCACAGTTTCCAACCAACAGCTTTTTCACAACTGGATTTTCCAGGGCCTTGTGAAATCTGAAGCTCTGCCACAGTTCATTATGCTTCCCCTTGACATGGATTCTCCTGCAGGACAGAGGGATCCATGCTCTCCCCAGGAGTAGTGCACCCAGCCAGGCAGATGCCAGAAGTAATTCACATTCCGCAGCTGCTGCCGCTTTCCCTTAGAAGTGGATCTCATCAAGTCCCAGCAAGCATGAGGGAAAGGCTGGGGGTTTGCTCTAGTATTCCTGATCATTTTTAGCTGCTGCTAGGAATGGAAGAGAAATCCTCCTGCTGCAGCCACTGGACCCAGCTCTGGAGCCCAGGGTGAGATGGTAGGATACTGCCAGAGACCTGTGAACATCAGCGCCCATGCAAGAGCACAGGGATACATCTCCTCTGCATCACCTGGGATGACTTTGCTTCCCAGGGACAGACCCAACATACTTCCAGAGATGTCTTGGGAGAAATCAAAGCTTACAGGCAGATAAACCTGCAGTGTCTTTCCCAAGCTCAGAAAACTGACTGGACCATAATCCTTAACACAGCAATTGAAATAAAGACCTTCCTTCCTCATCTTCTCATCCGATAAAAACACCATTATTTTGTGGCAGCTCCTCAAAAAAACACCTTTTCTGGCAGCATGAAGCATGTCCAAACACATCTGCAGTCTTAAGCCACACTAAGCAGAGCCATCTTTAGGCTCATGCTTCATTTTTGAAAGCCTGTCTTCCTCTTAAAATATCTTTCAGGCTTATTTCATCTTCAGGTGAGTGTTGAAAGGATTATACCATCTGGTTCTTGAAATTACTTAAATGTTCTCATAGATGTAAAGGTGCATATGAAGTATTTTAAGCTATTTCCACCAAGTTAGAACTCTAGGACCCATTTTGCTCTGGTGGATTTTGCAGAAGTTTGTGCAATGTAAAACATCAGCATCACTGTAGATTCCCACATCAGGCCCCTCAGGGATGACAGACTGTAGGCTTCTACTGACCTACAGAGGTGCAGGAGAAGGTGCTCACCTTATCAGGCAGAGCAAGGATCCCTCCATAAAGCACCTTGAAGGCAGCCAGCAGAGCTCCTAAATGACAGGCTCTTTGTTCCAAAGCATTCACAAAACTAAAGGCAGAAAAAAGAAAAAGACATCATCTTGCGTGGCCTGTGTTCTCCAAAGCAGCGACTGAACCAAAGCTTCTAATTGTATGCATCAGTATAGGTCTTTCTTGCTCGAGGTCATGGGCTGTAGCAAAAGAACTCTGATCACAGGTTTTCTTACATTAAAATACACCTTAAGCCACTATCCATCTTTCTTTTTTTTTTTTTTTTCTTTTTTTTTTTTTTTTTTTGGTATGCATTTTTTGAGTTTACCTTCTTTCAAATACATTAAACTAAAATGCAAGTGCTTGGATACCCCACCAGATTTTGGGTCCAAAGAGTCTCTCCTGGACTTTAGGCTCTAAAAGTCTAACTACAAAACACTCCACAGTATAGTTCATGAGACAGACACAAGAAGGGTCCCATAAAGAGCCTTGCAATTACTGGCACAGAACTTCTGGAGTCTGGAGAATAAATGGGAAGAAGGCTGCTGGACAAGAAAGGAAAAATTAGTCCCAGACTTCTTTGCAAAAAACTTCAATCCTACTGACCTGGGGGAACCATGGAGGTTGAAAGAGTCAGAATCTCTTTTGCTGCACCAGAAAAAATCTCTTGAAAATAGAAAATCCATCTTCTGAAATCTGTGTATCCTGGAGAGTATGGGCTACAGAGATGTCCATCCGGAGATGGATGACCATCAGGAAACTGATGGACAGGAGACGCAGGATGGGAAGACAAACAAGGTGAAAACAGAAGTGCCTCCTTTGTCTGATGGCAAGTTTTCAATCATAAATATGCTACAAAAAGAAACCTTTTGTGTGGGAACACATAACATCCATCTGATCTCCATTCTAGCAGGACATAGGTTATCCCTAGGATAGGAAAAAGAATATCAAAGAACAAGATTAAAGGAAGCAATTGTCATTTTTAAACAGTCTTAACATGACAGAAAGGAACAGTAAGAACAGCTGAAAGCCACTCAGGGTATGGTAGAGATGCCTTGGCTGAAGATTCTGCAGTGTTTTCCATATCTGTCTGCTTTATTTTTAAACACCCAGAGCCTTTGCTTGATCAACACTTCCTTGTAAATGAAGGAAGCAGAGGAGGAGTGAGGGGCTGCAGGGAGAGAGGCAAAGTTGGAAATTGATGATCTTCCCAACCATGAAAGTCAAAATTCCTACTTGAAACTGAATCCTTCTGGACTTCTACACAGGCATGGGGGGAAAGGGGAGAGGAGGAAAGAAAGGAGATTTATTACTTAAGCAGAATTGAAATTCTGGTGAGAAAAACGATCATTCAATCCATGCCCAATGCAGATTTAAAACTGGGTTTGTTATATTTCCCTCTTCTTCACCTGCATTTAAAAACCAATAAAAAAATAAAGGGGTGCAAGTTGGGGTCTTTAAAGAGGGGGAGAAAAAGCCACCGAAGTCTCTTGATCTTATGAAGCCCTGGACTCTTATATTCCATTTATAGCTCGAGCTGGAATGACATCCCCCTTGATTAGCAAGCTGTCCAATCCAGCTGCATGTGTCAGGACTGTACGAGGCACTAACTGAAATATATATATGCCCTTATAGAGTTTTGTACATCGGGTCCACCTCCAGGGCACAGGCTGTAGCTCATTCTGACCACTGCTCCTCTCCTGGGAATAACTTTCAAGGGTTTGAGGTTGTTTTTTTTAAAGTTTTTTTTTGGGGGGGCACCTTTCCTTTCAAGTATAAGCAACACAAAATGGCACCAAAGAAGGATGTAAAGAAACCAGCAGCAGCAGCAGCACCAGCACCAGCACCCGCTCCGGCACCGGCACCAGCACCAGCACCCAAAGAACCCGCAATCGACCTCAAGAGCATCAAGGTAAAGGGATGAACGTGTGCTGATCACAGACCCAAAGCACTCCCAAATGGGAAAGTCAACAGGGTCCTGGCTGAGACCTGCAGTGAAACGTTGAGTGTGTTTGGTTCCGGTTTGGGGACTGCAGTGCAATGAATGAGTAACCTCAGCCCATGGACTTGTTGACCTGCCTGAGCTTTTGGTTGTTTTAGTAGCTGAAGGGGTGTAAGGCATGGTGCATGATTTAACACAAGAGTGAAGCCTGGTGATTTCAATAGTCATTTGCAGTGTGACTCTCAGACCTTTTACCAAATCGGGGTCAATCTGACCTGTTTGGTAAAGCTAAATTTAAAAGAAAAAAAACAAACACCCCGTGCCCCCCCCAAACAAACAAACAAATAAACAGGAAAACAAACACTAAAGTAAGTGCATCAGGAGAGGAAAGGGTTATTGAAACTTGAAATGCAATCTTTTTGCATACTGCTGCACTAAGCTAGACCTTATTTTGCTGCTCCCCCACAAATTCCTTTCCAAATTTTTACAACCACCCGATGACCCCTTTGGTTATGTGTTTTGAGATCAGCATGGCTTATCTTTAAAAGCAGAAACAAACTGAAACAGATTTAAAGAAAAAAAAAGACAGTGAAAAAAAGAAGAAAAAAAGGATCTGGCAGTTTAATCGATATTCTTTTTATTTGCATTGTACAACAATCATGGACAGATTATGAGCTGGAAAGCCATGGATAGAAGCATTTCAGGTTATTCCCTCTCATCTAAACATTTTTAGCTCAGATTTTTTGCAATTTGCTGCAAATTGAAAGCAACAAAGAGTACGAGCTTTCCAGAGGTTTTCCTCTGACTGCACTTCCAATAGATCCCATCCTGTCTTCAGACCTCATGCCAACCAACACCACAGATCATTGCCTTGACCCTTTGAAAAAAATTCCTCCACGTTGGGATATTCTTTACTTATGAAAGAGGAGAGGGAGGTTAAGTGGTTAAAGAGATGAAGAGACAGCACAATTTCTCTGGGTAGGACTATAAATAGTTATTCTCCACCTACCTCACAAGCTGATTGGTCCAAAGACCGATTTGCTTAATTCTACATAAGGAATCATGCCAATTATAGAGAAAAGAAGAACTACAAAGGCTCTTGATAAAAGGGATGGGATGTCGTGTAGAAAGACCCAGACAAGGTTGAGAATTGGGCTTGTGTGAACCTCATGAGGTTCAAAGAAGGACACATGCAGGGTCCTGGCACATGGGTCAGAGCAGCTATTGCTATCCAATACAGGCTGAGGGATGAAGGGATTGAGAGCAGCCCAACATAAAAGGACTTGGGGACACTGGCAGATGAAACGCTGAATGTGAGCTGGCAATGTGTGCACTCACAGGCCAGAAAGACAGAAATGTCCTGGGCTGCATGAGAGGGACGTGGTCAGCAGGTCAAGAGAGGTGATTCTGCCCCTCTCTTCTGCTCTGGTGAGACCCCACCTGGAATGCTGCATCCAAGTCTGGGGTCCCACAGCACAAGAAAGAGATGGGACATTTAGACTTTGTCCAGAGAAGGGCCACAAAAAAGATCAGGGGGCTGGAGCACCTCTGCTATGAATAGAGGCTGAGTTGGGGTTGTTCAGCCCGGAGAAGAGAAGGCTTCAAACAAACCCTATTGTAGCCCTTCAGTACTTAAAGGGGGGCTACAAACAAGATGAGAACAAACTTTCTGGCAGGGCCTGGTAGTGACAAGACATGGGGCAATGGTCTTAAACTAAAAGAGAGTAGAGTTAGACAAGATATAAGAAAGAAATAATTTTCAATAGAGTGATAGAACACTGGCACAGGTTGCCCAGAGAGGTGGTACATGCTGCATCCTCAGAAACATTTGAGGTCAGGTTGGAAAGCGCTTTGAGCAACCTGATCTAGCTGAAGATGTCCCTGCTTACTGCAGGGGGGTTGGACTACATGACCTTTAATGGTCCCCTCCAACCCAAACTATTATGTGAATGCTGTTTCAGACATAAAGTCCCCAAAATTATGACCCATTGACTGAAATTTCTTGAAGTTTACTTTAATTTTTACAATCAACAGTCAGTACTTTTCTGAAACAATATGTAGATTCCCATAGGACTGAAGATGAGCACATTGGCAAAGCAAAATAAGTGTAAGAGGAAAAAAATTTTGAAATACTTGGAGTGATCATAGTAAAGCCTACATGAAAAGCCCACTGTTCTTAAGAATGCTGTCTGAAAATTAGATTAGATCTCATATTTCACTCTCTCCAGAAATTAAGGGGAATGTAAGCTAGATTTCCATCTAAATAATTTAATTTGATTTGTTAGCTTTCTATGTCCAGTTCATTAGGAGAAAATAGAATTTTCAATTCCAGTGATCCCAGCTAATCTATCTCTATATAAATAGACTTCATAGTATCCAACCAGCTAAAAAATGATAGGCTGCAGTCTGAGGCATTTCTGCAGTTCACACCTTTACCCAGACAGATCTTTTTAATGGAAGGAGATATATAGTGCTAGCACAGAGAGAACAGTTCAGGGTTTTTTCCATATTCAGATGATAAAGAGTATAGTCTAAATCCTCTTTGTTTTGAAAGATAGGATCAGACAAAATATTTTCCTCTTTGAAGGGGAGGAAAAACTGGGGTAGCAAGACAAAATATTCTTTTAGCAGTAATGGCAGCACAGAAGCATTACTATTCCTATTTGCAAATAGATGAAGATATGAGCAGCATGATGAGGTTACAGGACCACCCACCCCCCTGCCCTGCATGCTTAGCACAAGCATCTATCTTACTTGATTCTATATCACCACCACATTAGGAAGAAATTCTTTCCTGTGAGGGTGGTGGGACCCTGGAACATGTTGCCCCAGGAAGATATGGCTGTCCCCTCCCTGGCAGTGTTCAAGGCCAGGTTGGATGGGACCTGGAGTAACCCTGTCTAGATGAGAGGTGTCCCTGCCCATGCAGGGGGTTGAACTGGATGATCTTTAAGATCCCTTCCAACCCAAACCATTCCTTGATGATTACTACAAGTATCTCCTCTGCTCTTCCTTACCAGGAGAGGAGCAGAATGCCCCAGAGGTGCTGCAAAGGGGGATGGAAACCTCTCCCCCCCCAGCAGGGGAGTCCACCCAGCCACCCAGACAGTGCCACAAGGTGATGCAGAGGCTCATGCAGCCCCCAGGGGTGACAGGTGACATATGTCCCCTTGGTCCCTGACCTTCCCCTCTCACCTGGGGCCCCACATCAGTCAAGGGTTGCCCAGGCAAAATGTGGCAGCTCCAGTGCTGGGCTCTTCAAGAAGGCAGCAGAACAACAAATGGTGCCTTTCATCCTGCCTTGGAGCAGGGACTGGGTAACCTCCCAGGGTCCCAACCAGCCACTCTGGGTAATCCTTTTTCACCCTTTGAGAGCTCAGGCAGTGAAGGAAACAAAGCCTTCCCACAAGTGATTTGCCTGGTAGATGTGGCAGAGTCAGGAACTCTCAAAATTGTCTGAGTCTTAGCCCAGTTTCTTAATTAGCATTAATTACTCTTCAATCCTTTCATTCAGCCACAAAGTCTCAGCATGGGAAAAGGCACAGCACCATTTTCAGCATAACTTGAGCCAAAGAGTGCTTAAAACTAAGCTGAGTGAATGATTCTGTCCTGGGGTCTTTTAGCAGTGGTTTTCTATGTGTGGAGTCAAAGCCTCCAGCACCTTGAATGAGGGCATCCAGAAGGCTCCCCTCCACCCTTCAGGAAAATTAGTGGCTTTATCAGAGCTTGCTGCTAATGAGAGGTGATTGAGAATGCCAGGCTACAGTGCCAAAAAGATTTGGGGAGTCACACAGCAGGCAAAGACAGAGAAAGCTTTTATAGAGACATCCAAGCCCCTTCTCACAGCTAGAGCTGGATTGGGTAGGGGCAGAGCTGCCTAGTGAGGGTTTGCAGCAGCCAAATAAAGCCACATTTGGCAGCATGCTTCATTTTAAATTGGCATTGGAGACCATAATATTCTCCAAAATAAACAAGTAGGTGGTTTATAAACATGGGTAGCGATTAATTTTTTGTGGTACCCTTCCTGTCAGATGCCCTGCTTGGAAGATCTTCAGAGAATTTGGTTTTCTGAGTCTTTTGGGGCACACACTCAAAGCTGGTATGGGGTTTTCTATTTTTGAGCACAAGCTACTGACTATAAAACTGAGTAACAGGAATACCTAACTGATAAAGAATAAAAATCTCTAAACTCTATTCTTTCCCAGCTCACCTTATGTTACAGGACTACAGGAAGAGAGACAAGGCAGGGAGGAAGAATTTGGGTTTAAACAGAAATGTAAAGACACTTTTGTCCCCAGGCAGAAAACATAAAACTCAAATCTGTTCTGTACAACCCTTTCCAGACCAAATTTATATTCCCAATTTTCCTATTACTAGCATGGCCTGGATTTGAACACTAGGTACAAAGGCTAAAGACTAAATCATAACTGAGAAGAATAGAACAGGGTGATGGAGGAATCTGAGTCACCACCAGGAAGCAACCAGGATTAAAAGCAAACTGATTATATGGGTCATTTTCTTCAGAGATGCCCAGGAATTCTGTAGTTAAAACTGTGGTCAGGGAAACTCCCAGAAAGAAAGCTCATCTGTTTTGTCAGCTTCCTTCTGCCTCTCATGCTGAAGGAGAAGAAACTTTGAGTTTACAAATATCACTACTGTGGGTCTGTGTCTGCAAGAACTGGGACTGGACACTAGTGATGGGGATGTCTCATGCTTGGTTTTGCAACTGAGGCAGTGCGAAATGGATAAACTTCATGTTGTCTAGATTGGTTGAACTCCATCCCTACCAGCAACAGGAAAAATGTGAGATTTTTTTTAACTGGAAATCTGAGGGTTCTTCCCAGCACATGCAACCAGTCCTTGGATTTAGCCCAGGCTCATGGCATTAACTGGGATTGGGTTGAACTGGGTTTTGGGATTTGGGTGCTGTAGTTGCTGAGATCAGTGCTTCACAGGCTTCTGCTCTGCAGATGGTGATCTGAACACCTGGCCATTTTCTTCAGAAATACGTGTAAATATCCTCTGTCAAGCAGATACAGAGATTGGGATCTTGCAAGTATCCATGGTGTAAGTGATGTTCAGTTAACTACATAAGGCTTCCTTTGTTGGTATTTTCAAGACTGAAATCCCAGCACATCAATTATGCCATGGCTCAATTGCAGATAACCTACCTACATCTTTACAGGAGAAAATAATTAAAAGCTATCAACTATTGAAGACTTGACAAGGTCTTGTGTAACTGTGTGATGCATGACAAAGCCTGCTGCATGGAAACAAACCTGTGTGATCATTTGTTTTTAAATACAGAGCTCTTAAGGCATTAAAAAGTGTTTCTCCTTGTGTCCTTAATTCTTATTACATTCACCACGCAAGTTGGGCATCACTGAGCAGACATTGCACTGGATATATCCAGAGAGAGAAACTCACTAAAATGCACTGACAGAAAGCTGCTGGGCTGGAGGGCAGGCAGGGCTGCAAATGTCAGCTGAAGCACTCAGAATGCTATTACAGAGCAGACTCCACGTGAAGCTGGTGAGATGAGAACAGGAATTCTAACAGTAGCTTTGTTCATTGTGCTAAAGGCTTTATGAGGGATCAAAAGGTTTTTGCCTTCAGGTTACACCTGATCCAGCTCCAGAGACAACCCCAGGAAGATTCTCTAGGACTGATGCACCCATTGCACAAGGTCCCAAGTGCTCTTTCATGTAGAAAGGGGACAGGTGCAAGTATGACTTAGCCTTCAGAAATACAGTGGTACCTGTCTGACACCATCCAGACCAGCATCCTGCTACTGCTTTGACCACGGCTCCATTCTGGACCCACCCCAGCTAAATCCCTTGGGCATGGGAACCCCATCAGTGGTGCCAGACCCACCTTGGTGGCAGTAGCTATTTTACTGCACAGACAAGACATGACACAAAGGTGTCCCAGAAGAGGTAACCTGGACATCAGACTCAGATAAACACCAAGACATCCCACTGGGACAGTGTTTAAAAGCAGAAGGAAAAGCAAATAGAAACGCCACTCAGTTTTCTTTGCAAAGTTTTCAGAACTTTGCCTCCTTTTCTTCCTGAAGTGGTGTTGAGCAAGGCTTCCTTCAAAAGCAGGGACGACAATAAATGTTCAGCAATTTTTCTAACCTAAAAAAATTATTAAAAAACTTGATTTTTATTTTTTTACAAGATTCTTTCTTAGTAATTTACACGTCTGGCAGCATTTAGAAGATACCCATAGGCTTTGGGGCATCTGAGGAGTTACAAACTTTGGCAGAAAGTGGAATTCAAAGCAAATTACAGAGTGTAACATTTCAAGAGCAGATCTCACACAGGAAATTCAAGTGTTAACAGTTGTGTGGGAATGCCTTTCTCCCACAAACTAATAAAAAAAAAAAAAAAAAACCCAAATATTTCTGAAATACTGCTTTAAACCCCCTTTGAGCACAGAGAGCTTGTGGCGGATAGTAACAAGATATTTGTTTGTCTTACATAGGGCAAGAAGAAGGTGACCAATTTAGCCAATGACAAGTAAAGAAAGAAGTTTTCTGTAAGGAGATCTGAAACAACCAAGCTGGAAATCCACCCCCACTTCACTGAGGTGTTAGTCCATCCTATACCCATTGCCAAAAAGCACTTTCAACTGCCTGGTTTACCACATAGCATTTGAATGTCAAATAGCAGTTTAAATAATGTTAATACTCTGTCACTGCCACTGGGAGGCATGTTAAAACAACAAATCCCATCGAGAGCTCACTCCAGAGCCTCACATTTCTTTCCACAGCCCCTTCATTACACAAAACTAAACACAATTAGGAAAGGGACACCTTTACAAATGAATAGAACAGACTACTTTGTCTGAAAGAGACCTGCAACAACGATGTAGTCCTACTGCCCAACCACTTCAGGGCTGACCAAAAGTTAAAGCAGGGTTTTAAGGATCCAAATGCCTCTCAAATGCTGACAGGGTTGGGGCATCGACCAACCCTCCAGAAAGTCAGTTCCATTTTTGGACCACCTTCTCAGTAATGAAATGCTTCTTAGTGTCCAGTCTGAGCTTCCCTTGATGCAGCTTTGAACCATTCCCATTTCATTGCCTGACATTTCAGAAGTGCTCAGTAAGGGATCAGACAGGCTTATCTGAAAGTTTTTGCACCAATGTAAAGCAACTGAGAAGCTACTTTAGAAGTAAACAAACAGGAAAGTTACACAGAATGCGTAGGAGAAAAAAAAATATTATCTGCAGTTTAGTCCCTTAGACTCAAAGAGATCTTGAACTGTTCTTCCAAGCCCCGTGATACCTCACAGAGGCAATTTTCTCTCTTATATTAACGGTGGTCATTTTCATTCTTTACTTGTATTGCCAGGCAGCTCTGTTCTGAAAACAGAGCTCTCTTCCTCAAGGCCTCATCTGCTCCTACTCTTTCTCTACCTGATAAAAGACACGAGGCTAAAGTCATCAGGTTGTTGGTTCTTACTTAAATGAGAAATAGCTTCTCTAAAATCTGTGGCATCAATCACACAAGCTACCAAACTGGGGTGAGGGACAGGAGCAGAACAGACTGCTTTTCAGAGGGGGTTGAGGGCTGTGTAATCCTGCACTCAGTGATGTCTGCTTGAAAATATGTGCAGCTGCATTAACCAAGAAGCAGGCACTAATGGTGAACTGGTATCATATGAACTGCTGGAGGCACAATCTTATCTCCTCCCAAAAATAAAAAAAGAAAACCAGAAAAAAACAAACAAACAAACAAGAAAAAACAAAACAAAACAAAAAAAATCTAGTCCTCAATAGAAGTCTAACTATACAGTGAGTATCATAAGAGTCTCTCTAATTTTCTTCTCTCTGATTTTCCAAGACACCGGATATGTGCTCAGTCTCTTCTATGTAGACAGAACGTTGAAATATCTGCTGATTATCTAATATAGGCCTAGGATTATTCCTTTCTCTGCAACTCACCCAAAGGGTAATGAGCAGATTGAGCAGCTGAATGCTTTAAACTCCCAGCAGTGTTTTTGCCCAGGGCTTTTCACCCTGTCTAGACCAGTAATGTGTTGGAAATTTGGAGTAAGAATTTGGAAATAAATATTTGTGTGGACTGGGTCTTCTGCTAAGCTGGTCTGCTAGGCAGACTTGCATACAACTCTGTCTGCCCCAAGTGTATTTAGCTGGGACCCAGTCAAAGTGCCTCTAGCTAGCAACAAGAGGAACAGAAGGTGCTCACTAACTATACAGGGAAAATCTTAAAAGAGAAAACAAGCAAACAAACATAAAAGAAGAAGAAAAAAAACAAACCCCATGACGCCAACCCCAAACACATCTTTTTCTTTGACACAGATAACATTCTGGACAATAAATTCCTCCATAAATAAGAGCTAAGCCAAGATAGAGTAATCCAAGTCCTTCTGTTCTTTCCATGTGTTGCAATTCCTTCAACCTTTCAGCAGTTCTGCTAGGGGTCATTTTTAAAGCCACACTCCATGAAATGTCACTGTCTCCCCTAAAGCTCTGAGTCACATCATGTCCTTTGACAATTCAGAGAACACAAAGGTCAGATCACTGATCTTCCTACCTTTTGAAGTTTATGAAAGCTCCTTACAGAGTCAACATTTTTACCTTTCATTTCTTTTAAGAAAATATTTTCTATACCTGGGCCATTTGTAGGTGCCCTTCCTTACTCAAAGCAAGGAGTATTTTAAGCCCACAACAGACTATTTGCTTCAAGCAGATGGCTCTTATTTCAGCTGAATGCAACATCCCTACTGGGATATTTCTCCCCACCAAAATTCTGTTTAATGAGCTTTTATTCAAGAAACAGTAATAAAATGAGGGTCTGATGTGGTGCTGTAGTATTTGCTCATCCAAAATCTGCCTAGAGTCTCATATTGTTAAATGACCAATCAGTCTATATGTAGATCCCTCCTTATTTCTATATATTTGATAGCCCATTCAAGCCAGATCACTAATCCAGCTACCAGTTTTCTATGCCCAAGACAAACGTGCCCTAGTTATTTTGTCTTTCACATTTAAAGCCTTTTGAGACAAATCTTGTTGCAGACAATCATAAAGCTTGTCTGGAAACAAGGAAAAAAAATACGTTCGAGAAAATTAATCAGAGCTTTCTATGTTTTATTTTTTTTTAATCTGGTTTTCAGGGGACCATTTCCCAGTTGCAGGCACTGGAGAGCAGGAGGTTGAGGGCAGAAGGAAAATTCCACAAAAGGCAACACAGTGCATTGACCCAGGCAACATTTCAACTCTGCCAAAGTCTTTAGAAAGCTCCTCTATTAATGCACTGGGACTGATGGCCAAAATCTATATTAGCTTTCCCACTGCCCAGCCAGTATTTCTCAGGAAATTTCACTGTGCTAAGCCTACATTAGCTCATTTAAACAAAAGCATCAACCCCCTTTTCTTTGCAACCCACTTGATCAAGGCTACACTTTGTCCTGAATACATCCTTATTCCCACAGGCTTAGAGACTGCAAGCAGCAGAAAAAAAAAAGTGAAGGATTAGCAGTGGAGTATTTTTCATTCTCAGTATATTTTCCAGGTATTTCTCAAAAAATGTGAATCATCTATTTGGGCAGAATGTTTTCTAGCTAAAATGGCAAGCTTAGAAAATTCTTTGTGGTTGTAACTTCAGTTTTTTAAATAGGAGGTAGAAGGTTAATGTTTCAAACACAACCAAATAATTGCAACCTATTTTGATCATTCAGTTTAAAACAAAGAAACAGACATATTTTTTAAAAATACCACAAAAAACCCCAAAACCACAAAAAACAAAAAAACAACCAAACAAACAAAAAAACCCCACCAAAACCCCCAAATATACAACAGTAAAGTTAAGTCTGCTTGGATTTCTTTCAGTGTCCTGAATACACTGAAATGAGACATTCACAAAATTATGCTTATCTTCAGGGTAACTGAAGTGAGCTAAGGAAAAAATTTCCCTCATAATAATAATCACATTTTGTCATTAGAAAATCAGAAGCAGTGAATGATAAACAAAGGAAATAAAGAGAAATTGCAGAAGGGATTCAAGTTTGGAAGAGGGAGTCTGCTGTTACACAACCATTCCCACCCAGGCTCCATTACTCTCCTGACCCAGATGTAGTGACAGGGAAAGGAAAAAGTTTGGAGCAAAGTGTTCTAATCAGTTTACAGTGTCTCACAGCATCAAATAAGGGATTTGCCCTGGGCTTGGAGGACACTACATTGTGGGGATATGGGACTAGACCTTTGTTACTGACAAAGCTGCTGCCTCTACCTCCTGCAACCTACCTGGTAATTTCCCATTTGTAATCTCACCATGACCCCTCCACTCTGCAGCCCAAAAAAGCAATTACCCCTTTTCCCCCCTGCAAACAGATCCTCCTTCCATTTTACAAAGCCTTTGGGTGTCTTAGCTTCTATCATGGCTGCTCCCTTGCCCTCACCATCACAAAAACCTCAGTGCCATCTCCTCTCACCACACCAGTGAGCTAGCTCACTGGCACCCTGTCTAACTCCAGCCCTAGAGGAAGGGTGTCCCAGAGAGCACAAGATACTGGGAATATGAATGTCCCACTGCCCTGCAGGGCACATCCACACAACAGCTGTTAAACCAGAAACACAGCTGTAACCAAAAGGGAGGTGATTCTGCTCCTCTACCCCACTCTCATGAGACCCTGCCTACACTACAGTGTCCACTTCTGGGGTCCCCAACACAAGAAGAGCAAGGAGTTGTTTGACTTAGTCCAAAGGAGGCCATGAAGATGCTCAGAGGGCTGGAGCATCTCTCCTATGAATTCAGGCTGAGAGAGTTGGGGTTGTTCAGCCTGGAGAAGAGAAGCCTCCAGGGAGACCTTATAGAGGCCTTCCAGTACCTGAAGGGGCTACAGGAAAGCTGGGGAGGGATTTTTTTACAAGGGCATGGAGTGATAGGACAAGGAGTAATGGCTTTGAACTGGAAGAGGGGAGATTTAGGTTAGACATTAGGAAGGATTTCCTTAGTGTGAGGATGGTAAGACTCTGGTGCAGGTTGCCCAGGGAAGCTGTGGCTGTCCCATCCCTGAAATTGTCCAAGGGCAGGTTGGATGGGGCTTGGAGCAACATGGTCTGGTGTTAGGTGCCCCTGCCCATGCAGAGGGGATGGAGCTACATGACATTAAGGTCCCTTCTAGCCCAAACCATTCTGTGGTTCTATTAAAATGCATGGATAATTTTCCCCTTAAAAATGTTCAAAATTTGGAAGACCGGTGCAGAGGAAGATCTTCACAGTCAGACACCACCTCCATCAATGGGCTAATCTTCTGTTGAACTCCATCAACTGGATCACACCTTGCAGAGAAGCTTCAGCACTACTCATCTAATGTTGAGTTCCACATTATCCATACAAAGCGCTTAGCAAAAACCAGTGAAGATACCAGGACCTGCTGCACACGTGTAACCTGCAAGCCACACGTAAAACCATGTGCTGGGCAAGCACACAGCACCTCTCACCCTCAGTGCTCAGTTTCCTAACTTTACAGCTTATTGGAGAAATAGAATCCTGCCCTATAAGAAAGTCTTGGAAAAGGAATATCGAGAAAACGAACCCAGAAAGTGCTGACATGAATCAAACTGCTTGCCACTCCCTACCCCTCTCCAGCCTCCTAAAAATAGCTATCATAAGATGTCCATCAAGACATGGAGCCTCCTGTCACTTTGCCCTAAGAAAGCTAAAGAACTCGCCAAGGGGAGGGACTGCTTCCTTCTGACACTTAATCCAGGCAATGATGTCAGCACCACCGGATAAATAAGGGGAAGAAAGTCCAGGAAAGCAGGACCACTCTCAAGACCTCTCAGCTAGTCCCTCCTGCCCGTCTGCTGCTCTGCTTTTCCAACTCTCAACCATGGTGGGTCCACCAGAAAGCTAAGAGTTAGCTGCAAGCCAGTGTATTTTACATAAGTAAATTGGGCTCCTCGCTCAAGTTAGTTCTAGTGGGGGGAAGGACAGTCCAGAAAACAGTTTGGGTTTGCTTGGCTTTCCTCCTTAAAGCTGCAGAACTGTGTGAGGTTTTCCAGTTAGCCTCAGGTTCTCCATTGGGTAGCAGTGGGCATGCAGCTCCTGTAGTTTCAGACAGAAAGGTTACAATTTGCTAGCACTGCCTGTTAAATTTTTATTATCTTTTTCTTTTTTTTTTTTAACTGGATGCTAGCTGCTGAGGTAGCAAAAGAAAATAATAATTCTTTTATATATGGGAGTATAGTTTAGTACTTTATGAAACAATGTACTGTCAAAAGCTTACTTGAAACACAAATTTTAAGGGATTGGTTTAATTTCTATGTTACTGTAAAAAAGATTAAGCAGTATTACTTCAAATGGTCTGAAAAAAAGGGGTCTCTACTAAAGCAGAAAATGATCCAAAGTCGTGTTAATGACTTCTTTGTTTGTTAAGAGAGTTTAGATTATTGTTGCTTCTAGCCACAAACCTGGTTTTCCCTGGGATGCAGTTTTTAATAGAATCTTTAAAAACAGACCTGCTGGTGCAGTTTTACAAGGGAAGTTGCTAGTTTAGATTGTCATGGCCTAGTTACATTAGGTGAGACAGATGAAAGTGCTCAGGAACTTCGTGTTATTTGCTTTCTCTCAGTGCATTTTCAGCAGTACTAGTTCTCTTTTTTCTCTCTTTTTCTTCCCAACTGCAGTCCTTCACTCCTGACCAAATTAATGGTAAGTGAAATAAAAGTTAAACTTCAAAAGGGGGAAGGAAGGGGCATATAATGGCTACCAACTGATAAATATTCACTAATCTTAACAGCTCTTTTGCTATCTGCATTACTTCTGCACATCTGACAAGTCACATTTTTGCTGTTTTAGAAGTTGACTCGTGGACTGAGCTGGATGCTTTAGAAAACAAACAGGTTCTCCCCCAGCCCCCCCTTCCTAAGTTATTTTTTGTGATTGATTTCCTTCCAACAGATCGAGTTCTCCAAGGAGCAGCAGGATGGTAAGTTACAAGAGAGCTGATGTGTTTTACATGAATGTGGGTTCAGAGAGGAACTACATGCTTAGAAGTTTAACCTTTACAAAAAAAGATGAGATAGGACTTCAGCTGGTATAAATCACCACACTCTTGACTTCAGAGGGACATTGCTGACTTATGCTGAACAAGAATCTGACCATAGATTTACATGTACTTTATTTGGGTGCTGAGAAGTTTATGCCATGGCATGAAGAGGAACATTTACAGAACATTTTTCCTGTTCTGGCCGTTCACAAGGACACTGAAAACTGCTCTTGCATTTGAGAGTCACAGGGGAAATAGGCAGATGGAGGACAACAACAGGAGAGAGTAAGCTGACAATGTAACTTAGCTCCAGTGACATTGCAATTTTACTTGAACAGAAGATGCAAGAGGCCTACATGTCACTTTTGCCAGGAGGGGAGGAAGAAAGGCTGTCTCACTCTAAGGCATTCATGGAGCAAGGGAATAGTTAGCAAATTGTGACTTGTGTAAACTGTTGCATATAAACACAGTAGTCTGGATATGCTACAATTGGTGAGGATCCTGCTGTATCCTCTGCTTCACAAGCCACTGGCAAGTCCCAGATCTGCTAGAACAATCTGGTTAAAAATTCTAACATCAACAAAAATCCCCACTAAAGCTCTGGATATCTAAGCTGCAGTGTTTTAAATATCTTGAGATGCATTTGAGTCATATTAAATAACACAGGCTTTAAAAAATACATTAAAATTCAGTAGCAAATATAACAGGCTTCTAACTGTGAATGAAGTATTTAGAATAGAAGACATAAGGAGAGGAATGGGTAGAAGTTTGTCTTAAGAGACATCAGCCTGCACTGGGTCACACTATCAAAGCACAGGGAGAGATCTTGTGCAATAAGTGACACTGGAAACATTTCTCTTCCTGCAGTCCAAACACTTCTGCTCACAAAGAAAAAGTATTTGGACTCTTCCTCACTTTTTAATTCTAAAAATTTTACAAAAAGCTCAGGAGGGTTTATTGAAAAATGCCCTCAATTCAATTAATGCATAACAAAGCTAAATATTTCTTTCAGCTTCCCTGCATATTTCAGATTATCCAGCTGTTGCAATGCTGTGATGACTGAACCAGGCAGCAAAGTAACTAAAAGCTACTTGAGAGGGGGAGAATTTCCCAGGAACAGCAATGTGCCACCCTCAGTAAATATTTCCATCCAAACAGGCTGGTAAACCAGCAACTGGATAGCATCCTCCTCACACAGGGATTTGAGACACACTTTTTCCAGCAAAAGCATAAACTAGGACTAGCTAGATTCTTAAAAATAAAAATAAATAAGTAAAATTTTTTTAAAAACCCAAACCAAACACACAGCAAAGATATATTGCAGTGAAATACATGCCTGAGAGACAAAAATAAAATCAGGCCTTCTCCCCAAGATGAGGAGCCATGTTCAGAACCCAGTGAAAATAAAACTCATGGGATTTACCAGAGAATTCTCCTGATGTCTTCGCCAATAGCAAACTGGCATTGTTTTATACCTTGCTCTGGCTAAATGTCAGTAATGCACCCATGAAAGATCAGACCATATGTTATAAATCTGCACAGCTCCATCGATTTCAGCTGCTAGAGCAGGAGCTGATACCAGGTTGGTATTGTAAGGAGAAGCTCTACACAGGTCCAAGCAGCCTTGACATCATACCCTGCAATCAAAGCTGCTAAGAGTATAGGGCTCTACAGCCAGACAATAAGAGAATTAGTTTCAGATGTATGAGATGACAGCCCAGCCAGCTGACATCCTGTATCTGGAGTTTTACTGGGTGCCAGCAACTCCTCCACTAAGTCAGTCTGTGGATGGCTAAAGCAAGAACCTCAGTGCCCCCACATCACACGTCGTCTGTGCAAGATGAATGAAGACACGACTCGAAATGTGGTTTATTACTCCTAAATCCACCCCAAGGCACAAAGAGCATTCTACCTACACATGCTGTGAAACACAAAGCCTGCCAAGCTGCTGGAAGTGCATCACAGCCAAAGGAAAGATACCTCAACTATTTTACTTGGAGCTAAAACACAGCATCATCAGACACTGCAGTGCAGGAAAGATCAGCAGCACAGTTCAAGATGCTCTTGATAAATGAGGTTCGAAGACAGCTTTTTAGTTAGACCTGTGACTTTTGCACCCTAACCCCCCCACACCTTTTAAAAAAACACATTTCTTTGTTCATTACAACAAATACTCAAAAAAACCCTGAAAAATGTAGTAAGATGATTAACATGGAACTGTGCAACAGAAGATGAAGACTGGCAGTGCAATGAAGGCAACCGTCTGGGCTGACTTTTGTAGGACAAATGTCTGAACCTCAAGTCTTGGGTCAGCAGGGGAGAATAAGTGAATACTGATCACTTGGCAGCACTGGAAGAAGTGAATTCTCAAAGTGAACATGCCGGACATCCACAGGAACAAAGCACCAAAGTATTACCTCTGGAAAAGCTGAATATTTATGGATCTGTAAGAAGCAGGGGCAGATTGCAAAGGGGTAACCAAGAATAGAAATGTAGCTGTAAGACAACTTTAAAGGAAAATAGAAGTAGAAACATTTCAAATCCACCTTCAAGTTTCCCATTAGCTCTGTGAGGTTCTGGGATTGCAGGCAGGAGCCACCACAGCAGGCAGATGTTTTGCACTGTCAGGTACTTTGACAGAAGAGTCCCAGTCCTCAGGTGAGATAAGGTAGAGTGGACAGTAACATTTTACCTTCTGCTGCTATATCATGTAAAGAAACCTATTCTTGAATGGCAAAGTTTGTGGGAAGTTTATCCTTCCCCATGCTTCAAATAACTTCGGGGTCAATCATGAAGCTATTGATGTTTATTAGAGCCAGGAAAGCCATGAAAGGTAGATATAGAAATTTAAAAATAGTAAAACCAAAATGTCAGAGGGGAAGAGTATTTCTTGGGATCATGGGCTAAAGATTCCCCTGGCTAACTCCCCAGGAGTTGGTGGAACTGTGCCAGGAAACAACAGGCTCAAGTCTTTGTCCATACAGCTTGTCAATAGGGAGCTGCCTGGCTCAATTTAACTCTTGCTCTTCCCTTGCAGACTTCAAGGAGGCCTTCCTCCTCTTTGACAGGACTGGCGATGCCAAGATCACCCTGAGCCAGGTTGGAGATATCGTTCGGGCACTGGGGCAGAATCCTACAAATGCTGAGATCAACAAGATCCTGGGCAACCCCAGCAAAGAGGGTAAGTACCCTGCAGCCTCACATGGGCCCTTCTTGAGGCAACAGCAATCGTCACAGAAGGAGGAAGAGGAGCTTTTGCATTGAAAGGGAGCAAGTAGGGCTCTGCAGCAACAATATATGGAATTTCTTCAGTTAGTTTTGAAGAGGATGATGGTGATAGGGAATAGGGTGCTCTAGGCCACAGCATCAAAGCAATACAGGGGTATAGTGCAGTAAGTGAGACTGGAAATGTTTCTTTCTAACCTTCTCCTTAGCCTATCGAGAATTCTCTGTAGGGAACATTTTGGTATTAATTTGGTGTAGGTGTAAATCACACAGCTGCTCACACTCCATCTGTGCCTCAGCCTTTGCTGAGGAACTAAGTTCATTTTTAATAGATGATCTTCAGCTCTTCAGGTCCTTCTAGTGCAGTTTTTCTGCACAAGCCAAGACTCACCTTGAGACTGGAAACCCACCTGTATATTTCTACTGACCAGAGTCCTCTGCTCAAAGCTCCTGAAACCTGGCATGCTGGGGCATATGTTGGGCATTTATAACAGCAGACATTTTCTATTGCCTTTTCTCCCCCTTAAAGGTAAAAGAAAGCTAGATACTGTAGTTACCCCCTTCTAACAAGGACCTGGCTGTAGGTGATCCCTGATTTTAGTCATGCAGAATCACACTAAGGAGGGGTAAATGATACCCAGACCCTCAGGCCTAGTAAAGGTGTCTGAGAAACAACTCAGACAACCCAAGTGAAGTACCAGCCTTAGCAGGGAGCACTAACACTAGGTTTAGACCATGACACTATTTTAAGTGACTACAGCAATAACTGACAGCAATCTTGATAGAGCTAGGTAGTAAAACATTAAAATAGTTTCTGTAATCACTATATATTCAAAAACGTCTTGCATGTTGCCATCTATTATATTTCATTGCTACCCAGATACAGGCTAATTTTTGCAAAGATCCAGAAGAAGAGGAAAAAAAAAAGATCCATTTATTTGGCAGCCTTGCTCCAACAAAAACATTTGGGGCAGACCTCACTGAGGATTTCTGGCTCATGAGAACAAAGAGAACAGATGCACTAAGCTTGCAAGTCCTTAAAGTGCCAGAATGAATATGCCAATAGTAAATATAGACACACACTCACTCTTGACATTTCCACTTTATTTATTTGTAATTATTTATATATTTATTTAGGTTATTATTTAGCTTAAAGCCTCTGCTTTGATTTTATGGAGGCCCTTAAATGGTGAGTATCTCATCAGCCATCTCATGGGCTTGTTGAGTTGTGACATCCCACCCCAGTTACCTTTTCCCGCTGTTTAGTTTCAAGATTTGTTCTACTTTGTTCTGTAGTTCCTCCACTCCCCAAATCCTTTCCAACATCAACTCATACAGCAGGTTTCACTTCTGAAATAAAAATACAACATATACGTAAGCATATAAAATTATGTGAGAAGTGGGCTGAGCAAGGATGTGAAACACCAGATAGATCTGAAAACTCCTACAACAAGACAGAATCTAGATTCTGTAAAGGAACTGACAAATCCTGAGGTAAAGACTAAAGAATTGAAGGAGGTGTGCAAATGAATTGAGAGGCTTCCTGACATTGCAGGCAAACATCCCAAAAAGAACACACAGAGAAATGTCTAATGTGTAGCAACTGGTGCTCTCTTTCCAGAAATGAATGCCAAGAAAATTACTTTTGAGGAGTTCCTGCCCATGTTGCAAGCAGCTGCCAACAATAAGGATCAGGGCGGCTATGAAGACTTTGTTGAAGGTCTGAGGGTCTTTGACAAGGAAGGCAATGGCACAGTCATGGGGGCTGAACTTCGTCACGTCCTGGCTACTCTGGGTAAGGGATTGTCATCCAAAAATTGCTGCTGTTTCAAGGGAAGGGAAGAAAAATATTCTAATCAGTTTGGAGAGGTAGAAGTCTAAAAAGACAGACCAGACTCTGGGTTTTCTAACTGGGAATTCACAAGGAAAGTAAATATAATATTCAGTAGAAAGCCCAAAGGAAAAGTTTTGGTTTGTTACTTCTAAATTTGGTCTAAGCATTAGGAGTGCCTGTTATTTGAGGAATAGAGAAGAAAGGCTATATGCCCCAAGGGCATAACACACATGCACAAAAGAGGAGGATTTGCTGCATAATTTCTTTACTCTGTGGGAATAGCTCGAATCTCTGTGTCTATATGCATGTGCAGAACTTGTAAAGAAAGTTAAAATTAATGAAGCTCAGTTCTTATAATAGAACTTTTTCTTACTAACTCAGAAAATAAAAGCATTTGGAAAAGTTGTAGGGTTCAGCCTCAGTTGTGTATCTGTGGAAGAACTGACCAAGCTCTCCACTTTCCAGGTGAGAAGATGACAGAAGATGAAGTAGAAGAACTCATGAAAGGTCAGGAAGACTCCAACGGCTGCATCAACTACGAGGGTAGGTGCAAGAGCCCAACATCTCCTCATCCTAAATTCCTTCTCTCTCTCACGGAGTTTCATTGCAGATGGTGTTTATCTTCTCAGTCAAATCCCATAGACAAAGCTACACCTGAGCTAGGTTGAAAGGCTGATGGATGAAAACCACAGTGCTAGCATGCTTAGCCTGCAGTCACACCACACAAAATACCAGATTCAGCCACTGTACAGAAGGCTGCTTTGGCCAGCATCAAATCTCCAGACTCTGACTTTCTGTAGAGCAGTCGCAGTGATTGGAACCAATCCTACAGCTAATGCTTAGACAAAGTGCTCTATTTGTCATGTATTTACTCTTATCACACCAAAACAGGAGGAGAATTTGATTTGTGCAACATTAAATATTTAGAATCTCCTCTCACATTGTTGGGTCAAGCCTGGTCAGGAACATGTGTTTTTAATGGCATCAGCTCATGAACAGCTGTTGCTTTTAGAGGTATTTCTCAAAGTATCATTTGCTGCCCTTTCTGACTAAAAAATCTGTATTTTTCCACAGCATTTGTAAAACACATCTTGTCTGTCTAAGTGGACTTCCCCAGACACCAAAGGGTATGTTCCTCTCATTTGTGCACTTCTGTTTGCTGTCCTTAAAGGCTTCTACATGGCCAGATATGGGTGACAAAACAAATCTGACACCATCTCCCTGTTGACACAAATAGGACAAAATGAGACTGCAACCCAAGAGCAAATAAACCAAGAGCATTTAATGCTGGCTCTTGTTCATAGCTCCATAACTGTCTGGAATTTGTGTTTAGTGGATTTTTCAAACATAACTAAACTGTGAAAAGAAATGTGCAGTGTGGAAATGCTCAGGCTTCAATATCACCCTAAATCTCTGCTATACAGAATCATAGTTTAAGCTATGCAAAGTGACAGTCTGAGCCATTTATACTATAAGCAGGTTGAGATGTTGTTTTAAAAAAATAATTAAAATAAATTAAAAAAAATCATCAAAGCAACACGTGCTGATACTTAGTAGATTTCTGCAGTGACAGAGTAGCCTGAATACTTCTGTGAACTACTGAGAACACTTTTGCAAGCAACAAACACCTGAGAAGCAGTATTCTATAAAATAGAATAAAATAACAAACACCTCAAAATAATCAAGGGCTCAGTTAGTTATTGTGCTAGCATTTGTTCAGCCAAGGTTGACTTCAAGTCCAACTACCCCATTCCTTTTCAGAACAACTAAAATTCCGAAAGACCAGATAGCACTCAAGATTTGCCTGAAATTCTTGCTCAGTCTGTCACCATCAACATGGAAACTGTATAAAACTGGATGATGTGCCTCCGACCCCACCAGTTATTACCAGTGCTCACACAGGTATCATCTCTGTGTCACTGCACTTTCATTTAA